>NW_006256909.1:20483103-21105996 GCF_000478725.1 Eutrema salsugineum | reverse complement strand
CAGGAGCTTCCTAGTGCTATGTTTGAGATTTTGCAGGAATACAAGGACGTTTTTCCAGTAGAAATTCCACCAGGGCTACCTCCAATTCGCGGGATAGAGCATCAGATTGACTTGGTACCAGGATCAGCCTTACCTAACAGGCCAGCATACCGAACCAACCCTGTAGAGACTAAGGAGCTGCAAAAGCAAGTGGAGGAGCTGATGAGCAAAGGCCATATCCGAGAAAGCTTGAGTCCATGTGCGGTTCCAGTTCTGTTGGTGCCAAAGAAGGATGGTTCCTGGAGGATGTGTGTAGACTGCCGAGCTATCAACAACATCACTGTGAAGTATCGGCATCCGATCCCAAGGCTAGATGATATGCTGGATGAGCTCTGTGGGTCGACAATCTTCTCTAAGATCGACTTGAAGAGTGGATATCATCAGATCAGAATGAAGGAAGGGGATGAGTGGAAAACGGCATTCAAGACAAAGCAGGGACTCTACGAGTGGCTAGTTATGCCGTTTGGCCTCACCAATGCTCCCAGCACCTTCATGAGACTAATGAACCATGCCCTGAGACCATTCATTGGCGTGTTCGTAGTGGTTTATTTCGACGATATCCTCATCTACAGTAAAGGTTTGGAAGAACATCTAGATCACATCAGATCGGTTCTTGATGTTCTTCGCTCTCAATCTCTCTTTGCTAATTTATCTAAATGTTCATTCTGCACTAACGAGATTGTTTTCTTAGGCTTTGTAGTAAGTGCAGGAGGAGTTAAAGTAGATGAAGAGAAGATAAAAGCTATCAAGGAGTGGCCAACCCCCAAGAATATTGGAGAAGTCCGAAGTTTCCATGGCTTAGCAGGATTCTACAGGCGTTTTGTTCGTGATTTCAGCACCATAGCCGCACCCTTAACCGAAGTCATCAAGAAAGACGTGGGGTTCAAGTGGGGAGAGGCGCAAGAAAAGGCTTTTACAGCCCTTAAAGAGAAGCTTATCAATTCGCCCTTACTAGTACTTCCTGATTTTACTAAGACTTTTGAGATTGAATGTGATGCTTCTGGTGTAGGTATTGGAGCAGTTCTTATGCAGGATAAGAAGCCCGTCGCTTACTTCAGCGAAAAGTTAGGAGGATCAACGCTGAATTATCCCACGTATGACAAGGAGTTATACGCATTGGTTCGAGCTCTCCAGATGTGGCAGCATTACTTATGGCCTAAGGAATTCGTCATTCATACCGATCACGAGTCTCTGAAGCACCTCAAGGGTCAGCAGAAACTTAACAAAAGACATGGGCGATGGATGGAGTTCATTGAGACATTCCCCTACATTGTTAAGTACAAAAAAGGTAAAGATAATGTGGTCGCAGACGCATTATCCCGGAGGTACACTCTTATTTCGACTTTAACATCAAAGTTGATTGGATTTGAGCATATTATAGATCTTTATGAATCTGACACTGACTTTTCTGAGAGCTATGCCAAATGTCATAAGTTTGCCTGTGAGAAATTTTATAGACAGGATGGATACTTGTTCTTCAGTAACCGATTGTGCATACCACGAGGATCCATTCGAGAGTTACTGGTACGAGAAGCTCATGGAGGTGGATTAGCTGGACATTTTGGTGTTACAAAGACACTTCTTGGACTACAAGAGCACTTCTACTGGCCGAACATGAAGAAGGACGTTGAGAAAATCTGCTCTAGATGTGTCGTATGTAAGATGGCTAAGAGTAAAGTTCAGCCTCACGGTTTGTATACTCCTTTGCCTATTCCTTCTCAACCTTGGACTAATATCTCTATGGATTTTGTAGTTGGCATACCTCGCACCAGAAATGGTAGAGATTCTATTTTTGTAGTTGTTGACAGGTTTAGCAAGATGGCTCACTTCATCGCTAGCCACAAGACAGATGATGCTGTGAATGTAGCTAACTTGTTTTTCAGGGAAGTAGTGCGACTGCATGGAATGCCACAGGTTATCGTTTCAGATCGAGACACGAAGTTCTTAGGACACTTTTGGCGAACGCTTTGGGCTAAGCTGGGAACAAAGCTCTCATTCTCAACTACGTGTCATCCTCAGACCGATGGACAGACCGAGGTGGTGAATAGAACGTTGTCCACACTTTTAAGGACTTTGGTGAAAAGTAACCTCAAGACATGGGAAGAGTGCCTGCCTCATGTCGAGTTTGTTTACAATCACGCTAAGCATTCTGCTACTCTCTTTTCTCCTTTTGAAATTGTATATGGGTTTAATCCACAATCACCTCTAGACTTGATCCCTTTGCCTTTAAGTGGAAAATGCAGTTTGAATGGCAAGGAGAAAGCTGAACAGGTCAGAAGAATTCATGCTAAGGCTAAGGAGAATATCGAGAAAAAGACAAAGCAGTATGAGAAGCATGCCAACAAAGGACGAAAGGCGCTGATTTTTGAAGAAGGCGATCTGGTGTGGATCCATCTGAGGAAGGAGCGATTTCCAGCTGAACGAAAGAACAAGCTAATGCCCAGAGTGGATGGACCATTCGCAGTCATCAAAAGAATCAACAACAACGCATATCAGATTGATCTTCAAGGTAAGTATGACGTTTCTGATGCTTTCAATGTTTCTGACTTGCTTCCTTATGTTGCAGATTCAGATTTGAGGACAAATCCTTTTCAAGAGGGAGAGGATGATATGATCGTGACCAGCTCAGAGGAGGAGGAACCAGAGGTAGCTGGCAGGATCACTCGTTCCAGAGCTAGAGAGATGGCTAAGGAGGCTCACGCACTCATTGCCACAGAGGACAGCGATCACCAGGAGGCTGGAGCTCACATCTTCAACATCTCTATCTTGAAGAATGAGGAACCCAGTAACAATGACTAGGTAACTTAGGTGATGGTTCTGTACTCTTTTCCTTGGTGAAGATTTTGGAAGGCAAGGAGGTTCTTCTCCAAGGTTTTTAACGAGGCAGAAATCATTGCTACGTCGAGTTACTTAGAAGTTGTTACTAATGGGTAATAACATGCAAAGTCACAATGACTTGTGCACTAGTTGTTTTAGGCGCACCACTTAGGTTTAGAAGGGACGCCTCGCTGTTTTATTTTTAAATTAAACTTCTTGTTGTTTTATTTCAAACCCCATGTTGTTTTGTTATTAGGGCTGCGATTTTCTCTCTTAGTCTATAAAAAAGAGAAAATCGCCTAAGTCATATTCAGTGAAGAATTTTGATCAAACTTTTAACGTGTTCTTCTCTCTTTTTGATTTCTGAGAACTAAAAACTCTGAAATTCGAATCTCTTAAAAACTAATCTGTTTACAAGAGATTCTTCTATCTTATCATCTCCACCATCATCTCTCATCGTCGCGAGCCATCCTCGTATCACTACCACCATCCTTTTCGCTTCATCGTTTCAGTCTATCCACCATATCGCCGCATCCATTGTTCTTTGCTTCCGAGTAGATCACCTTGGATCGTATCACGTGTAGTGAAAGTGAGATCGTGAAATGACTAAGTGGTGGGGGAAGCCCACGGTGTAAACACCTCGGTATAAATACACCGAGGGTCAATGTTCACAAGAAACGGTTAAAAACCTCGTTTTGAGGCCGCGACCCGTTTACACCGAGGCCAGTTCATCAAAACCCCCAAGCACCAAGTGTTCTGTGTTAAAACAAGTGCCCTCGGCATCATGCCCTCGGGGTGGAGCATGCCGAGGTGCCTGGTAACGACAAAGAACAAAAACAAGAACACTTGGGACACTTAAGTCAAAGAAGAAGGTTTGCGCGGTCAATGGAAAAGACTTGAGGGCCACGCAAATTTACGTGTTAGCATGAGCTCAAAACCCTCGGCTTGGTGCCCTCGGGTTGGAACACGTCGAGGCCACCTGTGTTAACACGAGAAAAATCAGTCTAGACCGTACGGCTCTCGTCTTATCCATACCGCGGTCTCTTAAAGGCTTTGCGCGGCATTTTGAATTCAAACGCTCGTTCAAGCTGATTTTTGGCGCGGTCAACGGCTGGAGCTTGAACGGATGGGGGAACCAGTCCCACAACAGTCGAAAAGCCAGCTGGAAAGCGTGCTCCAGCCCATACCTGCCTCCATACTGAGCCAAAACGCAGAGTTTGCCTTCTTAATCCTTTTATCTGCATTTCACGCTCACAACTTTCTCATTTCTTATTAGTTTGCACGATTCCAAGTGTTCTAGACTCGTTAAGGTGTTGTCTATTCTGCATAAGCATCTCGTTACGCTTGAATCTGGTGTTCCCAAAGGTATTTGCATTTTAAAGAACTCATCTTTTTCCATAGACGTTTGCGAGCTTTATTGTTTGTAAAATTTGGAATCGATTCTTTTTGATCATTAAAACCTTTGGGAACAATTTTAGAAATTCCATCAGGATAGACAACACAGGAAAAACCGGTTCTTGCACTGAAAATCGTTTGTTCTTGAGTTTTTAAAATTCATGAGAAATTGTGCTTTGAAACGACTTTAATGGTGAAATGAGTTTCTGAGCTGAACTGCCTATATTTCTTTGCTAATATTGATTGTATTGACTTGTTTGTGAATCAATTTGGGCTTGAGAAACCATTAAACCGACACTGTTTGAGAGAAATCTATGTTCTTGTTTGCTCTTTTGACTTTTGAGCTTGGCGATACATTCGGTTCTCATTTCTTCTTCGAGAACTTCTCTTGCAGATGACCAAGAGACCAACCACTCTAGCCCTCTGAAAGATGTTCAGAGGAGGACAAGAAAAGGGAAAGCTGTCGCCTCAGCACAAAATGGAGGAACAAGCAAGAAAGCCTCCGCGAGCACCAAAGGGGGCGAAGGCGAGCCATCTGCAAAGCGTGCAAGAAACAGCGAGCTGGCACTTGCACATGCGCCTGAGCCGAGAAGGAAAGGAAAGCTAGTGGCTTCGGAGCTGGAGCACTGGTCCTAAAGTGCGATACAAATGAGTATAAGACAGAACATGGTGAAGGAACAAGGCAAGAACCTAAAGCCGAGCCTGAAGGAGAACACTTTCCAACCACTGGAGAGTATTTGGACCATTTTAACTCAGTGAGAGTGGCTCAAGGTCGGTTCCCTGATATGGAGTTGTTGAGGAAGCTTGAGATACTCGACGATGTCACCCTCATTTTTCAAAAAATGGGTTTGGCTTCGTTCTTTGAGATGAGTGATGTGGCGTATGAAGGGATTACACAACAGTTCTTGGCCACTCTAGAGGTATTCTTATACCCCAAGAGAGATCCCAAGCGCTTGCATGGGAAAGGATTCGGTCATATAGAGTTTGAAATGGTTTCAAGGAGCTAGATGAGATATTTGGCTTTGTGAGGAATGAAAGCTCCTTGGAGAAATTTGTGTACCCAAAAGAAGAGTTGGCTGCCCTGTGGGAAACCATTTCTTTTGGACCATATTTGGGAGGCAAGAGCAAGACAAGTTGCATAAGGAACCCAGCGATCAGATACACCAACCGCGTCTTGGCGTGCATGTTCTTCTAAACCTACAACCCTGGCGTCATTCACTTGACCGAGCTTGACATGTTGGGTCTTGGCTTGAAGCCCCTCATCACTCAGATGAAGAACAAGAAGGAGTTCCAAGGGCCGCTACATGTACGCTCTCTTGGTGCATTCTTTGCGATCCAAATGCTCACTTACCGCCACAATGTGTGGTGTGATCGGAAGAAGAAGGGCACGAGGAGGCTTCAGAACGGTTGGGTGGTGACAAAGATCTTGAGAGCCAAAGGGTTTGTATTCCCTGAATCCATGTCAAAGCCGGGTCTCATTGATTAACAATACCTAAGCAAAAGCGGTTTCTTCGGAGGCAAGGCAGGGAACAAATGGGTTTACAACTTCACGCTGATGCACAGGGATGGCACACAAGTTCTTCTGCCTAATAGATCCCTCACCATGTTACATGAGCAACGTAATGTCTCTTTCTACGTGCTCAAAGACTAGTTGTACAACCCTCTCTTCGATCCACCATTGCGCAAGTGCACTAAAGAAGAACAGGCTGCGTCTAGTAAACCTCCGAACGATCAAGGAACCGCCGGGTGTGAGAACGAGGAACCGAGATTCTCTAAAAGAAGAATAGGAGCTGGCCGATATCACTTTGATCCATACGTGTGAGGAGAACCCTAATATCACACCAAGAAGCTGTACTCGAGGGTGAACACTCTCCAAAAGTGGTGTAAGTGGCAAGACAAGACCATTCATGCGTTGGTGGATTGTGTAAGGCAGCTAAAGAAGAAGGTCAAGCAGCTCACCGCACCTTCTTCACCTGATAAGAACTCGGCGACCTCAACAGCACCGGTTACACAAGAAGAGGTTGGAGAGAGCTCAAATGCGAGGAACCCTGAGTTTCCACCAGGCAAAGAGGACTGGATCGATCCGGCCACGGCATTTCTTATTTGACTTTCTGCATTTTGAGTCTCATGTAGCTTAGTGCATATGAAAAACCAGAAAATTTTCACAAAAAAAATGTTCATGCTAGTTGCATTTCACATTCTAAGATCGAGTCTAGTTGCATCATGTAGGATTGCATCAATGCAAGGAGTAATGATAGGTTTTTTCCTAGAGAGTACATCACCTTGAGAACTTGAACTAAATATGCTTGTGAACCTCATTTGGTGCTTGCAAAGTCTGAAAACGATTTGAATTTGAGAAACAAGTTTGAATTGAACTCAACTCTAATTAAGTGAGAACCTTGAACTTGACTTGAAAATATCTTGTGGTGCATTGTTTGAATAAGCTTGTGGATACCAACATACATACTTGAGCTAGAGTCATTGTTTTACCGCCCTCTTTCCTTAGCTCAGGTAGCTGAATCCGCATCATGGATCAGTTCCCTCACCTTGAACCTATCGTTTCTTTCAAGCCAATTTTTGTGTGTGAACTGAAAGGCCACCTTGGATCAAACTTAGCAGAAAGTGTTAGGTTTAGGGCGACAAGGGCAGACCTCATTGAGAGCTGTGTTCCAACATCACCGAGAGTATTGGCGAGGAATGAATGAGAGGAAAGGACTTGTTGGTGAGTGGAAAAAGGTGAGATGAGTGGAAAAGAGAAAGAAGAGATAGCTAAGGGAATGAAAGAAAAGAATTCTGTTTTGGAGCTTTTGAATTGAGAAGCCGAGCTCTTGTGTTATGAGAAAGAAAATCCAGCCTCTAAGTGAAAGGAAAATGAAAAGAGGCGAAAGAGCTCAAACGATTTGAAAAAGAAAGAAAAGAGGCTGGGAATCGTGAAAAGAAAGTGGAAAAGAGCTGATAAAAGGGTGGGCTCCGAGACTTGTGAATAAGAAAAGGAAGTGAATCCCCTAGCTAGGCAATGATGAGAGTGAAATGAGAGGTTCTTGAGAGTGTGAGCATATGAGGAGACTTCGAGTAGAGAGTGGGGTGGGACGAGTTTCTGCCCTTGTATGCATCGGTTGCCTTTTACCTTTACCATTCTGCCGAAGTTTGATCATTCATAGAGAGATCCATTTGCTGCATTGAACCCGCTTGAACACTGATGAGGTCATTTTTATCTCATAGCCTCTCCCTAGCCAATCCAGCTTGTTTAAATATTGCATCATTTGATTCACCTGATTAAGCTTAATGAATGTGAAAGAGTTGAGAAAGAGGAGAACTTGTGGAGATTCCTTGTTGAGTTGATATATATCTGAGTATGACTTCGCATTGCATATTTGAGCATGAACTTGAGTTTTCATTGTGATCACTTCTCTCAAAGGAAATATGAATTCCCGATGCATTCCAACCTTTTTCTCTCATTTGTTCTTTTTGCTTGAGGACAAGCAAAGGACAAGTGTGGGGATTTGATATGTCTATATTTTGCATCATCTAGGCTGCATTTTTGAGTCCAAATCATGCATTTTCTCACTCATATTAGGTCTTTAGACATCAAAATAGGTTTCAGGATTTGCATTAGGTCCCAAAGAGTTTTGCATAGTTTGAAGTCTTATCAGGTGCTTTGGAGGACATTTGGAGCTCAAGAGGAGGATCAGAAGTGGAAACAGTGAAGAAAAGGGTCAAAAATAGTGAAAACCGCATGGAGGAATTTCTCGGCGAAAACTCGTACCGGCTGGATCATAACATCGGCCAAAATCGCTATCGGGTGGCATTTACCGGCTAAAAATCAAACCCGGGTGAAAATTCCATTCGGTGAAGTTTTATGCCGAGGCGAGAAGTTTTTATTGGTTAGAAAGCTTACCGCGGTACATGATTCTCGGATATTTTCCTTACCGCGGGAAGCATTTACCGACTAAAAATCCATTTTCACCTGCGCGCCTTAAAGATCTCAAAGCCGGGAAACTTCCAGTCCGAATCAGTTGACGGGGTCTTCATCAAAGTTGTAGCTAATTAAGCCAAGATCCTAGAACAGTTGGAATCACGTGATTCGGACCTAGGAGTAGAGAGATATTGCCTCCGGAAAACACGCCTGTCTCGCATGCATCCGAAAACCGATCAGATGAGTTTCAAAGATTACGGGGCCTTCATCAATATTCAAGGTCTGTGAATTCTCTTTCCGGAACGCCTGAGGTCGCTCAATTTGGAGTCGTGTGCTGAAAGTTATTGCCTCCGGAAAACGAGTTGGTCGATACGAGCCCAAAGGAGTTGCGATATGTGCTAAGTGTTTCTACAGACCTCGGCATTGTTACCTCAACATTGCTCAGGCCGAGGCTCATCCCCTGAAAGCTTTTTGGACTAAACCTCGTACTAACTCCTCGGTATGTCAAGATCGAGGCATGCATGCAAGAGAAGTGAAGCTGAAAACGACTAAGTGTTGGACGTGAACCTCGGTATAAAGTAATCGGTATTACATGCCGGACTCCTTCTTCCAAACCCCTTGCCTACCAAGCTCCTCGGCATTGCATGCCGAGGTCCCTTGTCACGAACCCAGATTCAAGAACAAGTTGATTTGAAGGATGCACGTGAAGACGGATTGAAGACTAGGGTTTATGCATGTTCTTGACCTGTTCTTCATGAGATCTCCATCTTGATCTTTGCTCACGTGCACCCCTCGGCATCAATCTCTCACACACCGTGGTGCTCACCCGACGACCCAAGAAGAGCGTTCAGTACCCGGTTTGTTCCAGGCTGACCCGCGACACTTACCCTTCACTATAAATAGATTTTAGGACCAGAAACCTAATCATCTTTTATCTTATCTCATTTCCTGCCTGTTTTAGCTTAAAGAACTTGCCTCTTTTGAGAAACTTGATTAATCTAATCTGATATCTCGTTTTCACGTGAGAATCTTGTTCTTGTTTATTTTCTTTTGTTCTCCAGCATCAAACTCCTTATCATGACTAGCTACACGTCTTGCAAAGGACTTAGTGAGCTCATTATGATCAGTGAGTAGTCGTTTAAGAGGTTTTAGATAGGTAGATTAGGGTGCTTTCATGATAGAAAAGTGAGTTTAGGGGTCTAGTCTTGCATGTTTCATTCTTTAACGGACAAGATCTCTAAGCTGGATCCCAGCACATCACTTGCGGTTCAGATCTGAGACATATCTCGCATCAAAAGTGTTCGTAGAAACGTCTGAACCAATCGGTTAGAGGTTTAAGAGTCTTTCATCGCGAGAGTGATAGTTTGAACTTTTAAATGACTTATTGAACTGGATCTTAAAGCTGAGTGATTCATGCTTCTCAAAAGGGATTTTGGTATGAAAGAGGATCAGTTTAGATGTTTAATACTTTCATGAGAAGATTATCATAACTTGAGTTCATGTTAAATGAAACCGCTTGATAATATTGATTCATTAGCTCGCTAGTTTAGCTTGGAAGCACCCAAGTCTTTGAGCCTGTCTAAAGCCTCTGCCTTTATCATATATCATCATCATCCGATCATTTACTTGTTTATTTATCATCATTTGCATCCTCACTTAGTTTAAATATCATCCTTTGTTTCATTTTCATGTTTATTTGCTTGCTAAGTAGATTAGTTAAAAACCCTTGTTTGATCATCTTGACTTAAGATCACAAGTAACATAGACTAGTGCCTCATACACAAGTTTGGATTGATAACCCCTTGTACTACAAGACAGGGGATTGATAACCTCTACAAAGAGCCTTGAAAACTCTTAGTTATCAAAGGGTATCTCACCCCCCTATGCACTCATAGGATTCACTTAGAAGAGGAATCTATGTCATCCATTGAGCACCAAAGGCGTCTCAATCCCAACTTAAAAGAGGTAGTGAAGAAAGAGATTCTCAAACTCATAGAGGCTGGGATAATATATCCAATCTCAGACTCTAGATGGGTTTCACCAGTACATGTGGTGCCCAAAAAGGAGGGAATGACAATGATAAAGAATGAGAAGGATGAGCTGATTGCTACTAGGACTATAACTGGACATAGGATGTGTATAGATTATAGAAAGCTCAATGCAACCTCTAGGAAAGACCATTTTCCTTTGCCTTTTATTGACCAAATGCTAGAGAGGCTTGCAAACCATCCCTTCTTTTATTTTCTAGATGGTTACTCTGGATTCTTTCAAATCCCCATAGATCCAAGAGACCAAGAGAAGACCAAGCGAATTCAAAGACCTTGAATCTTGATGAAGACCCCGGCAACTGGATCAGACTGCAAAGGCATCGTCCAGAATATGGATCACAAAGAGATGACTGATTATCATTATGTAACTCCATACGTTTTCGTCGATATCACAAAAAAAGGTTATTGTGCCTCGTTAGGTTATTCAGGCAAGTTATAATACTTATTAGTAGTTGTTTTGTATTTTTAGGTTATCCATGCAAGTTGCATATGGATCATGTTATCAACAAATGGACCTTGCGGACATATAATCCTGTTATAGAAGGTTTGTAGTCCTGTGTATTAATCCTTTTGCGGCTTGTGCGGGTCGCGGAAGAAGGAAAACGGAAGGGAAACGCGGCAAGTGCAATCGACTGCGGGAATACTAAGGTGTGTTCTATTAGTAGATACGTATGGTTAAGTTATCGCACCGCCGGACGAACCGAACGATCGACCCAAGTATGGGCTAGGCCGATCGGTCAGTCAGTCGCGGCTGAGGCGATAAGGATCCACCGAGCGCGCTTGACGATCGGCACAAGTATGGACTAGGCCGGTCCGATCGCGAGTCTCGGTTGGAATTATATTAAGCGTCGTCGGCCATGGAATTGAGATTGGGCCGGCGATGATGCGCGATGGGTCATATAGTTATCGATTGGTTCCGGTAGGCACGGCGGCCGAGTGTCTTGGAAGACGGAACGGAT
Source organism: Eutrema salsugineum (assembly GCF_000478725.1). NCBI lineage: Eukaryota > Viridiplantae > Streptophyta > Magnoliopsida > Brassicales > Brassicaceae > Eutrema > Eutrema salsugineum. The sequence goes on along the minus strand of NW_006256909.1, from coordinate 21,094,822 downwards.
CTCACCAAGACTCGGCTAGCCCAAGGCCGACCTATGAACCGAATTAGGAATAGTTGCCGTGGGTTATTAACGGGGTCGGGGATAATAAACATAAGACACATACAGGTGCATGCCTAATACTTAGCCAAAAATAGCGTGTACTTATAATGTTGGTTTACAGGTAAAGATTGTGATTTCAGAAAGGATTTGGCTTAGGCGCGCGGACCATTTAGCCGGGAAATATGGGTGGTGTATTGGAACGGATAGATAGGATCATGTACTCTTATAATAGCTTATATGGAGACTCATAAGTTGTAATGAATCCTTTTAGTTATCAATAAAATATCCATTTCTGTCTTCTAATAATGCATATTGACTATAACTTAGTGAAACTAAGAATACACATATCGAATATGAATTAAACAAAGGACTTGACCCTAAAAATGGACTGATGGGGTCGGAGCCATATAGTGGTCCGACTGGGAACAACCTCCACGGACTTAGAGTCCGGGATGGGGTGTTTCAAGTTGGTATCAGAGCCAGGTTGCTCCTAGGACGATTTTGTTGGGTCTTGGGTACACCACTTATCGGCTAAAATAGGTCTCGCGCTAGGTTGTTGGTTAGGCTTGTCTAGGAATCTTGGGAATAGTTAGGATGCACTAACTAAACGATTTCTGCAGATGGGTAAAGGCAACAAGACGGGAAAAGTAAAAAGAATAAAGAGACGGTCGAAACAAGTAAGGCCAATGCAGCAGATCCCTCAGCTCTCAACCACACTGGACCTGAGGCTGGGGAAAGAGAGAAGGGCAACGGGAATTCGGTCGTGCATGGACAGACCAAGGTCATGGATAATGGGAAGAGGCCGATGGGTGACTAGGATGGTCGTGAGGCGACGAATCATGAGGATTTTGCTGAGACATCGGATAAAGGTGCTAGAAATAAGGAAGGTGAGGCGGCTGGAACGGGAAACCAGACTGCAGTACCTAATCCTGCGGAGATGTGGCAAACACTCCAAGCTATTATGACGTAACTGACGGTCCTGGCATCAGCGGGAAACCTATCTGATGGGCAATCCACAAGGATCCGTACGACCATTCTGATTGTAGAAGAGAAGGAAGGCATGGCCGCGGAGGTGGTGGAACTCGACTCATCACCGGCTAAGCCAGCAAGGAAGGTGCACTATTTGGTCGTGTTGGATCATGTGGCCAGGCTTGGAACTAGACAATTCCGGGGTAGTTCCGACTCGATAGAGGCGGATGAATGGAGGAACCGCCTGGTCATAAATTTTTGATCCACAAGGTGCCCGGAGGATTACAAGAAGGACATTGCGGTCCACTTCCTTGAAGGGGATGCGCATAATTGGTGGGTCTCCATGGAAAAGCGCTAGGGAGGTATTGACACTTTTGCCGAGTTTGAGGAGGAGTTCAACCAAAAATACTTTCCCTCGGAAACCTGGGATAGACTTGAACAGCAATTCCCGGATTTAACACAAGGAAACCGGACTGTCCGGGAGTACAAGGTGGAATTCAACCGTCTTCGACGGTGTGTTGGATGGGAATTTGTAAAGGACGATACACAGATCCGGCGATTCCTCCGCGGCTTAAGAGGAGACCTCCGAACCCATTGCTCCTCACGCACCTTCAGATCAGTTGCGGAATTAGTGGAACGGGCTGCAGCTGTTGAGTCCAGTATTGAGGAAGAAAATAAGGAAAGAGCCCAGACACATCCCAACCTGGCGAGTAAGATCGTGGATAACAGGAAACGGAAATGGGATCAGGTTGGTGAAGGTGGTCAAGCCTCGGCTAAACAAGGGGAATGTGCGACTTGCAGAAAGAAGCACGGGGGTACATGCTGGAAAATAGCTGGAGCATGTGCCAAGTGCGGAAGCAAGAACCACACGGTTCAAAGCTGTCCGCTGATTGAGAAAGGGCAGCTCAGGGTTAAAACTGAGGAAAGATCATGTTTCTATTGCGGAAAGGCCGGACATTTCAAGAAGGAATGTCCTAAGCTGCAAGCTGAAATACGGATGGAACAAAGGGGAAACCGTAGCGGGGACACAAAGCAAGCTAAGAGACAGGCTGTGGCACCCTGGGTGTACGAGTTTTCCAAGGAAATTGATGAGGCCGGAAGTTACAGTGATATCACTGGTAAGTTTCCTAGCCTATTCAATAATTTAAATTTCGAGCATGGCATTGCATCGGGGTAGCAAGGGTAGGGAACTTAGCATTTAGGAAAAATGTGTAGGGACCTTAGAAATAGGCGGTGTGTCAACACACGTCTTATTAGATACCGGAGCTACACATAGTTTTATGAGCCGGGAAATGATAGGAAAAGGCAGGTTCCGTAGAGAACCTGGGAAAGACTATGGAATAGTCAATGCCGCAGGTGGTCAGGTCATGTTCTCGCAAGGAACAGTCCATGACATCTCGGTGACGGTCAGTGGGGTAAACTTACCGGCGGACCTAGTCATAGTCCGACTCAAGCATCATGAAGTGATATTGGGTATGGACTGGCTAGGGAAATATAAAGCAACGCTAGACTGTTACCGGGGGCGGGTGCGGTTTGAGCGGGATTCGGAAAGGTTGGAGTTCCAGGGAATTCGATCAACTTCGGGAAGTTTGATAGTCTTGGCAATCCAAGCAGAAAGGATGCTGGAGAAAGGATGTGAGACTTACTTGGCCACGATCACCACAACCGATTTGGGTAAAGGTGCCGAGATCAAGGAAATTCCGGTAGTCAATGAATTCGCAGATGTGTTCCACGCCTTAACAGGTTTACCACCTGACCGGTCAGATCCATGTACGATAGAATTTGAACCGGGAACGACCCCACTCTTGAAGGCGCCTTACCGGATGGCTCCGGCAGAAATGGCCGAGCTTAAGAAACAGTTGGAAGAGGTATTGGAAAAGGGATTTATCAGGCCAAGTAGGTCACCATGGGGAGCGCCGGTTCTATTTGTTAAGAAGAAAGACGGAAGCTTTAGGCTGTGCATTGACTATCGAGGGCTTAACCGAGTAACTGTTAAGAACAAGTACCCATTGCCTCGGATAGACGAGTTGCTGGATCAATTGAAAGGGGCAACCTTGTTCTCAAAGGTAGATTTGGCTTCGGGATATCATCAGATTCCCATAGAGCCTTCGGATGTGCACAAGACGTCTTTCCGGACTACGTATGGCCACTTTGAATTTGTGGTTATGCCATTCGGATTGACCAACCCGCCAGCAGCCTTCATGAAGATGATGAACAGGATTTTCCGTGATTGTCTGGACTAGTTTGTTATCATATTCATCGATGACATTCTCGTTTATTCAAAAGACCGGGAAACACATCAAGGTCATTTGAGGGCGGCGTTGCAGCGACTAAGGGACCAAAAGCTATATGCGAAATTGAGCAAGTGTAGCTTTTGGCAAAGGAGTATTGGGTTCCTAGGACATATTGTCTCGGACCAAGCTGTATCGGTGGATCCGGAAAAGATCAAAGCCATTGAAAAATGGCCAAGACCCAAGAACGCCTCGGAAATAAGGAGTTTTCTCGGCTTGGCGGGATATTATAGGAAGTTTGTGAATGGATTCTCGAGTTTAGCCAAGTCATTGACGTGGCTGAACGGGAAGGATGTGAAATTCAAGTGGACGGAGGAGTGTGAAAAGAGTTTCGCTGGGCTGAAGGAGAAATTAACAAGCGCACCGGTTCTAGCTTTACTGGAAACAGACGAGCCGTATGTGTTGTACACGGATGCATATATAAACAGGCTGGGATGTGTCCTTATGCAAAAAGGCAAGGTGATTGCCTCTGCATCAAGGCAGTTACGGAAACACGAAGGAAATTATCCAACCCATGACTTGGAAATGGCGGAAGTGGTCTGTGCACTTAAGATATGGCGATCCTATCTCTATGGAGCTAAAGTGCAAATCTACACCAACCATAAGAGTCTGAAGTACATCCTCACGCAGCCTGAATTAAACATAAAGCAAAGGCGGTGGATGGAACTTGTGGCGGATTACGACTTGGATATAGCTTACCACCCTGGAAAGCTAACTTAGTCGCGGATGCTCTAAGCAGAAGACAGTCCGAAGTGGCTGCGGGAAAAGAAGCGGAGATGCTAGTAAACATGATTGGGACATTTCACCTTAATGCCTTGTCCACCGAACTGGAACCGTTGGGCTTAGAGGCGGCAGACCATGCGGACCTGCTTACCCGGATTTGGATTGCACAAGGAAAATATGAGGTCTTGTGCAAGGCTGTGCAGAATGGGAAGACGGAGTACCAAACCTCAAACAAAGGCAGGATTGTTGTTAACGGCCGAGTATGTATTCCAGAGGTGAAAGAGTTAAAGGAAGAAATCTTTAGAGAAGCGCATTAGTCTAAGTTCTCGATTCATCCCGGACTTAACAAGATGTACCAGGATCTGAAACGGTATTATCATTAGGTCGGGATGAAAAGGGACGTGGCTGAGTGGGTGGCAAGATGTCCTACTTGTCAACTGGTAAAGGCGGAACATCAAGTCCCGAGTGGGTTACTACAGAGTTTACCCAATCCGGAGTGGAAATGGGACCATTTTAACGATGGATTTCGTGACTGGTTTTCCCCAAGAAAGCACCGGACGTGATGCGGTCTAGGTTATGGTGGATCGATTAACTAAGTCTGCTCACTTCATCGCAATTAAGAAGACGGATGGTGTTGAACACATTGTGGGCAAGTATCTGGATGAAATAGTCCGTTTGCATGGTGTTCCGGCAAGCATAGTTTCAGACCGGGATTCTCGGTTCACGTCTTTCTTTTGGAGGGCTTTTCAAAAGGCCTTAAGAACAAGAGTGAACATGAGCACGGCTTACCATCCGCAGACAGACAGTCAGTCAGAACGGACCATACAAATCCTCGAAGACATGCTATGGGCTAGCGTTCTGGATTGGGGCAGTTCATGGGAGAAGTATTTACCCGTAGCCGAATTCGCTTACAACAACAGTTTCCAAGCCAGCATTGGGATGTCGCCGTATGAAGCCTTATATGGGCGGCCGTACCGAACACTGCTTTGTTGGACTCAAGTGGGGGAGCGGAGTGCAATTGGACCGGCTATTGTGGAGGAAACCACAAAAAGAATCAAGTTTCTAAAGTAAAAATGAAGGAAGCCCAAGACAGACAGAAAAGCTATGCGGACAAGCGTCGAAAGGACCTTGAATTCGCGGTAGGCGATCTGGTCTATCTTAAGATGATCACGTTCAAAGGAAGGGCTCGAACTTCCAAGAGGGGGAAGCTTGACCCAAGGTACATAGGACCATTTCGGATTGTGAAAAAAGTTGGGGCAGTCGCATACAAGTTAGACTTACCACCGGAGATGGAGGCATTCCACAACGTTTCCATGTATCCCAACTACGAAAGTGCTTAACAGATCAAGATTAGGTCTTGGCCGAGATTCCTTCAGACCTTAATGGGAATCTGACTGTAGAAACAAGACCAGTCCGGATCATTGGCAAGATGGAAAAAGCAACCAGGAAAAGGATGATTCCAATGGTCAAAGTCGTTTGGGAAAGTAACGGTGTGGAAGAACAAACTTGGGAAACAGAGTATCGGATGAAGGCTGATTATCCCGAGTGGTTCGAGGAATGGAACAAGGTTCTACCCCTTCCACATTTAGGATTTTCTACCTCTTGTTTCTAGTCTCACAACGCTCCCTTATCATTATCATGCCAATTTGGTTCAGAATATGATTTTTAGTAAAAAAAGTCCCAGTTTTCTGATTTTCATGGGAGATTTGAGGTGTATCTAAAGGAATAAGAAAACAAGTAAATGATTCATATCCTTTTACATTTAGGACTCTCTACCTCCTCTTTCTAGTCTCACAACGCCCCCTTGTCATTATCATGCCAATTTGGTTTAGAATAGGAATTTTAGTAAAAAGAGTCCCGGTTTTCTGATTTTCATTGGAGATTTGAGTCTCTTACAAAGTTTAGGTTTTTTCACAAAAGAGGCAAAGAAAACATAGAGAATAAAGCTTAGTCTGCTGGATAATGCCTAAAACATATATATATATATAGGTAGGGTTTCTTGCTGGGCCAACCTAGGACAAACTAGGTTTTGGCCCCAAAAAGGCCCACAAAAACGTCATGGTTCGAGAATGTATCGAGCTGATTTTGGCCGGTGCAGGACGTCGATATTTCTTCGGCAATTTGAGACTCGTTACACCGAGACGCTACACCGGCTGAACTCACCTCGGTGCGGCGTTAAGGATAGCTTGAGGGGATCAATACCGAGCAGGATTCAGTCGGTGCAACACCTCGATAATTCTTCAGGATTTGGACTTCCAAAAGTCGGCCAAAAAGGTCAAAGCTCCAAGGTCATATCGACCAGATTTTGGTCGGTATTCCTTCTCGGTATGAATGTAGACCGCTTGCACCAAATCCTTCATAACTCCTAGCTCACTGGTCCGAACCTTGATCTTCCAACTCCACGAACAAGATAACGTCCTTAGCTCCAGGTTTGGTAAAGGGCTCAACCCTGTATGACATCGGCAAAGCCCCCGTCTAGTCGGTTCTTTGTGGCGCATCGCGTAAGTTCAGATCGGACCGTGAGACATGTGTTCCTTCCGATGGTAATATCTCCCAGTTCACGGCCCCAAATCGTCTGATTCTAAGTGTTACGGAAACTAGACTTGTTCCTCTTGATTCTTGATGAAGACACTGGAGGCTGAATCGCAGTGTAAGCTCTTTGTCTCACGCGATCAAAGTAGAGGTCTCGTCGGCACGAAACCATCTGTCCTATTTTCTGTACACAGGTGAGGGTTCCTCGATGATCCCAGCTCCAAGTTGCTCCCAAAAGTCTCCGAATGACCTGAGAATACTCCAAAAATTCAGGACACTCTAGGACCAAATGCAATTCTTAAACAAAGCTAGAACCAAAGACAAACTCTAAAAAAACTAGCTAAATGTATGCATGAGACTCAATATTTGGACAGAAAATGCAATCCTAAACATGACAAAATATGAGTATATCACTGGTTCGTGACGTTCTTTTCCACGGTACGGCTTCTGGTATGGGTCAGCTGGTTCACGGTCTCGGGCTGCAGGGTATCGTCCATGGTGTTGCTCCTCTCGACCGCGGTCGGACCCGTGGTTTGGCCCGCGTCGGTCTGCCTGATCACGACGAACGCCTCGGTGATATTGCTGTCTGGTACGGCTTCCTCCGGACGTGTGACCGTCAGCGTAGAAAGGGTTGTCTAGGACTTCCTCCTGGTTGCGGTCTCTCCTTATATGGTCTGGCTCATCACGGTTTCGGCCATTACTTTGTTCCCCATCGGATTGCCGTGGCTGCATCTCTAGCCGATCCATTCGCTGGTTCATACGTTCCATTAGCTCGGTGATTTGGTTGAGCTTGGCTTCCATTTCTTCGGAATTGATCCAACGAATGTGGTTCCCGTCACGAAAGTTATAGTAGTTCCACTCTCTGCCTGAGTCTGAATAAGGACCCGATGACATTAAAGTTGGTACCTCACAAAAAGAACAAACACGGTAGTATCAAAATCTCCTCACTTGGGTGTTTCCCTCAGTGTTTCTCTCAGCACTCTTAATATTCTCACACACACAAGAGACTCTCCTCGGTTCTAAAGGAACTAAGTCGAGACCGATGTAGATGTAAAACGAAATCGGAAAATCAAGCGAGTATGAAGAAGAAGAGAATACAGAAAGAAAAGAATTTTGATTTTGGATTTTTATTTTTTTATAGATTTTCTTTCCTTCTTTTTAAAAAACAAAAAAAAGATATGGAAAATTACAAAAGAAAAGATGAGATAAGGCGGAAGTTAAAAAGACAAAGGAAAGACAATACCGAATTTTTCAAGTGTGTGGCTCGGATACCACTTGATACGATCTCCCTAAGGACTTCACACACTTGGATCGGCGGGGTTGATAAATCTTTGACTCCGAACGATTCTTGTAGCAGATGCTAAGGCGTGAGAGAATGACTCCCGAAATTCCTTGTGCCCAAACTCACGAAGAACAATTTGAAACAAGGGGGTGGAACAAAGATAAAAAGAACTCATCGGTAAAAGGATGTTAAGGCGTGAGAACTAAGTTCTTAAAAATCCCTAAGCCCCGATTACGATAAACAAAAACTTTAAACTTTGCAGACGAAGGCTGCGTCAAGTTCTATGGATTGAACTTCATAAACCAAAAATAATGCTAGGCTAACCACCTGAGAATTAACAAAGTTCTCAAAAGAACAAAGGAGAAAAGTCTCAAATTTTTTTAAGAAAAGTGAATGACTGAAATGAGAGGGGTTCATCACCTTATATAGGGGCGGATCAGACCAAAGGTCATGCATAGAAAATTACAAAGAAAATAAATGAGTTTGACTAAAACTTGGACTGACTCTTCGCCTAGCTTTAACTGACCCTTGAGCTTCTGACCCGTGAACCAAGCACGTACTGAACCGCGGCCATGTGGTGGTATAGCCTTTGACCTCATTAAAACCCCACCCGTTAAACCCATTGGGACAAACCCGGATGTAAGGAAAAAGAGTACCAAAAACTATACCAGGCCGAAGTCAGTACCCTGGTACGTGAGAAGGGTCACGGCTTCAGTTGTTGTTGGTTCCATGTTCTGGTTCCTGAGCTCGTTAAGTATCTTCTGAACGGCTCCTGCCAACCTCCTGGTGCGTGATCTCGTCATTGGACCGTCTGGAATGACCAAGGCAGCGTCCGGTTCCTGCTCCACGAACTGATCTTCGACCCGCGGTTCAGCCTCTGGTTCCATGATCGCATCACAAGTAGCCTCCAAAAGCACCTAATAGACACTCCAAACATGCAAAGACTCACTTGGACCTAATGCAAACCCCTAAGTGCTAAAACAATACCTAAAGACCTAAAATGCATGAAATAAGACATGATTTGGAATGAAATATACAAGCTAAATGATGCATTTTATGAACATATCAATATATCAAACCTGAGTGTAGATAATATTATACTATTTTCATATATAATTAAAGAAGATAAAATTGATTGTTTATAGGTTGTGGACAGATTATAATACTTAGTTATTAAGATTACAATATTATAATATTTTATTTATTAGCCTGAATATTTATTCTAATGCTAACAGGTTAAATAAACAGTTTTTTGTTTAACAAGCTTACAAAATAACCAAATATACGGATTAACTCATTTTTATATTTCAAACCAAAAAATAAAAATGACTATATATACATATCAACTTATTTTTTAAAAATTCACAAAATATGAAAATATTATTGGAATTTTTATAACAATAATTATTTTTACAAAATGACTGTTTTTGCAAAATTATTTAACTTAATTAAATGTAAAAAAAAATGTCCCCCGCGCTACGCGGGTTAATCCCTAGTTGTAGTATTAATATGATAAGCTACCACAATGTTACTATCGCAAGAAGAAACAGGAAACATGGGTAGTGATAAGTAAGATTTTTAGGTCTTAGATGGGTTATCAATCCCTTATGTCACTTGCAGTACAAAGGGTATCAATCCATAAGTGTGGTTGCCAGACACTAGTTTATGTGATAAGCTCTTAAGTCAAGTGATCAAAGATGAGTTTTGGTGTGAACAAAGTAACAAGAAAGCATAAAACAAGAAACAAGCAAGCAAGATGATTAACTACTAAACAAAGCAAGCAACCAAACAAGATGATGATAAAGCAAATGATGAAAGATAAACCTCTAGATGTGATCATTGATTAGGGTGCTTTAGATACTGATTCATGATGCTAAGAACATAATGCAACACTTGCTACTCTTTAGTCTAGGCTTCTTAATCAGATTAATCCACTCTCATGACAGAAATCCCTTTGCAAATCACTTAATCAAGTCTAAGAACCATTAGAGATAACCAAGCAATCAGCAAGCATAATGTTCCAAGCCTAATAAGTGACAAAACAATCTTTAACAAAAAAAGACTGAATCTTTAACAGAAAGACATAGCAAGCAATCACATGATCTCTAATCCAATCAACTTAGAGTTTAAAGCTAGATTAATCCTCTCATGAAGGTATTAATCTCTATACTAATCCATTTTCAAACCAAATTCTCATTTGTGAAATATGAACTAGTAAGCATTCAGAATCAACTCTAATATGTCATTTATGCAATTAACAAACATCATCATGGCATTAATGCATAAACCCTTAGTTAGCTTTCATTCAGGCATTTCATCAAACACCTTTGGTGCATGAAAAACCCAGATTCTAGACCCAAGTGATGTGCAAGGATCTAGCATTAGGATCAGCTAACTAAGGAAAGGAGAAGAGAATCTAAGCTTAAACAATCATTAATCTACATCTAAGCACCCTAAATCTACACACCTAGAAGCTTAAAAGAAGACTACTCACTAATCATGATGAACACACCATTTCCTTTGCAAGAGGTGATGTTGATCATGATTAGAAGTTAAGATGAGATGAAGAAATGATAAGAAACACCTTTAAGATGATTAAATCTGCTAAATATCTCTTGATCAAACTCGTTTTTACACTAAAGAGGCAAAGAAAACAAGAGAGAATAAAGCTTAGTCTGCTGGATAATGACTAAAACATATATATAGGTAGGGTTTCTTGATGGGGCAACCTAGAACAAACTAGGTATTGGTCCCAAAAAGGCCCATAAAAACGTGCTGGTTCGAGAATGTATCGACCTGATTTCAGTCCGGACAGGATCTCGATATTTCTTCGGCTTTTTGAAGCTGGTTACACCGAGACACTACACCGGCTGAACTCACCTTGGTGTGGCGTTAAGGATAGCTTCAGGGGATCAATACCGAGCAGGATTCAGTCGCTGCAGCATCTCCATAATCCCTCGGCTTTTTAGCTTCCAAAAGCCAGCCAAAAACGTCAAGGTTCCAAGGTAATATCGACCAGAGTTTGGTCGGTGTTTCTTCTCGTTATGAATGTAAACCGCCTGCACCAATTCCTTCATAACTCTTTTCACACTGGTCCGAACCTTGATCTTCCAACTACACAAACCATATTACGTCCTCAGCTCTAAGTTTGGTGAAGGGCTCAACCCCATGTGACGTCGGCAAAGCCCCTTTCTCATTGGTTCTTTGAGGCGCATCGCGTGAGTCCTGATCGGGCCGCGAGACATGTGTTCCTTCCGATGGCGATATCTCCCAGTTCACGGCTCCAAATCGTTTGATTTTAAGTGTTACGGAACCTAGACTCCTTCGTCTTGAATCGTGATGAAGGCCCTGGCAGCTGAATCAGATTGGAAAGTCATCGTCCCACGCAATCTTTGTGACTCATCAGATTGGTCTTGAAACTGTCGCGAGACAGGTATGTCTTCCGGTGAGATTAACTCTCGGCTCACGAGTCCAAATCCAATTATTCCACCTGTTCTTGATCCGTGACCTTCTCCTCTCCATATTTTCTGAAGACCCTGTAAACTGAATCGGACGTTAAAACTCCCCAGACAGGTAATCTTTCAGACGTATCGGATTGCTCCAGAATGGACGCGAGATAGGTCTGTCTTCCGATAGCCGTATCTTTCAGCTAGACCCCGACAGCTGAATCTGACAGCAAGACCTTCCGGTAACATGATTTCTGAGATGTATCTGCACCCAAGATTTTTGGCCGAGAAACTTAACAAGCCGGTACGCGTTTTGGCCGAGAAATCCACCTGCGGTACATGAAAATCGCCGAAAAAAGCTTCCTGCAGTACAGGCTAGCGCCGAGAACCTCCAAAAGGCTGTTTTCACCATTTGTAAAGCTCTGATCACCATTTCTTTTCCTGGTTTCAACTTTTCAGCTCCAAATAGCTCCAAATACACCTGATAAACACTCCAAACCATGCAAAAACTCATTGGGACCTAATGCAACCCCTAAGCCCTAAAACAACACCTAAAGGCCTAAAATGCATGAAATAAAACATGATTTGGAATGAATTATACAACCTAAATGATGCAAATTATGAACATATCAGGTAGAACAAAGAGATGACGTGGCAACTGTTTGACCAAAATAGATTAACGAGAAGGAAGACTCTAAATCGTTTAGAAGGTTTTCTATTTCATAGATACTAATATGTGTTTGATATATTCGTAATTTGCATTACTTAGGATTGCATTTTTGGTCCAAATATTGAATCTCATGCATATATTTAGGTAGTTTTCAATGCTTTTGTCCTTATAGTTGGTTTAGGATAGGAAATGCATTAGGTCCTATAGAGTCTTGCATTTCGGAGTTTTTACAGGTCATTTGGAGCAAAAAGGGAGCATTTGGGACAGAAGCCGTGGAGAGACCCTCGTGTGAATGCATCAGAACCGGACAAGTGTATAGAAGCAGACAATCCCTCTACTTCACCACCTGAAACGGAGAATTGGCATTGCGATCCAGCCTTTGGTCCCTTCATCAAGATTTAAGACGAATGAGTCTAGTTTCCGGAAAGCCTAAGATTGTCCAATTTGGAGCTGTTTGCTGAATGTTATGGCAATCAGAAGGAACACATGTCTCACAGCCGCTAAAGGACCAAAACGATGCGCCTCAGAAAACCGGTGGAACGAAGCCCTTGCCGACGTCTGCTAGACTGGGAACCTTCATCAAAGTTGTAGCTGACGAAGCCATCTGGCTCATTGATTTGACAGACCGAGGTTCGGACCACTGAGCTAGAAGGTATGTAGGTTTTGGTTCAAGCAGCATGCATTCTTATCGACCAGAGTGTACCCCGACAGTTTGGTAGATATTTTCAACCCGGAGCGCCGAAATATTATCGACCAGAATGTCGAGGTCAAGCATGTTGATATATTCTCAGCCAGTCTTGCCGAAATAATGTCGACCAAACTATCGACCAGGTGTTTGGTCGGTATTTTTGTTAAGAGAAGCTTTGTGGCCTATCGACCAGAATATCGCCATGGACCACGTCGATATGACCTTGTTCCAGTCCGAGTTTTTGAGTCTTTTTGGGCCAATATCCTGCTTGTTAAGGGTTGACCATTAAGAAAACCCTTAGTATAAATAGTGTTGAGACATTAATGATTAGGTTAAGCTTTATTCTCCTAATTTTCTTTGCCTCTTTTGTGAAAGACTCCTTTGAAGAGAAATATTCCCTTTTGAGAGTTTGAATCAAGAGAAATCAAAGACCTTTTGTGTGTTTAAAGCTGCAAATCCATCATTATCCAACTTCTCCATCTCCATTTCTCATCACTAATCATGCCAATCTTATCAACTTGCAAAGGTTTAAGAGAGATTAGTATGATTAGTGAGTAGTCATCTTAATGAGGTTCTAGATGTGTAGGTTAGGGTGCTAAAGTGTTAGATTAGTAGTGCTTAGGGCTCGATTCATTGATTCATCTCTCTAAACAGCTGTTATCTAGGCTAGATTCTTGCACATCACTTATGATCTAGAATCTGGGAGTTTCGTGCACCAAAAGTGTTTGATGAAATTCCTCAAAGAGCTGTATTAGAGGTTTAAGCATTTGCTGCATGATGATGTCTTGTTATTTGCTTGAATGATCTTTTAGAACTGTTTATTAATGCTCACTGATTCATATTTCACAAATGTTGATTTGGTTTGAAAATGGATTAGTGTAGAGGTTAATACTTTCATTTTAGGATTAATCTAGATTAGAGTTCTTAATCATTTGAATTATGTCTCATCATTGTCATTAGCATTTCTAGTTTAGCACCAAAGCATCCTAGCCAACTATCATGTCTAGAATCTCATGCTACCATCATCTCATATTCACATCACTTGTCATTTGCTTAGTTCTTGTTTGATCATTTCTTTAGTTATCAATCTTGTTTTAAGTTCTTAATTGTCATTAATCAATCAAACCCTCATCTGTTTACTTGAATTGAGAAACTGATCATATGGCTTAGTGTCTATCACCACATTCTTGGATTGACAACTTCTTTTGTGCTACTTTGACAAGGGGATTGATAGCCCTAAGACCTAAAAAGTCTTGTCTATCAGTGTTGTTGTAGCTAAAGACTTGATTTTTGAATTGTGAGAGAGAGAGATTTGAGAGACTTGAGGCGATCTTGGATCGTGAGTAGGATATGTAAGATCTAGGATTCGATATCTCTTGTTATCGCAATTCGAAAGTGTAATTCTCATTTGGAATCAATAAAGAGTTGTTTACAGAAAAAGAGTGTGAGGTTAAGATTGTGAAGAGAGATTCGTTAGCTCAATCTTAATAACTAGTGCGTTTGTGAACAGATCGAAACGACACAATGGTTCAAATCGAAGATACGAAGAAACATTTCGAAGAACTGAGAAAAACGATCTCCGAAACAATTGAAGAGCTGAAGATCTTCGCCGATGGTTGCAAATTGCTATCGAAATAACATTCAGAGACGAACCAGAAGCTCGAGGCGATAGTCGTTGATTCGTTGAAGCGATTTGATTTGTTGGTGATATGTTCATAATTTGCATCATTTAGGTTGTATATTTCATTCCAAATCATGTTATTTCTCATGCATATTAGGTCCTTAGGTGTTGTTTTAGGACTTAGGAGTTGCATTAGGTCCCAATGAGTCTTTGCATGTTTGGAGTGTTTATCAGGTGTATTTGGAGCTATTTTGAGTTGAAAAGGTGAAACCAGGAAGAGAAACGGTGATCAAAGCTTGAAAGATGGTGAAAATGGGTTTTTGGAGGTTCTCGGCGATTCTCACGTACCGCAGGCAACTTTTCTCGGCGATTTTTATATACCGCGAGTGAGCCTCTCGGCCAAAACATGTACCGCTGCTAAGGTTTCTCGGCCAAAATTTCCGGGTACAAACACATTTCAGAAATTGCATTACCGGAAGGTCTTGCCGGTCGATTCAGCTGTCGGGTGCTTCATCAAAGTTGGAGAGGATTGGATCATGGTTCCAGAGCAGGTAGAATAATAGGATTTGGAGGCGTGAGCAGAGAGTTAAGCTCGTCGGAAGGCATGCCTATCTCGCTACCGTTTTGGACCGACCCGATGAGCCCCGAAGAATGCAAAGGACGATGCACTTCCAGACCGATTCAGTCTACAGGGCCTTCATCAAGATTTGAGATATTTGAGTCCTCTTTCCAGAACGTTTCTGGAATGGACGCATGTCTAGAAGCCTCTTTCTGACCGTGTCAACGAAGATGAGCCCTCCAGGGAACCTTCCACTTCCCAAGCACCAAAGGTTCCTTCACCAAAGTTTGAGATGTTTGAGAGCCCTTTCCACTGCAGCTGGAATCAAGCCGTTCGGATCTATATTCTGAGAGTTACTCTCCCCCGAATGTGAAGTGGTCCGAAGAGACCTGAAAGCTGCGAGATAGTCTTGCGACTTGGTTAACTCGCAATGCCTAGAGATTAATGTCTGGGGATTGAGCTGCGTGTTGAGATATGCGAGTAAGGTAACACTGGGTGAGGTCAAAGGTTCCCGAGCAATAAAAATACTAAGTCCACAAGCGTGCGACTTGAGCATGCGAGTTGGCCGAGCTTGGAACTGAGCCTCATGAAGACTCGCAATTTACACCGACTTGAGCATGCGACTTGGGAGTGACGAAGACCATCCCGCACATAATTCTGAAGGCCCCCGTTACATGGTCGTGCGAGTTAAGGAGCAAAGGGAACTAAGCCGCTTGAAGATTCGTGTTTTACACCGAGAGAGTAATGCGGCTGGGCTTACATAGATTATATCTCGCTGAAGCTTCTTTCTAGGATTATGCGAGTTGGGCATGCAACTTGGGACTAAAGGAGGACCAAGTCGCACACATATTCTCCCCAGATTTCGTCTTGGTCATGCGAGTTGAAGAGGATGAAGACTGAATCGCACAAAGACTCGCAGAACAAACCTAGATGGGCATGTGGCTGAAACTAAAGGACTTAAGGCTCACAAGACTGCTTCTTTGGCTGTGCGACTTGGGCATGCGACTTGGGAAGCTCCTGACCAACTCGCACACTCGACATTTTACCCATCAAAGCCGGGTCAGGACCCGTTTTGTTCCGGGCTGACCCGGTTCATTTTAAAGACCTATATATAGTTTTTTAGGGTTTTTCCCCAAGGACTTAAGCTTTATTCCTCATTTTCTTTGCCTCTTTTGTGTAAGAAAACTCCGTTTGAAGAGAAATATCTGATTTTAGGCGTTTTAATCAAGAGTAACAGAGATTTTTGAGTGTTTAGGGCTGTCTTCTTCTTAATCTATCATCTCCATCTTCATTTTACACACTTCTAATCATGATTAACAACACATCTTGCAAAGGATCTAGTGTGTTGATCATGATTAGTGAGTGATCCCCATATTAAGGTCTTAGATATGTAGATTAGGGTGCTTAGGTGCTAGATTAGTGAGCTTAGGGGTTAGATCACTCATATTCCATTCTCTACAACTTGTTATCTATGCTGATCCATACACCTCATATGTGGTCTAGATTCTGGGTATTTCATGCACCAAAAGTGTTTGATGAAATGCCTGAACCAAGTGATAACACGTATTTTGACCATTTTTGTGGATCGATTTTAAATGCTTTCTAATGATTTTTATTTCTTTAAACTGTTTTTACTATTATTTTCTAGTATTTGTAGTTCCAAGACTATTTTCAGGTAATTAAGGCAAAAGGTGTGCATTTTGAAGCAAAAGACCATTTTGGATAAATTCGGATCCTCAGAAGTTTCATATCCGATGAACACATTCCCACCGTCAGATCATCCCCAAAATCTGACATAATATATAAGAGAAAACTAGCTTTCAAATGCAATTGGTTTGAAGACAATCCAATGGTTAGATCTCCATATATCCTTGATGCACTGAAGACATGTTCTGCAGTCTCGCGAAGGAAGCAAGTACAGAATGATGATTCAACCTCAAAGACCAATCCCCGCGGGTCCAGGAGCCAAGACCGCGGAGAACAAACTCTTGAGATAGAGATTTCTCTTGAACCCTCTTTATGTTCTACCTTTATCTTAATTCGGTTTTTACTCTTATGCATCTTTCAATTTCGTTTTTATCTTCTTCATATTAGATTAGTTGTTTAAAGGATTTGAAGAGAAGTTCTTCTCCGAGCCCAGCTCTTAAAATCGAGATGCTTCTTCTTCTTCTCCTTGTCTGTTTTTCTCTACTTCTTTCTTCTTTATTTTCCTATGCACGTCTATTCTATTTACATTATGCACGTTTTGGAATGATGAGGTATGAGTTTAAAGGCTCGATCGAAGGGAATCGACTATGTTCGATAGGGATCTTCGCGAGATAAACCAAAGCCGAATTCTAGAAATCTTTCTTCTAAACTTATACTTAAAGCACGGATCTAGCGTCGCGAACTAGAGACTGATCTAGGTCCTTGGTGTTGCGAAAGTATTCATCCGGGGCTGGATCTAGTTTGAGAAGAGCAGATCAACCATAGGAGTGGAAACCTACCTATGGGCGAGCTGTGAATGTTGACGAGTCTTAAGCATATTGCATCTTTTCCCTTCCAGGGCCAGAGTGGAAACCTACTGGTCAAGGTTGCGAGAGATAGTTAGTTATGATCACGACAGTGGCATAGTCATACGTCCGTGACTCGAGTTCTAAGAATTTACTAGGATCAATATTAAGAGCTTTGTTCGTCCTTTAGATTTATTATCGATTTACTCACTTCCAGTTTTCAAAACTCTTTTTAAAACCCTTTTTTTAAACTCTTTTCAAAACCTTTTCAAATCCATTTTTAAATAGATATATAGAAATCGCACAACCTATCTAAAACCCGTTTTTCGTCTTAGACTTTGTTTACTAATTCTGGTTCTAAAGTTCTGCAGGTAAAGCATGGATTCTCTGTGGATCGACACCCTATGTACTACAACGCACTGCTGTGCACTTGCAGATATCTAGGATTATAAATTTAAAACATGAAGCCACGAAGTCAACCCTAGCAGCATCACCAAGGTTGTTAGAGGTTTAAGTATTATTCATCATGGGAATAATTGTTTAAATGCTTAAATGACAAATTAAACTGGTTCTTAATGATTGTTGATTCATGTTTCACTAATGATGATTAGGTTAGAAACTGTTTTAACATTGAAGTTAATGCCTTCATGAGAGGATTAGCTTAGTTAATGATGTTTAAGTTGAATGGTTTGCTTGATCACATGATTCATTAGCTCACTAGTTTAGTACCAAAGGCACCCTAATCCACTATCATGTCTAAGACCTTTCTCATCATCATACATACATTCTCATCTAGTTAATCTATTTACTTGCTTGGTTAAGTTAATCATTAACTTTAATTCTTGTTTTAAGCTTTTTTAGTGGAAGTAACATCAAAACCTCACTCATTTGGCTTGAATTAAGAACTGATCCTGCATCTTAGTGTCTACACATGATGGATTGATACCCTTTGTACTGCAAAGTGACAAAAGGGATTGATAACCCCTCATTTAGAGCCTTGAAAACTCTAAGTTATCAATTGGCGCCGTTGCCAAAGTGTGATAGCATTAAGATTGTGTTATTTCTTGAGATCAAGCATTTTCTTTTGTGTTTTCTAATTTCTTTCAAGTTCTGGTTGTGAGTTTCAGGTGCATGAACACCAGGTCCAGATCAAGAAGCTGTGGTCCACCTTTCCCCTTAAACGACAACATTAATCTTTTTGTTCCAAGGAGGAGAAGGGATAGGCGTGGCAGATAGATTGATCCGGCTGATATGGAAGATCAGAGACAGCATGTGGTTGACATTGAGCCGCAGGGTCAAGAGGAGCAACAGGCTCAGGTTCAGCAGGGTAATTGTAACAACCCGATTGTTAAGATAGCGGGGACGGGCGGCCGCAGGAAAAATGCTAAGTCGAGGACGGATCAAAGAAAATCTGGATTCGGCTGGGAGAGCATGTTTGTCGAGGGAAAGGAGATTTTTATTAAAGAACGCAGAGAATGCCCGAGAGAAACCAACTTTGGCCGATAAAATCAGCATTTTACCGGGAAGACTTGCTGTTTTATCGAGAAAGTCTGGTTTAGCCGAAGAAATGTATTTTAGCCCGAGAACGATGGAAAATGCCAAGAGAATCAGTCTTTAGCCGAGAAAGTCAGATTCTGGCCAAGCGATGAAGGATTTAGCCGAGGAAAAATGAAATTCTGCCAAGAGAATTGAATTTTTGCCGATAGATCATATTTTGGCCGAGAAGCAGCGGTTTAGCCGAGAGAAGCTAAGTCCGAGCGTAAAAGCTTCGCGGAACTGGGAAGTATGGATTTTGGTCGACGGAATTGGATTTTGGCCAAGGAACCGTGAGCGAGTGTCAAGGCCAGTCAGTCCATCTTGGATCAGTAACGAAAATGCGGAAATTTGGTTGAGGTTACTTCCGGATAAGAACAGATGTGGCTAGACTTGATCCACACACTTGGGGCAGAAAGGAGTAAGCTTAGTGTTTATGCAATGGTGTGGCTGGTTCTGGACCACACATTTGGCGTGGAAGCAAGGCAGCTTAGTGTCCAAGGCTGATGACTCGTGCGCAGCATTTTTGACAAGTGGTTACCAAGTGTCAGCGCATGGATACCACCCTGGAACCTATAAATACCCACCTTCAGCTCTTAGTTTTCCACACTTAGAAATCAGAGAGAAATTCTAAAGTGAGAAAGTAGAGAGAGAAAGAGGGAAATGGTGAGTATTTCGGGTAAGAGTTAGCTAGCGGGGAATGGTAGCGCGGTGCTGGCTCAGCGGACGGTCGGTAAGCCGTAGAGTAAACCCTTTTCTGTTTAGATCTTGTCCTAGTCTAGTTATTCATTAGGTCTATATGGTTATAGATGTAAGGGAATCTCGGAGTTAAGAGCAAGAGAGGTTAAGATCGGAGCGGGATCTGCGTAAAAGGGTGAGCTCCGGTAGATAGCAACTAATAGTTTTGTGTAGGGAACCATGGATCGGTCCAGATAGGACTGTGATCCACGGTTAAAAGTAGATTGCGTGATTGTGTGCTAGGTATTATTCTGTTTGTGGGTGAGGTTGTGAGCGATCCCGTGTTGTCTGGTGACTCACGTGTGATCCTACTTCCGAAATACGGGAGTTAGTGGTATTGCCGGTTTGCAACCACCATTTCTCTGTTTTTGCGTGTTGTGTGACATTGTGTATGGATGTGTGGCTTAGTGTTAGACTTAATTACGAGATCTGGGATAGAGTCTCGTTTTGATAATTAAGTCGGGAAAACACTTAGTCTTTGAATGAATTTAGTAATGGTCGGCCGTGAGGGGACTATGGTCACCACGGGCCGTTGGCTTTGTTAAAAATGGAAAGGTCGTGAGTGTACTCAGGAAAGATCCCAAGGACCTATGTGTGTTTATGTGAAACCACATAAAAGATTCAGTAAGGAATCTGTTGTTTGTTTGTTTGTTGCGTGAACCACAGAAAAGGTTAGTGGAACCTTGTGGTGTGTTAGGACACAAGCTCAGAGGCTCGGAGGGATACCTGGGTCGCTCCCATGGCCGAGTGCTGCATGATGATGCCGCCCGACTGGTCGAGTGAAGGACCGCGAAGTCGGAAGCGAATCTAGTTCATGTGCCTGAGTGGCTATGAATGTGCGGGAGGTTCGTCGGGCTAGAAGGTGTCATAGAAATCATGCAGTAAGGCACGTAGGATGTAGGGATCCTGTACGGTCGAGTCATGTTTAGCTTATGCTGTGTTTGATGGTGTATCAGACGGGGTGTCTGATACCGTGTTTGATGTTGTGTGATTGCGTGATGATTGCATTGAATTGTTTGTGTGCATGTTGAGTGTTCATTGCTTTCATTTAATTTTTGAGCTTCGGCTATTTTGGGGTTGGGTCGGTGTGACTAACCGTAGACAGGTTCCGGACTCACTGGGCATTTAGTAGAAATGCTCATTATACTAATTTTGTCCTGCAGGTAACCTATAGGGTTCGTGGGACGCAAGGCCGCCGGAGTAGTTTGAAGTTGTGAGTGTAAGCATAATAGATTGTATTATAAAAGACTATTTTGACTCGAGCTCAATTATATGATTTCGGTAACAGTTTGTAAGCATACTTTATTAAGTATTAATAAAATAAATTTTTATGGAACATCTCGCTTTTCCTGATATTAGACCTTGTCCGGGTCGAAACAACTCGGGGGTGTTACAAAAGTTGGTATCAGAGCATGGTTCATGATCATGCTCATGGGAACGAGTTTTCAAATGCTTTATCGAGTCAAAAAGGAGTCGCACTCACAACTTAGGAAACCGGTGCGTCCTACGTTTAGATGGGTAGGTGGGGTTAGAATTTACCTATGTTCGATGCAGCGGGGAGTTGCAGGTCGAAAGGAGGTAAGCTGGGGAGCCTATTATCCATGGGAATCGAACGGGCATTGGTCATGGAGTTGATCACTTTGCGGAGTCAAAGGTGACAGATTGAAAGGGTGCAGTAAAAGTAAGGTGAAACCTTAGAGTTTTAGGAATTACCTTGGGTTTCATGATCTTTGTAAGATCCCGTGCCAAGTACGTATGGGTGCTAACTCTCTCTTGCGTGATTGAATTGTTGCATGATTGATTCGGTGAAATGGTAGTTAGGTATTATGATAGGGTTATAATATCTAAACCAATATTAAGAGGGTTTAATATTATAAGGAGTATAATATTAGACCGGAGTGATTGAATCTTTGATACATATGTAGATATGTAGCTGTTTGTGTGAAAGTTGTATGTGAAGTCAGTAGGACTAAGACCATACACAAATTTGTGTGAAAGTCGTATGTGAAGTCAGTAGGACTAAGACCATACACAATTATGTGAGAAAGTCCTATGTGAAGTCAGTAGGACTAAGACCATACGCAATTGTGTGAGAAAGACGCACGTGAAGTCAGAAAGACTAAGACCGTGTGCAAGTGTAAAATCGTATGTGAAGCTTCGGAAGCTAAGACCGCACGTGGTAGGACGGAAAGTCAAAGCGAACTTGTCCCGTGCCTATCTAGTATATAAGTATTGGTTAATATTATGGGTATAATATTAACCGGAAGTATTTTGTGAATCTTATGTGTAAGATAAGATTAGGTTGAATGCTTAGAGGGGAAATAATAAGGGGAGTTATTATTTTCTATAGCATGTCAGGGACACCGGGGGGCGTGAATAAGTGAATCCGTAGGTTATGGATAGAGTTCCCATAAGCCTTAGGATTGTGAAAGGTGTAGGAATCCATAGGTTTCTTGGAAAGAGTTTCCTTAAACCTTAGGATTATGAAAGGTAGAGTGTTTTAGGAAAGTTGTCCAAAAACCTGATATCCTAACCGTTCTGAGCCGGTGAGTGGGTGTGATGTGAGGACATCAAGAAATTGTGGAGAATGGTAGATAGGGAATCTGGCCAAAAGATAGTGATGTCAAGCAAAGTTAAGAGCAGTGGTAAATCGGGTAAGATCAGCCAGATCGGGATGATCCGCCAGACTGGAGCAGTGGTGAATCGGGAATAATCTGCCTGACTTTAATAGTAGAAAATCAGAGAGATCATCTAGCGGTGTGAAGTGTGGTAGTTTGAGAAGTGGATCATGAGATTACCAGAAGGACGTGATGACCGGCGTGTTCTAAAGAAGATCAACTAGGGTTGAGTACAGCAGTTCATTGGAAAGATGGATATGCAAACACCAGAAGGAAATGGTGAACGGCAAGAGATAGAGTACGGTTAAACATAAATCAAAAGGAACTGATTTACCCGCAGTTAAGAAAAATGGGAGATCGGGAATATTAACCGGAAAAAGAAGACAAGAAGTCAGTCAAAGCCAAAAGGGCTTACCAAAGGAATGAAGACGTGGAATGAAGTTTGAGGAATCACATCTGAGGGATGATGATTCATATTCTCGCTAAGGAAGTGAGAAACTGAAGAATAGATGAGGTAATATCAACACGAGGTCATGATGGACCGTGCCTAAAGCCATGAAACGGAGTCCACAAGGAAACTGGACTAATAGCGATAAACTGCGTGAAGTAGTGTTTACCAAGGAGAAAGAGCCTCCGATGGAAATAAATCATGGAAAAGAGACAGAAGCCGAAGGACTTGGGGAAAAGATAGAGTCGAGAGACGATGCTGACAGAACTTCCTTGGGAAAAGGATGGTTCGATACTTCACCATAGGAGTAAGAAGGTGAAGAGAAGAGGAATCAGAAGTCACAATGGAACGTGACAACGATGAGAAAGATTCCATGAGGAAAACGAACTGGTGATGAGAAATGGAAACTAAGGAATAGTTTTTACCGAGGAAGAGGGGCCTCACATGAAGAAAGGATTAGGATGGAGATCAGCCGGATTGAGTTAGATAGACTCGGGAGTTCTTTAACGGATCAAAGGACGAAGTAGTGACAATGGAATAGGGGAAGGAAGGTCGTTACTAAACAAGAATTATTAGATGGTACCCCAAAGGAGAATTGGAGTATGGAGAGACATGTTGAAGCAGAGTAAGCTTTCGTCATGGGATCGGTGGGCATACTAAGATCAGAAAGCATGCCAGGGTGCAAAGGTATATCTTGAGACAGAAAAGATATATCTAAGTAAAGGTGTGACGACCAGAAAGCAAGGGATCAGGAGAATCACCAAGCTTTGTGAAGGGTCGAGGGAACGGCCAACTTATGAAACAAGCGAGAAGACATGGTAATGTTAAGACAGTGGTGAGGGGTTGTAGGACCGCTAAACCATATGGAGAGACTCAGACATCAAGGAGGATGAGGTTGATCGCACGTCTGGAATTCGAGGACGAATTATTATAAGGATGGGAGAATGTAACAACCCGGTTGTTAAGATAGCGCGGACGGGCGGCCGCGGGAAAAATGCTAAGTCGAGGACGAATCAAAGAAAATACGGATTCGGCTGGGAGAGCATGTTTGTCGAGGTAGAGGAGATTTTTATTGAAGAACGCAGAGAATGGCCGAGAGAAACCAACTTTGGCCGATAAAATCAGCATTTTACCTGGAAGACTTGCTGTTTTATCGAGAATGTCTGGTTTAGCCGAGGAAATGTATTTTAGCCCGGGAACGATGGAAAATGCCAAGAGAATCAGTCTTTGGCCGAGAAAGTCAGCAACTGGCCAAGCGATGAAGGATTTAGCCGAGGAAAAATGAAATTTTGCCGAGAGAATTGAATTTTTGCCGATAGATCAGATTTTGGCCGAAAAGCAGCGGTTTAGCCGAGAGAAGCTAAGTCCGAGCGTAAAAGCTTTGCGGAACTGGGAAGTATGGATTTTGGTCGACGGAATTGGATTTTGGCCGAGGAACATGAGCGAGTGTCAAGGCCAGTCAGTCCATCTTGGATTAGTAACGAAAATGCGGAAATTTGGTGGAGGTTACTTCTGGATAAGAACAGATGTGGCTAGACTTGGTCCACACAGTTGGCGCGGAAAGGAGTAAGCTTAGTGTTTATGCAATCGTGTGGCTGGTTCTGGACCACACATCTATAAGCAAGGCAGCTTAGTGTCCAAGGCTGATGACTCGTGCGCAGCGTTTTTGACAAGTGTTTACCAAGTGTCAGCACATGGATACCACCCTGAAACCTCTAAATACCCACCTTCAGCTCTTAGTTTTCCACACATAGAAATCAGAGAAAAATTCTAGAGTGAGAAAGTAGAGAGAGAAAGAGGGAAATGGTGAGTATTTCGGGTAGGAGTTAGCTAGCGGGGAATGGTAGCGCGGTGCTGGCTCAGCGGACGGTCGGTAAGCCGTAGAGTAAACCTTTTTCTGTTTAGATCTTGTCCTAGTCTAGTTATTCATTAGGTCTATATGGTTATAGATCTAAGAGAAATCTCGGAGTTAGGAGCAAGAGAGGTTAAGATCGGAGCGGGATCTGCGTAAAATGGTGAGTTCCGGTATATAGGAACTAATGGTTTTGTGCAGGGAACCATGGATCGGTCCAGGTAGGACTGCGATCCACAGTTCAAAGTAGATTGTGTGATTGTGTGCTAGGTATTATTCTGTTTGTGGGTGAGGTTGTGAGCGATCCCGTGTTGTCTGGTGACTCACGTGTGATCCTACTTCCGAAATACAAGAGTTAGTGGTATTGCCGGTTTGCAACAAGCACTTCTCTGTTTTTGTGTGTTGTGTGACATTGTGTGTTGATGTGTGGCTTAGTGTTAGACTTAATTACGAGATCTAGAATCTCGTTTTGATAATTAAGTCGGGAAAACACTTAGCCTTTGGATGAATTTAGTAATGGTCACCACGGGCCGTTGGCTTTGTTAAAAATGGAAAGGTTGTGAGTGTATTCAGGAAGGAATCCCAAGGACCTATGTGTGTTTGTGTGAAACCAGATTAGAGATCAGTAAGGAATCTGTTGTTTGTTTGTTTGTTGCGTGAACCACAGAAAAGGTTAGTGGAACCTTGTGGTGTGTTAGGACACAAGCCCAGAGACTCGGAGGGATACTTGGGTTGCTCCCATGGCCGAGTGCTGCATGATGATGCGGCCCGACTGGTCAAGTGAAGGACCGCAAAGTCGGAAGCGAATCCGGTTCATGTGCCTGAGTGGCTATGAATGTGCGGGAGGTTCGTCGGGCTAGAAGGTGTCATAGAAATTGTGCAGTAAGGCACGTAGGATGTAGGGATCCCGTACGGTCGAGTCGTGTTTAGCTTATGCTGTGTTTGATGGTGTATCAGATGGGGTGTCTGATACCGTGTTTGATGTTGTGTGATTGCGTGATGATTGCATTGAACTGTTTGTATGCATGTTGAGTGGTCATTGCTTTCATTTAATTTTGGGGTTGGGTCGGGGTGACTAACCGTAGACGGGTTCCGGACTCACTGGGCATTTAGTAGAAATGCTCATTATACGAATTTTGTCATGCAGGTAACCCATAGACGGAAAACCTTAGAGGGTTCGTGGGACGCTAGGCCGCCGGAGTAGTTTGAAGTTGTGAGTGTAAGCATTATAGATTGTATTATGTAAGACTATTTTGACTCGAGCTCAATTATATGATTTTCGGTAACCGTTTGTAAGCATACTTTATTAAGTATTAATAAAAGAAATTTTTATGGAACATCTCGCTTTTCCTGATATTAGACCTTGTCCGGGTCGATACAACTCAAGACTGGGAACGGGTTGAAAAGCCTTAGGCCTTGGTCGAGATACATGGTATCGGATGTGGTCTACCCAAAATGGTATGGGACGTTTTGGCCGGATTGTCTCTGTTATCATTCTGTGACACTCTGGGTTCTTTTTATTCATAGTTCGAATTGGGGGTGTTACAGTAATGGAGTTGGTATTGGAGCTGGTAATGCAGCTGGTAATGGAGCTGGTCAAGGGTTCCATCAGGGTAATGTTCAGCAGGAACAGGAGCATCAACTACAAGCTTATGTCCACTTGGGACAAGCTCCAGCTCATCAGCAAAGGCATCAGGCCAGTGTACAGCAAAGACAACAGGTGCACCACCAACAGCCCTTCCAAAACCAGCAAAGGAGATATGAGAAGCCACAGGTCTATGTTGGAGAGAATGACAGGGCCAATGCTCATAAGTATGGAGCTGGAATTCAAGCACCACCTGTGCAAAACAACAATTTTGAAGTGAAGGCATCCTTACTGAATATGGTCCAAAACTCAAAGATCCATGGATTGGCAATTGAAGATCCATTGGAACACTTGGATCAATTTGATAAAGTGTGTGACTTGACAAAGATAAATGGAGTATCTGAGGAAAGTTTCAACCTCAGATTATTCTCCTTCAGTCTTGGTGACAAAGCACACCAATGGGAGAAGAACCTCCCAAGAGGCTCCATTCAAACCTGGGAGCAATGCAAGCACGCATTTTTATCTAAGTTTTTCTCCACCTCCAGAACAGCTAAACTGAGAAACCAAATCTCTAGCTTCACTCAACACAGCAATGAGAGTTTTGGTGAAGCATATGAGAGATTCGTGAGCTACACTAACCAATGCCCACACCATGGGTTTAGTGAGGCTTCACTTCTCAGCACACTTTATAGAGGGGCTCTTCCCAAGATTAGGAACCAGTTGGATACTACCTCCAATGGTAACTTTCTGGGTAAAGAGATTCATGCTGCTTTAGAGCTGGTTGAGAACTTAGCAATGAGCAATGATACATATGGAGAAGACTTTGATAGAGCCAATAGGAGTGAGAGTTCAAGCAGGGATCAAATGTATGAGAAGGACTTTAAAACACTTGAAAGCAAGCTGGACAAGGTGTTATTGGCAACTCAAAAACCAATGCACTTTGTAGGAGAGTATGAGGAACCTTCTCAATGCTTTGAGAACATCAGTAAAGAGGGTCTTACTCAGGAAGAGTTAAACTATATTGGGAATCATAAGTTCCAAAGGTATCAGTATGCCAATGCCAATCAGAACCTCTCTTACAGGAATCCCAATGTAGCAAACCCACAAGACCAAGTCTACCCTACTTCTCAAG
Source organism: Eutrema salsugineum (assembly GCF_000478725.1). Taxonomy (NCBI): domain Eukaryota; kingdom Viridiplantae; phylum Streptophyta; class Magnoliopsida; order Brassicales; family Brassicaceae; genus Eutrema; species Eutrema salsugineum. The sequence goes on along the minus strand of NW_006256909.1, from coordinate 21,067,604 downwards.
CTCCACAGAATTTTGTTCCCAAGAACAACTTTCAAGGGTCTTTTCAACCAAAGAATCAGTTTGCTCAGAATCAGGTTTCAGTCAGCAACAACAACCATTTAAGGGTTCTGGTTTCAGTTCACAGCAGCAGCAAAAGGCACCACCAGGATTTGGTCCACCACAGTTCCAACAGCAGGCGCCGGTTCAGCATCAGTTTCAGTTAGCACCTGTTCACCAGCAGCCACAGATGGGTTCAGATATGGTTGGGATTCTACAACAGCTGCTTCAGGGTCAGTATGAATCTATGCAGCAGGACATCAAGGAATCTATGCAGCAGGACATCAAGGAATTGAAGAAAAATCAGGAATCTAGCTCAAGGAACCAAGGCCAACTACCTGGTAAGTGATGGTGGTGTGTTGTGGGTGTCAAGTTTTACCCTAATTGAAATCAATAGCCGCAAGTGCACAGCTGATCGATTGTAGTACTTAGGGATCGAATCCACAGGGAAGGAGGATCTTTTCCTGCAAAAAGCCTTTGAAATAAGTTAAAGTTAGGAAGTCTAGAACAAAAACGGTTTTGTGGGGGTTTGGTAGTGTGTTTAAAATCTAAAAACGAAATCTTAAAAGAGAATACGGAAATTAAATGGCGTAATAACTAAACTTAACGACAATAACTAAAAATAATAAAAACGGATATTCTAATGCTTAAATGAAAATGAACTAAAAGGAAAGACAATATTGAATTAAAGCTTAAAGAAAATCGGTGTAAAACAATGGAGAAGAAAGCGTTGGGGTTCAGGGAAGTTTTCTCAGGGGTACGAACGATTCAAAACATTGCTAGAGAGTAAATTGATAAGATCTTAGCTTAAACTTTTCGAACTGGAGTCACAGACGTATGAATACGCCACTGTCGTGATCATAGACAACTATCTCTCTCAACCCTGACCAGTAGGTTTCCACTCTGGCCCTGGAAGAGAAGAGATGCATTATGTTTAAGACTCGTCCTAATTCACAAATCGTCCATAGGTAGGTTTCCACTCCTATGTTTGTTTTGCTCTCCTAAACTAGATCTGATACCTGATGAACACTTTCGTGTCACCAAGCATCTGGCTCAGATTGTAGTTCATGACGCTACCCTCATGCAGTAAAAACGAATTCAGAAGAAAAAGTTCTAAGATTCAGCTCAATAGCCAATGGAATCCTCACCGAACATATAAATCCCCATCGAAAATCCCTTAATCCCAACAATAAAACTACTCAGATATAATGAACGAAATTAAAGACATAATATTAAGAAGTAGAATAGGAACCGAAATTGATAAAGAAAGAACAAGGGTTCAAGAGAACAAATCTCTCTCTCCCTAAAAGCTAAAGCAAAAACAATAAAAATATGAAGTAAATATTTTGGTGGTGATAGGTTGCACGATTTCTAGGGCTCCTAAGACATGTATTTATAGTGCTCAAGACTTCTCTGGACGTCATTTAGGGTTTCTCCAAATGTGGGCTTCAGAAATGGGCTTTTTGGGCTCGGAGGTTGAAGGCCGCGGTCGGGAGTGCTCTGACCGCGGGGAATGGGTGGTTTGCCGCGGTCGGGATGCTCCTGACCGCGGGAAAATGCTTGTTGGCCGCGGGTGGAAGTGCTGGCCAGCTGGTTTACGGGACATCTAGCTCTTCGCGTATCTTTTGATTGAACCGTTAGATTGCCAAGCTGTAAAGTGTACTGGAAAGCTGATACTTCCATCTTTAAGGTCTCCAAATTTGAGCTGGATCAGACGGTGAGAAGACCTTCAATCAGGGGTCAACTTCTGACGGTTTGACTCTGAGCTGAAATCTGGTTTTCTATCCATTTTGTTAAGCTTTTCCCTAAGTTTCCTGAAAAGAGTCTTGGAACTACAAATACTAGAAAAACGTGATAAAAGTAGTTAAAAGCAATTAAAAACATAGAAAAAGTATTTCAAAACGATCCATAAAAGTGGTCAAAATACGGTGTAATCAGTAAGCCTGAACCCAACCTCAAGGAATATGCTAAAGCCATTACACTGAGAAGTGGCAAAGAGCGACCTGGTATTGAGCACAACAATGTGATCATTGAGGACAATGATCAAACTGAAGGGGAGGCAGCCTTAAAAGATGATCAAGTTTCTGAAAGATCAAGGAAAGAAAAGGGTACAGAGGTGGAAAAGGAACATGAACCAGAAAAGATATATGTCCCACCACCTCCATACCAGCCCAAGCTCCCATTTCCAGGGAGATTCAAGAAGCAGCTTGTAGACAAGGCAAGAGCTGTATTTGAGAAGGTTCTCAATGAGACACCACTCAGAATGCCTCTCATTGAATGCATTTCTAATGATGCCAAAGATGGGTAAGTTTTTAAAAGATGATATTCTGAACAAGACTAAAGAGCTTCAAGGTATGGTGGTATTGAGTCATGAATGCAGTGCCATCATTCAGAGAAAGTCCATCCCTAGAAAGTTGACTGATCCAGGGAGCTTCACACTCCCTTGTGCCATAGGGACTCTGCTATTTTCTGGATGCCTTTGTGATCTGGGAGAATCTGTCAGCTTGATGCCATTCTCCATAGCGAAGAAGCTTAGCTTTAGAGTGTTCAAACCTGCTAGGATCTCTCTTGTCCTTGCTGACAGATCAGTTAGGTTACCTGTTGGGATGTTGGAAGATCTGCCTGTCAAGATAGGTGGTTTTGAGGTTCCAACTGATTTTGTTGTGCTAGAGATGGATGAGGAACCAGTTGATCCTCTTATTTTGGGCAGGCCATTCTTGGCCACATCAGGAGCAATTATTGATGTGAGAGGTGGCATCATAGAGCTTCAACTTGGGTCTGAGAGGCTTAAGTTTGATGTTAATGAGATGATGAAGAAGCCCACCATAGAAGGACAATGCTTCTATGTAGAGACAATAGATCAGCTGGCTGATGAGTTGCTTGAGGAACTGAATACTGATGATCCTCTTCAAGCTGCTTTAACCCAAGAACAAGGAGACCATGGGTTCTTAACAGAGGAGAATGAAGGATACAAGCTGTATTTGGACAATGCAAGAGAACTTGGTCCTGAGACATGGTTTTTGGAACTGGAACAAGGTGGCCCTGAGGTCTTGGATATCAGAAGCTCAAGCACAAGCCAATGAACAGTCCAAGCAGTCATGGCCGTGGGTTCTAAGGTGAAGGAGCATGCTGGGCCGTGTGAGCAAGACAGCTTCAGTGCTGATTGGGATGAGTCTAAGGCACCTCAGCTGGAACTGAAACATCTTCCCAAGGGGCTCAGGTATGCTTTCTTAGGTCTCAATGAGTCTTATCCTGTCATTATCAATGATATGATGTTAGAGAATCAAGAGCATAGGTTGTTAGAAGAGTTGAGGAAACATAGCGGAGCCATTGGCTACTCTCTGGATGACATAAAGGGTATATCACCCTCCCTATGCACTCATAGGAATCACTTAGAAGAAGAGTCTATGTCATCTATAGAGCACCAAAGGCGCCTAAATCCCAACTTAAAAGAGGTAGTGAAGAAAGAGATTCTCAAACTCCTAGAGGCTGGGATAATTTACCCAATCTCATACTCTAGATAGGTTTCACCAGTCCATGTGGTGCCCAAAAAGGGGGGAATGACAGTAATAAGAAATGGGAAGGATGAGCTGATTGCCACTAGAACTATAACTGGACACAGGATGTGTATAGATTATAGGAAGCTCAATGCAGCCTCTAGGAAAGATCATTTTTCTTTGCCTTTTATTGATCAAATGCTAGAGAGGCTTACAAACCACCCCTTCTTTTATTTTCTAGATGGTTACTCTGGATTCTTTCAAATCCCCATAGATCCAAGAGACCAAGAGAAGACCACATTTACTTGCCCTTATGGGACATTTGCATACAAGCGCATGCCTTTTGGTCTTTGTAACGCCCCTGCCACATTCCAGCGTTGCATGATGCATATATTCTTTGACATCATTGAAGAGAAGGTGGAGGTGTTCATGGCCAATTTTTCTGTCTATGGCTCCTCCTTCTCCGATTGTCTTTCTAATTTGTCACAGGTCCTAGAAAGATGTGAGCAGCATAACCTGGTGTTAAATTGGGAGAAATGCCACTTCATGGTTCAGGAAGGGTTTGTACTTGGGCATAAGATCTCTGAGAAGGGTATAGAGGTTGACAGAGCAAAGGTGGAAGTGATGGTGAATCTGCGAGCTCCCACTTCAGTCAAAGGAATAAGGAGCTTCCTTGGGCATGCAGGGCTTACCTGACCATGTCGCACACTTGAGACATGACCCATTTGAAGCCGGGTCAGTACCCAGTTTGTCCTGGGCTGACCCAGTCCGCAAGAGATACTATATATGGTTTTTAGGGTTTTTCCAAGACTAAGCTTTATTCTCTCTTGTTTTCTTTGCCACTTTAGTGTAAAAACGAGTTTGATCAAGAGATATCTAGCAGATTTAATCATCTTAAAGCTGTTTCTTATCATTTCTTCATCTCATCTTAACTTCTAATCATGATCAACATCACCTCTTGCAAAAGAAATCGTGTGTTCATCATGATTAGTGAGTAGTCTTCTTTTAAGCTTCTAGGTGTGTAGATTATGGTGCTTAGATGTAGATTAATGATTGTTTAAGCTTAGATTATCTTCTCCTTTCCTTAGTTAGCTGATCCTAATGCTAGATCTCTCATTATAAGCTTGATCTAGAACTTAGGCATTTCTCCACCCACAAGGTGTTTGATGAAATGCCTGAATGAGCTAACTTAAGGGTTTATGCCTTTTTCATCATGGGAATGATTTTTAAATGCATGAATGACATATTAGAACTATTTCTTAATGCTCATTGATTCATATTTCACAAATGATGATTTGGTTTGAAAATGGATTAGTGTAGAGGTTAATGCCTTCATGAGAGGATTAATCTAGATTAGAGTTCTAAGTTAATTGGAATTTGAGATCATGTGATGCTTGCTTTATCTTTCTGTATAAGATTCAGTCTTTCTTAGCTCTTATTTTGATGCACAAAGAGGCTGTCTGGTCATTTTAGACTTGGAACCTTATGCTTGTTGATTGCTTATTCATCTAATGGGAATTAGTCTTGATTTGGTAATTAACAAAGGGATTTTTGTCATGAGAATGAATTATTCTGATTTGGAAGTCTAGACTAAAGAATTGCAAGTGTTGCATTGTTTGCTTAGCATCATGAATTCACATTTAAAGCACCCTAATCCATGATCACATCTAGAGGTTTAGCTTTATCTTTATTTGAATTTGAGTCTTTGTTTTGTTTGTCCTGTTTGCTTATTTAATTCTTAATTACTGCTTGTTCTTGTTTGCTTTATGTTTTTAGATCACCTGGTTAACAACTCATCTGCTTATTAGATTTGGATTAATAATTGATCATCATAGTCTTAGTGCCTAGAATCTCTCCATTTGGATTGATACCTCAAGTGCTACAATGACATGAGTAGTTGAGGAATTGATCAAAAATTGAAAAATTCCTGCTATCAATGGATCATAATTATATCTTATGCAGGTGTTTAACTCTGTTTTCAATGCTTTTTAAAGTAATTTCAATGTTTTAGAGTTTCAAAAGACTTTACAGGAAACTTGGGCAAAAGATATGCAATTTGGAACAAATGAGCAATTTTGGATAAATGCAGACCATCAGAATTATGACAAGCGATGAAGACCATCTTACCGTGTGATCACCCCCAAATTTCGAGACAACATAGAGGATCCAACCAGCTTTCTAATGCACTTGGTTTGGAGACAATCCAACCGTTAGATCTTCAGATACTCCCGATGCAAGAATGACAGAAAATGCAGTTCCGGAAGAGAGCCATGTGTCGGGACCGCGGCAAACACCCATTTTTACCACAGGTAGAGCCACCGCGACCACGGACATTGGTCGTTCACTTTCCAGACGACTTAATTAAAGCCCAGATCAATTCCTTTCATTATTTTTGAAGCCCTAAGTGTCCAGTACCACTCCAGAAGCTATAAATACCCCCTTTTAGGTCATTCTAAAGGGTGTGTTTGTTTCTGTGCTTAGCTTTTTGTGGGACTCACAAACCCTAGAGAGAGAGAGGCCGCCGTTTTAGAAGAAGGAGCCGCCGAAGGAGAGCAATCATCGCGCCTCCGCCGTCGACTCTGTTCTTCGTTTTTCTTCCCTCTTTTCTTTAATTTCCTGCAACTTTCAATACTCTGTGATGATTGTTTACAATATGTTTGAGTAGTTACCCAGTTGGGTTTAAAGGGATTTTTCAAAGGGAATTTCATGTGTCTTTTCTTATGAATTGATAGATTTAGGATTATTAATATTCTAGATGTTTTTTGTTTGCTTTTAATCTTACTGCGTGATTCTCTGCTGCCCACTTAGAAGCCGATCTGATATGATATGTTGCGGAAGCTTTCATTGATTGTCTAAACTAGGGTGAAACGAGCAATAATTCTATAGGAGTGGAAACCTACCTGTAGTTGAGTTATGAATATTGATGAGTCTTGTTCTGCTATTGCATCTTTTCTCTTCCAGGATCAGAGTGGAAACCTACTGATAAGGGTTGCGAGAGATAGTTGTTTAGTTCTCCGAAAGTAGGCTATTCATACTTCCGTGCCTCGAGTTCTAGAACATACGTAGTTGATCACCTTTATCACTTGTTTAAAATCGACTTAGCATAGACCATGAACACCTGCGAATTCCCCTTGATGCCCAACGTTTGTTTTTCATTGCTTACAACCTTCAATTCTATTTGCTTTTCATTCTCTTTTACTTGCTTCAATTCGCCTTTGATCCATTCGATTTTTACTTGCTTTTGTTTGCTCTTGTTTTTAATTGATTTTACTTGTTTAGCTTTCTGGTTTAGATTTCGTGACAACCAAAACCCAAATCTGTTTAGTTCTAATCTGATTTAAGCATTGCCGTGAATTCGTACTGAAACAACTAAGTCTCTGTGGATCGATACCCTAAGTACTACAGCGCACATCTGTGCACTTGCAGACATTTAGGGGTTATAAATTAAAAACCTGAAGCTTAGTAAAACGAAAACAACAACCCCGCTTTTGCTCGCAATCAAGTTTTTGGCGCCGTTGCCAGGGACTTTGATTTGTTTCGTTGCGAATCCCAGCTTAAATCCATTAGAACAGTTGCTTACTTTTACTTTTTCTTTTGAATTTTTCAGGTTTCTCTGCAATGAGAGACCGGGAACATGTTCCCGGGACTCTTGGTGATCCACCATATCGTGTGGATGGTGATCCAAGCGATGATGACCTGACTGATGATGAGTTTGAAGAACCGATTTATGATGACAATGAGCTAATCGGATCGACAAAACATGAAGATGATGATGAACAGATTGGAAGTTTCGATTCACTCGAGAAATTCTTGGGAGATCGAAGAGCTATTCAACCAGCCTTACCAGAGGATGGCAAAACCAAAATTAAGGTACCCTATATCCATTTAGTTCAACAAAATCAATTCCATGGTTACAATTCCGAACACCCGATTGACCATATCGAGACGTTCGAAGAATTATGTGCAACCATTACAGCAAATGGGGATTACCACAAGTGTAATCTTTTCCCATTCTCTTTGAGAGACAATGCCAGAAAATGGCTAAAATCTTTGCCACCTGCTTCACTAAAAACATGGGCAGCGTGTAGAATTGCTTTCCTAAATTGTTTTTATACTAGAAATCGTTCAAATCTCTTAAGAAACAAGATAACAACTTTTAGACAAAAAGAAGATGAAGATCTTTTAGATACTTGGGAAAGATTTAGGGAATACCAATGAAATTGTCCACACCATAGATATACTGACGAATACCTGCTGGGTATCTTCTATCGCGGTATAACTCCAGAGTTACGACACTCTTTCGACACAGCAAGTAATGGAGACTTCTCAACTAGATCTGTAGAAGATGCTCACGTTTTCATCAAAAATTTCGCAAACAGCATCCGTAATCAAGCAACCTTTGGTAATTCTGCACTTCCTGAGAAGAAAGAAGAGATCTAGGAAGTTATAAAGTGTCTCCATCACATAATGAGTCATCTTAGATTCCAACAACCAAATAAGGTACACAATACATGTAACTTTGACGGTTGGGACAACCCAATGGATTCTTATGATCAATAGATGTTGAACACTGCAGAAGTCTACCAAATTCACGATTTTCCATTCGTTTCTGATCACCGCGGGTCCATTCATCCGGACCGCGGCAAACCAAGCTTTCACCGCGGTCGTACTGCTTCTGACCGCGGCCAAGACATGTTTCACCGCGGTCGCGAACCTTCTGACCGCGGGAAACTGTCTTCCAAGCTTGACTGGAAACCACCTTCTGAACCAATCTTGGCTATTTAATCTAATCCTGTTCCATATTGTAGTTTTCCCTCTTCTGAAGCTGAAAACCTAAACAAAAAGATTCTAGAGCTTGAAAAATCTAGGTCTCAAGAGATTAGTGATCTTAGATCTGAACTAAAAACGATGCAAGAGGATTTCAATGAAAAATTTTCCACCCTCCTTAGCCTGATGATCAAAACTAATTCTAAAAACTTAGAAAATTCTGAAGAGGAGCTAAGTGAAAATTCTTTCGAAAGCTCAAGCGAAGCAGATCCCTCCGATCATGTGAAAGCTATCACACTTAGGAGTGGATTAGCTTACAAAGAGCCTGAATTTCCTAAAGATCCCGAAGATGAGGAAAAAGGGTAAGGAAAAGGAAAAAAGAAAGAAAATAAGTCACGATTGAAGACATTGAAAAAGAAGTGGCAGGAGAAAAGGATGGAGAAAAAGTAAGAGAAGATTCATCCCGGGAAATCTTTGGAGAAGACCCGATTCCACCTCCACCAACTCGCGTCTATAAACCTAAACCTCCATATTTTAGAGCCTTAAGAGACCCTAAGAAAGAGAAAGAAAAAGCTTGTGCTATGATTCTCGCTTTAAGAAAATACTTGTGCTAAGAGTTGATCGATCAATTAAATGTGAGATTACCTTTCGTAGAAGCTTGTGCTATGATTCTCGCTTTAAGAAAATACATGAAGGGTATTTTAACAAATTCTTTAACTCTTGAAGAAGGCGTTATGATGATAACCCATGACTGTAGTTCTATCCTACAAAGTCGAATCCCTGAAAAGAAAACTGATCCTGGAAGCTTCGTACTTTCATGCACCATCAATGATGTAGCTTTTGAGCTTGCTCTCTGTGATTTAGGATCTAGCATAAACATGATGCCTCTTTCAGTAGCAAAACGTTTAGGACATCACACTTTCCTGCCTGCTAAAATCACCTTAGTATTAGCTGATCGTTCCGTTAGACAACCTGTAGGTATCTTAATAGATGTTCCTGTAGAAATCGAAAAATGTTCCATACCAACTGATTTTGTAGTTCTAGAACTAGAAAAACAACCTAAGGATCCCCTTATTCTTGGACGACCATTCCTATCTACATCTGGAGCCATAATCAATGTTCTTGAAGGAAAAATTGACCTTCATCTAGCCGGTCTTGTTATGCAGCTTGACATGAACAAAAGTTTCGATAAACCGACTCTGGATGGCAAAATTTGTTGGGTTGATGACTTAGACGGAATTATTGAGGAAGTATATGAAGATCTGCTTCTAGACGACCCTTTAAGTGTCACGCTTTCACCCGCAAAAGATGAACGCAATTTCCTTGAAGAAATTTTGAGTGAATGCGCGCGTATGCTTGATAAATCTGAAACTTATAGGAAACCTCTAAACTATCTAGATCTTAAGGACCAAATAAACATTCCTACACCTCCTAAAGACACTGCTGCAGCAATTAATGATCCTTGGAGCGAGCTTAAAGCCCCTAAAGTCGAGCTTAAACCTCTTCCCGTCGGACTTAAGTACACTTTCTTTGGACCAAATTCTACTTATCCTGTCAAAATAAACTCTGGTTTGACGCAAGAAGAAACCACAATGCTGTTGACTGAGCTGAGAAAGCATAGAAAAGCCTTAGGATATTCACTTGATGATATACCTGGAATCTCTCCAGATCTTTGTATGCACAAGATAAATCTAGAGGATAATGCTACAAACTCAATCGAAAGTCAAAGGAGACTGAACCCTAATCTCATGGATGTTGTCAAGAAGGAGATTATGAAGCTTTTAGAAGCTGGAATAATCTTTCCTATCTCAGATAGCACTTGGGTTAGCCCAGTTCATGTTGTTCCGAAGAAAGGAGGAGTCACTGTCATTAAAAATGATAAAGATGAAATGATCGCTACAAGAACAGTAACTGGACATCGTATGTGCATCGATTATCGGAAACTGAATGCAGCAACTAGGAAAGATCATTTTCCACTTCCCTTCATAGATCAAATGTTAGAAAGGTTAGCTAATCACCCCTACTATTGCTTCCTTGATGGATACTCCGGATTTTTCCAAATTCCTATTCGCCCGGAGGATCAAGAAAAAACGACATTCACTTGTCCATATGGCACGTTCGCTTACCGACGTATGCCTTTTGTATTGTGTAATGCATGATGTTGATCTTCACAGACTTTATCGAAGACTTCATGGAAGTATTCATGGATGATTTCTCCGTCTATGGATCTTCTTTTGAAAAATGCCTAGGCAACCTTGGTAAAGTTCTGCAAAGATGTGAAGATAAGCACTTAGTATTAAATTGGGAAAAATGTCACTTCATGGTACGAGACGGAATCATGCTTGGGCACAGAATTTCGGGAAAAGGAATTAAAGTTGACAAAGCTAAAATCGAAGTCATGACCAGCCTACAACCACCTACAAACGTAAAAGGCATCTGTAGTTTCTTAGGACACGCAGGATTCTATAGGCGCTTCATAAAAGACTTTTCTCAAATAGCTAGTCCTCTTACGCGTTTGCTTTGCAAGGAAACAAACTTCGAGTTCGATGATGAGTGCTTAGCCGCGTTTCATAAGATCAAAGATGCCCTTGTTTCCGCTCCAGTCGTGCAAGCACCTGATTGGGAACTCCCATTCGAAATCATGTGCGATGCAAGTGACTATGCAGTCGGAGCAGTGCTTGGCCAATGAAAAGATAAGAAACTGCACGTAATCTACTACGCAAGCAGAACTCTTGACGAAGCTCAATGCAATTATGCTACAACAGAGAAAGAACTCTTAGCTGTCATATTTGCATTTGAGAAATTCCGTTCTTATCTCGTAGGATCTAAGGTTATAGTTCATACTGATCATGCTGCAATCAAGTATTTAATGACTAAGAAAGACGCTAAACCTCGATTGATAAGATGGATCCTCCTACTGCAAGAATTCAACATCGAAATTCGAGATCGGAAAGGAGCAGATAATGGAGTTGTAGACAATCTTTCACAAATTCGAGTTGAAGAAAGATTGCCTCTAAATGATAGTTTGCCAGAGGAAAACATCTATGCAATAGATACTACCCCCACCAATGCCAGTCCCGCACCACCACGTCGACTCATGTGACGAGCAGATGCTTTCAACACCCCATGGTTTAGGCACATAGCAAATTACCTAGCAGCTGATGTAGAACCACCACAGTTTTTCGGTTATAGGAAGAAAAAGTTTCTGAAAGACGTAAGACATTATTTTTGCGATGAACCCTATCTCTATAAAAGATGTGCTGATGGTTTATTCCGAACATGCGTGGCTGAAGAAGAGATGGAAGGAATTTTATTCGGATGCCATAGCTGGTCTTACGCAGGACATTTCGCAACTTTCAAAACTGCTTCAAAGATCTTACAAGCAGGTTTTTGGTGGCCTACATTGTTCAAAGATACTCAAGCTTATATAACGCGATGCGATAAATGCCAAAGGATGGGTAACATAAGCAAAAGGAATGAGATGCCCCAAATTTTTTTCTCGAAGTCGAAATTTTCGATGTCTGGGGAATAGATCTTATGGGACCATTTGCTACTTCTTTTGGAAACCAATACATCTTAGTAGCAGTAGACTATGTCTCTAAATGGGTTGAAGCAGTCGCTAGTCCCACCAACGATGCGAAAGTCGTCATGAAGCTGTTTAAATCGGTAATATTCCAGCGTTTTGGAGTTCCTAGAATTGTGATAAGCGATGGAGGATCGCATTTCATCAACAGAGTTTTCGAGAATGTTTTTAGAAAGAATGGAGTTACACATAAAGTTGCTTCTCCATACCATCCCCAAAGCAGCGGTCAAGTAGAAATCTCAAACAGAGAAATCAAGTCGATTTTGCAGAAAACTACTGCAGTTCATCGCAAGGATTGGTCTACAAAGCTTGACGACGCATTATGGGCATATCGAACAGCATTCAAGACACCATTAGGAACAACACCATTCAACCTAGTTTACGGAAAAGTATGTCACCTTCCAGTAGAACTCGAGTATAAAGCGCAATGGGCTATCAAGGAGATGAATATGAACTTGAAAACAGCTGGAGAAAGAAGACTACTTCAACTTCACGAGTTAGAAGAAATCCGACACAATGCTTACGAAAACTCGAAGATCTACAAGGAGAAGACTAAAGCATATCATGATAAGAAGATTATTCATAAAACTTTTGCTCCTAACGATAAGGTTCTTCTTTTCAATTCTCGTCTTAAGCTTTTTCCAGGAAAATTACGATCAAGATGGTCGGGACCCTTCACGATAAAGGAAGTCAAGCCATACAAGCCATTGTCCTGTTGGACAAACCGGAAACTCATTTACAGTGAATGGACAGCGTGTAAAGCCATATCTGGCTGAAGAAAGAGAAGACGAAAGATAATTGATGTTTTTGATTGATCCATCATCGGCCAATGATGAGACCAAAGAGTGTCACGACCCCGGTTAAGTCTAATCGAGCAACAATGTCAAGCTAACGACTTGAAACAAGCGCTTAGTGGGAGCCAACCCACTAGGTATTTTATCTATTTCCCTTTGACCTTTATTTTCTATTTCCATTACTTTTCTTCTGTTTCATTTAAATTCAGGTTTTCAATAAGGAAAAACAAACACAAAAGACGAGCAGCACTCTCCAGCACGATAAGTACTCTTAAACATTTCAACTTTTCTATTTTCTTTACCATTCTTTCCAAGATTTATGACACTGAGGATAGTGTGAAATAAGACTAGGGAAGGATGTTCATCCGTTACTAATGAAATTTGATTTGTTTTGAATTTGTTTTGGATACATAAAATTTTTCAAAAAGTTTTTCAAAATGGCTTTCATTAAAATTTTCAAAAATCGTTTTCAAAATGTTTTTCAAAAACATTTTCAAACCAGGAACACAATAAACAATACTATGATGAATTAGACCAGTGTGCTTCTACGCTATTTCCTCGTTTTTTGCTCTTTTGTGATTTAGGCCTAGATTAGGTGGTAGCAAGAATACTTGCATTACGAAATCCCACCAGAGGACTTCTATTCATGGAGATTCTTTCTGACAGGATATACTAGCTCATTTTATCTGGACTTAATTTTGATTTAATTTTCTCATTGAAGCATTAGATCAGGGAAGCGAATCATACATTCAGGACTCCTTTATCCTTTTACCACTCTTTGTTGATCCTGAATGGCTAGTTCATCTTTAGCTAGTTCCCCACCAAACCTAACCTCTTTCAAACCACATGCACTCTTGTTTTTCATTGTCCTATATGCAGATATGTGCAAAAACGTCGGAGAGAAAGAGGATCAACGCGGTTTTCAGTCACTGAAGACCTCCACCTGCGATTTCATTGGAATAATTCAACAAAAAGAGAAAACTCAGTTTGCCTTGGAAAAACTTTAAAAATCTTGGTACAATTTCGTCCCTTAGACTCTCTCTATAAAAGGTTGTTTTCTCTTTCCGATAAAAAAAAAAAAAACCGAGAAAGAAAAGAAAAAATTGTAGAAGGGAAAGGAAATTTAAAACCTTAGAGAGTCTAGGAGGATCAAATTTATCCTTGAGGCAAGTTTGATTCGATCATTTGGAATTTTGGAGATTATCTTTATGATTCTCGGAAAAGATCTAAGTCTGGGGGAACAGCTGTTTACAACAAAGGAGGAAGAGTATGCAACAACATTAGGCAAAGGAGAAGTGACTGAAAATCTGCGATCACCAACAGGTCCTTCTCTTTCTTGCGGTTTTGCATAATATCTTGCATCCTCCATATTCTTCAGGTAACCCAAAACACATAAACTACACCACTTAAATAGCCTTAATGCCAAACGCCGTCTACCCTGAATAATGTCTTTGATGAGAACTCACAATATACTTCATGAATATAGAGAGCTAGTTGACTGGAAGTTAGATCTAAGTGTGTAGATTTTCGCATGACGGATTAACGTATTAGTTTCGCTTGTATTTTGCTGAGAATTTTCTAGACTATATCCAAATAGATGTTTCACGATAAGTTATGGTTTAGAAGGACGGTCACTGAGATAATTTTTAGTTCCTGCGGTTTTTAAAAATTTCTTTCCTGACTTACGTTTGTTTGAGGACAAACAAAAAGGTAAGTCTGGGGAAGTTGATAACACCGTATTTTGACCACTTTTATGGATCATAATTATATCTTATGCAGGTGTTTTAACTCTGTTTTCAATGCTTTTTAAAGTATTTTTAATGTTTTAGAGTTTCAAAAGACTTTACAGGAAACTTGGGCAAAAGATATGCAATTTGGAACAAATGAGCAATTTTGGATAAATGCAGACCGTCAGAAGTATGACAAGCGATGAAGACCTTCTCACCGTCTGATCACCCCCAAAATTTGAGACAACATAGGGGATCCAACCAGCTTTCTAATTCACTTGGTTTGGAGACAATCCAATGGTTAGATCTTTAGATACTCCCGATGCAAGAATGATAGAAAATGCAGTTCCGGAAGAGAGCCATGTGCCGGGACCGCGGCCAACACCCATTTTGCCGCGGGTAGAGCCACCGCGACCACGGACATTGGTCGATGACTTTCCAGACGACTTAATTAAAGCCCAGATCAATTCCTTTCGTTATTTTTGAAGCCCTAAGTGTCCAGGACCACTCCAGAAGCTATAAATATTCCCCTTTAAGTCATTCTAAAGGGTGTGTTCGTTTCTGTGCTTAGATTTTCGTGGGACTCACAAACCCTAGAGAAAGAGAGGCCGCCGTTTTAGAAGAAGGAGCTGCCGAAGGAGAGCAATCATCGCGCCTCCGCCGTCGACTCTGTTCTTCGTTTTTTTTCCCTCTTTTTTTCATTTCCTGCAACTTTCAATACCATGTGATGATTGTTTACAATATGTTTAAGTAGTTACCCAGTTGGATTTAAAGGGATTTTTCAAAGAGAATTTCATGTGTCTTTGCTTATTAATTGATAGATTTAGGATTATTAATCTTCTAGATGTTCTTTGTTTGCCTTTAATCTTACTGCATGATTCTCTGCTGGCCACTTAGAAGTCGATCTGATATGATATGTTACGAAAGCTTTCATTGATTGTCTGAACTAGGGTGAAACGAGCAATAATTCTATAGGAGTGGAAACCTACCTGTAATTGAGTTGTAAATATTGATGAGTCTTGTTCTGCTATTGCATCTTCTCCCTTCCAGGATCAGAGTGGAAACCTACTGATCATGGTTGCGAGAGATAGTTGTTTAGTGCTGCGAAAGTTGGCTATTCATACTTCCGCGCCTCGAGTTCTAGAACATACGTAGTTGATTACCTTTATCACTTGTTTGAAATCCACTTAGCATAGACCATGAACCCCTGCGAATTCCCCTTGATGCCCAACGTTTGTTTTTCATTGCTTACAACCTTCAATTCTATTTGCTTTTCATTCGTTTTTACTTGCTTCAATTCGCCTTTGATCCATTCGATTTTTACTTGCTTTTGTTTGCTCTTGTTTTTAATTCATTTTACTTGTTTAACTTTCTAGTTTAGATTTCGTGACAATCAAAACCCAAATCTGTTTAGTTCTAATCTGATTTAAGCATTGCCGTGAATTCGTACTTAAACAACTAAGTCTCTGTGGATCGATACCCTAAGTACTACGGCGCATATCTGTGCACTTGCAGTCATTTAGGGGTTATAAATGTAAAAACTGAAGGCTTAGTAAAACGAAAAGAACAACCCCGCTTTTGCTCGCAATCACAAGGCTTATCCTCTACGGAATCCTTCAATAGAGTGACGATCAAAAGGGAAGATCTAGCCAAGATCATATTACTGTGTACGTTGAATTTGTTCGTCGTAAATGTGTTGTAAAGTCGTTGTAAAATCGTTGTATATATATATATATGTTATTGCAAAATCTATGTAATATTATTACGTTAAAAATTTGTTGGAAAGTTAAAAGTTTCTATAAATACATCTTTATTTTTTATCAATAGTTTCTAACAAATATATATATATATATATATATGTGTGTGTGTATGTATGTATATGATTCTATAAACATATATATATGCATATATATGAACGGACAAACATATATATATATGTTTCTCGTTATTTTTTATAGGTTGCTCTAAGAAAATGGGCAGGGTTTTGGGGATGTGATATGATCGTGGATAGGATCTGCCTTTGATCGACATTCTAATGACTGGAAATAAAAAGGATAGATCTTACAGACAAACAAATTTTGAATCAAGAGTTGCGGATTACTTTTGATAGGCCACTTGAATATTCTAAGTGATATAAAACACACAGTGTTGATTCAAAGTTTGTTCGAAGGATATAACACACCAACAAATAAGATCTTATTCTTTGAAAGAGTTTTAGAATAAAATATAAGATGATGGATACCATAGCGTTACAAGAGAATATAAAGAAGGAGAAGAGATGAGTCTGGCAAACATTAAAACATCTCGGAAATAAAAATACAAGCTGGCAAGTTTGAACTAGACTTAGACGCTCCTCTTGTAGTTGATTCAGCTTGGGCTTCTACTTAGTGGACTTAGGCGTGGCGACCCAACTCTGCCTCATTAAAAACCCATCTCTAGACAACCCATTGGGACAAAACTAGAGATGGGGAAAAAGAATACAAAGTTGAATCACAAGCCTACAAAGTCGTTAGGACCTGGATCACAACTAAGGTGTCGGTGTTGCACTCCTTTTCCTCATGATTTGAATCCAAACTGTGTATGATGATGGCTCCAACGGCTTCTTAGACCTTGATCTAGTCATTAGATCCCTTGAAACATGTAATGGTTCTTCTAACTCCTCAGCTACTTCCTCTCCAGCCTCTGGCTCAAGCTCCAAATCTTCATTGCTTTTCATGATCATATCAGGATGGGATCTATCTGAGATAACTTTGTTGCTTCGGCTTCATCTCATTGGAGTGTCGAGAACCCAATTGTTCTATACCAATAACTCAACCAGATGAAGACGCACTACGAGCAGAAGCTAGACAAATTTGACAGCCTCTTTGAGATGGGGTTTTACTATCCGGATCCGACCCTCTTGGATATCTGAATTTTGCGGAGCGGATCGGATCATGGATAGCAAATAATAATTTCAACTCTATTTATAGGTAATTTGGATTAATTTAGGAGTTTCTTTACTGAATTTACAAAACGTAATTTCTTAGTTATTAAATACAGATATTATTAATCTAAAATTTAATTATACGGTCATAATTACACAAATATCGTTTAAATATTGTATTTTTATTTTTTGAAAGAGTCTTTCTTTGGTGATGGAATAATGTGAAAAATATTCATATCGGTAAGATAGGAACTTGAGTGACATGGACATTGGCGTGTTGACACATGAAACTCGTTAACAAAGACATCGCTGTGGCGATACAACGAAGACAATATGAGCTACTAATGTGTCAGAAAGATATAGATGAGCTATGCCTTAAACTCAATTTCTTTAGAGTTTATTACACTCTGACCCACTTTTTAAGTTTTGGTTACATGATAACCGACTTTGTGCTCTAGGTGTTTGACAATTGTTCCAAAGCCTGTTATGCCAGAAACACCCTTGAGCTTGTTATGTGGTTTGAAGAAACACCCTTGAGCTTGTAAGGTGCACAAGGCTGTTTCTATAGCTGTGCGACTTGGGCCTGCGACTTGGGAAGCACCTGACCATGTCACACACTTGAGACATGACCCATTTAAAACCGGGTCAGTACCCAGTTTGTCCTGGGCTGACCCGGTCCGCAAGAGATACTATAAATGGTTTTTAGGGTTTTTTCCAAGACTAAGCTTTATTCTCTCTTGTTTTCTTTGCCTCTTTAGTGTAAAAACGAGTTTGATCAAGAGATATCTAGCAGATTTAATCATCTTAAAGCTGTTTCTTATCGTTTCTTCATCTCATCTTAACTTCTAATCATGATCAACATCACCTCTTGCAAAATAAATGGTGTGTTCATCATGATTAGTGAGTAGTCTTCTTTTAAGCTTCTAGGTGTGTAGATATGGTGCTTAGATGTAGATTAATGATTGTTTAAGCTTAGATTATCTTCTCCTTTCCTTAGTTAGCTGATCCTAATGCTAGATTTCTCATTATAAGCATGATCTAGAACTTAGGCATTTCTCCAGCCACAAGGTGTTTGATGAAATGCCTGAATGAGCTAACTTAAGGGTTTATGCCTTTTTCATCATGGGAATGATTTTTAAATGCATGAATGACATATTAGAACTATTTCTTAATGCTCATTGATTCATATTTCACAAATGATGATTTGGTTTGAAAATGGATTAGTGTAGAGGTTAATGCCTTCATGAGAGGATTAATCTAGATTAGAGTTCTAAGTTAATTGGAATTTGAGATCATGTGATGCTTGCTTTATCTTTCTGTATAAGATTCAGTCTTTCTTAGCTCTTATTTTGATGCACAAAGAGGCTGTCTGGTCATTTTAGACTTGGAACCTTATGCTTGTTGATTGCTTATTCATCTAATGGGAATTAGTCTTGATTTGGTAATTAACAAAGGGATTTTTGTCATGAGAATGAATTATTCTGATTTGGAAGTCTAGACTAAAGAATTGCAAGTGTTGCATTGTTTGCTTAGCATCATGAATTCACATTTAAAGCACCCTAATCTATAATCACATCTAGAGGTTTAGCTTTATCTTTATTTGAATTTGAGTCTTTGTTTTGTTTGTCTTGTTTGCTTGTTTAATTCTTAATTACTGCTTGTTCTTGTTTGCTTTATGTTTTTAGATCACCTTGTTACCAACTCATCTGCTTATTAGATTTGGATTAATAATTGATCCTCATAGACTTAGTGCCTAAAATCTCTCCATTTGGATTGATACCTCAAGTGCTACAATGACATGAGTAGTTGAGGAATTGATCAAGGATTGAAAAATTCCTACTATCAATGGATCATAATTATATCATATGCAGGTGTTTAACTCTGTTTTCAATGCTTTTAAAGTAATTTCAATGTTTTAGAGTTTCAAAAGACTTTACAGGAAACTTGGGCAAAAGATATGCAATTTGGAACAAATAAGCAATTTTGGATAAATGCAGACTGTCAGAATTATGACAAGCGATGAAGACCTTCTCAACGTCTGATCACCCCCAAAATTTGAGACAACATAGAGGATCGAACCAGCTTTCTAATTCACTTGGTTTTGAGACAATCCAACGGTTAGATCTTTAGATACTCCCGATGCAAGAATGATAGAAAATGCAGTTCCGGAAGAGAGTCATGTGCCGGGACCGCGGCCGACACCCATTTTTCCGCGGGTAGAGCCACCGCGACCACGGACATTGGTCGTTCACTTTCCAGACGACTTAATTAAAGCCCAGATCAATTCCTTTTGTTATTTTTGAAGCCCTAAGTGTCCAGGACCACTCCAGAAGCAATAAATACCCCCCTTTAAGTCGTTCTAAAGGGTGTGTTCGTTTCTGTGCTTAGATTTTTGTGGGACTCACAAACCCTAGAGAGAGAGAGGCCGCTGTTTTAGAAGAAGGAGCTGCCGAAGGAGAGCAATCATCGCGCCTCCGCTGTCGACTCTGTTCTTCGTTTTTCTTCCCTCTTTTCTTTCATTTCCCGCAACTTTCAATACTATGTGATAATTGTTTACAATATGTTTGAGTAGTTACCCAGTTGGGTTTAAAGATATTTTTCAAAGGGAATTTCATGTGTCTTTGTTTATGAATTGATAGATTTAGGATTATTAATCTTCTAGATGTTCTTTGTTTGCCTTTAATCTTACTGCATGATTCTCTGCTGGCCACTTAGAAGTCAATTTGATATGATATGTTGCGAAAGCTTTAATTGATTGACTGAACTAGGGTGAAACGAGCAATAATTCTATAGGAGTGGAAACCTACCTGTAGTTGAGTTGTGAATATTGATGAGTCTTGTTCTGCTATTGCATCTTCTCCCTTCCAGGATTAGAGTGGAAACCTACTGATCAGGGTTGCGAGAGATAGTTGTTTAGTGCTGCGAAAGTAGGCTATTCATACTTCCGCGCCTCGAGATCTAGAACATACGTAGTTGATTACCTTTATCACTTGTTTAAAATCGACTTAGCATAGACCATGAACCCCTGCGAATTCCCCTTGATGCCCAACGTTTGTTTTTCATTGCTTACAACCTTCAATTCTATTTGCTTTTCGTTTGCTTTTACTTGCTTCAATTCGCCTTTGATCCATTCGATTTTTACTTGCTTTTGTTTGCTCTTGTTTTTAATTGATTTTACTTTTTTAGTTTTCTAGTTTAGATTTCGTGACAACCAAAACCCAAATCTGTTTAGTTCTAATCTGATTTAAGCATTGCCGTGAATTCGTACTGAAAAAACTAAGTCTCTGTGGATCGATACCCTAAGTACTACAGCGCACATCTGTGCACTTGCAGACATTTAGGGGTTATAAATGTAAAATCTGAAGGCTTAGTAAAACGAAAACAACAACCCCGCTTTTGCTCGCAATCACAAGGCTTATCCTCTACGGAATCCTTCAATAGAGTGACGATCAAAAGGGAAGATCTAGCCAAGATCATATTACTGTGTACGTTGAATTTGTTCATCGTAAATGTGTTGTAAAGTCGTTGTAAAATCGTTGTATATAAATATATGTTATTGTAAAATCTATGTAATATTATGTTTAAAATTTGTTGGAAGTTAAAAGTTTCTATAAATACGTCTTTATTTCTTATCAATAGTTTCTAACAAATATATATATATATGTGTATATATGTATATGATTCTATAAACATATATATATATGTATATATATGAACGGACAAACATATATATATATGTTTCTCGTTATTTTTTATAGGTTGCTCTAAGAAAAAGGGCAGGGTTTTGGGGATGTGATATGATCGTGGATAGGATCTGCCTTTGATCGACACTCTAATGACTAGAAATAAAAAGGATAGATCTTGCAGACAAACAAATTTTGAATCAAGAGAGGTGGAAGTGAATGGACACACACAAGAGTTGTGGATTACTTTTGATAGGCCACTTGAATATTCTAAGTGATATAAAACACACAGTGTTGATTCAAGGTTTGTTCGAAGGATATAACACACCAACAAATAAGATCTTATTCTTTGAAAGAGTTTTAGAATAAAATAGAAGATGATGGATACCATAGAGTTACAAGAGAATATAAAGAAGGAGAAGAGATGAGTCTGGCAAACATTAAAACATCTCGGAAATAAAAATACAAGCTGGCAAGTTTGAACTCGACTTAGACGCTCCTCTTGTAGTTGATTCAGCTTGGGCTTCTGCTTAGTGGACTTAGGCGTGGCGACCCAACTCTGCCTCATTAAAAACCCATATCTAGACAACCCATTGGGACAAAACTAGAGATGGGGAAAAAGAGTACAAAGTTGAATCACAAGCCTACTAAGTCGTTTGGACCTGGATCACAACTAAGGTGTCGGTGTTGCACTCCTTTTCCTCATGATTTGAATCCAAACTGTGTATGATGATGGCTCCAACGGCTTCTTAGACCTTGATCTAGTCATTGGATCCCTTGAAACATGTAATGGTTCTTCTAACTCCTCAGCTACTTCCTCTCCAGCCTCTGGCTCAAGCTCCAAATCTTCATTGCTTTTCATGATCATATCAGGATGGGATCTATCTGAGATAACTTTGTTGCTTCGGCTTCATCTCATTGGAGTGTCGAGAACCCAGTTGTTCTATACCAATAACTAAACCAGATGAAGACGCACTACGAGGAGAAGCTAGAAAAGTTTGACAGCCTCTTTGAGATGGGGTTTTACTATCCGGATCCGACCCTCTTGGATATCTGAATTTTTCGGAGCGGATAGGATCATGGATAGCAGATAATAATTTCAACTCTATTTATAGGTAATTTGGATTAATTTAGGAGTTTCTTAACTGAATTTACAAAACGTAATTTCTTAGTTATTAAATACAGATATTATTAATCTAGAATTTAATTATACGGTCATAATTACACAAATATCGTTTAAGTATTGTATTTTTATTTTTTAAAAGAGTTTTTCTTTGGTGATGGAATAATGTGAAAAATATTCATATCGGTAAGATAGGAACTTGAGTGACATGGACATTGGCGTGTTGACACATGAAAATTGTTAACAAAGACATCGCTGTGGTGATACAACGAAGACAATATGAGCTACTAATGTGTCAGAAAGATATAGATGAGCTATGCCTTAAACTCAATTTCTTTAGAGTTTATTACACTCTGACCCACTTTTTAAGTTTTAGTTACATGATAACCGAGTTTGTGCTCTAGGTGTTTGACAATTGTTCCAAAGCCTGTTATGCCAGAAACACCCTTGAGCTTGTTATGTGGTTTGAAGAAACACCCTTGAGCTTGTAAGGTGCACAAGGCTGTTTCTATAGCTGTGCGACTTGGGCCTGCGACTTGGGAAGCACCTGACCATGTCGCACACTTGAGACATGACTCATTTGAAGCCGGGTCAGTACCCAGTTTGTCCGGTCCGCAAGAGATACTATAAATGGTTTTTAGGGTTTTTTCCAAGACTAAGCTTTATTCTCTCTTGTTTTTTTTGCCTCTTTAGTGTAAAAAGAGTTTGATCAAGAGATATCTAGCAGATTTAATAATCTTAAAGCTGTTTCTTATCGTGAGAGGATTAATGCATTCATGAGAGGATTAATCTAGATTAGAGTTCTAAGTTAATTGGAATTTGAGATCATGTGATGCTTGCTTTATCTTTCTGTATAAGATTCAGTCTTTCTTAGCTCTTATTTTGATGCACAAAGAGGCTGTCTGGTCATTTTAGACTTGGAACCTTATGCTTGTTAATTGCTTATTCATCTAATGGGAATTAGTCTTGATTTGGTAAATAACAAAGGGATTTTTGTCATGAGAATGAATCATTCTGATTTGGAAGTCTAGACTAAAGAATTGCAAGTGTTGCATTGTTTGCTTAGCATCATGAACTCACATTTAAAGCACCCTAGTCTATGATCACATCTAGAGGTTTAGCTTTATCTTTATTTGAATTTGAGTCTTTGTTTTGTTTGTCTTGTTTGCTTGTTTAATTCTTAATTACTGTTTGTTCTTGTTTGCTTTATGTTTTTAGATCACCTTGTTACCAACTCATCTGCTTATTAGATTTGGATTAATAATTGATCCTCATAGTCTTAGTGCCTAAAATTTCTCCATTTGGATTGATACCTCAAGTGCTACAATGACATGAGTAGTTGAGGAATTGATCAAGGATTGAAAAATTCCTACTATCAGTGGATCATAATTATATCTTATTCAGGTGTTTAACTCTGTTTTCAATGCTTTTTAAAGTAATTTCAATGTTTTAGAGTTTCAAAAGACTTTACAGGAAACTTGGGCAAAAGATATGCAATTTGGAACAAATGAGCAATTTTGGATAAAAGCAGACAGTCAGAATTATGACAAGCGTTGAAGACCTTCTCACCGTCTGATCACCCCCAAAATTTGGGACAACATAGAGGATCTAACCAGATTTCTAATTCACTTGGTTTGGAGACAATCCAACGGTTAGATCTTCAGATATTTCCGATGCAAGAATGATAAAAAAATGCAGTTCCGGAAGAGAGCCATGTGCCGGGACCGCGGCCAACACCCATTTTTCCGCGGGTAGAGCCACCGCGACCACGGACATTGGTTGTTCACTTTCCAGACGACTTAATTAAAGCCCAGATCAATTCCTTTTGTTATTTTTGAAGCCCTAAGTGTCCAGGACCACTCCAGAAGCAATAAATACCCCCCTTTAAGTCGTTCTAAAGGGTGTGTTCGTTTCTGTGCTTAGATTTTCGTGGGACTCACAAACCCTAGAGAGAGAGAGGCCGCTGTTTTAGAAGAAGGAGCTGCCGAAGGAGAGCAATCATCGCGCCTCCGCCGTCGACTCTGTTCTTCGTTTTTCTTCCCTCTTTTCTTTCATTTCCCGCAACTTTCAATACTATGTGATAATTGTTTACAATATGTTTGAGTAGTTACCCAGTTGGGTTTAAAGATATTTTTCAAAGGGAATTTCATGTGTCTTTGTTTATGAATTGATAGATTTAGGATTATTAATCTTCTAGATGTTCTTTGTTTGCCTTTAATCTTACTGCGTGATTCTCTGCTGGCCACTTAGAAGCCGATCTGATATGATATGTTGCGAAAGCTTTCATTGATTGACTGAACTAGGGTGAAACGAGCAATAATTCTATAGGAGTGGAAACCTACCTGTAGTTGAGTTGTGAATATCGATGAGTCTTGTTCTACTATTGCATCTTCTCCCTTCCAAGATCAGAGTGGAAACCTACTGATCAGGGTTGTGAGAGATATTTGTTTAGTGCTCCGAAAGTAGGCTATTCATACTTCCGTGCCTCGAGTCCTAGAACATACGAAGTTGATCACCTTTATAACTTGTTTAAAATCGACTTAGCATAGACCATGACTCCCTGCGACTTCCCCTTGATGCCCAACGTTTGTTTTTCATTGGTTACAACCTTCAATTCTATTTGCTTTTCATTCGCTTTTACTTGCTTCAATTCGCCTTTGATCCATTCGATTTTTACTTGCTTTTGTTTGCTCTTGTTTTTAATTGATTTTACTTGTTTAGCTTTCTAGTTTAGATTTCGTGACAACCAAAACCCAAATCTGTTTAGTTCTAATCTGATTTAAGCATTACCGTGAATTCGTACTAAAACAACTAAGTCTCTGTGGATCGATACCCTAAGTACTACAGCGCACATCTGTGCACTTGCAGACATTTAGGGGTTATAAATTAAAAACCTGAAGCTTAGTAAAACGAAAACAACAACCCCGCTTTTGCTCGCAATCAAGTTTTTGGCACCGTTGCCGGGGACTTTGATTTGTTTCGTTGCGAATCCCAGCTTAAATCCATTAGAACACTTGCTTACTTTTACTTTTTCTTTCGAATTTTTCAGGTTTCTCTGCAATGAGAGACCGGGAACATGTTCCCGGGACTCTTGGTGATCCACCATATCGTGTGAATGGTGATCCAAGCGATGATGACCTGACTGATGATGAGTTTGAAGAACCGATTTATGATGACAATGAGCTAATCGGATCGACAAAACATGAAGATGAAGATGAACAGATTGGAAGTTTCGATTCACTCGAGAAATTCTTGGGAGATCGAAGAGCTATTCAACCAGCCTTACCAGAGGATGGCAAAACCAAAATTAAGGTACCTTATATCCATTTAGTTCAACAAAATCAATTCCATGGTTACAATTCCGAACACCCGATTGACCATATCGAGACGTTCGAAGAATTATGTGCAACCATTACAGAAAATGGGGATTACCAAAAGTGTAATCTTTTCCCATTCTCTTTGAGAGACAATGCCAGCAAATGGCTAAAATCTTTGCCACCTGCTTCACTAAAAACGTGGGCAGCGTGTAGAACTGCTTTCCTAAATTGTTTTTATACTAGAAATCGTTCAAATCTCTTAAGAAACAAGATAACAACTTTTAAACAAAAAGAAGATGAAGATCTTTTAGATACTTGGGAAAGATTTAGGGAATACCAGTGAAATTGTCCACACCATGGATATACCGCTGAATACCTGCTGGGTATCTTCTATCGCGGTATAACTCCAGAGTTACGACACTCTTTCGACACAGCAAGTAATGGAGACTTCTCAACTAGATCTGTAGAAGATGTTCACGTTTTCATCAAAAATTTCGCAAACAAAATCCGTAATCAAGCAACCTTTGGTATTCTGCACTTCCTGAGAAGAAAGAAGAGATCTAGGAAGTTATAAAGTGTCTCCATCACATAATGAGTCATCTTGGATTCCAACAACAAAATAAGGTACACAATACATGTAACTTTGACGGCTGGGACAACCCAATGGATTCTTATGATCAAGAGATGATGTGTCAGAAGTCTACCAAATTCAGGATTTTCCATTCGTTTCTGATCACCGCGGGTCCATTCATCTAGACCGCGGCAAACCAAGCTTTCACCGCGGTCGTATTGCTTCTGACCGCGGCCAAGACCTGTTTCACCGCGGTCGCGAGCCTTCTGACCGCGGGAAACTGTCTTCCGAGCTTGACTGGAAACCACCTTCTGAACCAATCTTGGCTATTCAATCTAATCCTGTTCCATATTGTAGTTTTCCCTCTTCTGAAGCTGAAAACCTAAACAAAAAGATTCTAGAGCTTGAAAAATCTAGGTCTCAAGAGATTAGTGATCTTAGATCTGAACTAAAAACGATGCAAGAGGATTTCAATGAAAAATTTTCCACCCTCCTTAGCCTGATGATCAAAACTAATTAAAAAAACTTAGAAAAATCTGAAGAGGAGCTAAGTGAAAATTCTTTCGAAAGCTCAAGCGAAGCAGATCCCTCCGATCATGTGAAAGCTATCACACTTAGGAATGGATTAGCTTACAAAGAGCCTGACTTTCCTAAAGATCCCGAAGATGAGGAAAAGGGTAAGGGAAAGGAAAAAGAAAGAAAAAAAGTCACGATTGAAGACATTGAAAAAGAAGTGGTAGGAGAAAAGGATGGAGAAGAAGTAAGAGAAGATTCATCTCGGGAAATCTTTGGAGAATACCCGATTCCACCTCCACCAACTCGTGTTTATAAACCTAAACCTCTATATCCTAGAGCCTTAAGAGACCCTAAGAAAGAGAAAGAAAAAGATAAGCTGAAAGAGTTGATCGATCAATTAAATGTGAGATTACCTTTCGTAGAAGCTTGTCCTATGATTCCCGCTTTAAGAAAATACATGAAGGGTATTTTAACAAATTCTTTAACTCTTGAAGAATGCGTTATGATGATTACCCATGAATGTAGTTCTATCCTGCAAAGCCGAATCCCTGAAAAGAAAATCGATCATGGAAGCTTCGTACTTTCAGGCACCATCAATGATGTAGCTTTTGAGCTTGCTCTCTGTGATTTAGGATCTAGCATAAACATGATGCCTCTTTCAGTAGCAAAACGTTTAGGACATCACACTTTCCTGCATGCTAAAATCTCCTTAGTATTAGCTGATCGTTCCGTTAGACAACCTGTAGGTATCTTAATAGATGTTCCTGTAGAAATCGAAAAATGTTCCATACCAACTGATTTCGTAGTTCTAGAACTAAAAAGACAACCTAAGGATCCCCTTATTCTTGGACGACCATTTCTATATACAGTCGGAGCCATAATCAATGTTCCTGAAGGAAAAATTGACCTTCATCTAGCCGGTCTAGTTATGCAGTTTGACATGAACAAAAGTTTCGATAAACCGATCTGGATGGCAAAATTTGTTGGGTTGATGAGTTAGAAGGAATTATTGAGGAAGTATATGAAGATCTGCTTCTAGACGACCCTTTAAGTGTCACACTTTCACCCGCAAAAGATGAACGCAATTTCCTTGAAGAAATTTCGAGTGAATGCGTGCGTATGCTTGATAAATCTGAAACTTATAGGAAACCTCTAAACTATCTAGATCTTAAGGACCAAATAAACATTCCTACACCTCCTAAAGACACTGCTGCAGCAATTAATGATCCTTGGAGCGAGCTCAAAGCCCCTAAAGTC
This sequence comes from Eutrema salsugineum, assembly GCF_000478725.1. Taxonomy (NCBI): domain Eukaryota; kingdom Viridiplantae; phylum Streptophyta; class Magnoliopsida; order Brassicales; family Brassicaceae; genus Eutrema; species Eutrema salsugineum. The sequence continues at coordinate 21,039,810 of NW_006256909.1, read as the reverse complement.
GAGCTTAAACCTCTTCCCGTCGGACTTAAGTACACTTTCCTTGGACCAAATTCTACTTATCCTGTCAAAATAAACTCTGGTTTGACACAAGAAGAAACCACAATGCTGTTGAATGAGCTGAGAAAGCATAGAAAAGCCTTAGGATATTCACTTGATGATATACCTGGAATCTCTCCAGATCTTTGTATGCACAAGATATATCTAGAGGATAATGCTACAAACTCAATCGAAAGTCAAAGAAGACTGAACCCTAATCTCATGGATGTTGTGAGAAGGAGATTATGAAGCTTTTAGAAGCTGGAATAATCTTTCCTATCTCAGATAGCACTTGGGTTAGCCCAGTTCATGTTGTTCCGAAGAAAGGAGGACTCACTGTCATTAAAAATGATAAAGATGAAATGATCGCTACAAGAACAGTAACTGGACATCGTATGTGCATCGATTATCAGAAACTGAATGCAGCAACTAGGAAAGATCATTTTCCACTTCCCTTCATAGATCAAATGTTAGAAAGGTTAGCTAATCACCCCTACTATTGCTTCCTTGATGGATACTCTGGATTTTTCCAAATTCTTATTCGCACGGAGGATCAAGAAAAAACGACATTCACTTGTCCATATGGCATGTTCGCTTACCGACGTATGCCTTTTGGATTGTGTAATGCACCTGCTACCTTCCAGCGGTGCATGATGTCGATCTTCACAGACTTTATCGAAGACTTCATGGAAGTATTCATGGATGATTTCTCCGTCTATGGATCTTCTTTTGAAAAATGCCTAGGCAACCTTGGTAAAGTTCTGCAAAGATGTGAAGATAAGCACTTAGTATTAAATTGGGAAAAATGTCACTTTATGGTACGAGACGGAATCGTGCTTGGGCACAGAATTTTGGGAAAAGGAATTGAAGTTGACAAAGCTAAAATCGAAGTCATGACCACCCTATAACCACCTACAAACGTAAAAGGCATCTGTAGTATCTTAGGACATGCAGGATTCTATAGGCGCTTCATAAAAGACTTTTCTCAAATAGCTAGACCTCTTACGCGTTTGCTTTGAGAGGAAACGGACTTCGAGTTCGATGATGTGTGCTTAGCCGCGTTTCATAAGATCAAAGATGCCCTTGTTTCTGCTCCAGTCGTGTAAGCACCTGATTGGGAACTCCCATTCGAAATCATGTGCGATGCAACTGACTATGCTGTCGGAGCAGTGCTTGGCCAATGAAAAGATAAGAAACTGCACGTAATCTACTACGCAAGCAGAACTCTTGACGAAGCTCAATGCAATTATGCTACAACAGAGAAAGAACTCTTAGCTGTTGTATTTGCATTTGAGAAATTCTGTTCTTATCTCGTAGGTTCTAAGGTTATAGTTCATACTGATCATGCTGCAATCAAGTATTTAATGTCTAAGAAAGACGCTAAACCTCGGTTGGTAAGATGGACCCTCCAACTGCAAGAATTCGACATCGAAATTCGAGATCGGAAAGGAGCAGATAATGGAGTTGCAGACCATCTTTCACAAATTCGAGTCGAAGAAAGATTGCCTCTAAATGATAGTTTGCCAGAGGAAAACATCTACGCAATAGATACTACCCCCCCCCCCCAATCCCAGTGCTGCACCACCACGTCGACTCATGTGACGAGCAGATGCTTTCAACACCCCATGGTTTAGGCACATAGCAAATTACCTAGCAGCTGATGTAGAACCACCACAATTTTTCGGTTATAGGAAGAAAAAGTTTCTGAAAGACGTAAGACATTATTTTTGGGATGAACCCTATCTCTATAAGAGATGTACTGATGGTTTATTCCGAACATGCGTGGCTGAAGAAGAGCTGGAAGGAATTTTATTCGGATGCCATAGCTCGTCTTACGCAGGACATTTCGCAACTTTCAAAACTGCTTCAAAGATCTTACAAGCAGGTTTTTGGTGGCCTACATTGTTCAAAGATACTCAAGCTTATATATCGCGATGCGATAAATGCCAAAGGATGGGTAACATAAGCAAAAGGAATGAGATGCCCCAAAATTTTTTCTCGAAGTCAAAATTTTCGATGTCTGGGGAATAGATCATATGGGACCATTTCCTACTTTTGGAAACCAATACATCTTAGTAGCAGTAGACTACGTCTCTAAGTGGGTTGAAGCAGTCGCTAGTCCCACCAACGATGCGAAAGTCGTCATGAAGCTGTTTAAATCGGTAATATTCCCGCGTTTTGGAGTTCCTAGAATTGTGATAAGCGATGGAGGATCGCATTTCATCAACAGAGTTTTCGAGAATCTTTTTAGAAAGAATGGAGTTACACATAAAGTTGCTTCTCCATACCATCCCCAAACCAGCGGTCAAGTAGAAATCTCAAACAGAGAAATCAAGTATATTTTGCAGAAAACTACTGCAATTCATCGCAAGGATTGGTCTACAAAGCTTGACGACGCATTATGGGCATATCGAACAGCATTCAAGACACCATTAGGAACAACACCATTGAACCTAGTTTACGGAAAAGCATGTCACCTTCCAGTAGAACTCGAGTATAAAGCGCAATGGGCTATCAAAGAGATGAATATGAACTTGAAAACAGCTGGAGAAAGAAGACTACTTCAACTTCACGAGTTAGAAGAAATCCGACACAATGCTTACGAAAACTCGAAGATCTACAAGGAGAAGACTAAAGCATATCATGATAAGAAGATTATTCATAAAACTTTTGATCCTAACGATAAGGTTCTTCTTTTCAATTCTCGTCTTAAGCTTTTTCCAGGAAAATTACGTTCAAGATGGTCGGGACCCTTCACGATAAAGGAAGTCAAGCCATACGAGCCATTGTCCTGTTGGACAAACCGGAAACTCATTTACAGTGAATGGACAGCGTGTAAAGCCATATCTGGCTGAAGAAAGAGAAGACGAAAGATAATTGATGTTTTTGATTGATCCATCATCGGCCAATGATGAGACCAAAGAGTGTCACGACCCCGGTTAAGTCTAATCGAGCAACAATGTCAAGCTAACGACTTGAAACAAGCGCTTAGTGGGAGCCAACACACTTGGTATTTTATCTATTTTCCTTTGACCTTTATTTTCTATTTCCATTACTTTGCTTCTGTTTCATTTAAATTCAGGTTTTCAATAAGGAAGAACAAACACAAAAGACGAGCAGCACTCTCCAGCATGATAAGTACTCTTAAACATTTCAACTTTTCTATTTTCTTTACCATTCTTTCCAAGATTTATCACACTGAGGACAGTGTGAAATAAGTCTGGGGGAGGATGTTCATCCGTTACTAATGAAATTTGATTTGTTTTGGATACATAAAATTTTTCAAAAAGTTTTTCAAAATGGTTTTCATAAAAAATTTCAAAAATCTTTTTCGAACCAGGAACACAATAAACAATACTATGATGAATTAGACCAGTGTGCTTCTACGCTATTTCCTCGTTTTTTGCTCTTTTGTGATTTAGGCCTAGATTAGGCGGTAGCTAGAATACTTGCATTATGAAATCCCACCAGAGGACTTCTATTCATGGAGATTCTTTCTGACAGGATATACTAGCTCATTTTATCTGGACTTAATTTTAATTTAATTTTCTCATTGAAGCATTAGATCAGGGAAGCGAATCATACATTCGGGACTCCTTTATCCTTTTACCACTCTTTGTTGATCCTGAATGGCTAGTTCATCTTTAGCTAGTTCCCCACAAAACCTAACCTCTTTCAAACCACATGCACTCTTGTTTTTCATTGTCCTATATGCAGATATGTGCAAAAACGTCGGAGAAAGAGGATCAACGCGGTTTTCAGTCACTGAAGACGGAGACCTGCGATTTCATTGGAACAATTCAACAAAAGAGAAAAACTTCAAAAATCTTGGTACAATTTTGTCCCTTAGACTATCTTTATAAAAGGTTGTTTTCTCTTTCCGGAAAAAAAAAAACGAGAAAGAAAAGAAAAAAAAAATAGAAGGGAAAGGAAATTTAAAACCTTAGAGAGTCTAGGAGGATCGAATTTATCCATGAGGCAAGTTTGATTTGATCATTTGGAGTTTTGGAGATTATCTTTATGATTCTCGGAAAAGATCTAAGTCTGGGGGAACAGCTGTTTACAACAAAGGAGGAAGAGTATGCAACAACATTAGGCAAAGGAGAAGTGACTGAAAATCTGCGATCACCAACAGGTCCTTCTCTTTCTTGCGGTTTTGCATAATATCTTGCATCCTCCATATTCTTCAGGTAACCCAAAACACATAAACTACACCACTTAAATAGCCATAATGCCAAACGCCGTCTACCCTGAATAATGTCTTTGATGAGAACTCACAATATACTTAATGAATATAGAGAGCTAGTTGACTGGAAGTTAGATCTAAGTGTGTAGATTTTCGCATGACGGATTAACGTATTAGTTTCGCTTGTATTTTGGTGAGAATTTTCTAGACTAGATCCAAATAGATGTTTCACGATAAGTTATGGTTTAGAAGGACGGTCACTGAGATATTTTTTAGTTCCTGCGATTTTTAAAAATTTCTTTCCTGACTTAAGTTTGTTTGAGGACAAACAAAAAGGTAAGTCGGGGGGAGTTGATAACACCGTATTTTGACCACTTTTATGGATCATAATTATATCTTATGCAGGTGTTTTAACTCTGTTTTCAATGCTTTTTAAAGTATTTTCAATGTTTTAGAGTTTCAAAAGACTTTACAGAAAACTTGGGCAAAAGATATGCAATTTGGAACAAATGAGCAATTTGGATAAATACAGACTGTCAGAAGTATGACAAGCGATGAAGACCTTCTCATCGTCTGATCACCCCCAAAATTTGAGACAACATAGAAGATCCAACCAGCTTTCTAATTCACTTGGTTTGGAGACAATCCAACGGTTAGATCTTTAGATACTCCCGATGCAACAATGATAGAAAATGCAGTTCCGGAAGAGAGACATGTGCCGGGACCGCGGCCAACACCCATTTTGCTGCGGGTAGAGCCACCGCGACCACGGACATTGGTCGTTCACTTTCCAGACGACTTAATTATAGTCCAGATCAATTCCTTTCGTTATTTTTGAAGCCCTAAGTGTCCAGGATCACTCCAGAAGCTATAAATACCCCCCCTTTAGGTCATTCTAAAGGGTGTGTTCGTTTCTGTGCTTAGATTTTCGTGGGACTCACAAACCCTAGAGAGAGAGAGGCCGCCGTTTTTAAATAAGGAGCTGCCGAAGGAGAGAAATCATCGTGCCTCCGCCGTCGACTCTGTTCTTCGTTTTTCTTCCCTCTTTTCTTTCATTTCCTGCAACTTTCAATACTCTGTGATGATTGTTTACTATATGTTTGAGTAGTTACCCAGTTGGGTTTAACGGGATTTTTCAAATGGAATTTCATGTGTCTTTGCTTATGAATTTATAGATTTAGGATTATTAATCTTCTAGATGTTCTTTGTTTGCCTTTAATCTTACTGCATGATTCTCTGCTGGCCACTTAGAAGTCGATCTGATATGTTGCGAAAGCTTTAATTGATTGACTGAACTAGGGTGAAACGAGCAATAATTCTATAGGAGTGGAAACCTACCTGTAGTTGAGTTGTAAATATTGATGAGTCTTGTTCTTCTATTGCATCTTCTCCCTTCCAGGATCAAAGTGGAAACCTACTGATCATGGTTGCGAGAGATAGTTGTTTAGTGCTGCGAAAGTAGACTATTCATACTTCCGCGCCTCGAGTTCTAGAACATACGTAGTTGATTACCTTTATCACTTGTTTGAAATCCACTTAGCATAGACCATGAACCCCTGCGAACTCCCCTTGATGCCCAACGTTTGTTTTTCATTGCTTACAACCTTCAATTCTATTGCTTTTCATTTGCTTTTACTTGCTTCAATTCGCCTTTGATCCATTCGATTTTTACTTGCTTTTGTTTGCTCTTGTTTTTAATTCATTTTACTTGTTTAACTTTCTAGTTTAGATTTCGTGACAATCAAAACCCAAATCTGTTTAGTTCTAATCTGATTTAAGCATTGCCGTGAATTCGTACTGAAACAACTAAGTCTCTGTGGATCGATACCCTAAGTACTACAGCGCACATCTGTGCACTTGCAGACATTTAGGGATTATAAATGTAAAAACTGAAGCTTAGTAAAACGAAAACAACAACCCCGCTTTTGCTCGCAATCACAAGGCTTATCCTCTACGGAATCCTTCAATAGAGTGATGATCAAGATCGTATTACTGTGTACGTTGAATTTGTTCGTCGTAAATGTGTTGTAAAGTCGTTGTAAAATTGTTGTATATATATATATATATGTTATTGTAAAATCTATGTAATATTACGTTAAAAATTTGTTGGAAAGTTAAAAGTTTCTATAAATACATCTTTATTTTATCAATAGTTTCTAACAAATATATATATATATATGTGTGTATATATGTATATGATTCTATAAACATATATATATGTATATATATGAACGAACAAACATATATATATATATATATGTTTCTCGTTATTTTTTATAGGTTGCTCTAAGAAAAAGGGCAGGGTTTTGGGGATGTGATATGATCGTGGATAGGATCTGCCTTTGATCGACATTCTAATGACTGGAAATAAAAAGGATAGATCTTGCAGACAAACAAATTTTGAATCAAGAGAGGTGGAAGTGAATGGACACACACAAGAGTTGCGGATTACTTTTGATAGGCCACTTGAATATTCTAAGTGATATAAAACACACAGTGTTGATTCAAGGTTTGTTCGAAGGATATAACACACCAACAAATAAGATCTTATTCTTGGAAAGAGTTTTAGAATAAAATATAAGATGATGGATACTATAGCGTTACAAGAGAATATAAAGAAGGAGAAGAGATGAGTCTGGCAAACATTAAAACATCTCGGAAATAAAAATACAAGCTGGCAAGTTTGAACTAGACTTAGACGCTCCTCTTGTAGTTGATTCAGCTTGGGTTTCTACTTAGTGGACTTAGGCGTGGCGACCCAACTCTGCCTCATTAAAAACCCATCTCTAGACAACCCATAGGGACAAAACTAGAGATGGGGAAAAAGAGTACAAAGTTGAATCACAAGCCTACTAAGTCGTTTGGACCTGGATCACAACTAAGGTGTCGGCGTTGCACTCCTTTTCCTCATGATTTGAATCCAAACTGTGTATGATGATGGCTCCAACGGCTTCTTAGACCTTGATCTAGTCATTGGATCCCTTGAAACATGCAATGGTTCTTCTAACTCCTCAGCTACTTCCTCTCCAGCCTCTGGCTCAAGCTCCAAATCTTCATTGCTTTTCATGATCATATCAGGATGGGATCTATCTGAGATAACTTTGTTGCTTCGGCTTCATCTCATTGGAGTGTCGAGAACCCAGTTGTTCTATACCAATAACTCAACCAGATGAAGACGCACTACGAGCCGAAGCTAGACAAGTTTGACAGCCTCTTTGAGATGGGGTTTTACTATCCGGATCCGACCCTCTTTGATATCTGAATTTTTCGGAGCGGAACGGATCATGGATAGCAGATAATAATTTCAACTCTATTTATAGGTAATTTGGATTAATTTAGGAGTTTCTTTACTGAATTTACAAAATGTAATTTCTAAGTTATTAAATACAGATATTATTAATCTAAAATTTAATTATACGGTCATAATTACACAAATATCGTTTAAATATTGTATTTTTATTTTTTGAAAGAGTCTTTCTTTGGTGATGGAATAATGTGAAAAATATTCATATCTGTAAGATAGGAACTTGAGTGACATGGACATTGGCATGTTGACACATGAAACTTGTTAACAAAGACATCGCTGTGGCGATACAATGAAGACAATATGAGCTACTAATATGTCAGAAAGATATAGATGAGCTATGCCTTAAACTCAATTTCTTTAGAGTTTATTACACTCTGACCCACTTTTTAAGTTTTAGTTACATGATAACCGACATTGTGCTCTAGGTGTTTGCCAATTGTTCCAAAACCTGTTATGCCAGAAACACCCTTGAGCTTGTTATGTGGTTTGAAGACAAAATCTTTTTTTATGGCTTCTCCGTTCTGGAGATCGATGGAATCTTTATTGGAGCGACCTCAAGCCATTGTACAAAGCCTAGGAGACGTAAAGGTTTTCTATGACCCAATTCATAAACATCTGCACATTTTCGGGGTTAAGGTTAGAACATTTCGTATATATAGTTAGGAAACAACAATATACAGTTCTTCAGGTATGTGTTTTGATACAAGAAATCAACATCAACACATTTGACATCGTGCCCTTAAAATCAAGAATAGTAATGAGAAAGGAAAAAGATTAACAAAAACAAAAAATAAGAATGCCCAATTGCTGCGATGTCTTTAATGGTGCAGCCTTGGGTAATACCGAGGGAATACATACTCTATGAACACCTATATGGCTCCATTTTTTGCATTTTAATGAACGCACCATGCTTCATCTTTTTCTGGTAGTACACACAATTTGGCACCGTTTGTGAGGAACTCGAAACTTTTTTTACTCTAAAATCGACAAGACTTTAAGATCTGAAGAAAATGGCGAGCAACACCTCCAATGATGAGAACAACAACAACAACAACAACAACAACGACAACGACGCGGAAAAGGACGCCCCGCCATCGGGCACAACAACGGTGACAACCGAAGCCCAAGAGGAGATGCGAAACATGATGAACTTGCCTCGGTACTAAATGACATTCAGGCTGACGAAGCCACCGACCCGGTTCGCGACAACAACCCAACTGAGGAAGAGGAAAATCTCCAATGGGTCGAGCAGGCAGAGTACGAAGACGAGCCAAGGAGAGAAGATCAGGAGCGACTTCGCTAATCTAAGAGAATGACCCGTGCACAAACCCTCGAGATCGAAGAGCTGCGAGCCTCGATGGCTCGGACAGTGGCCGAGATACGCGCCATGAAATCTCAAGTGCATAACGCGACGAGTGCCGCGCTGGAGATTGATCGACTGCTTGAAGAAACCCAGAGAACACCGTTCACAACAAGAATCACGGAGGCAAGGATTCCTGAACCTGGGAAAGTCAGAATCCCATTCTACGAAAGCACTACCAACCCGAAGGCGCACATCACAGCGTCTAGGATAGCAATGGGACGAGCCTTCACAAGGAATGCTGCCAATCTGACCGAGCAGGAAAAAAATGCCGGTTATTGTCTGTTATTCGTAGAGCATCTCAAGGGAGCCGCTCTGGAATGGTTTTCGAGACAGGAGAGTATCTCAATCAGCAGCTTCCAACAGCTGTCCGCTTTGTTCCTCAAGCAGTATTCGATGTTCATGGATCGAGGAACCTCCGACGCCAATATATGGACACTATCCCAAGGACCAAACGAACCGCTTCGGGACTACATGGAAAGATTCAAGGAAGTTGTGTCCAAAGCAGAAGGAATAAGCGACAAGGCTGCACTCGAGGCTCTGAAGCGATCTTTGTGGTACAAATCCGAATTTCGACTGCAGATGGCCCTCAACACGCCGCAAACAATTCAGGATGCCTTACATCGATCGTCAGACTTCATCATAAATGAAGAAGAAATGAAAGTTTTGGACGAGCAGTATGAAGCGACAAAAGCAGCGATCCGGAGCTCAATCCTAACGCGCTCCTCGAAGAAAGGTAACCCTTCAAACAACGCAACAACGCAGAGCTCGGAGAAACCAAGAAGCGGAGGCGCCCACAACTACCAAGTAGGTATCAGACGCGGAATGGGAGAGCCGTGTAGCAACACTTGGGTAAGGAGGCCCACTAACTACGACGAAAAGGCGTTCTGCGAGTATCATCAAACCCACGGGCACTCAACGGCGCAATGCCGAACCCTAGAAGCAAAACTCGCAGCGGGAGAAATCCAGAGCGCGGTGAATCTAAAAGACCTCACCCCTACTGAGCCAAAAGAGGGAACCGAGCCGAACGGCGCGGCAGAACCCAGAAATCCGCCGCGACGAGGCGATAATACCAAGCGCGACAGGAGAGGCGAACCTGAAGAACGACCCGAGCCGAGGCAAAGGATCAACATGATCATGGGTGTACCATGATACGGTATCCTCCATCAAAGCCTATCAGTGTCAAGCCGAAGCAAAGGACGTTTGGACCGAGCCGACCAATATCCCGAACACAGTAATCTATTTTGCCGAGGAGGAAACGGCAGGGATAGACAGACCACACACCGATCCATTGGTGATCGAGCTGACGATCAGAGACCATGACGTAGCAAGAGTACTCATCGACACCGAGAGTTCGGTAGATGTTATCTTTAGGGAGACACTCAGAAGGATGGGAATCGACCTCTCCGAGGTGACAGCTGTGCCTAAGCCTCTAACTGGGTTTTCAGGAGAAACAAGGATGATGATGGGCACAATTAGACTCCCCGTGGTGGCCGGTGGAGTCACTAAGATCGTCGAATTCTCTGTCACCGATCACCCAGAGATCTACAACGTGATCATGGGGACTCCATGGATAAATGCGATGAGGGCGATCCCTTTCACCTATCACCTCTGCCTCAAGTTCCCGACTCCAGCAGGCATCAAAAAGATTTGGGGAAATCAGAAGGAGTCGCGAATGTGTTTCCTGACGGAGCATAAATTGAGGAACCCTGTCACCGACGCACACGCAGATGTGGATCGCAAGAAGCTGAAGACGGATCGAGAGCCCGCGAACGAGCTCTCAAAACTCTTATAGCAATTACAGATTTCGGAGAGCAGCAAAATACGCACCGAGCCAGAATGCGATGCGGTGGACTCGGTGTGCTTAGACGAAGCGCATCCAGAGACAACCTTTCAAGAACAAACTCTTCTCCTTCCTTAATGAAAATATGAACACTTTTTCCTGGACCGCGGAGGATATGCCGGGATTAAGCATCGATGTGACCTGTCACGAGCTGAACGTAGACCCAACCTTCAAACCAATCAAGCAGAAAAGGAGGAAGCTCGGCCCTGAACGAGCTAAAGCTGTCAACGACGAAGTAGAAAGATTGCTCAAAGTAGGATCAATCGCCGAGGCAAAATACCCGGATTGGCTCGCAAACCCAGTAGTCGTGAAGAAGAAGAACGACAAGTGGCGAGTCTGTGTAGACTTCACAGATCTCAACAAGGCGTGCCCAAAAGACAGCTTCCCTCTACGGCACATCGACTGGCTCGTCGAAGCTACAGCGGGAAACAGGCTGTTGACGTTCATGGACGCGTTTTCAGGTTACAACCAAATCCTAATGCATCCCGACAACAGAAAAAAAACGGCGTTCATAACCGACTGTGGGATATATTGCTATAAAGGCATACCGTTCGAACTCAAAAACGCTGGGGCAATGTACCAACGGCTCGTCAATAAGATATTCTCAGATCAGCTCGGAAGAACCATGGAAGTATACATCGACGAGATGCTGGTCAAATCGCTCGAAGAAAAAGACCATATCGTGCACCTACGTGAATGCTTCGACCAATTAAACAAGCACAACATGAAACTAAACCCAGCAAAGTGTAGATTCGCTGTCACCTCAAGAGAGTTCATCGGCTATTTGGTGATACACCAAGGCATTGAAGCAAACGCCAATCAGATCAAGGCGTTAATCGAGATAGCCTCTCCAAGAACGAAGCGAGAAGTTCAAAGGCTCACAGGAAGAGTCGCGGCGCTAAACCGATTCATCTCTCGATCTACCGACAAGTGTCTGTCTTTCTATGATGTCCTTCGATGAAATAAAAAGTTCGAGTGGAACGAGCGATGCGAAAAGCTTTCGAGGAGTTGAAGAACTATCTAGCAAGCCCGACAGTCTTGGGGAAACCAGTAGAAGGAGAACCCCACTTCCTTTACATCGCTGTATCCGCTACGGCTGTAAGCGAAGTATTGATAAGAGAAGAGCTGTCCAAACAAAAACCCATCTTTTACATCAGTCAGACATTGACCGATGCTAAGACTCGTAGTAGTTACAGCTCGCGAGCTGCATCCTTACTTCCAATCGCATTCGATTATTATGCTCGCGACCCTTCCGCTGCGCTCGATCCTGCACAGCCCGAGCCAATCTAGGCGGCTCGCAAAATGGGCCATAGAGTTGAGCAAGTATGATATCGAGTATCGGAATAGGTCGTCTGCAAAATCCCAGGTGCTCGCAGATTTCCTCGTCGAACTTCCGACCGAGGCAACAACAGAGCCAACTCCTGATGAAGTTTGGACGCTGCATGTCGACGGTTCGTCATCCAAACACGGCTCGGGAATAGGAATTCGCCTCACCTCGCCCACCGGAGAGATCTTGCAGCAGTCCTTCCGCATGAATTTCTATGCCTCGAACAACGTAGCAGAGTACGAAGCACTGATCGCTGGCCTACGACTAGCGCAAGGAATCAAAGTTCGGAAAATATGAGCTTTTTGCGACTCACAGCTCATAGCAAATCAGTTAAACGGAGAGTACGAGGCGAAGGATGGAAGAATGGGAGCTTACCACAGAGTAGTCCAGGATTTAGTACAAAAGTTTGACGAGTTCACGCTTACGTGAATTCCCCGAGGCAAAAACACCTCGGCGGACGCCTTAGCACTCGACCTCAGACCCGGATCTCCGACGAACAATTTTGGTCGAATTCATCGAACGTCCGAGCATAGAGGAGGTAGAAGAAGTTCAGCTAATCAACCCTCCGGAGGAAGAACCAGATAACAGCAAAGCAATCGCAATGGAAGAAGACGCCTCGTCAGCTGAACTGGAGTACGACTGTGATAAGGAATGGCTCTGAGCTATTCGAGTCAACATCGCCGACGGAGAAGTGCCACTCAACAAGTGGGAAGCTCGCTATTTAAGGGCTCAAGATGCACGATACGTCCTCGTTGACGGTGAGGTGTTCAAGTGGAGGTTTTCATGACCACTAATGACATGTGTTGAAGGACTCGAAGCGAGAAAAATAATGCACGAGGTGCGTAGCGGCGCGTGTGGTAATCACTCTAGCAGAAGGTCACTAGCGATTAAGATAAAACGGCACGGGTACTTCTGGCCTACGATGGTCAAGAACTGTGAAAAGTTCACTGCAAAGTGCGAGAAATGTCAACGACACGCGCCGACTATCCATCAACCTGCTGAGCTGTTGTCGTCTATTTCATCGCCTTACCCCTTCATGAGATGGTCGATGGATATAGTCGGGCCTTTACATCGATCAAAGCAGAAGCGTTTTCTGCTTGTCCTTACAGACTATTTCTCCAAATGGGTCGAGGCAGACTCCTACGCAAGCATAAATGACACTCAGGTTGAACACTTCGTCTGGTAAAATATCATTTGCCAACACGGGGTTCCCTACGAGATAGTCACCGATAACGGATCTCAGTTCATCTCGACTCGCTTCGAAGCTTTCTGTGAGAAATGGAAAATCCGTCTGAGCAAATACACGCCAAAATATCTCCAAGGAAACGGACAAGCCTAAGCAGCTAACAAGAAAATCCTAAACGGCCTGAAAAAGAGGCTAGATGCCAAGAAGGGACGATGGGCAGACGAACTCGAAGGAGTCCTTTGGTCGCATCAGACAACTCCGCGCTGAGTTCGGGGAAATCCCATTCTCTCTCGTCTATGAAACAGAGTGTGTGATCCCACCCAAGGTGGATTTCCCCGGAATTCAACCAAAAATTCTGCCAGGACAGAATGGTTTGAATCACTTGATGATGCTGGATGAGCTCGATTTAATCAACGAAAGGCGCGACATGGCCTTAATCCGAGTCCAGAACTATCAACAAGCAACAGCGAGGTACTACAACAAAAACGTCCGAAGCCGGAGGTTTAAAGAAGCAGAGCTCGTCCTTCGAAAAGTTTTCCAAAACATTGCCGAGAGGAATGCAGGAAAGCTCGGAACGAATTCGGAAAGCCCCTACAAGATTATGAAAGTAGTTCGCCCAGGAGTCTACGAACTCGCGACAATAGCTGACGAAGCAATTCGAAGATCGTGGAACGCAATGCACCTGAAGAAGTATTATCAGTAAAGCTACAGCACGACTAGCATGAACTACGGGACGGCTTGATCCCTGCAAACGGTACGTAGGCAGTCCATCCTCGGACGGGTTCAGCTGTCCCTCCGAAAAAGGGGGGGGAGTGGGTACGTATACACTTATACCTACATCATTTTAAGATTTTTAGCTCGTCAAGTCTACTGTCTCTAGGATCACTCATACTTCAGCTAGTTTTTCATTCATTTTTCACTTGGCTAATTTTTCATTCACTTATTTTCACTTCGGCTAATTTTTCATTCACTTATTGTCACTTCGGAGATTTTTGAGAAACTTGTTTTCAGTCACTCATTCACTAGTTTTCACTTCGCCTAGACTTTTATTTGTCCTTGCATTCGCTTCGGCAAAACTTTCTGATATATAGTTTCAAACACCTCGCCTCGTTGCTGGCCACAACGAGACAACAATCTCAAAGTTCTTTAAACGAACTTTTACCACCTTTCCTAGGACGAAGGTGCAAGTTACATCTTCTATGGATTAAAATCAAGCGCGCTATACAAATTTCAGACCAAAAACGTATCGGTCGCCACGGTTCGCCATCGCACACGAGATTATAAGTCGAGACTACATCGCTTTCTCTAAAACTGAGGCGAACTCTTAAAACCCGGCAAACACATTCACCCTCTCCGGAACACCGGTCTATAATCAAACTTTGATACCGTCTACTTCGAAATGAACCTCGGCAACAAGAAATTCAAACTTAGCGCCTCAGAAAGCCAAAACTAAATCCGAGTTAAAATACCTCGTTATACACTTTCTCCCTTCTAACTCAACACCTCGGCATTAACAGCCAAAGCCATAAAGAGCGTCAAATCCCCTTTACAAGAGTCGGGTAATAAAGTCAAAAACAACTACCAGATTGTCTATATGAGAATATACCCCCCAGTTCGGGAACACCGGTCCTCATATATATTACAACTTAAAAAGAACCAGCTCGGAAACCTGTTTTAATCTTCAAAGTATATAGAGATCTTCACCATTCAGTTTAGTCCATCAATAGCCCGGCCAAGGGATAAGACAACAGTAGCCTTAGCTCAACTTGACAGACGTCCATAAATCGTTTAAGGCGAACTACCCAGAAACAGCTCGCCTAGACGCGAGCCTTCCGCAAAAACAATTAGGAACAGCTCGGTCCAACAAGAGTTTTCCTCAACAAGCTTGGACCGAATAATTCTCATAAAATCGTTAAGGCAAAAACTAGCAGCTCAAAAAGAAACGGATAAAATCGCTACCATACGATTAGCTCATTATTTTAGAGAAAATTCGAGAATCAGATAAATTCAATAGCTACAGATGTGTTCGAGAGGATAAAGCCATCCAGGCATCAGTCACAAAAATAATACGAGTACGTAAGGTGGATAAAGCCATCCAGGCACTTAGCTTAAGAAGGAGTATTTCAAAGACAAAGGAAAGAGGGGAAGAGTAAAGTTGCAGAGTGCGTCTCTCGCTCGGCGAGGAGGTTCGAAAGAGCTGGCGTACCCGCGTTCTATCTGGTTGGATCCTCGACACCCAGATTAGCCGCTGCTTCCTCGATCGACTCGTTGCCCAAGCAGGTGTCCACGAAATCTGGCGACACGGGCGAAAAGACCAATTCGCCTCGGATCTCGGATGCGATGCGCTCATACGCCTCATCATTGACGTATTCGCTCTCCCAACTCTTTAACTTTGCTTCTTCGGCATCTAAAGTTGAGCCGTCCGGCTTCCAAAGCTCGTCGATCATAGCAAGGTTGCTCTTGATTTGCCCTAGCTCGTTCTCGTCACTCTTGGCCTTCTCAAACTTGGCAAGACCTTCCTCCACCTTGGCAAGGCGCTCCTGGAATTTGGCTGTCAATTCATGCCTCGCCTCCTTCTTAGCGCGCTTGACCTTGGCATTAAACAAGGCATCTTTGGCCTCGATGCGCCTCTTTAGCAGCGGCCACCTCAGCACTCTTGGCTCTCATGGCCTCCTCAAGGCGAGTGACTGCGGAAGACACCTTGCGGATGTCAGCGCGTAGGGCTATCTTCTCCTCCTCTAGCCTCTTGACTCTGACCATCGCCTCGTCCAGCTTTCCCTTCGCCGTCGTAGCCTTATTCGGAGCCCCCTCCAGACGACGTTCGACCTTGACCAAATCCGACTCGTACTCAGCCATTAGCTCGTTGATATCCGCTACAAACTGCAAAGGAAGTTATGTGTTAAACACTTAGCCACAATTTGATGCGAAAAGAGAAATGAGTAACAAACACAAGAAACCTTAGTGCCGCGCTGTGCCATCATGCCATAAGATATCGGTTTCCTCAACTGCTAGGGAGGAGGGAGACGTGTGTTGGCATTGTTAACACGCGAAAACAACACTGCGGAAGCATCCGGGTTGTCAACGACCAGCTTGCGCGACGTAGGCTCGCCGGACGCTGGCTTGCGTTTCTTCTTGGGCGGCTCGCCTTTCTGAATGGCCACCCCTTTCCCCTTCTCAGTAGCTGATCGTTTTTGACCAGCGTAATGCTTCAGCAGATTCGAAGCCGGGGCTTTGACAATTTTGGGAGGGCCAAAATAGCAGAGTTGGACGACATCTTGCTCCGAACCGCGGAATCCTCTTTAGCCGGCTCGGGGATGATCTCACCCGGTTCCACCTCGGGCGCTGTCTCTTTCGCAATCACCTCGATGACATTTGCTTCCACGGCTCGGGTCGCGTCTTCCCCTTCACGGCTCGGCGGATCTTCCTGAGTATTAGCCTTGGTCTCTGCTTGAGTCGTTTGGGTGGCTTGTTTGGCATCCTCTTCGGCTTCGCGCCTGTTCATGTCCCTAATAGTAATGATCACCATCTTTTCTCTTGTATCCCCTGAAGAATTCGACGACGAAGAGCTAATAGACACCGCGGCAAAAATGGCTCGAGCTCTCTCCACTCTCTCAAACGTGAAGTGCTTCCTCCAATTGACTCTTCGAGCCGCGAGAGCATCTCGAACAGCGAAGAGGTCGTCAGGAATAGAAGGAAGGATGCTACGAACTGCAAAAACAACACAAAAATGACCAGGTTAGTAGGAGAAAATCGCACCATAACAGCTCCGAGCCGAGGCAAGGCTTCGGATCGGCTACCAAGTGGTCCCCAGGTGGTCTTGGTTTTTTGGACGAAGTCCTCGCCCATCGACACCTCGTTCACCAAAACGTAGAAGAAGCGCTCGGTCCAAAACTGATCTCTGCTTGGAAAACCGTCTATAATCTGGCGGTTGGACTTATTGGAGATTTAAAATCAACCTCCTCCTGGAGCTCTTCTGATCTTACTCAGATGACCCAGTTCGATGTCGAGTCCGCATTCAAAGCCCCGAACCAGGATGCCAATCATATGCCGCAAGCCCCTCGGCATGATCTGTCCAATCGAGATCTCGTACTTCCACAAGTACTCGAGGATTACTCCAGGGATCGGGATCCAAAGGAAACAGAGTTCAAAAAACGCCTCGTATAGGGTAAAGTAATTTTGAGGAGGCTTGTCGGCTCGGTCACTCTTCCCCGGAAGGACGAATTCTACCGCCTCGAGTGATTTAGGGGAGGAGAGTGTGGAACCAGGAGGGTCGGGTCTTTGCCTTTTCCCTCGCTTATATCACCTCTTCCCAGAAGAAGAAGCACCTCGGAATGCCATAAGACGTTCTAACACAAGTCTCGCCTCCACCGGATCAAAAAGAAACGCTTCTTCCTTGGCTTTCACTGCGGCGTAATCAACATCATCAGTACAGACGGGACCCCGGGAGCAGCTCGTCGAAACTGACGACTCATTATTTGAAGAACAAGAACCCGAGGGATTCGAGTGATTCGACACCTCGTTGCCTTCATAGGAGTGATTGGAAGGGTTCGGCAAGACAGGCGCCTCAGAAGACCCCGTCATACCTCTCACCTCGGCATCTACACGGCTCGGCTCGTAGTAGAAAAGGGGGTCTAGAGAATCATCGGAACGGTTCGACATGATTTACAGCTCGTGCACAAAATTACAAATACTACACGGCGAGTTTTCGTCGGAAAAAGATCTGAAACGGCGGAGGCCTGGAAACTCTAGTCGGAAAATAAATAAACTAGAGAGAGAATGAAGAGAGAAGGGAGAGCTACCTTTAGTAAAAAACGAAGATCTGAAGTTATGAGGAGAAGGGAAGGGCGCTCATCCTCTTATAGAACAAGCCGAGACGCGTGGGGTCCGTGTGAACCTTGGGAAGCCGCAAAGGTTAATAAATAACGGCGCGTGAAATCCTCGGCGTATGAACAAATTCTAGGTGCGTCTGTTGCACGCGCCAGTATCCAAGATTTTCTTTCGGAGAACCAACGAATTGTAAATCTGTGTCCTTCACTAAAAATGTCTCGGTGATTCACTTGTAAAAAGCCTCGTCGTTTATTCGGCTCAGCATGGCTGTCACAAAACGCCTCGTCGTTTATTCGGCTCGGCATGCCTGTCACAAAACACCTCGTCGTTTATTCGGCTCGGCATGGCTGTCACAAAATGCCTCGTCGTTTATTCGGCTCGGCATGGCTGTCACAAAATACCTCGTCATTTATTCGGCTCGGCATGGCTGTCACAAACGCCTCGTCGATTATTCGGCTCGGCCTAACTTTCACAAAACGCCTCGTCGTTTATTCGGCTCGACACAGTTTCGCAAAAACGCCTCGACATCTTGAAATATACTAGGAAAACCGGTTCGTTTGTGTCCTTTGTCAAAATCGCCTCGCCTTCAACAAAATGGCTCTGTACGATCACCTATCTTAGAATATCTCGACAGACAGCACAGGCTGCACCCCGCGTCATCGCCTTGTCGTTATCATGAACACGGCTCGGCGTCACCTCACAAAACTCCTCGTCATTATCATTAACGCGGCTCGGTATCGTTCTAAAGTGCCTCGTCGTTGTTACTCTGTAACAGCTCGGTTCCTCAATTGCCTCGCCGAGTAAACGGCTCGGCATTTCACTAGAATCCCAACGGTTCGATATCATTCCATCTTGGAGAGGCTCGGCAAAACCTCTTCATGATGGCTCGGTGGAGAGGCTCGGCTAAATCCAGCCTTCAGAGTTTTGTACCTCATCGCTCTCGTCTCCGAGACCGACGAGCTGGGGGGCTAAATGTTGGGGTCGGTTTCCACACCAGCTGAATTAACTATTTTAAAATGACTAAGTGTCATAAGACATTGACAAACACGAGCCCTGTGAAGAGGCAAGCCGAGCCCGTCTATAAAATAGGATGGGCCGAGCCCTGGAGCGATATGGACCAGATATTATTAATCTAAAATTTAATTATACAGTCGTAATTACACAAATATCGTTTAAGTATTATTTTTTTATTTTTCGAAAGAGTCTTTATTTGGTGATGGAACAATGTGAAAAATATCCATATCGGTAGTGAGATAGGAACTTGAGTGACATGGACATTGGCGTGTTGACACATGAAACTGTAAGACCGCAAAAATCTGAATTGAAATCACGAAGTAAATCAATGAAATTATAAACAATATCTTAAGGAAAGAGTATGAAAACGAGACTTTGAAAACCGATTTGAAAACACTGACTAACACGGAGTCGAGATTTGATCTCTTTCCTTAACTCAATAAATCGCCCATAATGTGTGACGGTTTGTTGCGATTTTTGAATCCCAGGATAAAACCGTGATAACACTATTATGCAAGACCCATAATAGAATCTGCGAACTGAAATAACTACGCCATAACTCTCGAGACACTTACTATATTAAGACAAGAGAGATTTGCTCGAAGCTATTGTTTTTCTGTGTTGTTTTCTTTTCTGTCTGGATCAGACTGGATTTTACTGGGATGCCTTTCTCTCAAGAGAGGCTATGTATTTATAGTAGAATATCATAGTGGAAAACTTTTCCAACTACCAATGTGAGATTTTTTTACATGTCCCTTTTTTTTCTTTTCATTCACAAGGATTTTTATTTTTACAAAAGTTTTCTTTTTTACAAAAGTTTTCCTTTTTTATAAAGGTTTTTCTTTTTACAAGGTTTTCCTTTTTACAATGTTTTTCTTTTTATAAAATATTATTTTCTTTATTACAAAGCTTTTCTACTGGGGCATAAGACCTCATTTCAATTCACACATAAACAATTTTATAAGCCCGCAAGCTTTATAAAAAATAGTTTTAACATAAACTTGTTAACAAAAACATCGCTGTGGCGATACAACGAAGACAATATGACCTACTAATATGTCAGAAAGATATAGATGAGCTATGCCTTAAACTCAATTTCTTTAGAGTTTATTACATTTTGACCCACTTTTTAAGTTTTAGTTACATGATAAACGATTCTGTGCTCTAGGTGTTTGCCAATTGTTCCAAAACCTGTTATGCCAGAAACACCCTTGAGCTTGTTATGTGGTTTGAAGACAAAATCTTTTTTTATGGCTTCTCCGTTCTGGAGATCGATGAAATCTTTATTGGAGGGACCTCAAGCCATTGCACAAAGCCTAGGTGACGTAAAGGTTTTCTATGACCCAATTCGTAAACATCTGCACATTTTCGGGGTTAAGGTTAGAACATTTCGTATATATAGTTAGGAAACAACAATATACAGTTCTTCAAGTATGTGTTTTGATACAAGAAATCAACATCAACACATTTGACATCGTGCCCTTAAAATCAAGAATAGTAATGAGAAAGGAAAAAGATTAACAAAAAAAAAAATAAGAATACCCAATTGCTGCGATGTCTATAATGGTGCAGCCTTGGGTAATACCGAGGGAATACATACTCTATGGACAACTATATGGCTCCATTTTTTGCATTTTAATGAACGCACCATGCTTCATCTTTTTCTGGTAATACACAAAACAAAACTATCTCAAAACAAAATCCCAGGTTTTTTTCAAAATAGTTCTTCTGAATTGAACTTGTTCCATGCTTCCTGTTTAATGTTATGAGAAAAAAAAAAGAGATGAAGTCAGCAATTGTGGAATTGTACAATGAATGAGAGATGCAATCTAATTGAACAATACCTTAACTTAAAAGGTGTTTTTGTTCAAAATTGGTGAATCGCTTACCTTGAGCAAGTCGAACACTTTCTCGGCAATGTATTTCTGCTGGAGATTGGCGCCTTTTTGCTGAACTTTGTCAGGATGTATACAGAGAGTGGCCTTTCTATAAAATTTCTTGACAGATGCAGCGGTAATTAGATCAGTCAATGAAACAGGCTGCCAACCGCATTCTGGCCAAAGAACATGTTCGTTCGCATTGAAACATTAGAAGAAATTGTAAGATTGATAAAATCAAAGGTACATATGAACATCAGAATAAAGAAAAATAGACAATACAACATACATATTGTAACGTTAAAAGCAGAGCGCGCAAGTTTTCCTCCTTCCCTGCACCCCAACGTTTTATCTCAACATCTAGGGTCTCACCGATCCTCTGAAAAACCAGACAGATCCTTTGCCATTTAGGATTAAGTGGCTCAAACTTGAGAGAAAGAAAAAACAAGATGGATAGTAATAGTTTAGACAGTTCCCTAAGGTGGCACAAAATTTTAATGCTAATGAATACAAGACACCCCATTCTTATTAAGTGTCTCGACAAAACAACTTGATTTGAGATTGGGCACAACAGAGGAGGGAAAGGGAAGAAACCACATGTAAAGTGAAACTTACATTTCGCTCAGCTTGATCTCTTTTTACTTGAAGATCACGCTCATGTTTCTCAGCAAGTGCTTTCGCCTGATTGAGAAAAGTATTTATATTACTAAACGTAATGGTGGATTTTGTGTCTTTTTCAGATATAAAACTCATTAAAGAAAAAGATTTAACAACTCTATTGATACATACAGCCCGCTCTTGTGTCCTCTGGTGGCGTTCCAGCCTGGCACGCGTATCTCTTGCTTTTCTCTTAGTTCCCTTTCCCGAGAATCATAATTATCCATTTGATCGCCTTCTCAACTTCTACGTGCCTTCAGATTTTCTTTCTCTCTCCTTTCCTTAGCATGCCTAAACTTCGCTTCTGCTTTATCCATGGCATCCTTCATGGCAGCAGCTGATGCAACAGCAGCAGTTAAAACATCAGGATCTTCACCAGAGGAAGACTCGGGATGTCCGTTAGCAGCAGTCTGATTTCTGCCCATAGAAAAAGCGTCGAGTTCATCCATTGGAGATACTGTTGGGCTATATGCAGAAGCTCTAGCTGAGTTAGGAAGGTGTGAGTGGTTAGTAGAACTCGATAAAGAAGGCTCATTAACCTTCTTTTTTATAGGACGTGTAGGTCTTGGTGGTGGAGGTCTCGAAGGTGGCGGAGCACTCGTAGGTTGTGTAAATAGGATCTCAGAAACAGTAAGCCACACATCATCAGATGATTCAAAACATCCATCTGAATTGACTGATTTGTTTTCATACACTGGAGAAGAAGTCTGAGGAACACTTCTGGATGAAGTATTCTGCGGTTCCAAAACTTCATCAGATGAAACTTTCTTCGCATGGTAATTCCCAGAACTTTCTACTGGTGACTGAGAGCCACTGATGCTTTCTGGTCTCAAGTGACTCTTGCCTCTACTATTCATATCTGGCCCTGATTTTCTAAGACCATCGAGAGAATCTACATCAACCAATTCTCCTCCTCGGACAGATGAATGATCAGTTTTTCTGCTGTTGAATTTACCAATTTCCTCCAATGGATCTGTGAACTCTCCTTTGGAAGGTTCTCTAAGGGTTGATGCAGACTCCTCCAAGACTACAAATGGATCGTCTACAAGATTGGAAGATGTCTTGGTTGTCCGATAAGAAGGTTTCTGAGATTGACTCGTCTCTGAAGTTGGCCTATGCAAAAAGAGTACAGCATCTCTCAGTCGATAAACAAGGTATGCCTATTGATAACACCGTATTTTGACCACTTTTATGATCGTTTTGAAATACTTTTTCTATGTTTTTAATTGCTTTTAAGTACTTTTATCATGTTTTTCTAGTATTTGTAGTTCCAAGACTCTTTTCAGGTAACTTAGGGAAAAGCTTAACAAAATGGATAGAAAACCAGATTTCAGCTCAGAGGCAAACCGTCAGAAGTTCACCCCTGATTGAAGGCCTTCTCACCGTCTGATCCAGCTCAAATTTGGAGACCTTAAAGATGGAAGTATCAGCTTTCTAGTGAACTTTACAGATTGGCAATCCAACGGTTTAATCAAAAGATACGCTAAGAGCAAGATGTCCCGTAAACCAGCCGGCAAGCACTTCCACCCGCGGCCAACAAGCATTTTCCCGCGGTCAGGAGCATCCCGACCGCGGCAAACCACCCATTCCCCGCGGTCAGAGCACTCCCGACCGCGGCCATCAACCTCCGAGCCCAAAAAGCCCATTTCTGAAGCCCACATTTGGAGAAACCCTAAATAACGTCCAGAGAGGTCTTGAGCACTATAAATACATGTCTTAGGAACCTTAATCGATATCACATGCTATCTTTCTTATTGTTTTAGAATACTTTTAAGCTTTAGGTTTTAGGGAGAGAGAGATTTGTTCTCTTGAACCCTTGTTCTTTCTTTTTCAATTTCGGTTTCTATTCTATTTATTAATACTATGCTTTTGATTTTGTTCATCATGTCTGAGTAGTTTTATTGTTGGGATTAAGGGATTTTCGATGGGGATTTATATGTTCGATGAGGATTCCATGAGCTTTTGAGCCGAATCTTAGAACTTTTTCTTCTGAATTCGTTTTTACTGCATGAGAGTAGCGTCATGAACTACAATCTGATCCAGATGCTTGGTGACACGAAAGTGTTCATCAGGTATCAGATCTAGTTTGGGAGAGCAAAACAAACATAGGAGTGGAAACCTACCTATGGGCGATTTGTGAATTAGGACGAGTCTTAAACATAATGCATCTCTTCTCTTCCAGGGCCAGAGTGGAAACCTATTGGTCAGGATTGAGAGAAATAGTTGTCTATGATCACGACAGTGGCGTATTCATACGTCCGTGACTCCAGTTCGAAAAGTTTAAGCTAAGATCTTACAAAATTTCCTCTCTAGCAATGTTTTGAATCGTTCGTACCCCTGAGAAAACTTCCCTGAACCCCAACGCTTTCTTCCTTATCGATTTACACCTATTTTTCTTTAAAGCTTTAGTTCAATATTGTCTTTCCTTTTTAGTTCATTTTCATTTAAGCATTAGAATATCCGTTTTTATCATTTTTAGTCATTTTCATTAAGTTTAGTTGTTACGTCATTTAATTCCCGTATTTTCTTTTAATATTTCGGTTTTACATTTTAAACACACTACCAAACCCCCACAAAACCGTTTTTGTTCTAGACTTCCTTACTTTAACTTATTTCAAAGGCTTTTTGCAGGAAAAGATCCTCCTTCCCTGTGGATTCGATCCCTAAGTACTACAATTGATCAGCTGTGCACTTGCGGCTATTGATTTAAATTAGGGTAAAACTTGACACCCACACTCAACACCACATCACCTATACCTAAATCAAAATGAAATTTTGCATATGAATGACAAGCAAAAAGTTCAAGCTTTTCGAGACTTTCTAAGTTCCAGAAAGTAAACATAATAAAAACCAGCAAACGGCTCTCCATAAGCATTATAAAGTCAATGCTACATTTCAATAGCTCTAAGCTCTATACCCTTGAGTCAGTTCAACAAATAGGCTAAAAAATATTACCTTTTATTTGGAGGCGAGCTGCTGCGACTAAACCCAGGAATCAAGTCATCAAAAACGGAGCTATCTTTCTCTTCTCGCTCACTCTCTGTCTCCTTTGGTTCCGTTTCTCTTTTCCCCAGATTCCCAATCAAATCATCAAAAGGAGAACTGTTCTGTTTCCTGTGCTTCGTAGGTGACGAGATCGAAGAGAAAACGTCATCAAACCTAGCTGATTGAGAAGTCGATGTGATTTTGAGCTCAGGGGAAATTAAAAGGAAGTCAAACCAGACATACCTGCTAAAGTGGAAACTAAGCCGTTTACTTCAGTACAAGAAAGCAAGGGCAAAGCAGAATCAACTATGACGAGATTACGAGATGTTAAGTGCTTCAAGTGTCACAGCCGAGGACATTATGCCAATGAGTGCTAAAACAAGAGAGTCATGGTACTATTAGAACATGGAGAGGACGAGAAGCCCACGGTGTATATGTAGCTTTACTAGTTCAAGGAGAACTTCTGGTGGCACGGAGATTCCTAAGTGTTCAGACAACGACTGATGAGCAAGAGCAAAGAAAAAACTTGTTTCACACTCACTGTGTTGTCCAAGGCAAAGTATGTAGCCATTATTGATGGAGGAAGCTGCACCAATGTAGCTAGTGAAACGATGGTGAAGAAACTTGGTCTGAAAACAATTAAGCATCCGAGACCTTACAAGATTCAGTGGCTTAATGACTCAGGGGAAATTAAAGTCAGCAGCCAAGTGATGGTCCCTATCTCAATTGGCAAATCTGAAGAGGAGATCTTATGAGATGTGTTACCAATGGAGGCTGGACATATACTTCTTGGACGACCCTGGCAATCGGATAGGAGGGTATTGCATGATGGCTTTACTAATAAGTACTCTTTTGTTTTTAATGGCAGGAAAACAACTTTAGTCCTCTGACGCCACAAGAAGTATACCAGGATCAAATCCAGATGAAACAGAAGGAGAAACCCCCAAGCAAACCGTCAAACTTTTTTCTTGAGGGCTGGAGATGTTAAGAAGGCTTTAACGGCTAAGCAATCAATTCTCTTATTTGTCTTTCAAGGATCTCTAGCTAGTATGGCTAACTTTGTACCGGTTCTATCGAGTGAAATGAAGGAATTATTGCAGGCTTATGAGGATGTTTTTCCTCAAGGCAATCCAAAGGAGTTGCCACCAATTCGAGGCATAGAGCATCAAATAAATTTTGTGCCAGGACCAACAATACCTAATCGACCTGCGTACAGAACCAACCCGGTGGAAACCAAAGAGCTTCAAAGACAAGTAAATGAACTCATGGAGAAGGGCCATATCCGAGAGAGCATGAGCCCATGTGTTGTTCATGTGCTACTTGTGCCCAAGAAAGATGGAATCTGGCGCCCAAGAAAGATGGAATCTGGCGCATGTGTGTTGATTGTAGAGCAATCAACAATGTAACGGTTAAGTATCAACACCCCATTCCCAGATTAGATGATATACTTGATGAATTGCACGGTTCTAGTATCTTTTCTAAAATATGTTTGAAAAGTGGCTATCATCAGATTAGAATGAAAGAAGGGGATGAATGGAAAACTGCCTTTAAGACTAAGCATAGCCTATATGAGTAGTTAGTTATGCCTTTTGGGTTAACAAATGCCCGTACTACATTCATGAGATTGATGAACCATGTTCTTAGAGCTTTCATAGGAGTATTTCTGGTCATATACTTTGATGACATTCTAGTTTATAGTAAGAGTCTAAACGAACATATTGTGCATATAAGATCTGTTCTAGATGTGCTTAGAAAGGAGAGATTGTTTCCTAACTTCAAGAAATGCACATTTTTCAAAGATAATCTTGTGTTTCTAGGTTTTTTTGTGAGTGTGGATGGTATTAAATTCGATGAAGAGAAAATCAAAGCCATCAAAGACTTGCCAACGCCTAAAACCGCTGGTGAGTGAGGAGTTTCCACGGTCTTGCTGGTTTTTACAGAAGATTTGTCAAAGACTTTAGCACTATAGTTGCTCCCCTTACCAAAACCATCAAGAAAGATGTAGGATTCAAATAGGAACAGGAGAAAGAGGAGGCGTTCCAAGCTCTAAAGGATAAACTTACCCTCACACCTCTATTAGTCTTATCTGATTTTCTTAAAACATTAGAAATTGAGTGTGATGCTTCTAGTGTAGGAATCGGTGCTGTTTTAATTCAGACAAGAAGCCTATAGCTTTCTTCGGCGAAAACTCGGAGGAGCTACATTAACCTATCCCATCTACGATAAATAACTCTAGGCGTTGGTGCTGGCACTTAAAACGTGGCAATATTATCTATGGCCTAAGGAATTCGTCATTCACACAGGCCATGAGTCGCTTAAACATCTCAAAGGACAGCAAAAGCTCAACAAGAGACATGCCAGGTGGGTTGAGTTCATCGAGACTTTTCCTTATGTCATCAGGTATAAACAAGGTAAAGACAATGTTGTTGCTGATGCATTGTCTCGTGGTATGCCTTACTCTCTACTTTAGATGCAAAGCCTTTGGGATTTGTGATAACACCTGATTTTGACCACTTTTATGGATCATTTTTAATATCTTATGCAGGTGTTTTCACTCAGTTTGAAAGTTTTTAAAGTGATTTCTATGTTTTAGAATCTCAAAAGAGTTTTCAGGATATTTTGACAAAAGGAATGCACTTGGGAGAAAAAGCATAACTTTGGATAAATTCAGACCGTCGGAAATTTGGTAGCAAACGGAGGCCTTCCTACTGTCTGATCATCCCCAAATTTTGACACAAGATATAGGAGACAACCAGCTTTCCAATACAAGTGTAATCGAAGAAATTTAACGGTTAGATCTCCAGATATGGTCGATACACTGAAGGCGAATCATCACAGTCAGAAGCTCACCCGCGGCCAAAACGTCATCCACCGGGGGTGTGAAATTTTAGACCGCAGGGAGCTCAATTCCGAGCTTCAGAAGCCCATATTAAAGCCCAAGTCACTCCCGTCATTATTCCTGCAATTCCTAGGTGTTCTCGAGGACTCAAGACACTATATAAACCCCTTTTAAGTCGTTTAAAAAGGATGCCACATTTTTCACCAGGAACCCTAGAAGAGAAGCTCGCCCAGAAGAGGAGCCACCGAGAGGGGCACCATCGACCCTCCTTCTTCAACCTGTTCTTCGTTTCTAAACTCTGTCTATTTCAATTCTCTACAATTCTAAATACTCTTGTAATGTTGAATTC
Source organism: Eutrema salsugineum (assembly GCF_000478725.1). Classification (NCBI taxonomy): domain Eukaryota; kingdom Viridiplantae; phylum Streptophyta; class Magnoliopsida; order Brassicales; family Brassicaceae; genus Eutrema; species Eutrema salsugineum. The sequence continues at coordinate 21,012,017 of NW_006256909.1, read as the reverse complement.
AACTATGTCTGAGTAGTTTCCTAGTTGGGTTTTTAAGGGATTTTCCAAAGGGAAATTTCATGTCTTTATCTTATGCTTTATTCGATTTAGGGTTCAAAATCTTCTAGGAGTCCTTCGTTCATTCTTGTTCCCTATGCTGTTTCTGTTGCTAACCGCTTAGAAATTGATCTCAGTAATTGGAGCCACGAGAGTGCTGTATCGAATTACCAGACCTAGAAGTGATCAAACGAATTCGCTGTAGGAGACGAAAGCTACCTACAGAGAATCGCGAGCGTGGATGAATTCTGTTTATAATGCATGATTTTATTTGCAGCATGAGAGCGAGAGTTAATTGATGTGTTGAGTGATTAGATGATTAGGGTGACGAGAGTTGGCTAATCTTATATGAGTCTATTCTAGTTCGGGATCCTCACTAGATGATTACCTTTATCGATTTATATGTCTTTTGATCAGTTCATGAACCCCTGCAAAAACCCTTTAGACCCAGCGATTTGTTCCTATTGTTTTACAACCTTTTTATTTCGATTTACACTTAGATTTAGTTCAATCTAAATCTCTTTCAAATAAAAGATCAAACTCCTTTACTTGTTGGTCTGTAATATCCTCAAGAAATCCGATCTCTCTTTGGTGTGTCATATCCAGAGAAGATCACCGGTGAATCAAGAGATCTTTCCGCAATCTCTTGTGTGATTTGACTCCACATCCCTTGAAACAAATCCTTTGTTTGCAAGGCTTATCCTCTACGGAATCCTTCACTAGAGTGACGATCAAAAGGGAAGATCTAGCCAAGATCATATTACTGTGTACGTGGAATTTGTTCGTCGTAATTATGTTGTAAAGTCGTTGTAAAATCGTTGTATATATATATATATGTTATTGTAAAATCTATGTAATATTATGTTAAAAATTTGTTGGAAAGTTCAAAGTTTCTATAAATACATCTTTACTTTTTATCAATATTTTCTAACAAATATATATATATGTATATATGTATATGATTCTATAAACATATATCTATATGTATATATATGAATGGACAAACATATGTATATATATATATATATGTTTCTCGTTATGTTTTATAGGTTGCTCTAAGAAAAAGGGCAGGGTTTTGGGGATGTGATATGATCGTGGATAGGATCTGCCTTTGATCGACACTCTAATGACTGGAAATAAAAAGGATAGATCTTGCAGACAAACAAAGTTTGAATCAAGAGAGGTGGAAGTGAATGGACACACACAAGAGTTGCAGATTACTTTTGATAGGCCACTTGAATCTTCTAAGTGATATAACACACACACAGTTGATTCAAGGTTTGTTCGAAGGATATAACACACCAACAAACAAGATCTTATTCTTTGAAAGAGTTTTAGAATAAAATATAAGATGATGGATACTATAGCGTTACAAGAGAATATAAAGAAGGAGAAGAGATGAGTCTGGCAAACATTAAAACATCTCGGAAATAAAAACACAAGCTGGCAAGTTTGAACTAGACTTAGACGCGCCTCTTGTAGTTGATTCAGCTTGGGCTTCTACTTAGTGGACTTAGGCGTGGTGACCCAACTCTGCCTCATTAAAAAACCATCTCTAGAAAACCCATTGGGACAAAACTAGAAATGAGGAAAAAGATACAAAGTTGAATCACAAGCCTACTAAGTCGTTTGGACCTGGATCACAACTAAGGTATCGGTGTTGCACTCCTTTTCCTCATGATTTGTATCCAAACTGCGTATGATGATGGCTCCAACGGCTTCTTAGACCTTGATCTAATCATTGGATCCCTTGAAACATGTAATGGTTCTTCTAACTCCTCAGCTACTTCCTCTCCAGCCTCTGGTTCAAGCTCCAAATCTTCATTGCTTTTCATGATCATATCAGGATGGGATCTATCTGAGATAACTTTGTTGCTTCGGCTTCATCTCATTGAAGTGTCGAGAACCCAGTTGTTCTATACCAATAACTAAACCAGATGAAGACGCACTACGAGCAGAAGCTAGACAAGTTTGACAGCCTCATCGAGATGGGGTTTTACTATCCGGATCCGACCCTCTTGGATATCCGGATTTTTCGGAGCGGATCGGATCATGGATAGCAGATAATAATTTCAACTCTATTTATAGGTAATTTGGATTAATTTAGGAGTTTCTTTACTGAATTTACAAAACGTAATTTCTAGGTAATTAAATACATATATTATTAATCTAAAATTTAATTATACGGTCATAATTACACAAATATCGTTTAAATATTGTATTTTTATTTTTCGAAAGAATCTTTCTTTGGTGATGGAATAATGTGAAAAATATCCATATCGGTAGTGAGATAGGAACTTGAGTGACATGGACATGAGCGTGTTGACACATGAAACTTGTTAACAAAAACATCGATGTGGCGATACAACGAAGACAATATGAGCTACTAATGTGTCAGAAAGATGGACAATTCTTGGGTTCACCCCTAGGGGTGAATTCATTCATTCACCCCCTCTTATTTTAGCCAATGAGAATCTGCCATATAATAAAATCAATTAAAGTAACTTACCAAAATATCACATTTTAAATATTTTTTTAAAACATTAAAGCCTAATTTGGAAATAGTGAACCCAAACATAATATTAAAATTTATGTAGAACTATTTTTAATAAAAATATATTTTTACATAATTATTTATTTTAGTGTCAAAATTTAAAAGAAAAAAAAAACTAAACCCTAAATTGGAAATAGTGAACCCAAATATAATATTAAATTATTTTTAATTGAAAAAACTAAATCCTAATTTCGAAATAGTGAACCCAAACATAATATTGAAGTTTATGTAGAATTAATTTTAATAAAAATATATTTTTACATAGTTATTTGTTTTATTTTTGGAATTTTAAATAAAGAAAAACTAAAACCTAAATTGGAAATAGTAAACCCAAGCATAATATTAAATTTTATTTATATTTATTTTTAATAAATATATATATATAAATATATATATATATGTATATATATTACAATTATTAGTTTTATTACGATTCTGTGCTCTAGGTGTTTGCCAATTGTTCCAAAACCTGTTATGCCAGAAACACCCTTGAGCTTGTTATGTGGTTTGAAGACAAAATCTTTCTTTATGGCTTCTCCGTTTTTTATTGGAGCGACCTCAAGCCATTGCACAAAGCCTAGGTGACGTAAAGGTTTTCTATGACCCAATTCGGAAACATCTGCACATTTTCGGGGTTAAGGTTAGAACATTTCGTGTATATAGTTAGGAAGCAACAATATACAGTTCTTCAAGTATGTGTTTTGATACAAGAAATCAACATCAACACATTTGACATCGTGCCCTTAAAATCAAGAATAGTAATGAGAAAGGAAAAAGATTAACAAAAACAAAAAATAAGAATGCCCAATTGCTGCGATGTCTATAATGGTGCAGCCTTGGGTAATACCGAGGGAATACATACTCTATGGACAACAATATGGCTCCATTTTTTGCATTTTAATGAACGCACCATGCTTCATCGTTTTCTGGTAATACACAAAACAACACTATCTCAAAACAAAATCCCAGGTTTCTTTCAAAATAGTTCTTCTGAATTGAACTTGTTCCATGCTTCCTGTTTAATGTTATGAGAAAAAAAAAAAAAAAAAAGAGAGATGAAGTCAGCAACTGTGGAATTGTACAATGAATGAGAGATGCAATCTAATTGAACAATACGTTAACTTAAAAGGTGTTTTTGTTCAAAATTGGTGAATCGCTGACCTTGAGCAAGTCGAACACTTTCTCGGCAATGTATTTCTGCTGGAGATTGGCGCCTTTTTGCTGAACTTTGTCAGGATGTATACAGAGACTGGCCTTTCTATAAAATTTCTTGACAGATGCAGCGGTAATTAGATCAGTCAATGAAACAGGCTGCCAACCGCATTCTGGCCAAAGAACCTGCTCGTTCGCATTGAAACATTAGAAGAAATTGTAAGATTGATAAAATCAAAGGTACAAATGAACATCAGAATAAAGAAAAATAGACAATACAACATACATATTGTAACGTTGAAAGCAGAGCGCGCAAGTTTCCCTCCTTCCCTGCACCCCAACGTTTTATCTCAACATCTAGGGTCTCACCGATCCTCTGAAAAACCAGACAGATCCTTTGCCATTCAGGATTAAGTGGCTCAAACTAGAGAGAAAGAAAAAACAAGATGGATAGTAATAGTTTAGACAGTTCCCTAAGGTGGCACAAAATTTTAATGCTAATGAATACAAGACACCCCATTCTTATTAAGTGTCTCGACAAAACTACTTGATTTGAGATTGGGCACAACAGAGGAGGGAAAGGGAAGAAACCACATGTAAAGTGAAACTTACATTTCGCTCAGCTTGATCTCTTTTTACTTGAAGATCACGCTCATGTTTCTCAGCAAGTGCTTTCGCCTGATTGAGAAAAGTATTTATATTACTAAACGTAATGGTGGATTTTGTGTCTTTTTCAGATATAAAACTCATTAAAGAAAAAGATTTAACAACTCTATTGATACATACAGCCCGCTCTTGTGTCCTCTGGTGGCGTTCTAGCCTGGCACGCCGTCTCTCTTCAGTTTCTCCTTCAACATCTTGAAACCCACCAGATTGTGTTGCTGAACCTTTACAAACAGGAGAGTTTCAGTAGGTGACCAATATAAAAGACATGAAAATAAAGTGAATATGATGGGTAAACCTCAGAAAGTACAATACCTCCAAATATTGAACTCAGATCATCAACAATGTTTGTCGCTGAAGAGGCCTTCCTCAGGTTCTCTGATGTCCTACCCGATTCGAAAGATCCTCCCTTGTTCCAGGAATCTTGAAAAGGATCCTGTAACATAACTAGAGTTATATGAGGAGATGAATCTTCAATAAAGGACGTAACGCAGAACAAGTAGATATCCCATCTCACCGGAGGGTTGGCTCTTTGTCGTGGAGCACTGTTGGGCCGTGAAACCGAGTTAAAGAAAGAGTCAAGATCATTGTTATTCTCTTGCTGCTTAGCTTTAGCTTGGGCAGCTGCCCTTCCACGTGCTTCTGCAGCTGCCCTTTCCACAGCAGCTCGTTCTGCCCTAACCCGTGCTTCCTTCTCCCGCGCTTCAGCAGTCGCCCTTTCTCTAGCTTCTGCTTCAGCTTTCGCAGCTTTTTCTCTTGCCCCTGCAGCTGCTCTTTCACGTGCTTCGGCATGAGCTCTTTGAACCGCTGCTCTTTCTGCGCGTTCTTGGGCATCGGTAGCCCTCCCAACAGCAGCTCTTTGAACTTTTGCATGTGCTTCAGTGGCTGCTCTTTCGCGTGCTTCCCTTGTAGCCCTCTCTACCGCCTGTCTAGCCAATAATCTTTCCCTTTCTTTCTCAATTCTTTTCTGCTCTCTCTCTTTCTCCTCTCTCTCCCTCTCTCTCTCCCTTTCCATCTCTGCCTCCCTCTCTATCCTTTCACGATCCAATCTTACTTGCTTTTCTCTTAGTTCCCTTTCCCGAGAATCATAATTATCCATTTGATCGCCTTCTCTACTTCTACGTGCCTTCAGATTTTCTTTCTCTCTCCTTTCCTTAGCATGCCTAAACTTCGCTTCTGCTTTATCCATGGCATCCTTCATGGCAGCAGCTGATGCAACAGCAGCAGTGAAAACATCTGGATCTTCACCAGAGGGAGGCTCGGGATGTCCATTAGCAGCAGTCTGATTTCTGCCCATAGAAAAAGCGTCGAGTTCATCCATTGGAGATACTGTTGGGCTATTTGCAGAAGCTCTAGCTGAGTTAGGAACGTGTGAGTGGTTAGTAGAACTCGATAAAGAAGGCTCATTAACCTTCTTTTTTATAGGACGTGTAGGTCTTGGTGGTGGAGGTCTCGAAGGTGGCGGAGCACTCGTAGGTTGTGTAAATAGGGGGATCTCAGAAACAGTAAGCCACACATCATCAGATGATTCAAAACATCCATCAGAATTGACTGATTTGTTTTCATACACTGGAGAAGAAGTCTGAGGAACACTTCTGGATGAAGTATTCTGCGGCTCCAAAACTTCATCAGATGAAACTTTCTTCGCATGGTAATTCCCAGAACTTTCTACTGGTGACTGAGAGCCACTGATGCTTTCTGGTCTCAAGTGACTCTTGCCTCTACTATTCATATCTGGCCCTGATTTTCTAAGACCATCGAGAGAATCTACATCAACAAATTCTCCTCCTCGGACAGATGAATGATCAGTTTTTCTGCTGTTGAATTTACCAATTTCCTCCAATGGATCAGTGAACTCTCCTTTGGAAGGTTCTCTAAAGGTTGATGCAGACTCCTCCAAGCCTACAAATGGATCGTCTACAAGATTGGAAGATGTCTTGGTTGTCCGATAAGAAGGTTTCTGAGATTGACTCGTCTCTGAAGTTGGCCTATGCAAAAAGAGTACAGCATCTCTCAGTCGATAAACAAGGTATGCCTATACCTAAATCAAAATGAAATTTTGCATATGAATGACAAGCAAAAAGTTCAAGCTTTTCGAGACTTTCTAAGTTCCAGAAAGTAAACATAACAGAAACCAGCAAACAGCTCTCCATAAGCACTATAAAGTCAATGCTACAATTCATTAGCTCTAAGCTCTATACCCTTGAGTCAGTTCAACAAATAGGCTGAAAAATATTACCTTTTATTTGGAGGCGAGCTGCTGCGACCAAACCCAGGAATCAAGTCATCAAAAACGGAGCTACCTTTCTCTTCTCGCTCACTCTCCGTCTCCTTTGGTTCCGTTTCTCTTTTCCCCAGATTCCCAATCAAATCATCGAAAGGAGAACTGTTCTGTTTCCTGTGCTTCGTAGGTGACGAGATCGAAGAGAAAACGTCATCAAACCTAGCTGATTGAGAAGTCGATGGGATTTTGAGCTCAGGGATAGCCTCAAACACATCCTCATCGTACACAGGCTTGTCATAAACAGGCATGGACGCCGATTTGGGTGTTGTACGCTCCCTGAACATAGCATCGTAGTCAAAGGCCGGAGCAGAGGGCTTAGGCTGAGAGAGAGAATCGGAGGATCCGCTAAATACATCGCTGAAGAGAAGATCATCACCATCGCGACTCAGATCGTCAAATACCGGCGACGAATCGGACTTCTTCTTCGATGAGTCGTTCGCGAAGCTGTAGGAAGAAGCGAAACTGCTAAAATCAGCGGCAGAAGAGTTGGTCTGGGGCGCCATCGGAGCAGATTTTCCCTGAGGCTTCAATCCAAAGTCTCTCGCTAAGAGGCCTGTGAAATCATCCATTGAGGATTCCTTCGATTTCTACCTCCGGCTTCGTCTCCGTCAACCCAAATCGGATATTTTTTTGATTTTTTTCCACTAGAAAATGAAGACGGGATTAATCCTCAGATCTGAGTATCCATCGACGATCGGAGCAAAGTGTCTGATTTTAGTTTTGAAAAAAAAATAGCTCTTTGTATTGTGTATTCTTCGTTTTCCCTTCTTCTCTCCGACTCCGAGTCTCCATAATTTCTTGTTTCATTTTCTGACAAACGGGTCTTATATTTTAATAGATTTACACATTTGGCCCCCATAATCTAAAAAGCTAACGCATTCCCCTAGAATTTGGATTTGAAAAGTAAAAGTGTGACACTCTGTTCCTTTCTTCCTTTCCGGGAATTAGATGGACTGGCTATTAAATCTATGAGACTTCGATTCCGTTTTTCATCTGGATTAGTTATCAATTCTGAATGTCTTTAACCGCCCCGTGCCAATCATTATGTGCTTTGTCTTCACTCGCACGGTATGCAAACTACTTTCCAGTAGGTCACCCATTCTGAGATTACTCCAGCATAAGCACACTTAACTCTGGATTTCTCTCAAGACATTTGACCAGAAAAGATAAGTGCACTTTAGTGACATAGATAATCAAATCAATTCTTATAAGCTTTTTCACATATACCGGAAATCGGGATGTCACAATTCTCCATACCTTGATGAGAGTGTGATGTGATCATAGATTTGGAATCTCCTTTAAAAAGGAGTGCGACAGAATCAAAAATTTGAAAGCTATTTGTCAAGTTTGAAATCTATTCTTTTCTCAAAATCTCTAAGCTTGTTGGAGAAGATGGTGAAAATATGCCTTTTGATCTTTGAAATCCTCTTTTTCTTTTAAAAATGTGTTTTTTCTAAAAAGAAATTATTTTAAAAGTTTTGAAAGACTTACCTTGGCGTGTTTGGCACGGAAAAGATTTTCTAGGAATCTCCGGTTTAATCCCGGGATGAATCAGGATTTTTAAGCTCCGGCTTATGAGAAATCAGGAAAAACAAGTCGGGAAGCAAATAGAGCTTGGCCGCGGGTGGCGTGATCGCGGCCGCGGCAGACGATGGTTTGGCCACGGTCTGGAACCGTGGCAGAATGTGGCCTGGCCGCGGCTGAGATGATCGCGGCCGCGGCAAAATGGCTACGGCCTTCCCTGCTTCTTTCTAGTTTCCGGTTTCTTCCTCCTATCTTTTGTATTTACTGGTTTTTTAAATGTTTTTGGTTTTTCTGGGTTTGATGAAAGCCTGAAATACAATAAAAGAAAAAGATCAAATATAAAAGAAATAAAAAGAAAAGAAAAAACATACCAAATGGGTTGCCTCCCATCAAGCGTTTTTGTTTAATGTCTTTTAACTAGATTCTTGGTGGGATCAGGATTGAGAAGAAGAAGCAGGATCTCTTAAAATAAGAGTCCTTAGAGTCCTCTTGAGCTTGAACTTTGGATGTCCTTCATCTTGAATCACAATCTCCTTTCCTCTCTTAAGAGTTTTGCATCTTTGAGGATATGTTTTGTCTTCTCAGCATGCTGATGTCTGGTGGTACCACTATCTTGATCTTTGCAAACTGTTTAGATGCAAGTGCTTTTAGTTCTTTCTTGTTCTCCGAAACTTTCTCCTTGAGCTTGTCCTTGCGGATTCGAGCTTGATCCAGTGTAGTTCTGTAGAACTTTTTTCTGTCCACATTTAAGAAAACTAAACAGCGATTTGCATGATCAATGATAGCACCTACAGTTGCTAAGAATGGGCGACCAAATATCAAAGGTCTATCTCCAATGACTAATGGCAGGTTCTGAATCATTCCTTCTGTTCTCTTTTGAGATGAATCACCAAAGACTATCCTTACTGGAGATGGGACAAGTGTTCTTATACCAAGTCTCTCAGCAACATATTTCGACATAATGCTCACACTAGCACCAGAATAACATAAAAAGTCTGAAAAATCAATCCTAGAAATAGAGCAAGTGAAAGAAAAATGCTCTGGATCCTTAGACTTTTTGGGTCTTTGGACGGGTAAACGTTTTGTTACCTTAACCGAAATGTTATGACCTCCTTCATGCTCGGTTTTTGCTTCTTTAATGAGAGATTCATGGATTGAATTCTCCTTAGAGTTTGCACCTGTTCTCCTTCAGTGACTGCTGTCATGGCATTGCAGAACTTTTTTGTATTATCCTCCACTCTTCCTGGCAAGACTCCTGGCTGCCTTTTCATAGAATCTGCAGTCTGACCTATTTGTAGTTCCAACTTCTTGACATGGTTTGCAAGAGATTCAAACTTCTCATTCAAGTCATTGTACATACAATCGATCTTTACTCCCATTTCTCTGGACAAATTGTCATTGCTTTGAGATTTTTGCATCATGTTTTGTTCAAGCGATTTTACTTGATTGCTTAGCTGGGAGAGGGTTGCTTCTAATGAGCTGGTCTGCACCTGTTGAGGATTGAAAGGTGGTCTTTGTTGAAAATTTCCTCCTCCATAGTTTCCGTTTTGGAACTTGTTTTGAAAATTCATCTGCTGGTGCAGATAGGGCTGGTTCTGGGGGTTCTCAATGACTTCTTTATGAAAGATTGTTGAAGTTGGCATTCCTGAAATTTTGGTTGAAAGCTGGATTGAATCGGTTCTGATATATCCCTTGTGCTCTAACAAAATTCACCTCCTCTTCTTGAGAATATATGTCATCATCTTCATATCATCCATCTTCTTCATTACCTACAGCAGTATCACAAGCATGTATAATCTTATTTTGAAATTTAAGAAGTTGAATTAACATGCTTTTTAGCTCAGCAATTTCCCTTGACTCATGACTAATGATAGTCTTCTATGATCTGTCATACTCGGGATTGTTGTTGCTATTGGTTACAGCTAGGTTTTCGATGAGTGCTCTCCCTTGTGTCACAGTTTTTGAACCAAAATCTCCATTGCTGGCAGTGTCAAGAGAAAGTTGATACTTCTGCTGAAGTCCTCTATAGAAGGTGCTTAGCAGATTTGCTCCAGAGAAACCATGGTGAAGGCAGTCTCTCTCATACTCCTTGAATCGCTTCCATGCTTCGTAAAATGATTCGACAGGGCCTTGTTGGAAACTTTGGATATTGTTTCTCAGCTGGTTAGATCTTGACTTGGTGTAAACGTGGTTCAAGAAAGCTGACTTGCATTCTTCCCATGAAGTAATAGAGCCAGATGGCATAGACTTCAACCATCTAAATGCTTTATCACTTAAAGAAAAAAGGAAAAGCTTACACTTCACATAATCTATAGAACATGGAGTGGTTCTCACCATGCCATAGATTTCTTCAAAAAAATCTATGTGATCCATAGGATGCTCAGTAGAGTTTCCATGGATTTGATTTTGCTTCACCAGAGAGACAATTTGAGGTTTTATCTTGAAATCACCCCTTGCTGGCACAGGTGCTTGAATAGCTGATCTATTTTGAAAGTGTTGGTAAGGTGCATCAAAATCAGCAATAAGTCTATTGCGGGGCTGTCTTCTCGCAGGGTTGACAAGTTTTATAGGTTGATTTCCTCCTCTTCCATTAGGTGGAACAATGTTTTCATCATCCCTTTGCTCTTCTGGATCGGCCTGGTCTTGTCTCATTTGGTTATCAGCAGCATGTCTAGGGAGTTGATTTCCCTCTCCATCGAGTTGTGGCTGTCCATCTGCTTCATGAGCAGCCTCTCAGTCATCATCATTGTGAATGAAATCATGATCATCATCGTCTCCGTTGTGACCATCTTGATCACGGTTTAAAGAATTTTCCCGATGGGCGTTTGGATCAGCCATCCTGAGCGTTTTTCGTCTGAGTTTCGAAGTTCTCTTTCGTGTTTGTCAATCTCGTCTAGGGGTGTACAATATTGGTAGGATTTCTCCTAATTTTCATGCAACTGAGAGAAAACAAAGCAAAGATAAAAAGAGAAGTTAGAAAAGCTCCAACAGAACTCGAAAAAATTGTGGTTTAGAATTGAAATTAGATTAAGGAATCAAATCAACAGCGACAAATCCCGGAAACGGCGCCAAAAACTTGATGTGATTGCAGTGGGGAACTACAGGTTTTACCCTAAACAAACTGCAAGTGCACAACAAACGCAGTAGTGATGGGGTTGCGGGCCTATGGTTGTTTTTTAACAAGCCCGGTTGTCCTCCTTAAGTTTTAAATTTATAAAACCCTAGTGTCTGCAAGTGCACAGATATACGTTGTAAGACTTAGGGTGTCGATCCACAGGGAGGATGTCTAATCTGCAAGAAACAACAAACTGGGAAGTAAGCAAACTCATAAACCAATAAAAGATTTGGGGTTTTTGGTTAAGATCCTAAACTAAACCTAATCTAGTATTCACAAGAAATGCAATGCAGGATGAATTGTTAAAAGAACATCTAAAACATATCGACTCAAACTAAAGACTCCCAAACTCATAGGTGGCGATTTAGACTTCTCCTGGTTACTCTAATCGATGTATGATGACATTTCCAATTAGCTTCTGGGCAATTTATCTTCATATGTTTCTGGGAATCTGCAATGAACTAGAATAGACATATGTATGATTAACCAACTGTCGTCACCTTAATCAACTAATCTCTTAGATCTAGCAATTAACTCTCGCTCTCATGCTAAACTTAAGATCATGCATTGGACATTGAATTCGTCTTCTCACTTCTTCTCTATAGGTAGCTTTCGACTCCTATAGCTACTATGTTCTTCTGAAGCAAGGAATGGATGATCTGATACAGCACTCTCGTGGCTCTGATCGATCCTAGGCTCAGAGAATAGGTCATGAATCTACTCTCATGATTTACGAACAACTTAGAAGAGATGAGATCCAGAATATGGCTAAGAACAATAGAAATCCTAATCGATATATATGCTTGTCGATATCTTCAAACAACTTGACTCTCTGGGACTAATCTACATGATGGAATGAATGATAAAAGACATAGAAGAATGCAAAAGAATGAAACAGAAAAGTTAATAAGATAAAAAGGAGAAAGAACAATGGATCTGGGGAAGAATCCCCATCTGCATCGCCTAAACCTAGAAAAACAGATTTTGGTGGCTTAAAATCTCATTACAGGAGCACACACCCGTTTAGGACTACTAAACAATGTATTTATAGGTCTCATTTAGGGCTTCTCTGAAGAGAAATGGCGAAGTGGGCTTTGATTTTGGGCCTTGTGGCTCGTCCTAAGGTCCACCAGGGGTGAGAGTCTTTCAGGGCAGGTAAAACATGTGTTTTCCGCGGGTGAGAGTCTTCCGGAACTGGTGAACTGGGTCAACTTGTTCTCCATGTATCTTTTGATTGCACCGTTGGATCTTTGTGATGTAAAGTGCTATGGAAAGCTGGTTGTCTCCTCTTGATTGTTCCCAAATTTGAGCTGGATCGGACGGTGAAAAACTTCATTTGAGGCTGAACTTCTGACGGTCTGACTCTGAGCTAAAAATGTGGATTTCTTCCAATTTGCCATCATATTCCTTAAGTTTCCTGAAAAGAGCCTTAAAAGTACAACTACATGGAAATCATAATAAAAGTTTCTAAAACAAAGTAAAACCTTTGAAAAAGTATTTGAAATCAATTGTGAAAAGTGGTCAAAATGAGGTGTTATCAACTCCCCAGACTTAAGACTTTGTTTGTCCTCAAACAAAACAAGATCAAATCTGGAAAAATATCATTCAACAAAAATGAGAGGGAACTCAAAAATATTAGCAACCATACTTATAGACCTTAATTTTGGACAATGCATCAATCAGATCAAGTCTAGAAAATTCTCACCAACATAACTAGGCCGTTGATCCGTCATGCAAAAATCCACACACTTAGAACTAACTTCCAGTCAACTAGCTCTTAATATTCATTAAAGGTTTCAGTGGTTCTCATCAAAAGGATATTAAACAAGGCATTCAAGGTTAGATATCAAAAAGGCTTTTTAATGGTAAGGCTGATGTGTTTAGGGTTACCTTTTTCTAGAGAGACAGGACATATTACAAAACAGCAAGAGAGGATGGAGCTGTAAATGCCCCCATAGTTTCATCCACATTCTTCTTGCTTTAAGATTTCTGATCTCCTTTCTTCAGGTTCTCCTTATATTTCCCCCAGACTTACATTTTTGTCCAGGTTGTGATTCCATAACTCCTTAAGTGAATACATATTGCCTTGGCTCAAGTAATTTCGGCTTCTAAGACTCTTTTAGGATTTTAGTTTCCCTTTTTTATTTTTTATTTTTAAGAAAGGGGAAACTGCCTTTTGACTTGGAGTCTTAGGGAGCACGAAATTTTCCTTTAAGAATGAGCTTTTCTGAGGCATCATAAGATTTCTGGCACACTCCCTCCTGGTCTCTTTCAGTCTTTCTCTTGAGTGACTGAAAACTATGTTGTTCCTCTCTCTCCGGCGTTTTTGCACATATCTGTCGATATAAACTTAAGAGAGAATGCATGAGGTTTGAACATAAAGGTTTGGGTTAAGGGTGTGGTACCGGCTAAAAATGAACTGGCCATCTAGGAAAACAAAGAGTGGTAACAATAAGGTAAAAATGTCCTAGATGTATATCATGATGCCTTCTTAAAACCATTGATGAGAAAATTAGATGTCAAGATTGGTGACATTTAAGAGGAGACAACAAGCTTTCCATAGCACTTTACATCAGGACAATCCAACAGTACAATCAAGAGATATGTGAAGAGAAAGTTGACCAAATTCACCAGTCTCAGAAGACTCTCACCCACGGCAAAAGTGTATTCCACCTGCCGCCGAGACAGAAGGCCCAACATCAAAGCCCATTTCGTCATTTCTCTTCAGAGAAGCCCTAATTAAGACCTGGAAGACCTTACGACCTATAAATACATTTATTAGCAGTCCTAATCGGGGTGTGTGCTCTTGTAATGAGTTTTTGAAACACCAAAATTTGTTTTCTTAGGGTTAGATGATGGAGATGGGGATTCTTCCCCTGAATCATTGTTCATTCTACTTTTGTTTTTATCTATTTAGCTTTTCCATTCCATTTGTATGCATATTTCATGTCTTTTATCATTTCCTGCATCACGTTAGATTAGTCCCAGAGAGTCAAGTTTCTAAAGAGTATCGACGGGATATATGTTCGATTAGGATTTCTAGAGTTATAAGCCATATTCTAGATCTCATCTCTTCTAAGTTCTTTATACTACATGAGGATACATTCATGATATATTTCATGAGCCTAGGATCGCTCAGAGCCATGAGCGTCCTGTATCAGATCATCCGTACCTAGCTTCAGAAGAACATAGTTGCTACAGGAGTCGAAAGCTACTTGTAGAGAAGATGTGAGCAAACAAATTCAGTTGTGATTGCATGATCTTATTTACGGCATAAGAGTGAGAGTTAATTATCGTATTAAGTGATTAGTTGGTTAAGGTAACGAGAGTTGGTTAGCCATACATGTGCCTATTCTAGTTCAATGAAGATACTGGAAATAGATAAAGATTAGAAATATTTCCTGTGGATAGATACCCTAAGTCCTACAACGTACATCTGTGCACTTTCAGACATTATGGTTTTATAATTTAAAACTTTGGACCAACGGGCCAGTGATAAACAAAGAGTTTTAGGATTCTTGTGGGTTATCAATCCCCTTTATCAGATGTAGTATAAAGGGATATCAATCCATCTTGTGGGTCTAGTTCACTAGTTTATGTGATTTGTATCTTGATTCAAGCAAGACAAGTGAGTTTTGGTTTCAAACAAGACACTAAGCAGTCCTAAACAAGATTTAAGAAGTAAACATGCAATAAACAAAAGAAACAAATGATTTAGATGATGTAAACATGATAAAACAATAGAGTTCTAGACATGATAATTAGGATGCTGTAGGTGCTAAACTAAGATGTTGATAAACAATATGATAAATGATCTCAAGTGACTTAGGATTCCAAATTAGTTTTAATCTTTCCCAAGTATCGAAACACAAATCAGATTATCACTCATACCCAATCATCACTGGAGACATAATAATTAAGACATCATTAAACATCAATCCTAACTTATCATCTATGCATTAAACAATCATTTTCATGGCTTTAATGCATAAACCTCTAACATAGCTTGGTTCAGGCATTTATCAAACACTTTTGGTGCATGAAATATCTAGAATCTGGGTTTAAGTGATTATCAGAAACCCAACATTAAAAACAGCTATCTAGAGAATGAGAAACAAAAATCTAGCACCTAAACACCTTAATCTAACACTTCAGCAGCCTAATCTACATATCTAGAACCCTAATGAGGTGACTACTCACTAATCATAATCAATACACTTAATCCTTTGCAAGATGTGTTGTTGATCATGATTAATGATGTGTGATGAGATGAAAAGATGGTTAAGTGCTAAGAAAGAGCTCTTGATCTGATTAAACCTTGAGATATCTCTTAACACAAAAAGTTTTACACAAAAGAGGCAAAGAAGCCTAAGTGCTAAGAAAGATACTTAGGGTTTTTTCCCAAAAATGTATTTATAGCTAAGGATTTCGGACCGGGTTAGTTCAGGACAAACTGGGTACTGAACCGGTTCAGTTGGGTTTTGAGGCCAGTGTGCGAGATGGTCATATCCCTGGCCATGTTGCACTCCCATGTAGGTGCCATTTGCGAGTATGTGAGCTAGTTGATTTCACTTCATTTCCAACTCGCACTCCCAAGTCGCACAGCCTTGTGGACTTAGCCCAATTTGATATTGGAAGTCTTTACCCTGCTCCGAGTTGCCTTACCCGCACCACTCAAGTTGCAGCTTGCTCCCAGAGTTTAAACCTTCACTGCTGCGAGTTAACTAAGTCGCACACCCATGTCGCAACATTTCTCATTTTCTCGGACCACTTTGCGTTTGATACAGCAAAACTCCTGGGCTACTAGTCCAAATGTCCTGATTCAAATTCCAGAGGGAAGATAGCTCAATTACCTAAAATATTTTTGGGTAGAGGAAGGCCTTCTGGTTAACGGGTTTCTGCATCGGCTCAGGAAGCTGTGGTTTCTTGATATGGAACACGCCTGTCTCCTGATTGCGATATCTCCTGACTCAGCACTCCAAATGGGGTGGTTCGAAGCTTCCTCAAAAGAAGAATTGAAGCTCTCAAACTTTCATGAGGGGACCGGAGACTGGATCGGATGGGAAAGGCTCCGTTCTGCGTTATCTCTGAGGCGTATTGGATCGGCTCGGAATGGCTGCGAGACAGGTTCTTCCTCTGTTGGCCATATCTTTGAGCTCACTGCTCTAAATCCATTGATTCCAACTTTTATGGAACTTTGACTCAATTATCTTGATCGTTTCTGAAGACCCTGGAAGCTGAATCGGATGTAAAGACCTTCCGGTAACACGATCTTTGAAGCGTACCGATACAGGAGATTTTTGGCTGAGGATTATACATTTGGCCGAGCTTTCCTTCCCGCGGTACGGTTTTTAACCGAGAAAAGTCGACCTGCAATACAGGTTTTTGCCAAGAGACTTCAAAATGTCCATTTCATCATTTTTGCACTTTCTTTCACCATTTCATCACCTGGTTTCACCTTTTCCACTCCAAATGACCTTCAGAGCACATGTTTGACACTCCAATCATGCAAGACTCACTTGGACCTAATGAAAAGTCCTAAAAGTCTAAAACAAAGATAAAACACAATGAATCTATCTAAAATGCATGCAGGAGACTCTATTCTTGGATTAAAAATGCACCCTAAACATGCAAAGATATGAATATATCAGCCTGCAAAGACCTGCAACCCCGAGGCCCACCAGTACACCAGCACCATCAGTGGGGTGAAGGCAGGGAGCTCTAAATCAATCCAACAGTCTACTTTCCCACCAGACAGGAGAGCAGCCGCATCATCCAAGGATTGGTTAGCAAGGACCTCAGAGTAACGAGATGGATCAAAAGGGACAAGTTCCAACATGTTGTTGATCACATATGCCAAAAATTCGAACATTTGCCCCCGTACATAGACATAGTTGACACCCTCATGACATACCATATCCTCAAGATTGGCAAAAAACTCACGAACAATTTGAATGATGTAAGATTGTACATCAATCACGGAGTAAATCAGACCTGCACAACGAAGAAGATGTTCAAGTTCCTTGAACTGAGATGCCCTTGGAGACAAGAAGAGTTGATCCAGGAATCCTCGTAGTTCCAACTGAGCATGTCTTTGTTGTCCTTCCACAGTGTAGAAACGCCGGTTTAATGGACGCCTAGGAGGTAGCATCAAGTTAGGGAAGACGTGATCCTTGTTGAGATGCAACTTGCGATGGATCTCATACCGAGCGGAGAGGTAAGCATATGGATACAGCGGCACATCCTCATTGTTATCCTCTGACTCATCACTATTCTTCTCATCCACGGCACCATTGTTGAGCATTATCTAAGAGGTATGGGGGTGTTGTCGCCAAGACGAAGGACTGGGAGAAGTTGCAACCGTAGTCAGAGCAACCATCTGAGCAAGTTCTTCAAGAAACTTCAAAGCATGGGCACGCGTAGACGATATGGATGATATCTCGAGAGAGTTTGAGAAACTAGGTTAGGGTTTTTGCTTGGTGATGAAAATTCTAGGAGATGCGGTATAAATAGCTTGTGAAGAAGCCTTACACAAGACGGTGAAACACAAAAGCCCAAAAACAAAAAAAACAGATCCAAATACTAAAGCCCATTAAGCTAAACATGTAGCACGAAGCCCACTGATGAACCAAAACAGGAATCAAACTATGGTTAAACACACGGTGAATTAAGAATCTCACTTTCGTACAGGACAACGTATCACATTTAGTCAAGGAAGGTAAGAAGGACCCATGAATGACACTTATGAAGCAGACGAACATTGAACACAGAACCCCTACTCTGTTTAGAAAGACACTGCAAATACTCAGACCATGAACACGGCATTGCAAATATATATCTTTTTATAATTTTTATTTATATTTTTTTTATTTTTTTTTTAAAAACAAAACTGAAACAGAACTTCAGTTAAGTCATAACTATCAGTTGTGATCGGATTCGGACTGTGTCCCATCCGATAATAGTCCGTTCCACCGGAAGCTTTTTGGGTTCTGGCCTTGCCAATAGAGATCTTCTTCCTTGCACTGAGCAAGATCAATGTATGCATCAGTTGACACCACAAGTTCATCAGATCACAATTTCTTTCAGACCTTCAATAATCAGCAGAGAGAAATGCTTATATCACACGAGTTAATAATTTTTAGGAGACAAACTCCTCTGTTATTACTATTTATTTTTATTTTTATTTAAATGCTAATGCTATGACTACAAGTAAGCATAGACAGAGCGAGTCCAAATGTTGACGGCTTTACGCCAATTCTAGCTCGAGTGTCTTGCATATTTGAGTCGAGCAAACTTCAATATATAGATTGTCGTGTGTTCCAATCCAGACAGTGATCAAGCTCAAAGACTGACGGGTTTACGCCAACTCCAAGATGAATGTCTATTTCTTTGGATACATTTCTCTGTGTTCATAACTTGAATGAGTCTTCTGTCCAATCCAAACAGTGATCAAGCTTAGAGACTGACGGGTTTACGCCAACTCTAGGATTAGTGTCTATCTCTTTGGACTAAAGATCACAAACTATGGGATAACTGTCGAATACCTTGACATAAATGCAGTCTTGAACCAATCTAAGCACGCAAACATAAACAAAATGCAAAACAATTAAAAAGCAGTGTGTTCTTAGTCTGAGACTCTAGGCAGTATTCTCTATTCAAAGAAGATGTTAGCATTCAAAAATACCAAGCGATTTTCTCAATCGCAAGAAGGTGTTTAAATCCATAGGTTTTGTAAAGATATCTGCTAGCTGATTTTCAGATGCTAGATGTGTAATCTCCACAAGTTTCTCTTCCACCAATTCTCGAACAAAGTGAAGTCTGATGTCTATGTGTTTGGTTCGAGAATGTTGTACTGGGTTCTTAGATATGTTTATAGCAGTTATTTATCACATTGAACAAGTAATGGACCAGTAGACATACATAATCATGGAGCATTTGTTTCATCCACAGTAATTGAGTGCAGCAGCTTCCCAAGGCTATGTATTCAGCCTTTGCAGTGGAGAGAGTGACGCAATTTTGTTTTTTGCTGTGCCAAGCTATCATGTTATTCCCTAGAAAGAAGCATCCTCTTGAAGTACTCTTCCTGTCATCAATAGATCCAGCCCAATCTACATCACAAAAACCAGCTAAATGTTCATTAGTGTTCTTTGTGTAACACAAACCAAAATCCAGTGTGCCTTTAACATATTTAATGATGCGTTTAACAGCATTCAAGTGTGACTATCTTGGACTAGCTTGATAGCGAGCACACATCCCAACACTGAGACAGATATCCAGTCTACTTGCTGTAAGATAAAGTAGACTACCGATCATAGACCTGTATAACTTCTCATTTACTTTAACTCCATCATCATCCTTTTCCAGCTTCACAGTCGTGCTCATAGGTGTTCTGGCTGATTTGCTCATCTGCATTTCGAATCTATTGATCATATTTTATGCATTTGTACTCTGAGATACAGTTTTACCTTCTTGAGTCTGCTTAATCTGTAGGCCCAAGAAGTAGTTCAACTCTCCCACCATACTCTTTTCAAACTCGCTTGACATTGTCTTAACAAACTGATCCACCATAGATTGTTTGGTTCCACCAAACAGTATGTCATCTACATACACTTGAATTACCAATATATTCGTCCGTTCATCATACATGAAAAGAGTCTGATCCACACTCCCTCGCTTAAAGCCATTTCTTCATCAGAAACTGTGTAAGTCTTTCATACCAGGTTATAGGGGCCTGTTTTAAACCATACAAAGCCTTCTTAAGCTTATATATGTGGTCTGGATGATCTGGATCTTTGAAACCTTTAGGTTGCGCCACAAATACTTCTACGTGAAGAAAACCATTTAGAAAAACACTTTTTACATCCATTTGATGTAACTTGATCTTTAAGATGCAGGAAATTCCAAGGAGTAGTCTTATTGACTCCAACCGTGCTACAGGAGAAAATGTTTCATCAAAATCGACTCCTTTAATCTGGGAGTACCCCTGAGTAACTAACCTTGCTTTGTTCCTAAAAATGTTGCCTTCATCATCAGTCTTATTCTTAAATTTCCATTTAGTACTGACCACATTTACTGACTTTGGTCTTGGTACTAAGTCCCAGACTTCATTTTTTTGTGAATTGCTCAAATTCTTCATGCATTGTTATCACCCAAAACTCGTCATCTAATGCTTCTGTGATTCCCTTTGGTTCAATTGATGAAACAAAACAGGCAAACATCACTATTTCCCTAAAGTTTTTTTTCTTTCTTCATATTCTGATTTCTCTGCAATATCTCCGATGACATCCTCTACAGAGTGATTTCTGTGAACCTGCAATTGCTGTGTGTCTAATTCTAACACTTCTACTGTGTCCTGTTTGACCAGACCATCATCTGTTTTGTCTCCGACAGAGATAGCACCACTCCTTTGTGTTTTCTCTACTGATTTCTGTGATGACCGGGCCTCCTTTGTCATCAAACACAACATTGATAGATTCCATAATTGCTTGAGTCCTCTTGTGGAACACACGGTAAGCCATACACTACAAGAAAAACATCGTTTTACAACGGCTGAAACCGTCGTAAGTTCGTTGTAAAACCACTATTACGACGAAATAGCGACGGTTTCTAAACCGTCATAAATACATCGTCGTAAACGACATTTGGTCGTAAAATCGTCGTAAAATCTAGGACGGTTAAAAATCATCGTAACATCGTCGTAAATAGAACGTCGTAAATGCGTCGTAATGTTTACGACGATTTTATATTGATTTGCCTCAATTTGGTTTTCAGCGTTATCGGCGGAAAATCATCGTTAACAACCGACGTAGGTTTGTCGTATATTATACGATGAACATTTCGTTGTAATTCAGTCGTTTTATTTTTATTTTTTATTTTTGACATCGTAAAACAGCGACGTATATTCATCGTATAATACATCGTATATTATACGAAAAATATTTTGTCATTATTGGGTCGTACTGTTTTATATTTTTTTACGACGATCTTACGACGATTTATTAAATAAATAATAAATATATTACGACGATCATACGACGTTTTTGTTATAATGAAATAAAAAAAATAGTTTGAATTAAAATATTCACTGAAATAAAAAAAATTAATATTTTAATTAAAATTAAAATAAAAAATAAAAAAATTTATATTAATTACAAAAAAACCTATCAAAGATCTATATCTAAACTAATGTCATCTATTCCCGCATCGTTCCGCTCCGGATCCCCATCTTAGTCCGCAATTTCCTTGCTGGCTCTTCGGTTGGAGGCTTCCGGCGCCACCTGATCCCCGGCTCTACGAGGATCAACCCCGAGAGACCGGAACATCTCCTCGTCCGTCTGCACCGGTGGTTGCCTCCTCGAGGATGAAGAAGATGCTCCGACGACTCCAGATCCCCGCAGCCTGTCCAACTGTGCCTGGAGCAACAGGTTGTTGGCGCCAATAATCTCGAAGAGACCGTACAACTGGTCGATCTTTGTCTCGTACTGCGCCGCATCTGGTAGAGCTCCTAGCGGATAACGACTAGATCCTCTGCCTGGACATGACCAGTCGCCGTAGCGATCGGGGTATCACGGATGATCCCATCCCTGATACCCTGCCCTTCTTCCGAGGGGTAAACTGAAAAAACTTAGAAAACTTATGTAAAACACTATATATAGTTAAAATTAAACAAAATATAAAAAAATAAAGTAAATTAAACTTACCACTTCGAAGATCTGGTCCATCTCCGCCACCGTCAAGGTCGGTGTGGACTAGACCGAGCTACCTCCAAGAGACGTCGGAGGTGCCTGCTGCGTGACCTGCATTTGCCGCTCCTCGATCCTCGCACATGCTGCGTAGTAGATCGCCTTGGCCCGAGGATCCGTGAATTTGCCGTTTTTCTTCTTATGGGTCTCGGCGCAGACCTTTGTCATCGGAGGAAGTTCTCCCCCGTTTTTTTCGACCTACAAAATCAATTTGAAATTATTAATAAGACAAATAAGGTTTATTGAAAAAAAAACTTATTAATAAAAACTTATCATCATAAGTCGTTTCCCGGGAAAAGGAACCTGGCCGGAAGTGTGCGGAACGTTCTTTGGATTTCCCGCATCGTCAGTAGCGTTCCTGAAAATGAAAAATTTATTAACTAGATTTGTAATTAATATAATATTATATTATAAACACATATTAATTTAAATTACAAACAAACCTGGATGTGGAACACTTGGCGGCAATAGTCTGATTGTGCGGGGTCAACCAATGGTGCACCATACCCTCTCAGACGGTATCGGCCATTGGCGCCGGCTTGGCCTTGTTGCCATCGACCTCCCACTTCCGTTTCCAGTCGGAAACGGTGTTATTGAGCCGGAACTTAACCTTCTCTTTGAAGGTCGTCTTCACACGTTCGTGTGCAGAAGTTTTCCAATGCCAGTTTTGCTACAAAAAAAAAGAGTTAGTAATTATTATAAAAAAAATAATAATAAAACAATTCGTAACTTTAAATAACTTATCGCGAAACACTTGAACCAAATGTCAATAGTTGCCTGATCCAGCTTCTTCCAGCTGGTATGGAGTTGGACGAAGAAACCCTTGATGATGTCGGAAACGTTCCGACCGACTGCGTTATCAGTCGTAAACCTAGTCATTAAAAAACAAATTTGGTTAGATATTTAAATTAATTATAAATATAAATCTTTTAAAAAAAATTTGTAAAAAAATGAAAATTGTACCAAAACGTTCTCGGAGCTCGATCCGAATCAAGTTTCTTCATACCAGCACGACCCGGTTGCCGTAGAAGATCCTTAACCGTAAATTGGGCATACGGTTCAGGCTGTATCGGGGCTGCGGCTGGTGGTGCTTGTTGTGTTGGTGGTGGTGGCGGTGGGACAACGACCGGTTGCAAAATCGTACGTTGTGTTCCCGAGGATTCCGGGATGGCGTACCCCGCAGCTGAGGTGGACGGAGCGAAAGCGTCCGGATCAACCATATCCCGGTAGTGGAACCTCTCGGTCCGAGGAGCCATCTGAATAATCTACAAAATTAAATTAAATATAAGTACTAACGATATAATTTATTTCTAAATTCCAGGCCTATCTAAATTCCAAATTTAACGAATTCCCCTAATTATATCTATATAACTATTAAAATTATAAACAGGAATATAAATTAAAATAAAAAAAACTTAAAAAAAAAAACTCACAAAGACTGGAGAGGAGGGAGGGGAGGGAGAGCTAGAGAGAGAGAGAAGTGAGGAATGAGCAACGAATGAGGAAAAACTCGCGTCCCTTATATAGATTTTCTCATCGTCGTAAAATCGTCGTAACGTTATGACGATTTTATGTCGATTTGGTTGTAAAACTAACGTACCAGTGCATGACACGACACGTGGCCTGCTCACAGCGTTTGAGCATTACGACGGTTTTACGACGATTGTTCATCATATCTTCGTAAAACCATCGTAATACTCAGAGTTTACCTCGGATCTGGAGCCAATCCGGTGGCTGTTAGAGGTATGATCGTCATCAACATTACGATGGTTTTACGACCGTTCAATGAATAGACATCGTAAAACCATCAAAATATTACGACGATATTCCGACGGTTTTACGATCTTATTTAAAAAATTAATCAAACCCTAAACTTTCAAAAGGATTATTGCATTAAGGACAATGCAAAGCTGATTTCAAACTATCATATCGGAAAAAGTTCATCACTTTACATGTATGACTTATTTGTTGAATGAGATAACAAATATTTCAAATATCATATCTAATATATAATTTTTTTACTTACCATTTACAAAAATGCATGAACTTGTAAATATGTATGAAATTTTCAAATTTCTGATTTTTATCAGAATGAATTCTTTTTATATAAAATAAGATAACCTATCAAAAACATTGGTGAAATAGTTAAAAACCAATCAGATATAAAGATTATAAATTTGTATTTGACCGTTACGACGATTTAATGACGGTTTTCAAATTGCATTGTAAAATCGTCATAAAAGTACGACGAAGTTACGACTGATGTTCGTAAAGTCGTCGTAATACACAAATACTATTCATTCAGGGTATAAGGCATAAACTTGGGGTTTAGGGTTTACAAAAATCGTCGTAAAACCGTCGTAATGGTTATAATTATCATTAAAAAAACATTCAAACAAATACAATTACAAATTACATAATAACAAACACTCCCTAAAACCATGCATGAAAATCAATCAGATTCATCTTTTTCTAGTTCTTCGTCACCATCAGTGTCGTCTTCCGCCAAATCTTCATCATCGTCCTCGGTTTCATAAAACTCATCACTTTCTTCTTCTGTATCATCGGGGAGATCTTCAACTTGCCTGTTCTGAGGGTCAATTAAGAAAATCTCCTCATCAACATCTAGTTCAGTCAGATCTATGCAAGTGTCCTGTTGCAGTGGAACATCCTCAACCCTACAATCTTGTCCCTCGGAGCCACTTTAACTACTGCTAACCATGAGATTCCTGTTGCTCGAACTCGGGGGTATGGCAGAAATGTGATCTGTTCCGCTTGAGAAGCTAATATAAATGGCTCAAACCTGTTGTACCGTCTTGATTTGTTCACATCAATAACTCCAAATTTATTTAGTCGTACCCCTCTTCCAACAGTTGGATCAAACCAGCCACATTTGAAGAGAACAGTTTTCAGCCTTAAGAATCTAGGATATCCGCTTCAATTATTTCTTGCAGAACTCCATAAAAATCTATTTCACCCCTCACACGAACTCCATAGTTAGTTGTCGCCCGCTTTGCACCGTAATTGTATGTGTGAAAAACATAGCCCCGAGTGAAATACATGGAGGCTGTCGTTATTTTTGCCATCGGACCGAGGAGTAACTCATGAAACCATGTTGGAAATTCATCCGGATCATTCGGGTCCACCTAATCAGAAAAAAATCTTGCTTTAATTATTTAATTTTGCAAATATGCATGCAACCATGTTGAATATCAAAATCTTTTTATTTATATTTTATACGTACTTGCGCTTTTAACTACTAGGCATAGTGTTGATCTTTAAAATTTCAGTTTCAGAAACCCCAAAGATGCATTCTTTAACCTCGTCAACGAATGTGCTGCAAAAACAACTATAATTAAGACCGACTGATTTATATAGATATACGTATGTGCACTGATCTATATAAATATAGTGAAAAATATACCTCTCGTACGATGATAACTCTTCGCAGTTTAGCAGGATATACGTATGTGCACTGTGATAATCTTTTTCATTGGACCACCAAACTTCCTTCAGTTTTCCACTAAGACGTCCGATCGGCGAGAATATGTCAGATACACCTTCAACTGCATATGTTTGTCCTACTTCTCCATCATCATATCGACGAGTAGCTCTTTTGCGTGTTTGTATTTTTGGTGCAAAATAGTACGAAGTGAAATGCGAAGTCTCTTGCGTCAAGCTTCCCGCCACATTTGAACCTTCCACTTTTGCTAGGCTTTTGGCTTTACTCTTAAGATGCTTCATGAAACGCTCGAACGGATACATCCACCTGTACTGAACTGGTCCACCGAGCTCTGCTTCATGAGGGAGATAAACAGGAAGATGTTTCATAACATCAAAAAATGATGGTGGGAAGATTTTTTCCAAATTGCACAACAAGATTGGAATATTCGATGCCAGTTGTGCTATTACATCAGCTGATAATGTTCGTGTACTAAGATCTCGGAAAAAAACACCAATGCTAGAGTGTACAAAGTATAATAGGAATAGCTAGAGTGTAGTTAAGTAGTAATTATTTTACCTCCAACAGCTTTATGGACATTTTTGGGCAAGAGTTCAGCAAATACAAATGGAAATAATCGTTGCATAAACACGTGGCAGTCATGACTTTTTATCCCTGCAAACTTTACCCCCTACTCAACAGATTTAGAAAGATTAGAAACATACCCATCAGGAAACTTAACGTCAGATGAAACCCATTTGAACAATACTGACTTCTGATTTGCACTCAACCGAAATACATGAATTGGTGCTTTCCCGTTTCTTAGTATATTCAACTCACTTCTGTTGCATAAATCAGGCAAGTCCAATCTTGACTTACCATTGTCTTTTGTTCTTCCCGTTACGTTCATAAATGTATGCATGATGTTATTAAATAAATTTTTCTCAATGTGCATGACATCAAGATTGTGTCCGAGCAAATGATCTTTCCAATAGGGTAGTTGCAAAAAAATACTTTTCTTGTGCCAATTATGATGAACTCCATAACCTTTAGGCATATTTGCAGGAGTGTGCCAGTTTCCCCCACGTGTTACTGTTTCCTCTGCCCCCAATGCTCGATTTGCGCATGTATATCAGCTCCTGTTAAATTTACGGGTGGAAGGACATGCACACTTTTGTTCTTCCTAAATAATCTCTTGTTCCTCCGATATGGATGGTTATCCGGTAAAAACCTGCGGTGACAATCAAACCAACAGGTTTTTCTACCATGTTTTAGCTGAAACGCATCAGTTCGATCAAGACAATAAGGACAAGATAACCTCCCATGTGTAGTCCATCCTGATAGCATACCATAAGTGGGAAAATCGCTTATTGTCCACATAAGCACAACCCACAAAGTAAGTAAAATTTTTCCTTGTTGAACAGTCATATGTGCGAACGCCGGTATACCATAACTGATTCAACTCATGTATGAGTGGCTGCAGAAATTCATCGAGAGCTCGCTTCGGATGATTGGGACCTGGAACCAAAATACTAAGGAAAAGAAATTCCCTTTGCATGCACATATCTGGAGGAAGGTTATAAGGGGTTAGGATTATTGGCCATAATGAATATTGTCTACCAGACATACTAAATGGACTAACACCATCAGTGCACAGACCAAGATAGACATTCCATTTGAACTTAGCAAAATCTGGGTATACCGTATTGAAGTGTTTCCATGCCTTTGCATCTGATGGATGAACAACTTCTCCATCTACTTGTGTATGTTCTGCATGCCATCTCATAATGCAGCTGTCCTTTCAGATTGATAAAGCCGTTTCAACCTATCAGTTATAAGGAGATACCACAAACGTTGGTACGGTATCCTTTTACGCCCACGGCCTGTATCTTGGTTTTAGGCAAAATCGACATTCCTCAAGCTGATCATCATCTTTCCAGAAAATCATACAATTGTCAACACATACATCTATCATCTCAGAAGGTAGACCAAGACTAAAAATCAACTTCTGTATTTCATAGTATGTTGCCGCTGCCAAGTTATCCTCCGGTAGATACTCTTTCAGAAGATCAGTCCAATCATCCATGCAAACCTTAGCCAGGTTATGATCTGTTTTAATTGACATCATCCTAGCTGCCAACGATAATTTAGACAGACCTTCTCTACATCCTTCGTAGCTTGGCTGATTAGCATTATCTAATAAATCGTAAAATCGTTTGGCATCTACATTAGGTTCCTCAACAGCATTACCATTATGTGTTTCATGAAATGCATCAGTCATCATCTCATGCATCCTATCATGATCTAGACCTTGATCAGATTGATACTGATTAGGCTGATGACCATAATTTGATTCATCAAAATCAACATGACTTTGATAATTACTACTACTACCAGCATTCCTATGAGTATTGCTGCCATATCCTTCTCCACGTAGATACCAAACAAAATATTGTGGCATAAACCATCTATTTAATAAATGCGTCCACACGGTTTTGGTTAGTGTATACCTTGTATTCTTGCATTTCAAACAAGGACAAAACATCTTCCCGCTTTCTTTCATTCTCTCCATATTTGTTGTCTGATACATGAATATTTCTAACCCGTTCTTGAATTTTTCTGTCAACGCCCCATCTGAATCTTTAAGCATATACATCCAGCTTCTTAGCTCGTATATAGATATCTTGAAAATAACTAAAAAAAACTGTCTCTCTCTATTGCTTAGACAATATAAGAGACGGTCTCTTGTGTCACGTGTAGCCGCGTGAATGGAGAAACCTTTTTCTATTATTACTTCTTTTTTCAAAGAAATTACTAATAATTTGGGTTTCCAGCAATGAACAACCCAATATATCGGGTTTTACAACACAATAATAAGGTTTAAGAGACCTTAAATGGGTCTCCAGGATCCTGATGCTCTTATGTTTAAATGATGATATGTTGTGAATGAAAGAAGAAATGAAGATGTATTTATCACAAAATTTCAGACTTTACGACGCTTTTACGACGGTTTTTTACATTGCTTTTACATCCAATCTTCATATACGTCGATTGTGCGATAAAACATTTCATCGACATTCGTTAGGTGAACATGTTTTAAATGTTCTTCACCTACCTTCTTTGTCGACGTAAAATCTTCGTAACTGTACATCGGATTTTAGTCATCGTATATTCGTCGTAACATTACATCCATTTTACGACGATTTTGCATTGAAAAGCAAATCTCTCTTTATCGATGTATAATCGTCGTAAAGCATCAGAAATCATACGTCGATGTTACGACGATTTTATTTTACGACGGTTTTACGATGGTTTGTTTTTTTCCTCGTAAAATCGTCGTTAAATCGTTGTATATTTGCGACGATTTATAAACCATCGTAACAGACCATTGGAAAACGATTGTTTTCTTATAGTGATTGTGTGTGGAGTAGTCCAAGAATATACCTTCATCACTTCTCGCATTGAATTTTCCAAGGTTTCCCTTATCATCAAGTATGTAACAAGTACATCCAAAAACATGGAAATAGCTCAGATTAGGCGTCTTTCCCTTCCAGATTTCATACGGTGTAGTGTTTGTTCCTGGTCGAACATAGATTGTATTGATAATGTAGCAAGTTGTATTAATGGGTTCAGCCCAAAATCTCTTGGAAACGTTAGTCCCTTGCATCATGGCTCTTGCCATTTTCTGCAGTGTTATATTTGTCCTTTCAACAATGCCATTTTACTGAAGCGTTCTAGGAGCTGAGAACTGGTGTTGTATACCATGTGATCTACAGAACTGATCAAGTATTTCATTATCATGTTCTCGTCCTTGATCACTATGGATTTCTACTATACCCCTTCTGTTGTTTTTTTAACTGAAGATCGAGTATTTTGAAGCTCGCAGTTTCAACTTTATTGCTCAGAAAACGGACCCAAGTGAACCTTGAAAAATCATCAACCAACACAAAAATGTAGCGTCTTCCTGCAATGCTCTCAGTCTGAACTGGACCGATAAGATCCATATGCACAAGTTCCAATATTCTTTTTGTTCCTACATCAGCTACCTTCTTATGTTGAACTCTAATCTGTTTGCCTTTAGCACAAGCTCCGCAAACCATCTGAGTCTTGCTTTCCAATCTAGGAAATTCTCTTACGGATTTAGCACTTACTAACCTTGCTAAACTCTCGATGTTCATGTGTCCTAACCTCTTGTGCCAAAGGTCCAATTCAGAAGTCACAGCTGACAGACATACATCAGAATCTTTCCACATATAAGAGTTGTTATGCGCTCTTGTCCCATGTAAGATCACCACACCCTGCTCATTTACGGTTTTGCATTCGATTTAGGTGAATAACGTCGTCAATCCATCATCACAGAGTTGACTTACGCTGATAAGATTGGCCTTGAGACCTTCTACATAGTAGACGTTGATCAGTCTAGGTTGGTTAAGATTATCTAGGCTTCCTTTTCCTTGAATCTTGCCTTTACCACCATCACCAAATGTCACTTTACCTCATAAAGACTCATCAAATGTCGTCAAAACCTCTCTTTTTCCAGTCATATGTCTGGAGCAACCGTTATCGAAAAACCAGGCATCACTTCTCTGACCTTCAGTTGTTGTAAAGGCAACAACACTAGTCTTAGAAGCTTCCACTGTATCCCACATAGCCAGAGAGCATATCAGCTCAGGTTCCGTAAAGAAACTGTTTGTGATTTGCTCTTTCACTCCAACTGCACCGTAAAGAAACTGTTTCTCTACCCAGACTTTCAAGAATGATGAGGGTTCAATGTAACACTTCCTTAATCCCCAAGCCAAAAAATGGTATCTACTGGTGAACTTCCTTTGACAAATTTAATGAGATTCTCATTTTTTATTGAACAGCTCGAAGTAGTTCCTTGATACCCTAAGCCCAGTTTGCTTTACCAGTTCGACCACTAGCAAACATCTGATCAAGTCTCTTTGTTCCTTTGTTCAACATCCTAACTTTCCTGTAGTCGTCATTCACTTCTTGCTCAAGGGCTTTGTTTTTGTCTAAAGCTTGACTCAGATTTTCCTGCAGTAGTTTTACTTTGGCCTCTAAGTCCTGTGTTTGTTGAGACTTCTGAGCTCTTTTTCCAGTGTCTTGCTCCAGTTCAATCTCAAGAATGTTCACATTTGCCTCCAACATCAGCTTGTCTTTAGTAAGTTGGAGTTTCTCATTGCTCAGAACAATCCAGCTATCATAAAGTTTTCTGAATTCCATCTTAGGATCAAGTTCCGAGTCATTTTCATCATCTATGTCTGAGTTAGCTTCTCCGGTCTCTTTTGCTCCATCACCCAGGAATGCTAAAAAATTCAGAAAATCCTCACCCTCTTTGTCCTCTTCAGATTCAGTGTAACTGACACTTATGAATGATTTCTCCTTGTTCTTCTGCAGATTTGGACATTCTGCTCTGGTATGTCTGATGCCTCTGCACTCATGACACTTTAGCTCTTTTCTTTTAGTAATAGGACATTCTGACTTTAAATGACCATAGCCATTGCATTCATAGCACTGAAACTTGAGTTTCTTTTCAGATTTTTCACCATTATTTCTGAAATTTCAACTTGCAGGCCTTTTATTTTCATTTCTTGCGATCCGATTAGCTGCTCTGTTCCGACCTCTCTCTACCCACTTCAGAGCCTTCCCAAAACTTTTTGCCATCAATGCCATACTGTCCTTGATCTCTTGGAATTTTTCCACTTCATCTCCAGATACAAATGCTACACTTCTTGATGGTTTTGAAATTTCACTGACAACATCCATTTCTTCTGCTTGTAAAGTTCACACCAGCTCCTCATATTTCAGTTCATCAGAATTCATTGCAACATTCATAATAGCTCTTTGTGCTACGAACTTAGGAGGAAGACATCTAATGAGTGTCTTTACTAGCTTCTTATTCTTGCATATTTTGCCAAGAACTTGTGCCTCATTAGCAACGAAGGAGATCTTTGCACTAAAGCCAGCAATGGTGTCTTCATCTATCATCTTCAAATTTTCAAATTTAGAAGCCAGGGTGTCAAGCCTCTATCTCTTGACTGACGAAGTTGCCTTCATACATATTCTGCAGAAAATTGCAGACAAGGCTTTGGAATTAACCTTTGAGGCTTTCTTTTCATCATCGGTCCACAGAGATATCCGTTTTGCATCTTCCATGTTATTCTTATCAACCATAGTGGGCTCTTTTCAACCAGTCTGGACTGCAGTCCAAGCATCTTCATCAATACTTCTGATACTCGCCATCATCTGAACCTTCTAATGACCATAGTTTGCAGGTTCAAGCATCAATGGTTTGTGGACAGAAATCAAGTCCTTTCCCATGTCCATATTCACACTCAGGATCTCAACCTGTAAATGAGAACTGAATATCTAAGGCGACCTGCTCTGATACCAATTGAAAAACTGTGAATATGAATACGAATAGGAAATGAGACTTTTGACAGTTTGATAACACTGTATTTGTACCATTTTTTACATTGATTTCAAATTATTTTTCAAATTTTTTAATCAGTTTAAGGAACTTTTATTATGATTTCTCTATGTTTGTAGTTTCAAGGCTCTTTTCAGGAAACTTAGTAAAAAAGATGGCAAAATTAAAGAGAACCACATATTTAGCTTAGAATCAGATCGTCAGAAGTTCAGCCTCAAATGCAGACTTTCTCACCGTCTGATCCAGCTCAAATTTAGAGACATTTAAGAGGACACAACCAGCTTTCCATAGCACTTTACATCAGGAAGATCCAACGGTGCAATCAACAGATACATGGAGAACAAGTTGCGAAATTCACCAGTCCTGGAAGACTCTCACCCGCGGCAAACAAGCATTTTACCTGCCCCGGAAGACTCTCACCCCCGGTGGACCTGTGCCGAGCTACAAGGCCCAACATCAAAGCCCATTTCGCCATTTCTCTTTGCAGAAGCCCTAAATAAGACCTAGAAGATCTGTTGACGGGGAAGTCTGTAGCTGTTGGAGGTTTAAACCGAAGAAGGTTCAACCGCAGAAGGCTATATATATGTCGAGTTTTTGCCAAAATACCATAGGAAGTAAACCGAACTCATAAACACCCTAACTTTTTATTTTTCTGCTTATTCTTTCTTCTGCTTGCCCTAGTTTCAGATTCCTTGAAGCATGGATCATCCAAGAAGAAACCCTAATCCTGAGTGAATGTTTTAAAACCTGTGTGAAGCTCCCTGCGCATGTGAATCACCACTCAGGCGTGATTCCAACCACCTGGATCGGATCCCTCATCCGAACCACCACCTTGGAGGCTCGCGAACTCCAACCTATCGAGATGAACCCTATTTGCCACCCCTGGTGAACCCACGACCATCTCATCCTTTGCCTTATCAGATTCTGCACCAGAACAATGAGAATGATCGATTTAGGCTCCAACAAAATCAATTAGACACCAAGCTGAATCAGTTTCTTGATTTACAAGCTATTGCCGAATCTAATCTTTGTTTTTAAATTGGAATCCATGTCCATTGATTTTTGCAGGAAGCTCGAGTATCTCTCTAAACATATGAAGACTCTAAAGGAACAAGAGCTCAAGGATGATGCAATCCTAGAGCAAAGGCTTAAAGACGTTGAATAAGGAGAGGGAGAGAACACAATCACCCTTCTTTCTGCACTTAAAAACAGACGAAGCTGTAGTGTCATGATCGAAGATTCGGAGAGAGACTTCAAAGATAACAAGTGGTACTCCGACAGAGACAAGTTGGAGATGAATGAAGAGATGGCAAAGATCACAAACAAGACTGAAGAGCTTGATGCTACTTTAGATAGAATTGTTTATGCTCTAGATGAAGTAGAAGAAAAAGTTGAGAAACTTTCTAAAGATCATAAGAAGTATGATCTGAGCACTGTAACCAATAATTTGGATGCCCAAGACATGCCTGACAACCACTGGAAGCAAGAGAACAACAATGGAGAAGAAGAGAATGAAGAAGCAAGCATGGTGAGTCGGAAGGAGCTGACCGCGGATTCGATCACCTCACCCATGGCCAGGAACACTTCCACTGCGGCCCAGAGCACTTCACCCGCTGTGGAGCCTGATTTTTCAGACTGGGAGTCCTTTCAACCTCTTTCTGAAACCTGTTCAACTGAAGACCGAACCCTTGTGACCAGATCTTGGTTTTTTGATCAAGTTGTCTTCTCAATCACTGCACAAGCATCAAAAGGAAAGGAGGAATCTAACACTTATTCACCTTGCAACATGGTTTAAACTTGCGAATATGAGCTTCAAGAGCAATTCTCAGAAGATGAAGAGTATGGTTTGTTTATTGAAGTTGTAAACCCTGGAGACAATTCATCTAGTAGCAACTCTGAACCAATAACCAAGAGCATATTCAAAAAGAGACTTATCATCGAATTCAACAAATTTGTGAAGTCCATTCCTCTCTACCATGGATTCGATGATATCTGGAAGCAAGGCTGCTTTCAAGTTTTCTTCAGATACAGCAAGGAAACTAAGGAGAACATCTACACATATTTCAGGAGAGCCAGGTACCTATATTTTCGTAGATCATCACCTGATGCAGCTATTTACATGATCCATCTCAAAGACCCACAAGAAGCCAATGATTACACAAACAAGATCAGGAAAGAAAAACTTGAAGAGTTAAATCAAGTAGTTCAGAGTCTGCCCAAAAGATTTCGTTTGACAAAGCATGTAGTGAGTACATGATCGGCCACTTCTTCTGTTACAGCAAAGAATTTATCCAAGAGATGAAAGACTTGTTCACACATGCCCGAGAAGGTAGAACAGTTCAAACTCTGCACAAAGTTCAAGACAAAGGTCAATTTCTTATCTCTTGTGACATTAGAGGTGAAAGATTTCTCAATGTTCTTTGTGATTCTAGAGCTTGCTTTAACATGATGTCCAAAGCTACTGCTGTGAGACTTGGCATCAAAATACATTTCAAGTACCAGGACAAAGATTAGCTTAGCAGATGATTCAAGTGCAACTCCAAGAGGGATAGCCTGAGACATTCCTATAAGGATTGGAGATTGCCTAGCACCTGTCGATTTCTACATAGTGAAGACCAAAGATGATTCATAACCAGTTATCCTTGGATGGCCTTTCTTAGCAACTGCTGGAGCCATCATGGATTGGCCCAACCAGAGAGTTTCTTTCGCAAATATCGGCAAAGACATCTTCTACAAAGCTACACCACTTAAGAGCAAAGGAGGAAATCATAAAGCACAAGCATTCAAACCAGAAGAACTCTGGAGTGATGAAGAACGCGCTAGAGAGAACAGGAATATTTTGAAAAGGACTTGTCTTAAGACAAGATCTTATTTTAACTAAGTCTTTTTCTTTGCAAATGACTTATTTGTACCCATTTTCATCATTGATTTAATGCTTTTTCAAAAGTTTTAGTTAGTTTTATGAACTTTTATTATAGTTTTTTTTATTTTTGTAGTTTTAAGGCTCATTTCAGGAAAATTAGGAAAAAAATATGGTAAATGGAAGAAATCCACATTTTTAGCACAAAGTCAGACCGTCAGAAGTTCATCCTTGAATGAAGACCTTCTCACCGTCTGTTCCAGCTCAAATTTGGAGACATTCAAGAGGAGACAAAGATTGAATGATATCTAGAGATCTAACCATTGGATTTCATTGATTCCAAGTGTGTTGGAAAGCTGGTTGTCTCTTGTATAATGTATCCAAAAATGTACTTTTGCATTCCAAGAATCCAAGTTTCCTGAAAAGTCTTTTTAAAACTCCAAAACATGGAAAACACTTATAAAACCCTTAAAACTGAGCGAAAACACCTTCGTAAGATATTGAAAGTGATCCATAAAAATGGTCAAAATCAGGTGTTATCACACTTCTTCAGTGATAGCAAAGAATCTATCCAAGACATGAAAGACTTGTTCACACAGGCCCAAGAAGGAAGACAAGTCCAAACCCTGCACAAAGTTCAAAACAAAGGTCAATTTCGTATCTCTTGTGTCATTAGAGGTGAAAGATTTCACAATGCTCTTTGTGATTCTGGAGCTTGTATTAACCCGATGTCCAAGGCTACTGCTTTGAGACTTGGCATTAAACACATTTCAAGTACTAGGACAAAAATTAGCTTAGCACATGATTCAAGTGCAACTCCAAGAGGTTGATCTTTACATAGTCAAGACCAATGATGACTCATATTCAGTTATCCTTGGATGACCTTTCATAGCAACTGCTGGAGCCATCATGGATTGGCCCAACCGGAGAGATTCTTTTGCAAATATCGACAAGGACATCTTCTACGAAGCTACATCACTTAAGAGCAAAGGAGAAAAGCATAAAGCACAGGCATTCGAACTGGAAGAACTCTGGAGTGATGAAGAACCTGCAAGAGAGAACAGGAGGATTTCAAAAAAGACTTTTTTTAGGACAAGATCATATTTGAACTAAGTCTCTTTCTTTGCAAGTCTAGCTAAATACTATAAACCAAAGCGCTTGATAGGACGCAACCTATCTAGGTACTTATTTATTTTTGTTTAACTTTCTTTTTCTATTGAAATATTGTCTTCTTATTTTATACAGCCCTTAGTCTGAATCTCCCGGCTCAGTTCGGACACTCTTAGCCATTTCGACCTCTACCTTGATTCCAATCAGTCCATATTTAATCAAGCACCACTCCACATCAACCACCATCCATCATTCACTATCCTACCACCTCCCAACAACCACCTCACAACCTATCACCAACACCAGGTAAGTTTTTCTTTTCCTTTACCTTCTCAAATTCTTATATACTCTATTTCTCATCCTTACCTAATTTATTTCACACTGGGAACAGTGTGATTTATATCTAGGGGAGGATTCCATCCCTTACTGACCACATTTTCTTTCATGAGCCCTTCATTCTACATTTTTCTTTAAAATTTTTCTTTTTTTGGTTTTCTTAAAACTTTCAAAAGTCTTTTGAGTTTCAAAATGTGTTTTCAAAGGTCAAATATTTTTTAAGGGAATAATGACAAAATCGATGATGATAACCAACCTGTTTGCTTCTACACCATTCATTCAGAAAAAACTCTTTTAAGGTTTAGTACTATACTAGGCGGTAGCTAGAGTACCTACACTACGAAATCCCACCAGAGGACTTCTATTCATGGAGATCTTTTCTGACAGGATATACTAGCTCATTTTACTTGGACTTAATCTTGACATCTAAATTTCTCATCAATGGTTTTAGAAAAGCATCATGATATACATCGAGGACATTTTTACCTTATTGTTACCACTCTTTGTTGTCCTAGATGGCCAGTTTATCTTTAGCTGGTACCTTACCCTTAACACAAACCTTTATGTTCAAACCTCATGCATTCTCTCTTAAGTTTATATCGGAAGATATGTGCAAAAACACCGGAGAGGGAGGAACAACATAGTTTTCAGTCACTCAATAGAATGACTGAATGAAATTGGAAGGGAGTGTACCATGCAAACTTAGCAAGCCTCATGATGCCTCGGAAAGCTCATTTCTTAAAGGTAAATTTCGTGCTCCCTAAGACGCTATGCCAAAAGGCAGTTTTCCCTTTCCAAAAAAAAAATTAAAAAAGAGAAAAAGAAAGAAAGGAAATGAAACAAAAAAAACCTAGAGAGTCTTAGATAGCCTAGAGCCAAGGCTACAAGTATTTATCAATGGATTTATGATTTCACCACCTGGACAAAAATCAAAGTCTGAGGGAGTTATAAGGAGAGCCTGAAATAAAAGAGATCAGAAATCTTGAAGCAAGAAGAATGTGACTGGAAACTGTTGATACCAAAAGCTCCATTCTTTCTTGCTGTTTTGCATAATATCATGTCTCTCCAGAAAAAGGTAACCCTAAACACATCAAACCTCACCATTGAAAAGCCCCTGAATACCTAGTCTTGAATGCCTTGTTTAATATCTTTTTGAAAAGAATCACTGAAACCTTTCATGAATGTTAAGAGCTAGTTGACTGGAAGTTAGTTCTAAGTGTGTGGGATTTTGCATGACGAATTAACGGATTAGTTATGTTTGTACTTTGGTGAGAATTTTCTAGACTTGATCTGATTGATGCATTGTCCCTAATTAAGGTCTAGAAGTATGGTTGCTGATATTTTTGAGTTCCCTGTGATGTGATTTCTGTTGATGATATTTTTCCAGATTAGATCTTGTTTTGTTTGAGAACAATCAAAGTCTAAGTCTAGGGGAGTTGATAACACCGTATTTATACTCATTTTCACCATTGATTTCAAATGCTTTTACAAAAGTTTAAATCACTTTTATAAACTTTTATTATGATTTCTGTATGTTTGTAGTTTCATGGCTCTTTTCAGGAAACTTAGGAAAAAAATGACAAAATTAAAGAAATCCACAATTTTAGCTCAGAGTCAGACCGTCAGAAGTTCAGCCTCAAATGAAAATTTTCTCACCGTCTGATCCAGCTCAAATTTAGAGAAATTCAAGAGGAGACAACAAGATTTCCATAGCACTTCACATCAGGACAATCCAACGGTGCAATCAAAAGTTATGCGAAAAGCAAGTTGACCAAATTCATTAGTCCCAGAGACTCTCACCTGTGGCAAACAAGTGTTTTACCTGCCCCGGAAGATTCTCACCCCCGGTGGACCTATGCCGACCCACAAGGCCCAACATCAAGGCCCATTTCGTGATTCCTCTTCAGAGAAGCCCTAATTATGATCTGGAAGACTTTAGAACCTATAAATACATTTCTTAGCAGTCCTAATCGGGTGTGTGCTCTTGTAATGAGTTTCTGAGCCACCAAACTATGTTTTCTTAGGGTTAGGCGATGGAGAAGGGGATTCTTCCCTGGATCCATTGTTCTTTCTTCTGTTTATCTAATTAGATTTTCTATTTCATTCTTCTGCATATTTCATGTCTTTTATCATTTCTTGCATCATGTTAGATTAGTCCCAGAGAATAAAGTTTCTAAAGAGTCATCGATAGGTATACATGTTCAATTAGGATTTCTAAGTTTCTAAACCATATTCTGGATCTCATCTCTTATATGTTGTTCATACTGCATGGGAGTAGATTCATGACCTATTCTCTAAGTCTAGGATCGATCAGAGCCACGAGAGTGTTGTATCAGATCATCCATACCTAGCTTCAGAAGAACATAGTCGCTAGAGAAGTCGAAAGCTACCTGTAGAGAAGATATGAGCAAACAAATTCAATAATAAATGCATGATCTTATTCTTGGCATGAGGGCGATAGTTAATTGTCAGATTTAAGTGATTAGTTGGTTAAGATGACGAGAGTTGGTTAATCATACACACGCCTATTTCCAGTTCCAAGCAGATCCCAGAAAATAGATAAGGATAAATCGTCTGGAAGCTAATTGGAAATGCTTAGACATCGATTAGAGTAAACGGAGAAGTCTAAATCGTCCACTATGAGTCTAGAGTCCTTAGTTTGAGTCGAACACTTTTCAATTATCCTTTAGCAACTCATTTTCATTGCATTTAGTTTCCCGTGAATATTATATAAGGATTAGTTCAGGATCCCGTATCCAAAAACTCCCAAATCCTCATGAGTTTATGACTTCGCTTACTATCTCAGTTTGGTGTTTCCTTGCAGATTATGCATCTTCCCTGTGGATCGACACCCAGAAAATAGATAAGGATAAATCGTCTGGAAGCTAATTGGAAATGCTTAGACATCAATTAGAGTAAACCGAAGAAGTCTAAATCGTCCACTATGAGTCTAGAGTCCTTAGTTTGAGTCGAACACTTTTCAATTATCCTTTAGCAACTCATTTGCATTGCATTTAGTTTCCAGTGAATATTATATTAGGATTAGTTCAGGATCCCATATCCATAAACCCCAAATCCCCATGAGTTTATGACTTCACTTACTATCTCAGTTTGGTGTTTCCTTGCAGATTATGCATCTTTCCCGTGGATCGACACCCTAAATCCTAAAACGTACATCTGTTCACTTTCAGACATTAGGGTTTTATAAATTTAAAACTCCGGACCAACGGACTTGCAAAAGTTCTGCAACCCTGAGGCCCATCACAGTTCTGAAAACTTCTTTTATTAAGAATCTCTCAAGACTTATTTGATCAGTATTACACGCAGTCAACCCTGACCGATTCTTTACTACCCGAAGCTCACACACTCTGAAGTTCTGATTTTTGAACTTTCACAAAAACTTTCAGTCACCAGAAAACCCCGGCGACTGCCGCTAGACAACTCAGGTTTTTTCTTTTCTAAAAGTCTAACCTAATTCCCACTCTTCTCATCCTTTTTATACTCTCGTATAATTTTTAAGGATCTCTTTCTTTAGCCAGATATGCTCAAATCTCCTTTTCCGATCCTTTCCTTTTGGTTCACGTCAAGTTCTTGTTAATCTGCACCGATTACGCCACGTCACAGCATTACTTCCCCTGCTTTATAACATACCCTTATAAATCTTGTGCTTACATATTAGACTAGAGGCGAGTAGTTTGATAGGTTTGAATATCTATGGGTACTCTTGCGTATTATAAGTTCTCTTTTACCTTTTCTGATACCTGTTTAAGAAGTATCATGTTGTCATTGCTCACCTTCTCGGATATTATTATTTACCTTTTCGAGCATGACTGATCCGGTTTATGTGGTGTTTTTCGGAGAGTAGAATTGTTCCTGTTGAATCATTCATCTCCTTATTATTGCACTATCCAGATGATATTTTTACATGAGTTGTTGGGTTCAGAAAATTGTGACTCTTATCTGGTTTCATACCACTTATCTTCTTACTTACACACTCTCTCCTATAGTTCGACCACCCAGCCTCGTAACCACACCCCCTTTTAGTAGTGTTTTTTTTAAGTCTAGTGGTTGTGTTATCACACAATTCAACTTTCCTCTTGGAAATTCTCTATCACCATCATGCTCTATTTGGAATCAATTATAGTTTGATTCGGTTCGTGTTCAAACTGTTTTTTGAGAATATTACCACCAAAGACACTTCTTTGTGTTTTTATGTCCACAATAGACACTTATATGTTTTGGGTCCATTATCTATATTTTACTCCTATTTTTGACATTCTTGTCATTCATTTAATTTTACCGCATCTCCTTTCTTAACCTTTTTCACAGTACACCAATATATTAAATCCCCTCCACTCCGACTTATCTTTGGTAGACAAATCCTTATAACCTTGCAGAGCGGCAAAAATTCTGACACATCCTTTCACTACGGCCTCAACCGGTGTATAATTTCATATCAAAAGTTCAACTTTCTCTCTCTCTCTCTCTCCCCCCCCCCCCCAACTCGCGAACAAAAGTGAACCCTGTCTTTAAATTCACCATAGGGAAGCCCTGTCTCAACCTGAAACTCTTTCAGAGAGAACCTAATTGGATATCCGCCAAACACCGTCCACAACTCGTACTTTCTCTTTGTTACCAACTGCCGAGTTAGTAATGCGTGAACAAGCTTGCAAGAAATATGTGCTCGAGCTACAGGGATGTCGTAAAGCTTCCCAAAATACGAGTTCCTAATTAAGTGTACCTCATAAAGCTTCATGGACGAGTTTTAGCGTATATGTAGGTCTAGAATAGATGTTTAAACGGCGGCAGGGATACCGGTTAGTTGCGAACCATCGCATGGTAAACTTAGGTTGGATCAGACTTCTGCAACAGAAATCAATTAATAATCAGAAGTTACCCTGGAATGAGTTAATAAACACTTAAAAACAGCTATATGAAATAGATCGTAAAAGCTTAGCTTCCATCTCACTCTTTCAATTTCGGTAGCGGCAGACTAGGTAAAATCAACCAAATTTATCTGCCCGAAATATTGGTCACCAGAAAATAGTATATAAAGTAAACAAGTCTCTGGTAATCTTTTTATTGAGAATATCTCAATAATAATTAATATAATAGTCATTAACGAAACCTACATCTAATAATGAATAGAAGGCAAAGAGAAATTTTCAAATGGTAAACAGTAAAAAAAGTTTGTCAAATAGGAAAAGTATCTTTGAAGGATATTAATAACTCATAAATACCTCAAACGATAACACACTCTTGTCTTTTAGAGTTTTAGTTTTTTTAGCTACTAAAAATAAATTTCACTCAACATCAAATACAATTTTTTGTTGACAAAAAATTGTAATAAAAAAACAATAATTAATTAATTTAATTAAAAAACTAAGATTTTTTTTTTAATGAATTTTCGATTAATTCAGTTCAATTATACATGTACCTATTCCATTCAGTTCAAGATCAAGTAGTGCGGAATTATAATTACCATTCCATTTAGGTTACTCTACAATTCGGTTCACGATCAAACTAGAGAGCTTTTTGTTCAGCCCGATTTGAGAATTTTAAGAGGTAGATACAAAACCTATTTGAAGTGATCTCGTAAATATACCAATAGCTGAATTAATGGTGTCTGGTTCGAGAAGTTATGATCAGTTTAAAAGTCTCTTACTTAGGTCTGATTCTGCACAATCTAGTAGTTCTCACAAATTCATTGGCCACTAACAAGAACAGGCCAAGAATGTTTGTTTGATAATTTCGACCAAAAACGTAGTAGAAACAGAGCAACATATTATAGATCAGGACCATCACCACCGAGATCTTCATCTTGATCTCTGATCTTAACGTCAGCGTCTTCCCCAAACTGGATACAGACATCGATTTGCGACAGAACATATTGAATGCTGCTTATAAACAAAAAATGTTGACATTAGTTTTTGTATTGTATAAAGCTAGAAGAAAGAATTCACAGGAAATTAGTTTTACCTTCGTTCTTTCCTTATGTCAAAGGGTATGAAATTCACCATCCCATACTCTCCCACCTAACCACAATCCCAAGAAATGCAATCATGAAAATCAAATTACTCCACATTTGCGGTTTATCAGATTACCATTACTATCATATACCATACCATCTCCATCAAGGCTTTGTTCAATTTTGCAAATCGTGGAGACATCCTTTTGTTTAACTCTGCCAGCAATGTGCGAGGCTCCGGATCCAAGTAGCTAAGAGTCAAGATAAACAAAAAAAGCAAATTTACTTATCTCGAAGCTGCAAAAATGGAAAAAGAAAAAAAAATGGGAAGAATAATCCATACTTATCAATGTTGCTTTTATCCTGCAAGAGATCCATCTTTGAGAGGATATTGACATGTGGTAATTCAAGCTGGACCATTGCAGAGAGAGAAGACATGCAGCCGCTGATAAACTTCGTTACATCTGTTATGAACTGATCCAACAAAATTTATCTTTTGTCAACGCAACACAGTTCACTATAAAAGAATAATAAGTAGTGGAGGGGAAACCGAACTTATTATTCACCTGTGAATCAAGCAGATAAACAACACAGACGTTGAAGTTCTTCTGTTGCAAATGCTGCACAAAGTTCTTGAGCACAGGAACATGTGTAAACAGCTCTATCTGGCCTATTAACAGAATACATTTTCAAAAAACTTAGCGATTAAACTTGGGATGCTTCAAATTAGCCAACACCAAATGGGTTATAGAAACTTAACACTTTATCAAAGAATAAACATATTAACATAAATTAAACATATACTCATCGATCATGTATGTACCTGGACAATCAAATATAAGGTAATCGTCGTCCCTGTAGTTCTCCAATTCTTCGTCCACCCAATCATGTAAGCTATCCTCAAGGTACCTATTATTAAGAGTTAAGGATATTCCTTTTCCACCCAAAAGATCCTTTGTGAGAGAATACACGAATCAAATCATATTGACAGGAATCGAAACTGTCTTTCTTATCTTTAAATTAGGATTAAAATTAAGAACCATGACTAGTTGTACATAGCTCCTAATTCTCTCTAATCCAAAATGTTCCATCACACATCCCAATTCTTTGTTTCAAACATAAAGCTAACAATATGGAGCATGTTTGTGCTGAGCTTCTAAAATGTTCGAGTATTTTTATGTAACAACAAAAGGATACTCCATGCAATACATAAGGCCACCATTAGGACCAAGCCCTAGCTTCTCCATTACATCTTCCAAAGAAACAAGTTCTCGGATATCTGCATTCACCCACAAAGCAGTAGATTCAATGAGACCAAGAAAGCAGAGAGGCAATCAAAAACCACAAGGATTGATAAAAAAGTAACTCACCCATAGCAACAGGATAGTTAAAGATCTCAGCAGCAGGGTCCAAGTTAACAACATGCATTGTTCGACCGATGGTTTCACAATGCTCATATAAAGTTGAGCAATAAGTTGACTGATACGAAAAAACCCCAAAACAATGGTTAGTCAAATCTCACTGACAATAGTTTACACTTAAAAAACCTTAATGTAGAATTTATATAACCTTTCCGCTTCCTGCTGGACCGATAACGAGCTGTGCGTAACCCATTGT
This sequence comes from Eutrema salsugineum, assembly GCF_000478725.1. Taxonomy (NCBI): domain Eukaryota; kingdom Viridiplantae; phylum Streptophyta; class Magnoliopsida; order Brassicales; family Brassicaceae; genus Eutrema; species Eutrema salsugineum. The sequence continues at coordinate 20,968,181 of NW_006256909.1, read as the reverse complement.
AGCAACAAGTAAAGCCTCCACAAAACTCTAAATTGAACAAAGAGAGTGAAGGATTCTAAAACATGCAAAGATTGCGACTGTTATATAAGCAACGCACCAAACACCTAAACCAAACAACACACTCAAAATGTCGCAGGAACCCATAAACAAGAAGCAAGCAATAGACACATTTCAGCACCTGAAACAAGGAAAAAATACGGAATCGATCACAAATTCACAACACAAACATGATCTAGGTAGGGTTTAAGACAGCATAAACCTAAAAAAAAAAACGAAATTTCGAGAGAAATTGAAGAAATTAAAAGCAGCCGACAGAAATTCCTAAGGTGGAAATGAAACGAAACGAAACGAAACCCAGAAGAGACAAATAATTAGAGGTTCTGTAGCATAATATTGATTCGACGGTGACGAAAAACGGAATCGGGAAGATGATTCGACTTTTACCTTTGAATCTTCCTTCTTTGGTTTGGTTGCTCTGATTAGAAAACCAAAACCCACAAGCAAAAGAAAAGAAGGAACCAACAAGAAATAAGTCTCAGTTTTATTGCTTTTAAATACTTTTCTAGGGCTCTCTGAATGGTATATGATATCTATGATATGTATGAATTATGATATGAATGGTTCGGTTGCGTTTGGTTCGACCAAAATTGAATGCGTAGGAAATACAAATTGACCACACCATAGAAAGCATTATTTCCAGCTTCCACCACGTGTATCACGGGCTTATTAGATCAGTGATTTGGGATGATTTGGGATGATTTTTTCCTTTTAAATCTCTCTCAATCGGATTTAATAAATACTAGGATATTAGCCCAGATTAATAAATATTTTATAAAAATAATATGTAATTAAACCCATATTTAATATATTTAAAATAACTGAATTGGTTACTATTATAGAAAGTAGTTATACAGAACCCAACAAATTATATAATATTTTACTAGGTGATTGTCCGTGCTAAGCGCAAATTTTATATATTTAAAAAAATTTATAATAGTTTTATATTTGAATTTATGGATAATAATTAAATTATATAATATTTCTTGTTAAATTTTTAATATATATCATATTTTTTAGATGAACAATACTTATTTACAATAATAAAATAAATAAATAAAATTATACTATTAATATTAATCAAATATAGAAAAAATGGTATTTAGATAGTAAATGAAACAAATTTTAATAAATATTTCTTCAGAAAAAATGCTATGTGTCTAAGTCACTAAAATAAACTTCTTGAATCGGTGAACTTCGGAAAATTTTAGATCAATCAAAACTTTACTACATTTGAAGACTGTTGTAACAATCCAGATGTCATATTCTTGGATCACCTTTACAAACCTTAAAACACAGATGACAATAGGTTGTTTGCAGTTAAGTAGAGATCCTAAAAAAATTCCGAGTGATCACTATCTAGATGCACTTGTAAATGAAGACCGCTACAAATTAGCAAAATCAGAGAGTTTAATGTCAATGATAAATATGATAAAATATTCGCAGACATGATATATAAATTATTTAAGACAATAAAAAACAAACCTCGCATCTCCTAGATCGAAAAACACACTCCCACAACTACGACTTCGTTTTAAAGAAGAACAGCCAACAAATCTTCCAAAATCTATTACTTGACCAATTAGATCTAAAAAAAATAGTCATTGTTTATTTTTATATTTTATTCAGAAACATATAATTACAAATTGTACTAAAAAGGTTAATTTGATATAAAATACCTATAGAAATTGAAGTGTCGACTATTCCGGCCTTGATTTTATCAAACATTACAAAACTAAAAAATTACTCTTTACCTCGGGATGTAATTTTATGGAAAACTGTTGTATCTTTCCAACGGATTTTTAAAGGATGCGATGTGAACCTGAACTTTTCAGTCATGGGAATAAGATCAAAGTCAACTAAGAGAACCCAGTCACCTTCAGCAATACTTCCTGAGAAATAGGCAACGTAATTATCGGCTAACATCGCATGAACTTTATCACCCTATAGAAGACATAAAATAAGCAATGTATAAACCCTTAATGTTTCAAGATATATAATGTACAAATTTGAGTATATTGTTTGGAGAGATATATAAAAAAAAATAGATGTTATGGGTTGATATGTTACCTTCTCATCGGCCAATATCAAATCAAGAGTTTCGTTTGTCCTGTTCATATGGAAAAACCTACGTAAAAGTTTAAAACGCACAACCCACTTATGCTTAGCAGGATCAAGATCCGAAACGAAAACCACAAAGGGATTGTGTGATTTAGGAATGCTAACTGGAATATCAAATTCCATTGCTATGACTAAGAGTAATATAAAGAGAATGAATGTCGTAGATTGTATATCTTTATATACTTATATATACATATTGAACGAAAGAATATTTCTGCATATTAAAAAAGAAATTCTAAGATAATTCCTAAACAATATTGAATGATATACATTAAATATATTTGAAATTTCTCGATATATACTAAACCTTAATATATAGAAGTTCAACATAAATAGAGTCTCTTGATGGTGATGTTTTATTTATGATTGCATTGAATTTTTATAGCCTATCTATTATTGATTTTCCTTAATTATTATATTATAACTAAACATGACATATATGCAAATAAATTACTACCAAACATAAAAAGATGAATCGCTTTAATGGATTGTCGACAATGACCGTAATTTTTCAAAACATTACAAAAGCTAATATTGGTTGCCGTAGCGGTGGATTTCAATCAAAAGTAGTACCCATTTGTTACTTATAACCTAATTTCCTTTATTTCTATTCGTTGTCGAGAATAACCGCATCTCTTTTTGAAAAATATCTTCTTTCACAATGATTTCTGATTTAGGTATAGCATCTGATCAATGTTGTATCTTTGTTCAAATTATCAAGAGATTCAAGGAAAGTCTAGGTGTTCATGGTACCCAGCGATCGTTTATATTCGCAGACGAACATATAAGTATAACTTCAAAAAAGAACTTAATGTCTGAATTTTAATTTATTATCAATATCATCCTTACTTTTTAATTGAAAATCTAGGATGATCGAATACGTGCATCGATTCCGAATCGTTTAGTAGACCGATATGAAGGCATGATGTGTGATAAAGATTGGTACTTCATTGGTAACTTCAAAATCACTTCACACACGGGAACCTCGAGGATTACAGTCAATGGTCTCCATATCTGTATCGGTGAGGATACTCATGTTGAGAAGACATCGCCTAAATCAGAGGATCAGTTGTATTCATTTGCTAATTTTAGAAGAGTCCTTGACGAATCTCTGATGGAAAACATCGACGTTGGTATGTTTTCTTAGTATTAGATTATACTCAATAAGATTGATTAATACTCTACTTAACTATATGAATATGTTGCTCTATGCTAGTTGATTTGATCGGAAGTATTATCAAAGTTAGTCAATTGGAACGTCAAAACCATTTTTGGATTGGAACTCAGAGAATCAACTCAAGTGTTCTGAAATTTACAATTAGGGATTTCGAGTAAGTATCCATTGATACATAGACTAATACATATATAAACTTTTACTATCATATTCTCAATATTAAGGAAAATGATATCTTAATTCTGGTTTTTAGGGGTGACGACATCAATTGCATAGCGTGGGGAAGAGAAGCTGAACATTTTGAATTCCTATGGAAAAACACCTCTCGTCGCAAAATCATTTTCTGTGTATTGAAATTTTGGGAGATGTGTCGATATGGAGGTGATTTATCATTCTCGAGATCAACCATATATCAACGTATATCAATTGTAGCTAATATAATTTTCCATTTTGAACAGATGAAATACGTGTTTGTTCTGGTAGAGAATTCTCTGAAATATTTTTTGATCCTCCAATTCCTGAAGTCGAAAATTCTCATTTTATGTAACCATTGTCTACCGGTATCATTTTGTAAATTTCCTAAACGTAATGGTTGAATATTCGACTCATTATTTATCTTGTTCTTGCAAGTTAGACTACACAGATGATTTTAACAGCATTGAAGATGACTACTTTTTTGATCACTCACCTATTTTTCCTAGCCATTGAATCTATCAAATTCATTTTTTGTTTTCTTTTATTTTAGATATGTAAGGTGATAAACGTTTGACACTTTTGTTTGACCTTATTCCCATTATTCTGAAATTTAAAAACCTTTAATTAGATGAAAGAATTATTATAGGTAATAAAATTAAAAAATATTAAGATAAGACATTAATATTATGATTGATATTGAAAACACCAATAATTACTAATCAATATAGTAGATTAGGGCCATAAGAGATCAGCTGCATCCAAATAATTCATCTTGTTCCAAAATCCTAAATTGATCTTGTCCCAAATCCTGAAATATTGATTTTAAAAGTATATCAATCAAACCACTTACTTATTATCTTGAAATATTGTTATTCTTTTAATTCAAATATAAATACTATCACTAAAACTACTTACTTGGTTGTTAAAATTGATACTTGATTGATTTCTGGAGCAACGTCAAAACGGGATAAACCATATTCTTCATGATCTTGGATAATCACGTTCTCTAAAAACGTACATAATTTGATTCGTTTTAGCTTATAAAACATTAATTGTAAAACAAAAAAACTGTAGCATCAGAATACATATCCCCAATAATTATCCCCGTTAAAACACAAATAGCAAAAAGTCCTTCAGACTTCATACACTTTTCATTTAATTCAGATGCTAACGCACCATGCGCAATACACTCAAGCATTACATCCCTATGTTTTGACAAATAAATTCATTAAGAACTAATTAAATATAGAAAATATAGGTAAATTGACTTACTCATCATCTATGATATGAAAACGAATTGATGCTCTCGTCCTCCCATCTGGATACGTAATAGTAAAGTACCAAGCATCTTCGACTAATCCTATCAAATCTGAGTTTACAATTAAACCAAATTAAAATCATGTATTAAAACAATTAATTTTCTTTATAATTCAAAAGTAAAATTAAACTCACCAATCAAATAATAATTCTCACTTGGATATTCATAAATCGATAAGAAAGAGATAAAATTATGTCTGAATTGTTTGTTACCGGTAGAGCCGGTAAAAGGATAGTATCTTTCGTTAAAGTAATAACATAATCATGTTTCGTAATATTTACGACAGTTCTCAAATTATAAGGATTCAAAAGAAATCCAGATAACATGATCCATTGTTCTTCTATACAATTCTGATCGAAATAGTCCATCATTTGGTTATTTGCCCGAACATGTATTCTAGAACCCTACATCAATATACAAACAAATCAAAATATCGTAATCAGAATACTACTAATTTATATATATATATATATATATCATGAAACATAGTTAAAATACCTGTTCGTCGACAACGATAAAATTTAAATTTCTCTTACTACACGAATAATTCACCTCCCATTTTTTTCAATATTTTTACTATAAATTTTCAATCAGATCTCAGTGAGCTCAGTGTTCGAACAAAATCATAATTTGCCATCACTTAATGTTAATCTTTCTTGAAGATCGTGAACAAAGTACATATATATATATATATGCATAAATCAACATAAAACTCAGCAATATAGTACATAATGTAAAGAATAAAAAGTATATTCTCAAAATGTAAATATTCCAAATATTACTCATTAAATATTTGTAAATATCTTCAAAAACATATCACAATTCAAACTATATGTAAATTTTACATTATGTCATAAAATAAATTCCAAAATCTGCTGAACTAATTTGTCTAATTAAGTTTTAACCCAAAAAGGAAAAAGAATAAAATCAACTGAAATGAAAAGTTTTTTCTTTTTTTATTTCATACCATTTGCTAGATTTCCTGCAATTTGTTGAAATCTATCAACAATGTCAGCTTCTACAGGATAATTATCCTAAACTGCTAATTTATGTACGTGAGAAAGAGTCTATTTTGATATTTCTCATAAAATATTATCAACTGTTTTTTTTTAAGTATCAATATATTCTTGGAAGAGGTAATAATAAGTAGACATCTACCATACTTTATGAGCATAGTAAATAACTTTTACTTTATGAACATGAGAAAGCAAATTACAATATATATATATATATATATTGTTTTTGTAATGCAGATTTCCTGTGTTATAATATATATCACGATAAAGTATTGTCTGTAGTTTTGTTTGCATTAACTTATATAAAGTGATATCAGTTAAAGTCAAAGACTCAAAATCGTAGTATAAATAGTATTTCCCCCAAAAACATTGAAACTTGTTAAAATTGAATATTATTACAAACCCAAAGGTCTTCAAAACGTCTCTGGTTAACCATTCGTTATTAACAAACCAAACAACCAAAAAAAAATTGAGAACACAGAACAAAAGAAATGCGATGAAAATGGACTTCTCATAATCACACCACCACCACTGAGAATGCGTTTCGGTGAGGATGAACCTAAGTCATCACCTATGCCATCTGACTGGGAGATCGAGGAAAATATGATGTGGAAAGAAATGGAATGGCAAAGCAAACCAAATGAAAAAGTCATACAAACTACCAAAGAAGTAAGTTATACTTTCATCCAAATGTAATTAATAATATATTTTCGATTAGAGATCCATGATTTTAGACTGTATAAACGTTATTTTTGTTTGTAATACCTCTCTATAGTCTGATATTGAGATATCAACTGATGAATCTCCAAAATCGTGCTGTAAAAAAGGAAAGCATGAACTGTGGCTAGATCTCGAAATAGGTTTAAAATGTACCGGATAAGCAGGAGGAAGGTCTTGAAGAACTTGATTTTCGATTAAGCGAACCAGTCCAACTAGTAAAAAAAACAACTCGCAAAATCCAACCACTTCACCTACTTTATTGCCCCTAACGTTCACCAAACCCCGACCCAGCGTCACAAAAGATCTTCATAAATTAGAACTCATGGTAAATGTGAAATACTTATTTTATATAAAAAAGGGGAAAATTGGGATATGGATGGAATATAATGAAATAGAGCCGCTTTACCTTAAGCAGCCAACCATAGTTGCAAATAGGTATCACCCGCAATGAAAGAGGAATTCTATGACGAAGGTGTGGATTTGTTGAGAGAGAGATCAGGCATATGGATTCAGCGGAATGGGTAAACAGTTAAATATTTCATTAAATTATAGAGAACTTTTAGGAAATTACTTGATGTAATCGTCATTTTATATGTTTTGTCTTGTAGTCAGAGAAGAAGGTGAAGAATGGGAAGAGAAAGTTGAGAATATAGTTGATGTTGAACTATATTTTCTTTGAATTTTTTTTGTTACAATATTTTGGTTAGTACTTAAAAAAACTTTGAATGATCATATTTATGTAATATTATTTGACTTCTCTCTTTTATGATATTTGATGATATTAATATTTGATGATATTATTATATGATTATTATGATATATATAAAACCAATAAATTCATTAAATAAATAGTGAATTCATTAAATAAATAATGAATTGTTTTTGTATCTAAATCTAATCCAACCTTAAAATATAACTCATAGATAATAAATTAATTTTACTGTTAAGCAAGAATCAAATAAATACTGATCGAGTTTTAAAACAACACAATATAACAGAGAAAAGCAATACCACAAAAACATGAAAACAACTAAATATTTTTAAACATCCTTGTATACAACATTTAATGTCTTTGTTGGAGGCTTTTTATTTTTGTCCGTGACTAAGATTTTAAGACCTGATTTGGATGTCACCGGTGAAACAGCGACATACAGTTGACCATGTGTAAAGACTGGTTGAGGAAGATACAACCCAACTTTAGCAAGTGTCTGGCCCTGACTCTTGTTTATCGTCATCGCAAAGGCTAGGGTGTGTAAACTGCTTGCGTCTCATCCTGAAAAGAAATTTAGTCTCTCTAGGAGATACAAATATTCTAGGAATTAGAACTTTCTTGCCTATTTTGTCACCAGCTATTATCTTAGCTTCTAGGACATAATTGGCCATCTGAGTAATGAGTAACCTAGTACCATTACACAAACCATTCTTAGGATCGATATTCCTTAATAACATAATGGGAGTACCGAGTATTAAACACAAACAATGGTTTGGTAAACAAGAAACTTTGATACTGTTTAGAAACTCTTCTGTATATATCATATTACCCGGATCGTTCTTGTTATCCGAGCGAGCATTCTGAGATGGAATTTCAGATGCATCATTCGCATCGACTTCTCTTTCAGTTGGATCAATACTATCACAACTCAAGTAGATTCATTCTTCACCTGCTACGTGTAAAACAATTATCAGCGAAATGAAGAAAATATAAAAGACAATGATAACGACAATAACAATCAATTCTTCCATAAATTTAATCATTTAGTTTTACCCAGTAATTGTGATAACATGTAATCGTTTATAAGTCCAACATCATCGTTCCTTGGACTCAAAATAGCCCTATCCTGAAAAAACTTGGGATCAATCTGTGTGCAAAAGTCTTGTCCATAAACTTCATCAACAATAGCTTTGATAGGATCCACACAATCAGTGATCAAGTGTTCACTTGGAATATCGATTTCACTTTCCCCGCTATCACTCGGATTTAATTTGCCTTTGCCAATATCAAGAATCCACCTTGTAAAAGATGCTAGCCGCATGTTACTGATAACATTGTATTTTGACCACTTTTATGGATCGTTTTGAAATACTTTTTCTATGTTTTTAATTGCTTTCAAGTACTTTTATTACGTTTTTCCAGTATTTGTAGTTCCAAGACTCTTTTCAGGTAACTTAGGGAAAAACTTAACAAAATGGATAGAAAACCAGATTTCAGCTCAGAGTCAAACTGTCAGAAGTTCACCCCTGATTGATGGCTCAAATTTGGAGATCTTAAAGATGGAAGTATCAGCTTTCCAGCACACTTTACAGCTTGGCAATCCAACGATTCAATCAAAAGATACGCGAAGAGCAAGATGTCCCGTAAACCAGCCGGCGAGCATTTCCACCCGCGGCCAACAAGCAATTTCCCGCGGTCAAAAGCACCGCGACCGCGGCCAGCCATCCATTTCCCGCGGTCACAGCCATCCCGACCGCGGCCAGCCAACTCCGAGCCCGAAGGCCCATTTCTGAAGCCCACAAAGATTCCCTCATTTGGAGAAACCCTAAGTGACGTCCAGAGATGTCTTGAGCACTATAAATATATGTTTTAGGAACCCTAAAAAAGAGAACCGAATCATTACCTCATATTTTTCTTATTGTTTTTACTTTAGCTTTTAGGGAGAGAGAGATTTGTCTCTTGAACCCTTGTTCTTTCTTTTTCAATTTCGGTTTCTATTATACTTATTAATACTATATTTTTGATTTTGTTCATCATGTCTGAGTAGTTTTATTGTTGGGATTAAGGGATTTTCGATGGGGATTTATATGTTCGATGAGGATTCCATGAGCTTTTGAGCCGAATCTTAGAACTTTTTCTTCTGAATTCGTTTTTACTGCATGAGAGTAGCGTCATGAACTACAATCTGATCTAGTTTGGGAGAGTAAAACAAACATAAGAGTGGAAACCTACCTATGGGCGATTTGTGAATGCTGACGAGTCTTAAACATAATGCATCTCTTCTCTTCCAGGGCCAGAGTGGAAACCTACTGGTCAGGGTTGAGAGAGATAGTTGTCTATGATCACGACAGTGGCGTATTCATACGTCCGTGACTTAAGTTCGAAAAGTTTAAGCTAAGATCTTATCAATTTTACTCTCTAGCAATGTTTTGAATCGTTCGTACCCCTGAGAAAACTTCCCTGAACCCCAATGCTTTCTTCCTTATAGATTCACACCGTTTTTATTTCAAGCAGTATTTCAATATTCTCATTCCTTTTTAGTTAATTTTCATTTAAGCAATTAGAATATCCGTTTTTCTCGTTTTTATTCATTTTCGTTAAGTTTAGTTATTAGACCATTTAATTCCCGTAGTTTCTTTTTAGATTTCGTTTTTACATTTTAAACACACCACCAAAACCCCCACAAAACCGTTTGGTTCTAGACTTCCTTACTTTATATTTCTTTCAAAGGCTTTTGCAGGAAAAGATTCTCCTTTCCTGTGGATTCGATCCCTAAGTACTACAATTGATCAGCTGTGCACTTGCGACTATTGATTTCATTTAGGGTAAAACTTGAAAACCCTCAACACAGCACACATCAAGTTTTTGGCGCCGTTGCCGGGGAAGGCACGTGTTTCCTTTTCTGCAAAACCCCAAGAAAGGTTGGTAAATCGACTCTAGAACCCCTTTTTCTGCATATTTCCATTTTCGGTTATTTTGTTTCCATTTCAGAAGATATGGATCCTATAAATCGAAATATACACTATGAGGAAGGTTTCTATAACACTCCTTAAGCCACCAGACACAGAGAGAAGCAGTACTTACGCGATCTCTACGAAGAAATTCGAACCAAAGACTACAGAACGTTCCAGAACGAGCCCTACGTTCCTCCAATGGCTAACCCTAGACATCCTGCTCATCGTCTGCCTCACCAAGATGAAAACGACCAACTAATTCACCAACTGAGTCGACTAGAGATGGTGGTATTGCACTTAATCGACGCTCAGGCAACCTCTAGAGCCGCCCTTCGCGAAAAATTGACAACATGTCAATTCACTTTAACAAAAAGCTTGAAGATCTTCTGCTCAAGTTAAAACCATCGAGACACAAGCAAATAAGGATGCTGAGACTATCAAGGAGAGGATAGAATCAGTCGAAGGACGAGTTGGAGAAAACAAAGTTCGCATTCGCAAAGCCAGTGGGAACATCCGCACCTTAGAGGTCAAGCTCGATGAAGCAGAAGAAACTATTAACGACCATAACAACCAAACCTACTCCTACGTGGAAGAGATTTGGGATGGAGTACACAAGGTTCAAGACAAAGCAGAGGAAATAGACTCAACCGTGGACAAAGTAGTCTATGCTCTTGATGAAGTCGAAGAGAAGGTTGAAAAGCTTATGCAAGGACGTGAAACGAATGGTTTGACGCTTCCTATCAAAGATCTTGACCTAAAAGAAGAAGAAACAGAGTTATAAGACCCAGAAATCAGTTTAGATGGCAAAGGAGTAGACAGAACCAAGAAAAGAACTCGGAGTCTCCCTCCCGCGGTCGGAACCCTCGTGACCGCGGCCAACAACCCTCCAGCCGCGGTCATGAGCCTCCTGATCGCGGCAAAACACTCCCCACCCGCGGTCGTGCAGCCTCCACCCGCGGCAATTGCTCCGTCAGATACGTTTCAGCCCCTTTCTATTCTTACAGGTCAATGCTCATTTGATACATCTGCTGGGATGGTCAAAACCCCTCTTCATGAGTAAACGGTATATGCTATCAGCTCCAAAACATCTCAAGAAAAAAATGAGGTACTTCCTTGCAACATAGTTTTAGCATATGAAGATGAATATGAAGGGCACTACCTCGAAGATAAAGACTATCGTCTGTTCATAGAAGCAGGCAATCCAGACAAAATGGTGGAATTAGGAGCACCAATCTCCAGAGAAAGGCTCAATGAATTCAACAAGTTTGTGAAATCGATCCCTCTTTACACAGGTTTCGATGATATATGGCATCTTGGTTGTTTGCAAGTTTTCTTTAGGTACAGTAAGGAGACAAAGGAGGATATTCGAACCTATTTTGGGAGGGCCAGACGTATGACTTTTCCCAAAACATCACCTGATGCTGCAATCTATTCAATCCACCTTCAAAGACCAGAAGACTGCAGCCACTACACCAACAAAATCAGCAAAGAGAATCTCGACGAATTCAATGATGTAGTTCAAAATTTTCCTGAAGGAATCACCTTTGCCAGAGCTTGCAAAGACTTCATGATAGGCCACTACTTCTGTGAGAGCAAAGAATCAATCCCTGAGATAAAAGACTTGTTCAACCATGCAAGAAGAGATAAACCTGTTCGAACACTTCACAAAATCGAATGTGTAGGTCAGTTTCTTATCTCTTGTACTATTAGAGGAGAAATGTTTTAAAACGTGCTATGTGATTCTGGAGCTTGTCTTAACATGATGTCAAAGGCAATTGCTTTGAGACTTGGTATTAAACACCTGCGCAGGACTAGAGCAAAGATTAGTCTAGCTGATGATTCCAATGCAACACCTCAAGGAATAGCTCATGAAATTCCTTTGAGAATAGGAGATTGCATAGTGCCTGTCGACTTCTACATTGTCGAGACAAGAGATGCAAAATATCCAGTGATTCTCGGATGGTCTTTTCTAGCAACTTCCGGAGCTATAATGGACTGGCCAAACCGGAGGATTTCATTTGCTAATATCGACAAAGATGTCTTCACAGAAGCTGTCCCATACAACAGCAAAGCAGGAAAACATTCTGCAACAGAAGAGTTTGAAGAAGAACTTTGGAGTGACGAAGAACCTGCTAGGCAAAGCAAGGAGATGTCGAAAAAGACTTGTCTCAGGACAAGGTCTTCTTCATCAGACTAAGCAATGTCAAAAGTCGAGCTAAACGACTTAAAACAAAAGCGCTTAATGGGAGGCAACCCATTTAGGTATTGTTTTCTTTAGGATTTGTCTTTCTTTTTCTATTGATCTTTTTATTTTTCTTAGTTTCAGGTGTTTCTTATAAAACAAGAAAGCCAAAAAAATCAAAAAATCCGAAAAAACCAAAAAGAAGGATGGTACCTGACTGCTCGGCCCAGCAGGAACCAAGGAGAAGCAGAAAGAGGCCGCGAAATAAGCCCCCACGGTCGCAGACGTTCTGACCGCGGGAAACGTATGGTCGACCGCGGTCGCGTATTCCTGACCGCGGCCAAGCACCTGTTTACCGCGGTCGCGTGACTCCTGACTGCGGCAAATGGTCGTTGAGATCAAACCCGACCCCAAACCACCCACTTCACCTCATTCCACCTCACCAATCCCCACTCCACCTCATTCATCACCCTCCACCACCTTCATCACCACCTATCACCTTCCCAAACCTCTTCGAATGAATCCGGTTCATCTCCACCAGCATCCCAGATCCAGGTAAGTTCTCTTTGTCCTTACCAATTCGATTATCTATGCATTTTTTCTCATCCAATCTCGACTTGTTTCACACTGAGGACAGTGTGATTTAAGTCTGGGGGAGGATTTCATCCCTTTCTAACCACTTTTCTTTCATGAGTCTTGCATTATCTACACTTTTTGCATTTTCCTTAAAGTTTTTCAAAATCGGTTTTCAAAACAAAATACGTTTTAAAGGGAATGGTGAACATGAATCAATGATAGTTGACTGTGTGCTTTAGACTGTTCCTACTGACATGCTCATTCACGATTTAGGACTAGACTAGGCGGTAGTTAAGCACATTTGAAACGAAGTACCCCAGAGGAATTTGAATGATTTTGATTTAGATGAAGGGATACACTAGCTCTGTTTTATTTGGACTTAATTTGGACTTAATTTTCTCATTGAAGCATTAGACCAGGGAAACGAATCATACATTCAGGACTCCTTTATCCTTTTACCACTCTGTGTTGATCCTGAATGGCTAGTTCATCTTTAGCTAGTTCCCCACCTTAACCAATCCTCTTTCAAACCACATGCACTCTTGTTTTCTATTGTCTTATATGCAGATAAGTGCAAAAACGTTGGAGAGAAAGAGGAACAACGCAGTTTTCAGTCACTATGGACAGAGACCTGCGATTTGCCGGAAAAGTTTCCGGAAGGATTCAACACAAGAGGAAGCTCAGTTTGCCTTAGAAAAATCTCAAATTCTGGTACAATTTCGTCCTCTAGTCTCTCTCTCTTTAAAAGGCATTTCCTTTTCAATAAAAAAAAAACAAAATCCGAAAATAAGAAAAGAAAGGAAATAAAAGCCTTAGAGAGTCTAGAGAGGTCGAATTTTAAGTTCCAAGGCAACTGGAGTTCGATTTTATGGAGTTTTTGAGATCATTTTTTTGATTCCCGGAAAGAATCTAAGTCTGGGGGAATAGCTGTTTACAACAAAGGAGGAAGGATTATGCAACAACATTTGGCAAGAAGAAGTGACTGAAAATTGCGGTCATCAACAGGTCCTTATCTCTCTTGCGGTTTTGCATATTATCTTGCATCCTCCAGATCATCAGGTAACCCGAAACACTTTAACTCCACCACTTACACAGCCCTTTTAATGCCAAACGCCGTCTACCCTGGATGATGTCCTTAATGAGAACTCACTATTGAACTTAATGAATGTAGAGAGCTAGTTGACTGGAATCAAGATTTAGATTGTTTAAGTTTTGCATGACGGAAAAAGTGGACTAGTATCTCTTGTGCATTGGTGAGAATTTTCTAGACTAAGTTGTGGATTGATGCACTATCTTTGGTCCTAGTTTAGGCGATCATGTCTATGAGATTTGTGCATTCCCTAATTTTGTTTTCACTTAACCAGTTTAGGCTTTTGCTTTGTTTGAGGACAAACAAAGGTTTAAGTCTGGGGGAGTTGATAACACCGTATTTTAACCACTTTTATGGATCGTTTTGAAATACTTTTTCTATGTTTTTAATCGCTTTCAAGTACTTTTATTACGTTTTTCTAGTATTTGTAGTTCCAAGACTCTTTTCAGGTAACATAAGGAAAAGCTTAACAAAATGGATAGAAAACCAGATTTCAGCTCAGAGTCAAACCGTCAGAAGTTCACCCCTGATTGAAGGCCTTCTCACCGTCTGATCCAGCTCAAATTTGGAGATCTTAAAGATGGAAGTATCAGCTTTCCAGCACACTTTACAGCTTGGCAATCCAACGGTTCAATCAAAAGATACGCGAAGAGCAAGATGTCCCGTAAACCAGCCGGGGAGCATTTCCACCAGCGGCCAACAAGCAATTTCCCACGGTCAGAAGCACCGCGACCGCGGCCAGCCATCCATTTCCCGCGGTCACAGCCATCCTGACCGCGGCCAGCCAACTCCGAGCCCGAAGGCCCATTTCTGAAACCCACAATGATTCCCTCATTTGGAGAAACCCTAAGTGACGTCCAGAGATGTCTTGAGCACTATAAATACATGTTTTAGGAACCCTAAAAAAGAGAACCGAATCATTACCTCACAGTTTTCTTATTATTTTTACTTTAGCTTTTAGGGAGAGAGAGATTTGTCTCTTGAACCCTTGTTCTTTCTTTTTCAATTTTGGTTTCTATTATACTTATTAATACTATGTTTTTGATTTCGTTCATCATGTCTGAGTAGTTTTATTGTTGGGATTAAGGGATTTTCGATGGGAATTTATATGTTCGATGAGGATTCCATGAGCTTTTGAGCCGAATCTTAGAACTTTTTCTTCTGAATTCGTTTTTACTGCATGAGAGTAGCGTCATGAACTACAATCTGATCCAGATGCTTGGTGACACGAAAGTGTTCATCTGGTGTCAGATCTAGTTTGGGAGAGCAAAACAAACATAGGAGTGGAAACCTACCTATGGGCGATTTGTGAATGTTGACGAGTCTTAAACATAATGCATCTCTTCTCTTCCAAGGCCAGAGTGGAAACCTACTTGTCAGGGTTGAGAGAGATAGTTGTCTATGATCACGACAGTGGCGTATTCATACGTCCGTGACTCCAGTTCGAAAAGTTTAAGCTAAGATCTTATCAATTTTACTCTCTAGCAATGTTTTGAATCGTTCGTACCCCTGAGAAAACTTCCCTGAACCCTAACGCTTTCTTCCTTATAGATTCACACCGTTTTTATTTCAAGCATTATTTCAATATTCTCATTCCTTTTTAGTTAATTTTCATTTAAGCAATTAGAATATCCGTTTTTCTTGTTTTTATTCATTTTCGTTAAGTTTAGTTATTAGGCCATTTAATTCCCGTAGTTTCTTTTTAGATTTCATTTTTAATTTTAAACACACCACCAAAACCCCCACAAAACCGTTTGGTTCTAGACTTCCTTACTTTATATCTCTTTCAAAGGCTTTTGCAGGAAAAGATCCTCTTTCCCTGTAGATTCGATCCCTAAGTACTACAATTGATCAGCTGTGCACTTGCGGCTATTGATTTCATTTAGGGTAAAACTTGACAACCCTCAACACAGCACACATCAGTTACGTGAAAGCCTTAACACTTTACATCCAAACCAAAGGAGAGATGAATTTAAAATGGCCAGACGAATCTCTGTTTTCCCTGCGTTTGGAATAACCGGTAAAATCTGTCTAAAACCTCCACCAAAAACAATAACTTAACCACCAAAAGGCTTGGCAGATTTTAATATATCCTTCAACGTCCTATCCAATGTCTCGTAACAATCCCTACTCATCACTAATGCTTCATCCCATATTATTAATTTAGATGCCTTAATCAGTTCTGCGAGATTTGATAGAGATTTAATTGCACACGTTGTAAAACGATTAACAAAAATAGGAATTGCAAATCTTGAATGGGCTGTTCGACCTCCTTGCAATAATAAAGCAGCTATTCCACTCGATGCAACATTCAGAACAATATAACCGTTTGAACGCAACTCGGCTCCCAATAAGCTTCTCAGATAAGTTTTTCCGGTACCTCCAGAACTATAAACAAAAACACTCCACCAGAACCTGAAAAAACAGCTTCTAGAATCTTGTCGTAGATACGTTGTTGTTCATCAGTTATCGTGGCCAATAACTGATCATGTCTAGCTCGCAGATAATCTCGATCATAACTTTTTTCATCACGAATAAGTGGGTTACCGCGTAAAGACATGTCCAAATCGTCTAGAAACGGCATAGGTGAAAAATCAGTCAGAGAATTTCCAGAATTACGCAAAAGCATCTCTATTTCAGCTAAACAAAAGTTTTTAATCTGGTCAGTAGATAGCCTGAGATCTGCAAATAGTTAACCAAATATATATATATCAATATAGACCATATTTTTTCAAATACTTATTACAATTTCCATTTATCATTGATAGAAATTTACCTGGATTTTTTTGGACTATTCTTTGATTGTATAACACATCTTCGGATAAAATATCCTAAGTTGCATCCCAAACTCTCAAAGGCATCGAAACACTCCTTGTAGTCAACATAATCACAAACAACCTACGTATAGATCTCGCACTAACCCACAAACTTGAATCTTTTATAGCTTCGATATATTCTTTGTCGTCATCAAGTAATCCAAGAACATAGCAAGCTTCTTTGAACGTATCATAATGACGCCCTTTACCTGTTCTTATATCTTTGAATGACTTTGGACCTATAACTATGTTGAGCAAGAGCCTCAAATAATAAGCCTCTCCTACAGACATAGGAACATAGGTGATCCTACCAATAGTTTTCCCTTTCTTCCTTGGTTTCCATTTCCTTAACTTCGTATCAAAAACAAATTTGTGTGGAAACTCTACGTAAGTTAAAGACCTAGCTTCTTCATACTCTTTATTAAATTCCATCCAAGCCATGAATTTGGACATACCAACTGTAACACGTTCAACCACTTCTTCAGCAGGATCATCTTCATTGTATATAATTAATTGCTGATTCCGCAGATGAAACAGGAGTTTTGTCACCGAAACTGTACGACTATGTGTATTATAACACTCGATCCTCCATATAGATTCGCCAGGTGAGATATACCTAAACATAACATACAGTAAAAATCAATGATGATTTTGAAGACTTTATTAATAAGATAACTAAAGAAAATTGCAAGAAAACATACCTACAGTTGAAATGCTTCTTAACTTCATCATCTTCGTTGTCTTTGCCTACTACTGCGCGAACATAATCAGCTCCTTTATGAATATATTTAAAAAGATACTTGACAGAACACGATTGTATACACCATTCCACATTAATATGAGCTCAATACCGAATAGAAAGTTCTCTGTTATATGGAACCATATAACCATTGTCACAATAGAATCCTTTCCTCGTGACAAATTTCTTGTCTTCTCATCTCCTATATATCGGGTATCCAACATCATCAACTTTAGTAACAGGAGTAAATGCCTTTGGAAAAAATGTGGTACATCTACCATCAGCCATACAAACATTATCCCTATCCAAAGCACAACATGGTCGGTGCATCATCACATCACCAATAATTTCGTATAGATGAGGATCAGTTCCTTTATCAGGAATCTCAGCACATATAATCTTGTCGATATCATCACCAGTTGGTAGTTTGTCTTCGGGCCTCAAAAAAAGAACGATATGAGCATGAGGAAGTCCTCTCTTCTGAAACTCTATTGTATATATTGCTATCATAAAACACGTAAAACCATAAAATGTAAATTAGGTGTCAAAAATCATATGCAAATATTATCAATATAGATTCACATCTAAATAGAGCGTACCAGCATTTAGAACTCCCAAGACATTTTTTTTAGTTAGCTCGTACATGATATCATCAAGTTTCATTTTGAATACTCGAGCACATATATCTGGTCTATCTTCTGCTTTCAAATTATGTCTTTGTAAATGCCTAGTGATCTCAGGCCATTTTGGATTACACGTTAACGTGATGAACAGATCCGGAAATCCAACGTCTAGATCATGTTAGAGCATATATCTTGTACCCCCAGTAAAAGAAGCAGGAATGAAAATTCTTCTACCGTTCTCACAAAGATCAGAATTTCCGTTATCAGCGGCATCCTTTATCTTATCGAAAGTCTCGGATCGAAGTTTCTGTTGATTCATTGATATGTAGCGAAGTCTATTCGTCTCGATCATCGTGAACGCGTCAACCAAAAACTGTTGGTACAACCTTCCGGACATTACAATTGTTGGAGATTCTCCAAACCTCTCTTGAACCCGAAAAGCAAAGAACTATCTTATAGTAATCTGCAAACGTTTCCTGCCCTTTTTATCTATATATCCAATATCTATATACCGAGTCTAAATCCATCTTCACCATTTGGAAACAGCAATGGATATTGTAAAGGCAAATAAGTAGGATGCAATTTACTGATTCTCTTCAATTTTCCAGACATACTTTCAATAACTATATCTTGTGTTTCAATTCCAACATCGAAATCATTAGGTATCAAAACAACAACTTCATTTGCAGCTGGTAAATTAGTAGTACGTCCATCTGATTTTCTATCATATACCAGTGTTAACCGTAAACCACTGGTATCTCCAAGACTTCCAAATTTATCTCGTACCATCCTGAAAGCTTTGACGTGACGATTATGTCTATCCAACGTTTTTTTTAAGTGTTTGAACAACCGATTCTCTTAATGCTGAAGTGTAACCAACCGTCCTTTATCACCAAAACAAACGAACCAAAATAACAATTCGTTAGAACTTTTTATATCTTAAAAACTAAAAAACAGCAGTAAAAAACAAAGATAAATTTTCCTACCCATATGCAGACATTCTATTGGATGTCTCATTTGCGGTGTCATATATGTAAAGTTGCAGGAATGTTGGATTCGCACCAGGAGCCGGTATCATATCACCTATTGAGTGATAGTTCTCACCACATATCTAGAATACATATGGCCCTTTTCCATCATTGATTGAGTTGTTAACTTTTCCTCCAAGCGACATAAAAGAAAACATCATGTTATATGCGCGGATATGCTCACGAAAATGAGACCTTTCTTCACCAACATTGTATAAATACGATAATAGTGATTGTGGTGGAGCTCTAATCAACGGAAGAACAACTTTGCCTTGCATGCAGCATGTTGAAAACTTGGGTTTAGCTCGTGTAGTCCTTTTTGCCAACCTTTCTCCATACCACATATAAGTTTTGCAAAACTCACATATATAAATAGGATCACCGTCATCATAATAACCTAAGAAAAAATATTTTATTATGTAATAATAAAAATTTAAGAATTAAATTACAAAAACCAATATAAAACGTTAATTAATAAATCTTAAATAATACCCTTAACATCTAATCCCGGTTTTACAATTGAGACTATGTCGGTCCGAACAATTGGTTCATCTGCGGTACCAACATCATCATTGGTTGCCCTTTTCCCTTTCCTCGACGTAGAACGTTTTTTATTAACAGGAGAAACATCGGTAACCTCTTCTTGTGGCACGACAACATCGGCCACTTGTTCTTCTGGCTCGGTATCTTCATCTTTTTCTTTTTCGGAATCAAAATCAGTTGCTATAAAGCAAGAAAATTCCTCAGTGTTGTAAGAAGCAAGCAAGGAATCTACAAAGAAAATTATAGATAACAAAAGTTTAATACAACTATTAATTTGTTGATAATTAATTTGATAAAAACATAATATATAATTCAGAAAAAATTATAAAGCAAACCAATATCTTGTTTTAAGGCTTTCTTTTCTCTCATAATAATCTTTCTTCTCTTCCTCGCAGCACGACAACCTTCCAAGGATAAATCTCTCTCATCAACGTAGAATTGACCAATTCCTCGACCAGTTTGGTAACTATCACCAGCTTTGGTTGGGGCATATCTTTCGTTTCTTGCACTCCAATCTACGTTAATTAAATAATTACAATTTTAGATATTTTTCCATATCAATAAACAGATAACATCGACCACAACTCACTTTTTTTGGATACAGATGAAGAAACCAGGAAGTCAGCATCATTTGACCTAACTTTGCGGTTCATTCTGATTTTTGATAATAGAACTACACGATAGTTGTATATGCATATATATATATATACATACATATATATCATTATATAATATACATTTTATGTTAATTAAATTATAATTGTTTCTATTTTCTTTACAACCGAAAATATTTATAGATCAATGATTCAGAAATTATGCTAATCCTAAATATTTTATATAAATAACATTGTTTTCCATTTGCCGAACAATGTACATTTTTGATATCTTCTATAAAACTCCATATCTTCCAGTTTTCTATATTTCTATTAAGATCCAACGTAAGGCGATGCATTCTACTTTTCCTTTTCTCGACTATAATACTAAAAAGAATAACATTGGTAATGTGTAAAAGTGTTAAATAATGAGAATATATTTGTAAATCATCAAAGAGTTGTCAACAGGTTAACATATTCTTTGGTTTATTTTATCATATAAAACAGTTTATATATATATATTGTTTCCTTTTCTAAAACGTAACTTATTAGCTTATATTATTCATATGATAAATAAAACTCATTAGCTTATTCATATAATAAATATGATTCATATTAATAATCCCAAAAAATTATCACTAAACAAAAAAAAAACCAATGAACCATTCCACGATCTAAATGGATCAGTTCTTAAAACACAAACTTCATATGAAAAACAGATTGACGAATTTCATCAAATCAAACCCAATTATTTGCATGCATCTTTGAATGTAGGATAAACAACACCTTCAACAGTCCTGATATCTTCATAAGAACATGGTCCTCTCACGACACCCAATAAAAGACGCAGGTAACTGATAACACCTGATTTTGACCACTTTTCACCATTGATTTCAAATGCTTTTTCAAAGGTTTTACTTTGTTTTAGGAACTTTTATTATGATTTCCATGTATTTGTAGTTTCAAGACTCTTTTCAGGAAACTTAGGGAATATGATGGCAAAATGGAAGAAATCCACATTTTTAGCTCAGAGTCAGACTGTCAAAAGTTCAGCCTCAAATAAAGACTTTCTCACCGTCCGATCCAGCCCAAATTTGGAGACGATCAAGAGGAGACAACCAGCTTTCCATAGCACTTTACATCACAAAGATCCAAAGTGAGTGACCCTGATTAGCGCCGAGGTGTTTTCTCACAGGAAGCAATGCTGAGACGCCGAGGTTCTTCTACGCAAGAGATAATATCGAAGCGCATTCGGGATAACACCCGCCGAAGCATTTCCAGAAGAGTTTTCACCGAGGCTATAGAAGAATTAAGGCTAAGACAGGTACAAGATGATGGGTGCCGATGCGTCTTGCTAGAGATAGTATCACCGAGGCGTGTGTTACAAGACTTAACGCCGAGGCGTGTTTAAAGACATGTGTGAGGACAATAACGCCAAAACGTTTCCAATAAGAGAATAACGCCGTGGCGTGTGTTGAAAGATTAACGCCAAGGCGCATATCCATAAGAGATAACGCCGAGGCGTGTGTTGAAAGATTAACGCAGAGGCGCATTTCTATAAGAGATAACGCCGTGGCGTGTATTGAAAGATTAACGCCGAGGTGCATTTCTATAAGAGATAACGCCGAGGCGTGTGTTGAAACATTAACGCCTAGGCGTATTTCCATAAGAGATAACGCCGAGACGTGTATTGAAAGATTAACGCCGATGCGTATGTTGAAGAATTTTTACCGAGGCATTTTGCTTGAGATAAGGACGAGCTGTTTGGAGAGACGGGACGTATGATATATTCATATCATTGCATGTTTAGGATGCATTTTTGGTCCAAAATAGAGTCTCGTGCATGCATTTTAGATTTATTATTCGTTCTCTCCTTGTTCTAGAGTTATAGAACTTTGCATTAGGTCCAAGTGAGTCCTGCATGTTTGGAGTGTCAATTAGGTGCTTTGGAGCTCACTTGGAGTGGAAAAGATGGAATCAGGTGAAGAAATGGTAAAAGAATGTGAAGAAATGGTGAAAACACGCTTGTGGAGGTTATCGGCCAAAAATCCTTCCAGGGAGTAAGGATCGGTCAAAACCTGTACCAGACCGAGATTTTATCGGCCAAAATTTTATGCCGCGGGACAGCCTTTTTATCGGCTAAAATGTGTTCTGCAGTGATGTGTTGTGTGGTGAGGGTCTCAATACCCTAAATGAAATCAATAGCCGCAAGTGCACAACTGATCAATTGTAGTACTTAGGGATCGAATCCACATGGAAGGATGATATTTCCTGCAAAAGTCTTCGAAAGAAATGTGAAGTAAGGAAGTCTAGAACCAGGCAATTTTTGTAGGGGTTTTGGTGGTGTCTTTAAAACGTAAAAACTAATCTTAATGGGAAAATACGAGAATTAAAATGACCTAATAACTAAACTTAAAGAAATTGACTAAAAACAAGAAAACAGCTAGACCCAAATTGCTTGTATGAAAATCGACTAAGTGAATGAAGAAAAATAACCTAAGGACTAAAACTTGTATTGAAATCGGCGAAAACTTAAAAAGACGAGACACTGAGTTTTCAGGGAAATTCTCTCCGAGGGATGAACGATTCAAAACATTGCTAAAGAGTAAATTTAATAAGATCATAGCAAAAACTTTTAGAACTCGAATCGCGAACGTATGAATACGCCACTGTCGTGATCATAACCAACTATCTCTCTCAACCCTGCCCAATAGGTTTCCATTCTGGCCCTGGAAAAGAAAAGATGCAGTAAGCTTAAGAGTCATCAATATTCACAGCTCTCCCATAGGTAGGTTTCCACTCCTATGGTCGATCTGCTCTGCTCGAACTAGATCTGGCCTCGAATGAAAACGTTCGCAACAACCAAAACCGGGATCAGATTGTAGTTCATGACGCTACTCCCATTATAAATAATTTTAGAAGATAATGTTCTAGTATTAGACTTCAATAGCTAATGGAATCCTGATCGAACATATATAACCCCCATCGAAAATCTCTTAAACCCAACAATAAAACTACTCATATATGATGAACGAAAGCAAAATCTTAGTATTAAAAAGTAGAACAGAAATCGAAAATTACAGAGAAATAAAAAGGGTTCATGTATTTATAGTTTTCAATGCTTCATGGTATCTAAAGGTTCCGGAATTAAAGCTGAGAAAATGACTTGGGCTTCTAAAATGGGCTTTCTAATCAGAGATGGCTGGACGCGATCGGACAGGACGTGGCCGCGATCGGACAGAACGTGGCCGCGGTGAATGGATGCTTGGCCGCGGTCGTATAACCTCTGACCGTGGTGAAAAGGCTGTTGGCCGCTGGTGGAAATGCTTGCCGGATGGTTTGGGACATTTTGCTCTTCTCGTAACTTTTTATTGAACCGTTGGATTGCCAAATTTTGAAAGCTGGTGATTCCATCTTTGAGGTCTCCAAATTTGAGCTGGATCAGACGGTGAGACGGTCTTCATATGAGGGTGAACTTCTGACGGTTTGACTGTGAGCTGAAAATCTGGTCTTCTACCCATTTTATTAATCTTTTTCCTAGATTTCCTAAAAAAAGTTTTGAAATTACAAATACTAGAAAAACATAATAAAAACACTTGAAAGCAATAAAAAACATAGAAAACGTATTTCAAAACAATCCAAAAAAGTGGTTAAAATATAGTGTTATCACGCGGTATGTTATTTCTCGGCCAAAACGTGTACATGAATGATCGACCAAAAGTTTCCTGACCCAATACGCTTCAAATATGCCTTTCCCAGAAAGCCTTCTCGTCCAATTCAGTCTCCGGTGCCTTCAAAAAATACAAGACGATTGAATCACGGTTCCAGAACACTTGGAATATTTTGATTTGGAGCAGTGAGCTAAAATATATAGCCAACAAAAGATAAACCTGTCTCACGTCCATTCTGAACCGATCCGATACTCCTTAGAGATGACCCGGGACGAAGCCCTTCCCTTCCGATATAGTTTCTTCTGTCTTCAGAAATATTTCAGTGCCCTGAGTCATCATACTAAAACGCTTGGAACATCCCATTTTGAGTGTTGAGTTGGGAGATATCACAGTCGGGAGACAGACATGTCTCGCAGCAAGAAACCGAAACCTCCCGAGTAGATGCAAAGATCCGTTTACCGGATGCACTGAAGTTCTTCATCAAAGTTGTAGGAAATTGAGCTGCCTTCCATTTGGAGTTTGTCACGAGCCGTTTGGACTCATATCCCACAAGATATGCAAAGTGCAAGTTGGTCCAAAAAATGAGAAATGCTGCGACATGGCTTTGTGACTAGGCTAACTCACAGCAAAGAATGTTTCGCTGGGAGAAAACTGCAACTTGAATGATGCGGGAGAGGTGACTCGGAGCAGGGTAAGGATTTCCAAAGCTCAAAATATTTTAGTCACGAACAGCCTGCAACATGGGAGTGCAAGTGAAGAAGGAGATGAACCATGTCGCACCCACACTCGCTTGGGGCTGCGACATGGCAGTGCGACATAGATGATGAGAAGTACCATGTCGCACTCATACTCTCTTGGGGCTGCGGCTTTGGAGCTGCAAGTGGGAAAGGAAGGATCTGAGCCGCAGGTGCAATTGTTTGAAGGATGCGACATGGGAGTGCGGTTAAAGAAGCAAGGGAGCTGACCCGCAGCAACAAGTGCTTGGGGCTGCAAGATGGCAGTGTGGGTGAGCTGAAGCCAGGACCATCTCACACCATAGCCACATGACCAAACTGAAATGGGTCAGTAAACAGTTTGTACTGGGCTGACCCGGTTTTTAGGGTTTTTTTCCAACGAAAATCTCATTTTTTCCTTAAGTTTTTAGCCACTTGTGTAAGAGACAACTAAGGAGAGATATCTCCTTTCTTTTCTTTGAATCAAAAGTGTTTGAGAGCTTAATCCATTCATCTTATCATCATAACTATTCATCTATCTTCCTTTCTCTATCAACTAATCATGTTTAACTACTTTTCTTGCAAAGGAATTACAGAATTAATCATGATTAGTCAGTAGTCACCTCATTGGGGTTCTAGATATGTAGGTTAGGGTGCTTAAGGGTTTGATTAAGGTTGCTTAGGACTAGATTTATGCATCTCTGTCTTGCTTAGCTGATCTTAATGCTGGGTTTTAGATGATATCTCTAACCCAGATCTTAGGCATTTCATCCATCCAAAAGGTGTTTGATGAAATGCCTGATCCAGATAAGTCAAGAGCCTATTTCTTATTTCACATGGGTTTGTTGTTTTGAGAATAGATAATATATAAGGATTTGTGTTTAATGCATTCCTTTCATTGTGCCTCTAATGATGATTAAGTATGAGCAATGTTTGATTTTTTATTTTGATGCTTGAGAAAGATAAAACGTGATTTGAATCTATAGCTGCTTAGATCATTCATCATCATTGTCATTAGCTCCTTGATTAGACCCTGATGCACCCTAGCCAACTATCAGGTCTAGAGCTCTTGATAACACCTGATTTTGACCCATTTTTACCATTGATTTCAAATGCTTTTTCAAAAGTTTTAATCAGTTTTAGAAATTTTTATTATGATTTTCATGTATTTGTAGTTTCAAGGCTCTTTTCAGGAAACTTTGGGAAAATGATGGCAAAATGGAAGAAATCCATTTTTTCAGCTCAGAGTCAGACCATCAGAAGTTCAGCCTGAAACGAAGACTTTTTCACCGTCTGATCCAGCTCCAATTTAGCGACAATCAAGAGGAGAAAACCAGCTTTCCATAGCACTTTACATCACAAAGATCCAACAGTGCAAAAGATACGTGGAGAATAAGTTGACACAGTTCACCAGTCCCGGAAAACTCTCACCTGCGGGAAAGACATGTTTTACCTGCTCTGGAAGACTCTCACCCCCGGTGGACCTTAGGACAAGCCACAAGGCCCAACTTCAAATCCCACTTCACCATTCCTCTTCAGGGAAGCCTTAAATGAGATCTGGAAGACCTTGGGACC
The DNA here is from genome assembly GCF_000478725.1 of Eutrema salsugineum. Taxonomy (NCBI): domain Eukaryota; kingdom Viridiplantae; phylum Streptophyta; class Magnoliopsida; order Brassicales; family Brassicaceae; genus Eutrema; species Eutrema salsugineum. The sequence continues at coordinate 20,941,765 of NW_006256909.1, read as the reverse complement.
TATAAATACATTGTTTAGCAGCCCTAAACGAGTGTGTGCTCATGTAATGAGATTTTGAGCCACCAAACTTTGTTTTCTAGGGTTAGGCGATAGAGATGGGAATTCTTCCCCAGATCAATTGTTCTTTCTCCTGTTTATATTTTTAACTTTTCTGTTTCATTCTTTTGCTTTCTTCTATGTCTTTTATCATTCATTGCATCATGTAGATTTTTCCCAGAAAATCAAGCTGTTTTAAAAGTCATCAATGAGCATATATATCGATTAGAATTTCTATAGTTCTAAACCATATTCTGGATCTCATCTCTTCTAAGTTGTTCATATTGCAAGAGAGTAATTTCATGACCTATTTTCTGAGCCTAGGATCGATCAGAGCCACGAGAGCGTTGTATCAGATCATCCATACCTAGCTTCAGAAGAACATAGTCGCTATAGGAGTCGAAAGCTACCTATAGAGAAGATGTGAACAGACGAATTCAATGTCTAATGCATGATCTCATTTTTGTCATGAGAGCGAGAGTTAATTGTCAGATCTGAGTGATTAGTTGATTAAGATGACGAGAGTTGGTTAATCATACATATGTATATTCTAGTTCCATGCAGATTCCCATAAACAGATGAAGATAAATCGCCTGGAAGCTAATTGGAAACACCACCATACATCGATTAGAGTAAACCAGAGAAGTCTAAATCGCCACCTATAAGTTTAAGAGTCTTTAGTTTGAGTAGATATGCTTTAGATATTCTTTTAAAAATTCATCCTGCATTGCATGTTATTTCTTGTGAATATTAGATTAGGTTTACATTAGGATTTTTAACCAAAAACCCAAAAACTTTTATTGGTTTATGACTTTGCTTACTTCCCAGTTTCTTGTTTCTTGCAGATTAGACATCTTCCCTGTGGATCGACACTCTAAGTTCTACAATGTACATCTCTGCACTTTCAGATTCTAGGGTTTTATAAATTTAAAAATTGCTTTATGGACCAATGGGCTTGTATGAAAAACAACCCTAGGCCCATAGCCAATCAAAGTTTTTGGCGCCGTTGCCGGGGAGGTTCTTAGTCGCTGGAGGTCTAAACCTGGGAGGTTGAAGCCGTAGAAGACTATATATATGTCAACCAAACTGAACTGATAAACACCCTAACCTTTTTTCTTTTTGTGCTTATTCTTTCTTCTGTTTGCCCTAGTTTCTGAATTCTTTGAAGCATGGATCATCGAAGAAGAAACCCTAACCCTTAGCGAAGGTTTTGCAACCTGTGTGAAGCTCCATGCGCATGTGAATCGTCTTCCAGGCGTGATTCCAATCATCCAGTTCGTCCTGATCATCCGAACCACCACCATGGAGACTCGCGACCTCCACACCATCAAGATGAGCCCTATTTGCCACACTTGGTGAATCATCGACAATCTCATCAGATTCTGCACAAGAACTATGAGAATAATCGACTTAACATCCTGATTAATCGATTGCAAACCAAGCTGAATCAGTTCCTTGCCTCTCAAGCCCTCATCGATGCTGCCCTGCGAACAAATATAGACGACATAACCATCAACCTTAACAAAAGGTTTGATGACCTCTCTGAGCATGTGAAGACACTGGAGGATCAGAGAACCAAAGGTAATGACGTGTTGGATCAGAGAATGGAGTCTGTCAGGGAAGAGCAGGAAAAAACAAGTTCAACATTCGGAAAAATGAAAGGGAGCTGCAAACCCTAACTTTCAAGATCGATGACTTGGATAAGGAACTGAATTAGAGGGAAAAAACAGACCTACAACTACACATTGAAGCTGTGGCAAGGCGTAACAAAGGTTGAAAACAAGAAAGAAGAGCTTGATGCTACTTTAGATAAAGTTGTCTATGCTTTAAATGAAGTAGAAGAGAAAGTTGAAAAACTTTCTAAAGATCAAAAAGAGTATGATCTGAACTCTGGAATCAATGATTTGGATACCCAAGACATGCCTATAAGTTTAAGAGTCTTTAGTTTGAGTTGATATGCTTTAGATATTCTTTTAAAAATTCATCCTGCATTGCATGTTATTTCTTGTGAATATTAGATTAGGTTTAGATTAGGATTTTTAACCAAAAACCCAAAAACTTTTATTGGTTTATGACTTTGCTTACTTCCCAGTTTGTTGTTTCTTGCAGATTAGACATCTTCCCTGTGGATCGACACTCTAAGTTCTACAATGTACATCTCTCCACTTTCAGATTCTAGGGTTTTATAAATTTAAAAATTTCTTTATGGACCAATGGGCTTGTATGAAAAACAACCATAGGCCCATAGCCAATCAAAGTTTTTGGCGCCGTTGCCGGGGAGGTTTTTAGTCGCTGGAGGTCTAAACCTGGGAGGTTGAAGCCGTAGAAGACTATATATATGTCAAGTTTCTGCCAAAACCACATACGAAGTAAACCAAACTGATAAACACCCTAACCTTTTTTCTTTTTGTGCTTATTCTTTCTTCTGTTTGCCCTAGTTTCAGAATTCTTTGAAGCATGGATCATCGAAGAAGAAACCCTAACCCTTAGCGAAGGTTTTGCAACCTGTGTGAAGCTCCATGTGCATGTGAATCGTCTTCTAGGCGTGATTCCAATCATCCAGTTCGTCCTGATCATACGAACCACCACAATGGAGACTCGCGACCTCCACACCATCAAGATGATCCCTATTTGCCACACTTGGTGAATCATCGACAATCTCATCAGATTCTGCACAAGAACTATGAGAACAATCGACTTAACATCCTGATTAATCGATTGCAAACCAAGCTGAATCAGTTCCTTGCCTCTCAAGCCCTCATCGATGCTGCCCTGCCAACAAGGATAGACGACATAACCATCAACCTTAACAAAAGGTTTGATGACCTCTCTGAGCATGTGAAGACACTGGAGGATCAGAGAACCAAAGGTAATGACGTGTTGGATCAGAGAATGGAGTCTGTCAGGGAAGAGCAGGAAAAAACAAGTTCAACATTCGGAAAAATGAAAGGGAGCTGCAAACCCTAACTTTCAAGATCGATGACTTGGATAAGGAACTGAATTAGAGCAAAAAACCAGACCTACAACTACACATTGAAGCTGTGGCAAGGCGTAGCAAAGGTTGAAAACAAGACAGAAGAGCTTGATGCTACTTTAGATAAAGTTGTCTATGCTTTAAATGAAGTAGAAGAGAAAGTTGAAAAACTTTCTAAAGATCATAAAGAGTATGATCTGAACTCTGGAATCAATGATTTGGATACCCAAGACATGCCTATAAGTTTAAGAGCCTTTAGTTTGAGTTGATATGCTTTAGATATTCTTTTAAAAATTCATCCTGCATTGCATGTTATTTCTTGTGAATATTAGATTAGGTTTAGATTAGGATTTTTAACCAAAAACCCAAAAACTTTTATTGGTTTATGACTTTGCTTACTTCCCAGTTTGTTGTTTCTTGCAGATTAGACATCTTCCTTGTGGATTGACACTCTAAGTTCTACAATGTACATCTCTGCACTTTCAGATTCTAGGGTTTTATAAATTTAAAAATTTCTTTATGGACCAATGGGCTTGTATGAAAAACAACCCTAGGCCCATAGCCAATCAAATTTTTTGGCGCCGTTGCCGGGGAGGTTCTTAGTCGCTGGAGGTCTAAACCTGGGAGGTTGAAGCCGTAGAAGACTATATATATGTCAAGTTTCTTCCATAACAACATACGAAGTAAACCAAACTGATAAACACCCTAACCTTTTTTCTTTTTGTGCTTATTCTTTCTTCTGTTTGTCCTAGTTTCAGAATTCTTTGAAGGATGGATCATCGAAGAAGAAACCCTAACCCTTAGCGAAGGTTTTGCAACCTGTGTGAAGCTCCATGCGCATGTGAATCGTCTTCCAGGCGTGATTCCAATCATCCAGTTCGTCCTGATCATCCGAACCACCACCATGGAGACTCGCGACCTCCACACCATCAAGATGAGCCCTATTTGCCACACTTGGTGAATCATCGACAATCTCATCAGATTCTGCACCAGAACTATGAGAACAATCGACTTAACATCCTGATTAATCGATTGCAAACCAAGCTGAATCAGTTCCTTGCCTCTCAAGCCCTCATCGATGCTGCCCTGCGAACAAGGATAGACGACATAACCATCAACCTTAACAATAGGTTTGATGACCTGTCTGAGCACGTGAAGACACTGGAGGGTCAGAGAACCAAAGGTAATGACGTGTTGGATCAGAGAATGGAGTCTGTCAGGGAAGAGCAGGAAAAAACAAGTTCAACATTCGGAAAAATGAAAGGGAGCTGCAAACCCTAACTTTCAAGATCGATGACTTGGATAAGGAACTGAATTAGAGCAAAAAACCAGACCTACAACTACACATTGAAGCTGTGGCAAGGCGTAGCAAAGGTTGAAAACAAGACAGAAGAGCTTGATGCTACTTTAGATAAAGTTGTCTATGCTTTAAATGAAGTAGAAAAGAAAGTTAAAAAACTTTCTAAAGATCATAAAGAGTATGATCTGAACTCTGGAATCAATGATTTGGATACCCAAGACATGCCTATAAGTTTAAGAGTCTTTAGTTTGAGTTGATATGCTTTAGAAATTCTTTTAAAAATTCATCCTGTATTGCATGTTATTTATTGTGAATATTAGATTAGGTTTAGATTAGGATTTTTAACCAAAAACCCAAAAACTTTTATTGGTTTATGACTTTGCTTACTTCCCAGTTTGTTGTTTCTTGCAGATTAGACATCTTCCTTGTGGATTGACACTCTAAGTTCTACAATGTACATCTCTGCACTTTCAGATTCTAGGGTTTTATAAATTTAAAAATTTCTTTATGGACCAATGGGCTTGTATGAAAAACAACCCTAGACCCATAGCCAATCAAATGAGACTAGGGTTTTGGTGTTAGCGTCTGGAAACTAGACCCAATGTCTGCATAGTCAAAGCTTGTTATAAAAGCTTGCTATATATGTCAAGTTTCTTCCAAAACAACATACGAAGTAAACCAAACTGATAAACACCCTAACCTTTTTTCTTTTTGTGCTTATTCTTTCTTCTGTTTGTCCTAGTTTCAGAATTCTTTGAAGGATGGATCATCGAAGAAGAAACCCTAACCCTTAGCGAAGGTTTTGCAACCTGTGTGAAGCTCCATGCGCATGTGAATCGTCTTCCAGGCGTGATTCCAATCATCCAGTTCGTCCTGATCATCCGAACCACCACCATGGAGACTCGCGACCTCCACACCATCAAGATGAGCCCTATTTGCCACACTTGGTGAATCATCGACAATCTCATCAGATTCTGCACCAGAACTATGAGAACAATCGACTTAACATCCTGATTAATCGATTGCAAACCAAGCTGAATCAGTTCCTTGCCTCTCAAGCCCTCATCGATGCTGCCCTGCGAACAAGGATAGACGACATAACCATCAACCTTAACAATAGGTTTGATGACCTCTCTGAGCACGTGAAGACACTGGAGGATCAGAGAACCAAAGGTAATGACGTGTTGGATCAGAGAATGGAGTCTGTCAGGGAAGAGCAGGAAAAAAACAAGTTCAACATTCGGAAAAATGAAAGGGAGCTGCAGACCCTAACTTTCAAGATCGATGACTTGGATAAGGAACTGAATTAGAGCAAAAAACCAGACCTACAACTACACATTGAAGCTGTGGCAAGGCGTAGCAAAGGTTGAAAACAATACAGAAGAGCTTGATGCTACTTTAGATAAAGTTGTCTATGCTTTAAATGAAGTAGAAGAGAAAGTTGAAAAACCTTCTAAAGATCATAAAGAGTATGATCTGAACTCTGGAATCAATGATTTGGATACCCAAGACATGCCTATAAGTTTAAGAGCCTTTAGTTTGAGTTGATATGCTTTAGATATTCTTTTAAAAATTCATCCTGCATTGCATGTTATTTCTTGTGAATATTAGATTAGGTTTAGATTAGGATTTTTAACCAAAAACCCAAAAACTTTTATTGGTTTATGACTTTGCTTACTTCCCAGTTTGTTGTTTCTTGCAGATTAGACATCTTCCTTGTGGATTGACACTCTAAGTTCTACAATGTACATCTCTGCACGTTCAGATTCTAGGGTTTTATAAATTTAAAAATTTCTTTATGGACCAATGGGCTTGTATGAAAAACAACCCTAGGCCCATAGCCAATCAAATTTTTTGGCGCCGTTGCCGGGGAGGTTCTTAGTCGCTGGAGGTCTAAACCTGGGAGGTTGAAGCCGTAGAAGACTATATATATGTCAAGTTTCTTCCAAAACAACATACGAAGTAAACCAAACTGATAAACATCCTAACCTTTTTTCTTTTTGTGCTTATTCTTTCTTCTGTTTGTCCTAGTTTCAGAATTCTTTGAAGGATGGATCATCGAAGAAGAAACCCTAACCCTTAGCAAAGGTTTTGCAACCTGTGTGAAGCTCCATGCGCATGTGAATCGTCTTCCAGGCGTGATTCCAATCATCCAGTTCGTCCTGATCATCCGAACCACCACCATGGAGACTTGCGACCTCCACACCATCAAGATGAGCCCTATTTGCCACACTTGGTGAATCATCGACAATCTCATCAGATTCTGCACCAGAACTATGAGAACAATCGACTTAACATCCTGATTAATCGATTGCAAACCAAGCTGAATCAGTTCCTTGCCTCTCAAGCCCTCATCGATGCTGCCCTGCGAACAAGGATAGACGACATAACCATCAACCTTAACAATAGGTTTGATGACCTGTCTGAGCACGTGAAGACACTGGAGGGTCAGAGAACCAAAGGTAATGACGTGTTGGATCAGAGAATGGAGTCTGTCAGGGAAGAGCAGGAAAAAACAAGTTCAACATTCGGAAAAATGAAAGGGAGCTGCAAACCCTAACTTTCAAGATCGATGACTTGGATAAGGAACTGAATTAGAGCAAAAAACCAGACCTACAACTACACATTGAAGCTGTGGCAAGGCGTAGCAAAGGTTGAAAACAAGACAGAAGAGCTTGATGCTACTTTAGATAAAGTTGTCTATGCTTTAAATGAAGTAGAAGAGAAAGTTAAAAAACTTTCTAAAGATCATAAAAAGTATGATCTGAACTCTGGAATCAATGATTTGGATACCCAAGACATGCCTATAAGTTTAAGAGTCTTTAGTTTGAGTTGATATGCTTTAGAAATTCTTTTAAAAATTCATCCTGTATTGCATGTTATTTATTGTGAATATTAGATTAGGTTTAGATTATGATTTTTAACCAAAAACCCAAAAACTTTTATTGGTTTATGACTTTGCTTACTTCTCAGTTTGTTGTTTCTTGCAGATTAGACATCTTCCCTGTGGATCGACACTCTAAGTTCTACAATGTACATCTCTGCACTTTCAGATTCTAGGGTTTTATAAATTTAAAAATTTCTTTATGGACCAATGGGCTTGTATGAAAAACAATCCTAGGCCCATAGCCAATCAAATTTTTTGGCGCCGTTGCCGGGGAGGTTCTTAGTCGCTGGAGGTCTAAACCTGGGAGGTTGAAGCCGTAGAAGACTATATATATGTCAAGTTTCTTCCAAAACAACATACGAAGTAAACCAAACTGATAAACACCCTAACCTTTTTTCTTTTTGTGCTTATTCTTTCTTCTGTTTGTCCTAGTTTCAGAATTCTTTGAAGGATGGATCATCGAAGAAGAAACCCTAACCCTTAGCGAAGGTTTTGCAACCTGTGTGAAGCTCCATGCGCATGTGAATCGTCTTCCAGGCGTGATTCCAATCATCCAGTTCGTCCTGATCATCCGAACCACCACCATGGAGACTCGCGACCTCCACACCATCAAGATGAGCCCTATTTGCCACACTTGGTGAATCATCGACAATCTCATCAGATTCTGCACCAGAACTATGAGAACAATCGACTTAACATCCTGATTAATCGATTGCAAACCAAGCTGAATCAGTTCCTTGCCTCTCAAGCCCTCATCGATGCTGCCCTGCGAACAAGGATAGACGACATAACCATCAACCTTAACAATAGGTTTGATGACCTCTCTGAGCACGTGAAGACACTGGAGGATCAGAGAACCAAAGGTAATGACGTGTTGGATCAGAGAATGGAGTCTGTCAGGGAAGAGCAGGAAAAAAACAAGTTCAACATTCGGAAAAATGAAAGGGAGCTGCAGACCCTAACTTTCAAGATCGATGACTTGGATAAGGAACTGAATTAGAGCAAAAAACCAGACCTACAACTACACATTGAAGCTGTGGCAAGGCGTAGCAAAGGTTGAAAACAAGACAGAAGAGCTTGATGCTACTTTAGATAAAGTTGTCTATGCTTTAAATGAAGTAGAAGAGAAAGTTAAAAAACTTTCTAAAGATCATAAAGAGTATGATCTGAACTCTGGAATCAATGATTTGGATACCCAAGACATGCCTATAAGTTTAAGAGTCTTTAGTTTGAGTTGATATGCTTTAGATATTCTTTTAAAAATTCATCCTGCATTGCATGTTATTTCTTGTGAATATTAGATTAGGTTTAGATTAGGATTTTTAACCAAAAACCCAAAAACTTTTATTGGTTTATGACTTTGCTTACTTCTCAGTTTGTTGTTTCTTGCAGATTAGACATCTTCCCTGTGGATCGACACTCTAAGTTCTACAATGTACATTTCTTCACTTTCAGATTCTAGGGTTTTATAAATTTAAAAATTTCTTTATGGACCAATGGGCTTGTATGAAAAACAACCCTAGGCCCATAGCCAATCAACGTTTTTGGCGCCGTTGCCGGGGAGGGTCTTAGTCGCTGGAGGTCTAAACCTGGGAGGTTGAAGCCGTAGAAGACTATATATATGTCAAGTTTCTGCCAAAATAACATACGAAGTAAACCAAACTGATAAACACCCTAACCTTTTTTCTTTTTGTGCTTATTCTTTCTTCTGTTTGCCCTAGTTTCAGAATTCTTTGAAGCATGTATCATCGAAGAAGAAACCCTAACCTTTAGCGAAGGTTTTGCAACCTGTGTGAAGCTCCATGCGCATGTGAATCGTCTTCCAGGCGTGATTCCAATCATCCAGTTCGTCCTGATAATCCGAACCACCACAATGGAGACTCGCGACCTCCACACCATCAAGATGAGCCCTATTTGGCACACTTGGTTAATCATCGACAATCTCATCAGATTCTGCACCAGAACTATGAGAACAATCGACTTAACATCCTGATTAATCGATTGCAAACCAAGCTGAATCAGTTCCTTGCCTCTCAAGCCCTCATCGATGCTGCCCTGCGAACAAGGATAGACGACATAACCATCAACCTTAACAATAGGTTTGATGACCTGTCTGAGCACGTGAAGACACTGGAGGGTCAGAGAACCAAAGGTAATGACGTGTTGGATCAGAGAATGGAGTCTGTCAGGGAAGAGCAGGAAAAAACAAGTTCAACATTCGGAAAAATGAAAGGGAGCTGCAAACCCTAACTTTCAAGATCGATGACTTGGATAAGGAACTGAATTAGAGCAAAAAACCAGACCTACAACTACACATTGAAGCTGTGGCAAGGCGTAGCAAAGGTTGAAAACAAGACAGAAGAGCTTGATGCTACTTTAGATAAAGTTGTCTATGCTTTAAATGAAGTAGAAGAGAAAGTTAAAAAACTTTCTAAAGATCATAAAGAGTATGATCTGAACTCTGGAATCAATGATTTGGATTCCCAAGACATGTCTATAAGTTTAAGAGTCTTTAGTTTGAGTTGATATGCTTTAGAAATTCTTTTAAAAATTCATCCTGTATTGCATGTTATTTATTGTGAATATTAGATTAGGTTTAGATTAGGATTTTTAACCAAAAACCCAAAAACTTTTATTGGTTTATGACTTTGCTTACTTCTCAGTTTGTTGTTTCTTGCAGATTAGACATCTTCCCTGTGGATCGACACTCTAAGTTCTACAATGTACATCTCTGCACTTTCAGATTCTAGGGTTTTATAAATTTAAAAATTTCTTTATGGACCAATGGGCTTGTATGAAAAACAACCCTAGACCCATAGCCAATCAAAGTTTTTGGCGCCATTGCCGGAGAGGGTCTTAGTCGCTGGAGGTCTAAACCTGGGAGGTTGAAGCCGTAGAAGACTATATATATGTCAAGTTTATGCCAAAATAACATACGAAGTAAACCAAACTGATAAACACCCTAACCTTTTTTCTTTTTGTGCTTATTCTTTCTTCTGTTTGCCCTAGTTTCAGAATTCTTTGAAGCATGTATCATCGAAGAAGAAACCCTAACCTTTAGCGAAGGTTTTGCAACCTGTGTGAAGCTCCATGCGCATGTGAATCGTCTTCCAGGCGTGATTCCAATCATCCACTTCGTCCTGATAATCCGAACCACCACAATGGAGACTCGCGACCTCCACACCATCAAGATGAGCCCTATTTGGCACACTTGGTTAATCATCGACAATCTCATCAGATTCTGCACCAGAACTATGAGAACAATCGACTTAACATCCTGATTAATCGATTGCAAACCAAGCTGAATCAGTTCCTTGCCTCTCAAGCCCTCATCGATGCTGCCCTGCGAACAAGGATAGACGACATAACCATCAACCTTAACAATAGGTTTGATGACCTGTCTGAGCACGTGAAGACACTGGAGGGTCAGAGAACCAAAGGTAATGACGTGTTGGATCAGAGAATGGAGTCTGTCAGGGAAGAGCAGGAAAAAACAAGTTCAACATTCGGAAAAATGAAAGGGAGCTGCAAACCCTAACTTTCAAGATCGATGACTTGGATAAGGAACTGAATTAGAGCAAAACACCAGACCTACAACTACACATTGAAGCTGTGGCAAGGCGTAGCAAAGGTTGAAAACAAGACAGAAGAGCTTGATGCTACTTTAGATAAAGTTGTCTATGCTTTAAATGAAGTAGAAGAGAAAGTTAAAAAACTTTCTAAAGATCATAAAGAGTATGATCTGAACTCTGGAATCAATGATTTGGATACCCAAGACATGCCTATAAGTTTAAGAGTCTTTAGTTTGAGTTGATATGCTTTAGATATTCTTTTAAAAATTCATCCTGCATTGCATGTTATTTCTTGTGAATATTAGATTAGGTTTAGATTAGGATTTTTAACCAAAAACCCAAAAACTTTTATTGGTTTATGACTTTGCTTACTTCTCAGTTTGTTGTTTCTTGCAGATTAGACATCTTCCCTGTGGATCGACACTCTAAGTTCTACAATGTACATTTCTTCACTTTCAGATTCTAGGGTTTTATAAATTTAAAAATTTCTTTATGGACCAATGGGCTTGTATGAAAAACAACCCTAGGCCCATAGCCAATCAACGTTTTTGGCGCCGTTGCCGGGGAGGGTCTTAGTCGCTGGAGGTCTAAACCTGGGAGGTTGAAGCCGTAGAAGACTATATATATGTCAAGTTTCTGCCAAAATAACATACGAAGTAAACCAAACTGATAAACACCCTAACCTTTTTTCTTTTTGTGCTTATTCTTTCTTCTGTTTGCCCTAGTTTCAGAATTCTTTGAAGCATGGATCATCGAAGAAGAAACCCTAACCCTTAGCGAAGGTTTTGCAACCTGTGTGAAGCTCCATGCGCATGTGAATCGTCTTCCAGGCGTGATTCCAATCATCCAGTTCGTCCTGATCATCCGAACCACCACCATGGAGACTCGCGACCTCCACACCATCAAGATGAGCCCTATTTGCCACACTTGGTGAATCATCGACAATCTCATCAGATTCTGCACCAGAACTATGAGAACAATCGACTTAACATCCTGATTAATCGATTGCAAACCAAGCTGAATCAGTTCCTTGCCTCTCAAGCCCTCATCGATGCTGCCCTGCGAACAAGGATAGACGACATAACCATCAACCTTAACAAAAGGTTTGATGACCTCTCTGAGCATGTGAAGACACTGGAGGGTCAGAGAACCAAAGGTAATGACGTGTTGGATCAGAGAATGGAGTCTGTCAGGGAAGAGCAGGAAAAAACAAGTTCAACATTCGGAAAAATGAAAGGGAGCTGCAAACCCTAACTTTCAAGATCGATGACTTGGATAAGGAACTGAATTAGAGCAAAAAACCAGACCTACAACTACACATTGAAGCTGTGGCAAGGCGTAGCAAAGGTTGAAAACAAGACAGAAGAGCTTGATGCTACTTTAGATAAAGTTGTCTATGCTTTAAATGAAGTAGAAAAGAAAGTTAAAAAACTTTCTAAAGATCATAAAGAGTATGATCTGAACTCTGGAATCAATGATTTGGATACCCAAGACATGCCTATAAGTTTAAGAGTCTTTAGTTTGAGTTGATATGCTTTAGAAATTCTTTTAAAAATTCATCCTGTATTGCATGTTATTTATTGTGAATATTAGATTAGGTTTAGATTAGGATTTTTAACCAAAAACCCAAAAACTTTTATTGGTTTATGACTTTGCTTACTTCTCAGTTTGTTGTTTCTTGCAGATTAGACATCTTCCCTGTGGATCGACACTCTAAGTTCTACAATGTACATCTCTGCACTTTCAGATTCTAGGGTTTTATAAATTTAAAAATTTCTTTATGGACCAATGGGCTTGTATGAAAAACAACCCTAGACCCATAGCCAATCAAAGTTTTTGGCGCCATTGCCGGAGAGGGTCTTAGTCGCTGGAGGTCTAAACCTGGGAGGTGGAAGCCGTAGAAGACTATATATATGTCAAGTTTATGCCAAAATAACATACGAAGTAAACCAAACTGATAAACACCCTAACCTTTTTTCTTTTTGTGCTTATTCTTTCTTCTGTTTGCCCTAGTTTCAGAATTCTTTGAAGCATGTATCATCGAAGAAGAAACCCTAACCTTTAGCGAAGGTTTTGCAACCTGTGTGAAGCTCCATGCGCATGTGAATCGTCTTCCAGGCGTGATTCCAATCATCCACTTCGTCCTGATAATCCGAACCACCACAATGGAGACTCGCGACCTCCACACCATCAAGATGAGCCCTATTTGGCACACTTGGTTAATCATCGACAATCTCATCAGATTCTGCACCAGAACTATGAGAACAATCGACTTAACATCCTGATTAATCGATTGCAAACCAAGCTGAATCAGTTCCTTGCCTCTCAAGCCCTCATCGATGCTGCCCTGCGAACAAGGATAGACGACATAACCATCAACCTTAACAATAGGTTTGATGACCTGTCTGAGCACGTGAAGACACTGGAGGGTCAGAGAACCAAAGGTAATGACGTGTTGGATCAGAGAATGGAGTCTGTCAGGGAAGAGCAGGAAAAAACAAGTTCAACATTCGGAAAAATGAAAGGGAGCTGCAAACCCTAACTTTCAAGATCGATGACTTGGATAAGGAACTGAATTAGAGCAAAAAACCAGACCTACAACTACACATTGAAGCTGTGGCAAGGCGTAGCAAAGGTTGAAAACAAGACAGAAGAGCTTGATGCTACTTTAGATAAAGTTGTCTATGCTTTAAATGAAGTAGAAAAGAAAGTTAAAAAACTTTCTAAAGATCATAAAGAGTATGATCTGAACTCTGGAATCAATGATTTGGATACCCAAGACATGCCTATAAGTTTAAGAGTCTTTAGTTTGAGTTGATATGCTTTAGAAATTCTTTTAAAAATTCATCCTGTATTGCATGTTATTTATTGTGAATATTAGATTAGGTTTAGATTAGGATTTTTAACCAAAAACCCAAAAACTTTTATTGGTTTATGACTTTGCTTACTTCTCAGTTTGTTGTTTCTTGCAGATTAGACATCTTCCCTGTGGATCGACACTCTAAGTTCTACAATGTACATCTCTGCACTTTCAGATTCTAGGGTTTTATAAATTTAAAAATTTCTTTATGGACCAATGGGCTTGTATGAAAAACAACCCTAGGCCCATAGCCAATCAACGTTTTTGGCGCCATTGCCGGAGAGGGTCTTAGTCGCTGGAGGTCTAAACCTGGGAGGTTGAAGCCGTAGAAGACTATATATATGTCAAGTTTATGCCAAAATAACATACGAAGTAAACCAAACTGATAAACACCCTAACCTTTTTTCTTTTTGTGCTTATTCTTTCTTCTGTTTGCCCTAGTTTCAGAATTCTTTGAAGCATGTATCATCGAAGAAGAAACCCTAACCCTTAGCGAAGGTTTTGCAACCTGTGTGAAGCTCCATGCGCATGTGAATCGTCTTCTAGGCGTGATTCCAATCATCCAGTTCGTCCTGATCATCCGAACCATCACCATGGAGACTCGCGACCTCCACACCATCAAGATGAGCCCTATTTGGCACACTTGGTGAATCATCGACAATCTCATCAGATTCTGCACCAGAACTATGAGAACAATCGACTTAACATCCTGATTAATCGATTGCAAACCAAGCTGAATCAGTTCCTTGCCTCTCAAGCCCTCATCGATGCTGCCCTGCGAACAAGGATAGACGACATAACCATCAACCTTAACAATAGGTTTGATGACCTGTCTGAGCACGTGAAGACACTGGAGGGTCAGAGAACCAAAGGTAATGACGTGTTGGATCAGAGAATGGAGTCTGTCAGGGAAGAGCAGGAAAAAACAAGTTCAACATTCGGAAAAATGAAAGGGAGCTGCAAACCCTAACTTTCAAGATCGATGACTTGGATAAGGAACTGAATTAGAGCAAAAAACCAGACCTACAACTACACATTGAAGCTGTGGCAAGGCGTAGCAAAGGTTGAAAACAAGACAGAAGAGCTTGATGCTACTTTAGATAAAGTTGTCTATGCTTTAAATGAAGTAGAAGAGAAAGTTGAAAAACTTTCTAAAGATCATAAAGAGTATGATCTGAACTCTGGAATCAATGATTTGGATACCCAAGACATGCCTATAAGTTTAAGAGCCTTTAGTTTGAGTTGATATGCTTTAGATATTCTTTTAAAAATTCATCCTGCATTGCATGTTATTTCTTGTGAATATTAGATTAGGTTTAGATTAGGATTTTTAACCAAAAACCCAAAAACTTTTATTGGTTTATGACTTTGCTTACTTCCCAGTTTGTTGTTTCTTGCAGATTAGACATCTTCCTTGTGGATTGACACTCTAAGTTCTACAATGTACATCTCTGCACTTTCAGATTCTAGGGTTTTATAAATTTAAAAATTTCTTTATGGACCAATGGGCTTGTATGAAAAACAACCCTAGGCCCATAGCCAATCAAATTTTTTGGCGCCGTTGCCGGGGAGGTTCTTAGTCGCTGGAGGTCTAAACCTGGGAGGTTGAAGCCGTAGAAGACTATATATATGTCAAGTTTCTTCCATAACAACATACGAAGTAAACCAAACTGATAAACACCCTAACCTTTTCTCTTTTTGTGCTTATTCTTTCTTCTGTTTGCCCTAGTTTCAGAATTCTTTGAAGCATGGATCATCGAAGAAGAAACCCTAACCCTTAGCGAAGGTTTTGCAACCAGTGTGAAGCTCCATGCGCATGTGAATCGTCTTCCAGGCGTGATTCCAATCATCCAGTTCGTCCTGATCATCCGAACCACCACCATGGAGACTCGCGACCTCCACACCATCAAGATGAGCCCTATTTGCCACACTTGGTGAATCATCGACAATCTCATCAGATTCTACACTAGAACTATGAGAACAATCGACTTAACATCCTGATTAATCGATTGCAAACCAAGCTGAATCAGTTCCTTGCCTTTCAAGCCCTCATCGATGCTGCCCTGCGAACAAGGATAGACGACATGACCATCAACCTTAACAAAAGGTTTGATGACCTCTCTGAGCACGTGAAGACACTGGAGGGTCAGAGAACCAAAGGTAATGACGTGTTGGATCAGAGAATGGAGTCTGTCAGGGAAGAGCAGGAAAAAACAAGTTCAACATTCGGAAAAATGAAAGGGAGCTGCAAACCCTAACTTTCAAGATCGATGACTTGGATAAGGAACTGAATTAGAGCAAAAAACCAGACCTACAACTACAAATTGAAGCTGTGGCAAGGCGTAGCAAAGGTTGAAAACAAGACAGAAGAGCTTGATGCTACTTTAGATAAAGTTGTCTATGCTTTAAATGAAGTAGAAGAGAAAGTTAAAAAACTTTCTAAAGATCATAAAGAGTATGATCTGAACTCTGGAATCAATGATTTGGATACCCAAGACATGCCTATAAGTTTAAGAGTCTTTAGTTTGAGTTGATATGCTTTAGATATTCTTTTAAAAATTCATCCTGCATTGCATGTTATTTCTTGTGAATATTAGATTAGGTTTAGATTAGGATTTTTAACCAAAAACCCAAAAACTTTTATTGGTTTATGACTTTGCTTACTTCTCAGTTTGTTGTTTCTTGCAGATTAGACATCTTCCCTGTGGATCGACACTCTAAGTTCTACAATGTACATTTCTTCACTTTCAGATTCTAGGGTTTTATAAATTTAAAAATTTCTTTATGGACCAATGGGCTTGTATGAAAAACAACCCTAGGCCCATAGCCAATCAACGTTTTTGGCGCCGTTGCCGGGGAGGGTCTTAGTCGCTGGAGGTCTAAACCTGGGAGGTTGAAGCCGTAGAAGACTATATATATGTCAAGTTTATGCCAAAATAACATACGAAGTAAACCAAACTGATAAACACCCTAACCTTTTTTCTTTTTGTGCTTATTCTTTCTTCTGTTTGCCCTAGTTTCAGAATTCTTTGAAGCATGGATCATCGAAGAAGAAACCCTAACCCTTAGCGAAGGTTTTGCAACCTGTGTGAAGCTCCATGCGCATGTGAATCGTCTTCCAGGCGTGAATCCAATCATCCAGTTCGTCCTGATCATCCGAACCACCACCATGGAGACTCGCGACCTCCACACCATCAAGATGAGCCCTATTTGCCACACTTGGTGAATCATCGACAATCTCATCAGATTCTGCACCAGAACTATGAGAACAATCGACTTAACATCCTGATTAATCGATTGCAAACCAAGCTGAATCAGTTCCTTGCCTCTCAAGCCCTCATCGATGCTGCCCTGCGAACAAGGATAGACGACATAACCATCAACCTTAACAATAGGTTTGATGACCTCTCTGAGCACGTGAAGACACTGGAGGATCAGAGAACCAAAGGTAATGACGTGTTGGATCAGAGAATGGAGTCTGTCAGGGAAGAGCAGGAAAAAAAGAGTTCAACATTCGGAAAAATGAAAGGGAGCTGCAAACCCTAACATTCAAGATCGATGACTTGGATAAGGAACTGAATTAGAGCAAAAAACCAGACCTACAACTACACATTGAAGCTGTGGCAAGGCGTAGCAAAGGTTGAAAACAAGACAGAAGAGCTTGATGCTACTTTAGATAAAGTTGTCTATGCTTTAAATGAAGTAGAAGAGAAAGTTAAAAAACTTTCTAAAGATCATAAAGAGTATGATCTGAACTCTGGAATCAATGATTTGGATACCCAAGACATGCCTATAAGTTTAAGAGTCTTTAGTTTGAGTTGATATGCTTTAGATATTCTTTTAAAAATTCATCCTGCATTGCATGTTATTTCTTGTGAATATTAGATTAGGTTTAGATTATGATTTTTAACCAAAAACCCAAAAACTTTTATTGGTTTATGACTTTGCTTACTTCCCAGTTTGTTGTTTCTTGCAGATTAGACATCTTCCCTGTGGATCGACACTCTAAGTTCTACAATGTACATTTCTTCACTTTCAGATTCTAGGGTTTTATAAATTTAAAAATTTCTTTATGGACCAATGGGCTTGTATGAAAAACAACCCTAGGCCCATAGCCAATCAACGTTTTTGGCGCCGTTGCCGGGGAGGTTCTTAGTCGCTGGAGGTCTAAACCTGGGAGGTTGAAGCCGTAGAAGACTATATATATGTCAAGTTTCTGCCAAAATAACATACGAAGTAAACCAAACTGATAAACACCCTAACCTTTTTTCTTTTTGTGCTTATTCTTTCTTCTGTTTGCCCTAGTTTCAGAATTCTTTGAAGCATGGATCATCGAAGAAGAAACCCTAACCCTTAGCGAAGGTTTTGCAACCTGTGTGAAGCTCCATGCGCATGTGAATCGTCTTCCAGGCGTGAATCCAATCATCCAGTTCGTCCTGATCATCCGAACCACCACCATGGAGACTCGCGACCTCCACACCATCAAGATGAGCCCTATTCGCCACACTTGGTGAATCATCGACAATCTCATCAGATTCTGCACCAGAACTATGAGAACAATCGACTTAACATCCTGATTAATCGATTGCAAACCAAGCTGAATCAGTTCCTTGCCTCTCAAGCCCTCATCGATGCTGCCCTGCGAACAAGGATAGACGACATAACCATCAACCTTAACAAAAGGTTTGATGACCTCTCTGAGCATGTGAAGACACTGGAGGATCAGAGAACCAAAGGTAATGACGTGTTGGATCAGAGAATGGAGTCTGTCAGGGAAGAGCAGGAAAAAAACAAGTTCAACATTCGGAAAAATGAAAGGGAGCTGCAAACCCTAACTTTCAAGATCGATGACTTGGATAAGGAACGGAATTAGAGCAAAAAACCAGACCTACAACTACACATTGAAGCTGTGGCAAGGCGTAGCAAAGGTTGAAAACAAGACAGAAGAGATTGATGCTACTTTAGATAAAGTTGTCTATGCTTTAAATGAAGTAGAAGAGAAAGTTGAAAAACTTTCTAAAGATCATAAAGAGTATGATCTGAACTCTGGAATCAATGATTTGGATACCCAAGACATGCCTATAAGTTTAAGAGTCTTTAGTTTGAGTTGATATGCTTTAGATATTCTTTTAAAAATTCATCCTGCATTGCATGTTATTTCTTGTGAATATTAGATTAGGTTTAGATTAGGATTTTTAACCAAAAACCCAAAAACTTTTATTGGTTTATGACTTTGCTTACTTCCCAGTTTGTTGTTTCTTGCAGATTAGACATCTTCCCTGTGGATCGACACTCTAAGTTCTACAATGTACATCTCTTCACTTTCAGATTCTAGGGTTTTATAAATTTAAAAATTTCTTTATGGACCAATGGGCTTGTATGAAAAACAACCCTAGGCCCATAGCCAATCAAAGTTTTTGGCGCCGTTGCCAGGGAGGTTCTTAGTCGCTGGAGGTCTAAACCTGGGAGGTTGAAGCCGTAGAAGACTATTTATATGTCAAGTTTCTGCCAAAACAACATACGAAGTAAACCAAACTGATAAACACCCTAACCTTTTTTCTTTTTGTGCTTATTCTTTCTTCTGTTTGCCCTAGTTTCAGAATTCTTTGAAGCATGGATCATCGAAGAAGAAACCCTAACCCTTAGCGAAGGTTTTGCAACCTGTGTGAAGCTCCATGCGCATGTGAATCGTCTTCCAGGCGTGATTCCAATCATCCAGTTCGTCCTGATCATCCGAACCACCACCATGGAGACTCGCGACCTCCACACCATCAAGATGAGCCCTATTTGCCACACTTGGTGAATCATCGACAATCTCATCAGATTCTGCACCAGAACTATGAGAACAATTGACTTAACATCCTGATTGATCGATAGCAAACCAAGCTGAATCAGTTCCTTGCCTCTCAAGCCCTCATCGATGCTGCCCTGCGAACAAGGATAGACGACATAACCATCAACCTTAACAAAAGGTTTGATGACCTCTCTGAGCATGTGAAGACACTGGAGGATCAGAGAACACAAAGGGAATGATGTGTTGGATCAGAGAATGGAGTCTGTCAGGGAAGAGCAGGAAAAAAACAAGTTCAACATTCGGAAAAATGAAAGGGAGCTGCAAACCCTAACTTTCAAGATCGATGACTTGGATAAGGAACTGAATTAGAGCAAAAAACCAGACCTACAACTACAAATTGAAGCTGTGGCAAGGCGTAGCAAAGGTTGAAAACAAGACAGAAGAGCTTGATGCTACTTTAGATAAAGTTGTCTATGCTTTAAATGAAGTAGAAGAGAAAGTTAAAAAACTTTCTAAAGATCATAAAGAGTATGATCTGAACTCTGGAATCAATGATTTGGATACCCAAGACATGCCTATAAGTTTAAGAGTCTTTAGTTTGAGTTGATATGCTTTAGAAATTCTTTTAAAAATTCATCCTGCATTGCATGTTATTTCTTGTGAATATTAGATTAGGTTTAGATTAGGATTTTTAACCAAAAACCCAAAAACTTTTATTGGTTTATGACTTTGCTTACTTCTCAGTTTGTTGTTTCTTGCAGATTAGACATCTTCCCTGTGGATCGACACTCTAAGTTCTACAATGTACATTTCTTCACTTTCAGATTCTAGGGTTTTATAAATTTAAAAATTTCTTTATGGACCAATGGGCTTGTATGAAAAACAACCCTAGGCCCATAGCCAATCAACGTTTTTGGCGCCGTTGCCGGGGAGGGTCTTAGTCGCTGGAGGTCTAAACCTGGGAGGTTGAAGCCGTAGAAGACTATATATATGTCAAGTTTATGCCAAAATAACATACGAAGTAAACCAAACTGATAAACACCCTAACCTTTTCTCTTTTTGTGCTTATTCTTTCTTCTGTTTGCCCTAGTTTCAGAATTCTTTGAAGCATGGATCATCGAAGAAGAAACCCTAACCCTTAGCGAAGGTTTTGCAACCAGTGTGAAGCTCCATGCGCATGTGAATCGTCTTCCAGGCGTGATTCCAATCATCCAGTTCGTCCTGATCATCCGAACCACCACCATGGAGACTCGCGACCTCCACACCATCAAGATGAGCCCTATTTGCCACACTTGGTGAATCATCGACAATCTCATCAGATTCTACACTAGAACTATGAGAACAATCGACTTAACATCCTGATTAATCGATTGCAAACCAAGCTGAATCAGTTCCTTGCCTTTCAAGCCCTCATCGATGCTGCCCTGCGAACAAGGATAGACGACATGACCATCAACCTTAACAAAAGGTTTGATGACCTCTCTGAGCATGTGAAAACACTGGAGGATCAGAGAACCAAAGGTAATGACGTGTTGGATCAGAGAATGGAGTCTGTCAGGGAAGAGCAGGAAAAAACAAGTTCAACATTCGGAAAAATGAAAGGGAGCTGCAAACCCTAACTTTCAAGATCGATGACTTGGATAAGGAACTGAATTAGAGCAAAAAAACAGACCTACAACTACACATTGAAGCTGTGGCAAGGCGTAGCAAAGGTTGAAAACAAGACAGAAGAGCTTGATGCTACTTTAGATAAAGTTGTCTATGCTTTAAATGAAGTAGAAGAGAAAGTTGAAAAACTTTCTAAAGATCATAAAGAGTATGATCTGAACTCTGGAATCAATGATTTGGATACCCAAGATATGCCTATAAGTTTAAGAGTCTTTAGTTTGAGTTGATATGCTTTAGATATTCTTTTAAAAATTCATCCTGCATTGCATGTTATTTCTTGTGAATATTAGATTAGGTTTAGATTAGGATTTTTAACCAAAAACCCAAAAACTTTTATTGGTTTATGACTTTGCTTACTTCCCAGTTTGTTGTTTCTTGCAGATTAGACATCTTCCCTGTGGATCGACACTCTAAGTTCTACAATGTACATCTCTTCACTTTCAGATTCTAGGGTTTTATAAATTTAAAAATTTCTTTATGGACCAATGGGCTTGTATGAAAAACAACCCTAGGCCCATAGCCAATCAAAGTTTTTGGCGCCGTTGCCGGGGAGGTTCTTAGTCGCTGGAGGTCTAAACCTGGGAGGTTGAAGCCGTAGAAGAATATATATATCTCAAGTTTCTGCCAAAACAACATACGAAGTAAACCAAACTGATAAACACCCTAACCTTTTTTCTTTTTGTGCTTATTCTTTCTTCTGTTTGCCCTAGTTTCAGAATTCTTTGAAGCATGGATCATCGAAGAAGAAACCCTAACCCTTAGCGAAGGTTTTGCAACCTGTGTGAAGCTCCATGCGCATGTGAATCGTCTTCCAGGCGTGATTCCAATCATCCAGTTCGTCCTGATCATCCGTACCACCACCATGGAGACTCGCGACCTCCACACTATCAAGATGAGCCCTATTTGGCACACTTGGTTAATCATCGACAATCTCATCAGATTCTGCACCAGAACTATGAGAACAATCGACTTAACATCCTGATTAATCGATTGCAAACCAAGCTGAATCAGTTCCTTGCCTCTCAAGCCCTCATCGATGCTGCCCTGCGAACAAGGATAGACGACATAACCATCAACCTTAACAAAAGGTTTGATGACCTCTCTGAGCATGTGAAGACACTGGAGGATCAGAGAACCAAAGGTAATGACGTGTTGGATCAGAGAATGGAGTTTGTCAGGGAAGAGCAGGAAAAAACAAGTTCAACATTCGGAAAAATGAAAGGGAGCTGCAAACCCTAACTTTCAAGATCGATGACTTGGATAAGGAACTGAATTAGAGCAAAACACCAGACCTACAACTACACATTGAAGCTGTGGCAAGGCGTAGCAAAGGTTGAAAACAAGACAGAAGAGCTTGATGCTACTTTAGATAAAGTTGTCTATGCTTTAAATGAAGTAGAAGAGAAAGTTGAAAAACTTTCTAAAGATCATAAAGAGTATGATCTGAACTCTGGAATCAATGATTTGGATACCCAAGATATGCCTATAAGTTTAAGAGTCTTTAGTTTGAGTTGATATGCTTTAGATATTCTTTTAAAAATTCATCCTGCATTGCATGTTATTTCTTGTGAATATTAGATTAGGTTTAGATTAGGATTTTTAACCAAAAACCCAAAAACTTTTATTGGTTTATGACTTTGCTTACTTCCCAGTTTGTTGTTTCTTGCAGATTAGACATCTTCTCTGTGGATCGACACTCTAAGTTCTACAATGTACATCTCTGCACTTTCAGATTCTAGGGTTTTATAAATTTAAAAATTTCTTTATGGACCAATGGGCTTGTATGAAAAACAACCCTAGGCCAATAGCCAATTAAAGTTTTTGGCGCCGTTGCCGGAGAGGTTCTTAGTCGCTGGAGGTCTAAACCTGGGAGGTTGAAGCCGTAGAAGACTATATATATGTCAAGTTTCTGCCAAAACAACATACGAAGTAAACCAAACCGTTAAACACCCTAACCTTTTTTCTTTTTGTGCTTATTCTTTCTTCTGTTTGCCCTAGTTTCAGAATTCTTTGAAGCATGGATCATCGAAGAAGAAACCCTAACCCTTAGCGAAGGTTTTGCAACCTGTGTGAAGCTCCATGGGCATGTGAATCGTCTTCCAGGCGTGATTCCAATCATCCAGTTCGTCCTGATCATACGAACCACCACCATGGAGACTCGCGACCTCCACACCATCAAGATGAGCCCTATTTGCCACACTTGGTGAATCATCGACAATCTCATCAGATTCTGCACCAGAACTATGAGAACAATCGACTTAACATCCTGATTAATCGATTGCAAACCAAGCTGAATCAGTTCCTTGCCTCTCAAGCCCTCATCGATGCTGCCCTGCGAACAAGGATAGACGACATAACCATCAACCTTAACAATAGGTTTGATGACCTCTCTGAGCACGTGAAGACACTGGAGGATCAGAGAACCAAAGGTAATGACGTGTTGGATCAGAGAATGGAGTCTGTCAGGGAAGAGCAGGAAAAAACAAGTTCAACATTCGGAAAAATGAAAGGGAGCTGCAAACCCTAACTTTCAAGATCGATGACTTGGATAAGGAACTGAATTAGAGCAAAAAACCAGACCTACAACTACATATTGAAGCTGTGGCAAGGCGTAGCAAAGGTTGAAAACAAGACTGAAGAGCTTGATGCTACTTTAGATAAAGTTGTCTATGCTTTAAATGAAGTAGAAGAGAAAGTTGAAAAACTTTCTAAAGATCATAAAGAGTATGATCTGAACTCTGGAATCAATGATTTGGATACCCAAGACATGCCTGACAACCACTGGAAGCAAGAGAACAACAATGGAGAAGAAGAGATTGAAGAAGCAAGCATGGAGAATCGGAGGAAGCTGACCGTGGCTGCGAGCACTTCACCCGCGGCCAGAGTCACTTCCACCGCGGGTCCGAGCTCCTTACCCGGGGTGGAGCATGATTCTTCAGAATGGGAGAGCTTCCAACCTCTTCCTGAAGTCTGTTCATCAGAAATCTGACCTCTTTTGACCAGACCTAGGTTGTTTGATCAAACTGTCTTCTCAATCACTGCACAAGCATCAAAAGAAAAGGAGGAATCCAACACTTATGCATCTTGCAACATGGTTTACACTTGTGACAATGAGCTTCAAGAGAAATTCTCAGAAGATGAAGAGTATGGTTTGTTTGTTAAAGATCCAAACCTTGGGGACGATTCATCTGATGACAACATAGAACCAATAACCAAGAGCATATCTAGAGAGAGACTAATCGAATTCAACAAGTTTGTGAAGTCCATTCCTCTCTACCATGGGTTTGATGACATCTGGAAGCAAGCTGCCTTCAAGTTTTATTCAGATACAGCAAGGAGACTAAGGAGAACATCTACACTTATTTCAGAAGAGCCAAATATCTATCTTTTCCTAGTTCATCACCTGATGCAGCTGTTTACAGGATCCATCTCAAAGATCCCCAAGAAGCCAGTGACTACACAAACAAGATCAGAAAAGAAGCACTTGAAGAGTTCAATCAAGTAGTTCAGACTCTGCCCAAAGGAATTTCATTTGCCAAAGCATGTAGAGACCACATGATCGGCCACTTCTTCTGTGACAGCAAAGAATCTATCCAAGTTCTTGGGCTCAGAGTTTCAGAAGCTGGGGTTGAGGTAGATTGTGCGAAGATCGACGTTATAACAAATTTGCAACCACCAGATTCTGTAAAATCAGTAAGGAGTTTCTTGGGACGTGTTGGGTTATATCGGAGATTTATCAAGGATTTCAGCAAGATTGTAAGACCGCTTACTGCTCTGCTGTGTAAGGACGTCAAATTTGATTTCACAGATGAGTGTCTTGCTGCTTTCGAACAGATCAAACAGGCGTTGATAAACGCGCCTATTATGCAGCCTCCTGACTAGAATTTGCCTTTTGAGGTGATGTGTGATGCCAGTGATTTCGCAGTAGGAGCCGTTCTGGGACAGAAGAAAGACATGAAACTTCATGTAGTTTATTATGCCAGTTGAACCCTGGATGATGCTCAAAGGAACTACGCGAACACCGTGAAAAAGTTGTTGGCTATGGTCTTTGCATTTGAAAAATTTCACCCCTATCTTGTGGGATCGAAAGTGATTGTGCATACATATCATTCTGCACTCAAATACTTGATGCAGAAGAAGGATGCGAAGCCAAGGTTACTGCGATGGGTTCTCTTACTTCAGGAATTCGACATTGAGGTCAAGGATAAGAAGGGAGTAGAGAATGGAGTCGCAGACCATCTCTCACGCATCAGGGTTCAAGAGGACGTACCCATAGATGATTTTCTGCCAGAAGAGAATGTTTACTATGTAGAAACTGAGTTTCAGAGCAGAATTGACGAAGAACTGCAGGCTTTTCGAGTTGGAGAAACGTTAGTGTCGAGTGACACTACCACTAGTGTCGCACAAACACCTTGCGCAGCAGAACACATAGATTTCTCAAATTCGAAGCAGACTTCCTGCGATGAGCTCAGTAGCATATATCTGCTAGTATATCCTGTCAGAAAGAATCTCCATGAACAGAAGTTCTCTGGTGGGATTTCGTAATGCAAGTACTTAGCTACCGCCTAGTCTAGGCCTAAATCACAGAAAGAGCAAAAAACGAGGAAATAGCGTAGAAGCACACTGGTCTAATTCATCATAGTATTGTTTATTGTGTTCCTGGTTTGAAAACATTTTGAAAACGATTTTTTGAAAAAAAAAAAAAAAATTTATGTGTCCAAAACAAGTCAAATTTCATTAGTAACGGATGAACATCATCCCCCAGACTTTATTTCACACTGTCTTCAGTGTGATAAATATTGGAAAGAATGGTAAAGAAAAAAGAAAAGTTGAAATGTTTAAGAGAACTTATCGTGCTAGAGAGTGCTGCTCGTCTTTTGTGTTTGTTCTTCCTTATTGAAAGCCTGAAATTAAATGAAAATAGAAACAAAGCAATGGAAATAGAAAATAAAGGTCAAAGGGAAATAGATAAAATACCGAGTGGACTGCCTCCCACTAAGCGCTTGTTGCAAGTCATTAGCTTGACATTGTGGTTCAATTAGACTTAACCGGGGTCGTGACACTCCTTGATCTCATCATTGGCCGATGATGGATCAATCAAAAACATCACTTCTCTTTCGTCTTCGGTTTCTTCAGCCAGATATGGCTTTACACGTAGTCCATTCACTGTGAATGAGTTTCCGGTTCTGTCCCACAGGACTATGGCTCCATATGGCTTGACTTCCTTTATCGTGAAGGGTCCTGACCATCTTGAACATAATTTTCCTGGAAAAAGCTTAAGATGAGAATTGAAAAGAAGTACCTTATCGTTAGGAGCAAAAGTTCTATGAATGATCTTCTTATCATGATATGCTTTAGTCTTCTTCTTGTAGATCTTCGAGTTTTCGTAAGCATTGTGTCGGATTTCTTCTAACTCATGAAGTTGAAGTAGTCTTCTTTCTCCAGCTGTTTTCAGATTCATGTTCATCTCCTTAATAGCCCATTGCGCCTTATACTCGAGTTCTATTGGAAGGTGACATGCTTTTCTATAAACTAGATTGAATGGTGTTGTTCCTAATGGCGTCTTGAATGCTGTTCGATATGCCTATAATGCGTCGTCAAGCTTGGTTGACATCCTTGCGATGAACTGCAGTAGTTTTCTGCAAAATCGACTTGATTTCTCTGTTTGAGATCTCTACTTGACCGCTGGTTTGGGGATGGTATGGAGAAGCAACTTTATGTGTAACTCCATTCTTTCTAAGAAGATTTTCAAAAAACTCTGTTGATGAAATGTGATCCTCCGTCGCTAATCACAATTCTAGGAACTCCAAAACGCGGGAATATAACAGATTTAAACAGCTTCATGACAACTTTCGCATCATTGGTGGGGCTAGCGACTGCTTCAACCCACTTAGAGACGTAGTCTACTGCTACCAAGATGTATTGGTTTCCAAAAGAAGTAGGAAAGGGTCCCATAAAATCTATTCCCCAGACATCAAAAATTTCGACTTCGAGAATAAAATTTTGAGGCATCTCATTCCTTTTACTTATGTTGCCCATCCTTTGGCATTTATCGCATCGCGATATATAATCTTGAGTATCTTTGAACAAAGTAGGCCACCAAAAACCAGCTTGTAAGATCTTTGAAGTGGTTTTGAAAGTCGCAAAGTGTCCTGCGTAAGACAAGCTATGGCATCCAAATAAAATTCCTTCCATCTCTTCTTCAGCCACGCATCTTCGGAATAACCCATCAGCACATCTCTTATAGAGATAAGGTTCATCCCAAAAATAATGTCTTACGTCTTTCAGAAACTTTTTCTTCCTATACCCAAAGAAATGTGGTGGTTCTACATCAGCTGCTAGGTAATTTGCTATGTGCCTAAACCATGGGGTGTTGAAAGCATCTGCTCTTCGCATTAGTGGACGTGGTGGTGCGGTACTGGAATGGGTGGTGGTTGTATCTATAGCATAGATGTTTTCTTCTGGCAAACTGTCATTTAAGGGCAATCTTTCTTCAACTCGAATTCGTGAAAGATGGTCTGCAACTCCATTATCTGCTCCTTTCCGATCTCGAATTTCGATATCGAATTCTTGCAGTAAGAGGATCCATCTTATCAACCGAGGTTTAGCGTCTTTCTTAGACATTAAATACTTGATTGCAGCATGATCAGTATGAACTATGACCTTAGATCATACGAGATAAGAATGGAATTTCTCAAATGCAAATACGACTGCTAGAAGTTCTTTCTCTGTTGTAGCATAATTGCATTGAGCTTCTTCTATAGTTCTGCTTGCGTAGTAAATAACGTGCAGTTTCTTATCTTTTCGTTGGCCAAGCACTGCTCCGACTGCATAGTCACTTGCATCGCACATGATTTCGAATGGGAGTTCCCAATCAGGTGCTTGCACGACAGGGGCGGAGACAAGAGCTTGTTTGTC
This sequence comes from Eutrema salsugineum, assembly GCF_000478725.1. Classification (NCBI taxonomy): domain Eukaryota; kingdom Viridiplantae; phylum Streptophyta; class Magnoliopsida; order Brassicales; family Brassicaceae; genus Eutrema; species Eutrema salsugineum. The sequence continues at coordinate 20,913,756 of NW_006256909.1, read as the reverse complement.
TAAGCACTCATCATCGAACTCGAAGTTCGTTTCCTTGCAAAGCAAACGCGTAAGATGTCTAGCTATTTGAGAAAAATCTTTTATGAAGCGCCTATAGAATCCTGCGTGTCCTAAGAAACTACGAATTCCTTTTACGTTTGTGGGTGGTTGTAGGCTGGTCATGACCTCGATTTTAACTTAGTCAACTTCAATTCCTTTTCTCGAAATTCTGTGCCCAAGCACGATTCCGTCTCGTACCATGAAGTGACATTTTTCCCAATTTAATACTAAGTGCTTATCTTCACATCTTTGCAGAACTTTACCAAGGTTGCCTAGGCATTTTTCAAAAGAAGATCCATAGGCAGAGAAGTCGTCAATGAATACTTCCATGAAATCCTCAATAAAATCTGTAAAGATCGACATCATGCACCGCTGGAAGGTAGCAGGTGCATTACACAATCCAAAAAGCATACGTCTGTAAGGCGAACGTGCCATATGGACAAGCGAATGTCGTTTTTTCTTGATCCTCCAGGCGAATAGGAATTTGGAAAAATCCGGAGTATCCATCAAGGAAGCAATAATAGGGATGATTAGCTAACCTTTCTAGCATTTGATCTATGAATGGAAGTGGAAAATGATCTTTCCTAGTTGCTGCATTCAGTTTCCGGTAATCGATACACATACGATGTCCAGTTACTGTTCTTGTAGCGATCATTTCATCTTTATCATTTTTAATGACAGTGACTCCTCCTTTCTTTGGGACAACATGAACTGGGCTAACCCAAGTGCTATCTGAGATAGGAAAGATTATTCCAGCTTCTAAAAGCTTCATAATCTCCTTCTTGACAACATCCATTAGATTAGGGTTCAGTCTCCTTTGACTTTCGATTGAGTTTTTAGCATTATCCTCTAGATTTATCTTGTGCATACAAAGATCTGGAGAGATTCCAGGTATGTCATCAAGTGAATATCCTAAGGCTTTTCTATGCTTTCTCAGGTCAGTCAACAGCATTGTGGTTTCTTCTTCCGTCAAACCAGAGTTTATTTTGACAGGATAATTAGAATTTGGTCCAAGGAAGGCGTACTTAAGTCCGACGAGAAGAGGTTTAAGCTCGACTTTAGGGGCTTTAAGCTCACTCCAAGGATCGTTAATTGCTGCAGCAGTGTCTTTAGGAGGTGTTGGAATGTTTGTTTGGTCCTTAAGATCTAGATAGTGTAGAGGTTTCCTATAAGTTTCAGATTTATCAAGCATACACGCGCATTCACTCGAAATTTCTTCAAGGAAATTGCGTTCATCTTTTGCGGGTGAAAGCGTGACACTTAAAGGGTCGTCTAGAAGCAGATCTTCATAGACTTCCTCAAATTTCCGTCTAACTCATCAACCCAACAAATTTTGCCATCCAAAGTTGGTTTATCGAAACTTTTGTTCATGTCAAATTGCATAACTAGACCGGCTAGATGAAGGTCAATTTTTCCTTCAGGAACATTGATTATGGCTCCGGCTGTAGATAGGAATGGTCGTCCCAGAATAAGTGGATCCTTAGGTTCTCTTTCTAGTTCTAGAACTACGAAATCGGTGGGTATGGAACATTTTTCGATTTATACAGGAACATTTATTAGGATACCTACAGGTTGTCTAACAGAACGATCAGCTAATACTAAGGAGATTTTAGTAGGCTGGACAGTGTGGTGTCCTAAACGTTTTGCTACAGAAAGAGGCATCATGTTTATGCTAGATCCTAAATCACAGAGAGCACGCTCAAAAGCTACATCATTGATGGTGCATGAAAGTACAAAGCTTCCAGGATCGTTTTTCTTTTCAGGGATTCGGCTTTTCAGGATAGAACTACATTCATGGGTTATCATTATAACGCCTTCTTCAAGAGTTAAAGAATTTGTTAGAATACCCTTCATGTATTTTCTTAAAGCAGGAATCATAGCACAAGCTTCTACAAAAGGTAATCTCACATTTAACTGATCAATCAACTCTTTCAGCTTAGCTTTTTCTTTTTCTTTCTTAGGGGCTCTTAAGGCTCTAGGATATGGAGGTTTAGGTTTGTAGACACGAGTTGGTGGAGGAGGAATCGGGTCTTCTCCAAGGATTTCCTGGGATGAATCTTCTCTTACTTCTTCTCCATCCTTTTCTCCTACCACTTCCTTTTCAACATCTTCATTCGTGATTCTTTCTTTTTCTTTCTCATTTTCCTTACCCTTTTCCTCATCTTTGGGATCTTTAGGAAATTCAGGCTCTTTGTAAGCTAATCCACTCCTAAGTGTGATAGCTTTCACATGATCAGAGGGATCTGCTTCACTTGAGCTTTCGAAAGAATTTTCACTTGGCTCCTCTTCAAATTTTTCTAAGTTTTTAGAATTAGTTTTGGTCATTATGCTTAGGAGGGTGTCGAAATCTTTCTGCATCTCTTTTAGTTCAGATCTAAGATCACTAATCTCTTGAGACATAGATTTTTCAAGCTCTAAATTCTTTTTGTTTAGGTTTTCAGCTTTAGAAGAGGGAAAACTAGGATAGGAAATAGGATTAGATTGAATAGCCGAGATTGGTTCGGAAGGTGGTGTCCAACCAGGCTCGGAAGACGTTTTCTCGTGGTCAGGTGGCTCACGACCACGGTGAATCATGTCTTGGCCGCGGTCAGAACAGCCACGACCGCGGTGAAACCTTGCTTGGCTGCGGTCCGGATGAATAGACCCGCGGTGATCAGAAACGAATGGAAAATCTTGAATTTGATAGACTTCTACAGTGTTCACCATCCCTTGATCATAAGAATCCATTGGGTTGTCCCAGCCATCAAAGTTACATGTATTGTGTACCCTATTTGGTTGTTGCAATCCAAGATGACTCATTATGTGACGGAGACACTTTATAACTTCCGAAATTTCTTCTTTCTTCTCAGGAAGTGCAGAATTACGAAAGGTTACTTGATTTCGGATGCTGTTTCCTAAATTTTTAATGAAAACGTGAGCATCTTCTACAGATCTAGTTGTGAAATCTCCATTACTTGCTATGTCGAAAGAGTGTCGTAACTCTGGAGTTATACCGCGATAGAAGATACCTAGCAGGTATTCCTCGGCATATCCATGGTGTGGACAATCTCTTTGGTATTCCCTAAATCTTTCCCAAGTTTCTAAAAGATCTTCATCTTCTTTTTGTTTAAAAGTTCTTATCTTCTTTCTTAAGAGATTTGAACGATTTCTAGTGTAAAAACGATTTAGGAAAGCAGTTCTACACGCTGCCCAAGTTTTTAGTGAAGCAGGTAGCAAAGATTTTAGCCATATGCTGGCCTTATCTCTAAGAGAGAATGGGAAAAGGCTACACTTGTGGTAATCCCCATTTGCTGTAATGGTTGCACATAATTCTTCGAACGTCTCGATATGGTATATCGGGTTTTCGAATGAATAACCAGAGAATTGATTTTGTTGAACTAAATGGATATGGGATACCTTAATTTCGGTTTTGCCATCCTCAGGTAAGGCTGGTTGAATAGCTCTTCGATCTCCCATGAACTTTTCGAGTGAATCGAAACTTCCAATCAGTTCATCATCATCTTTGTGTTTGACCGATCGGATTAGCTCATTGTCATCATAAACCGGTTCTTCAAACTCATCATCAGTCAGGTCATCATCGCTTGGATCACCATCCACACGATTTGGTGGATCACCAAGAGTTCCGGGAACATGCTCCCGGTCTCTCATCGCAGAGAAACCTGAAAAATTCAAAAGAAAAAAGTAAAAGTAAACAAGTGTTCTAATGGATTTAAGCTGGGATTCGCAATGAAACAAATCAAAGTCCTCGGCAACGACGCCAAAAATTTGATGAGCGATTGTAAAAGCGGGGTTGGTTGTTTTCGTTTTACTAAGCTTCAGGTTTTAAATTTATAACCCCTAAATGTCTGCAAGTGCACAGATGTGCGCTGTAGTACTTAGGGTATTGATCCACAGAGACTTAGTTGTTTCAGTACGAATTCACTGCAACGCTTAAATCAGATTAGAACTAAACGGTTTGGGTTTTGGTTTTGGGTTTTGGTTGTCACTAAATCTAAACTAGAAAGCTAAACAAGTAAAAGCAATTGAAAGTGAAAGCAAATAAAAGCAAGTAAAAATCGATTAAACAAAAGCGAATGAAGGCGACTAAATGGCGATTAAACTAGGCGATTGAAAGCAAAGAACAAGCAAATGAAAAGCAAACTAAATTGAAGGTTGTGAGCAATGAAAGAAAAACGTTGGGGCTCAAGGGTATTTCGCAGGGGTTCATGGACTAAGCTATGTCGATTTTAAACAAGTGATAAAGGTAATCAACTACGTATGTTCTAGAACTCGAGGCACGGAAGTATGAATAGCCTACTTTCGCAGCACTAAACAACTATCTCTCGCAACCCTAATCAGTAGGTTTCCACTCTGATTCTGGAAGGGAGAAGATGCAATAGCAGGACAAGACTCATGAACATTCACAACTCAACTACAGGTAGGTTTCCACTCCTATAGAAGAATTGCTCGCTTCACCCTAGTTCAGACAATCAATGAAAGCTTTCGCAACATATCATATCAGATCAGCTTCTAAGTGGCCAGCAGAGAATCACGCAGTAAGATTAAAGGCAAACGAAGAACATCTAGAAGATTAATAATCCTAAATCTATCGATTCATAAGCAAAGACACATGAAATTCCCTTTGAACAATCCCTTTAAACCCAACTGGGTAACTACTCAAACATATTGTAAACAATCATCATAGAGTATTGAAAGTTGCAGGAAATTAAAGAAAAGAAGGAAGAAGAACGAAGAACGGAAGCGACGACGGAGGCGCGATGTCTTCCTCCAGCGGCGGCTCCTCCTCCAAGGGCGGCCTCCTAGGGTTTAGAAGCCGAAAATCTCTATCTCCCTCTCTCTAAGTTTGTCTCTCCTTCGATTCCCCTCTTTAGGATGACCTAAAGGGGGTATTTATAGCTTCTGGGGTGGTTCTCGACACTTAGGGCTTCAAAAATAACGAAAGGAATTGATCTGGGGTTTAATTAAGTCGTCGGAAAAGTGAACGACCAAAGTCCGTGGTCGCGGTGGATCTACCCGCGGGAAAATGGGTGTTGGCCGCGGTCCCGGCACTTGCTCTCTTTCGGAACTGCATTTTCTGTCATTCTTGCATCGGGAGTATCTGAAGATCTAACCGTTGGATTGTCTCCAAACCAAGTGCATTAAAAATCTGGTTGGATCCTCTATGTTGTCTCAAATTTTGGGCGTGATCAGACGTTGAGAAGGTCTTCATCGCTTGTCATACTTCTGACGGTCTGCATTTATCCAAAATTGCTCATTTGTTCCAAATTGCATATCTTTTGCCCAAGTTTCCTGTAAAGTCTTTTGAAACTCTAAATCATTCAAAACACTTTAAAAACATTGAAAACCGAGTTAAAACACCTGCATAAGATACAATTATGATCCATAAAAGTGGTCAAAATACGGTGTTATCAGAGCGACACTACCATTAGTGTCGCCTGTCACTTGTTTCTGTTTCAATAAAAAAAAATTAGGAAATTAGATTAACCGTGATTCCAGAACCGGAGTGGAATTGGATGTCGGGTCGGGCACAAGGAGATTCGGTTCACGATGTGCAAGTGTCGCGCGACACTACCATTGGTGTCGCTTGTCACTACCAAACAGGTAAGTCTCCATTTTCCCCTTTTTTATTTAAAACCCTCGTTCATCTCTTTCTTCCCTTAGCCGCACTCGACACTATGGCCTCTCTTCCCCTTCACCAAAACCCGATTCACTCAATTCTTCACGGATTTGAGTGTTTCAAAAGCCTAACCTCATCAGATTTTCACCCTCATTCTGTTTCTTCCATCGATTTGCCATTTCAACAAGGTAAGCCACTCCAAATTTTAGTTTTTCGATTTCGGTTACCAAAGTATGGAATGTCAAATTTTCTCTCTCAGGGTTGTTCTGTTGCTCGATTTCTCACTTTGAGGCTGATATACAGCATATTTCGACACCCCTATGCACTTCTCATTGATTAATGGGCAGATTTTTGGGATTTTGTTATTCATGAAAACTCTTGTTCAAAATTTTCGCATGTAGAGTTTCAGAACTGAATTAGGGTGAACTCTGGTGATTGTGTTGATAGGCTTCTTGATCTTGATATCAAGGAATGCTGGAATAGCCACTTCATGATTTTGAATTTGGCTAACTTGTCGTTTTTCCTTTTGGTTTGGCTTGCTCTATTTTGTGTTTTGCAGATGCCTCCACGCAAACGACAATGCAGGAACGACGCTTCCAGCTTGCAACCCACTGAAGCGGTGACATTCAATCTCTGCAATCACGTCGAGGCTTTGATGGGAGATCAGTGGCACCGCGCGATCATTAATGCGGTCCTCGCAGGACCTCGCTAACTGGTGAAATTCCCTGACTCCCAGGATTTGCAGCTGTTCACATCTTCCCATCTTCGAGTTGCTGCACGACCTCGTGCTCGCTCCGCCTCACCACAACCATCACCTCCTGCTACACCTGAGTCATCAGGTGAGAGGATTCGGCCCCCTTGGCCTAAACAAGAGAAGGTGCGGCGAGTTTGAGAAGACTCTTACAAGAAGGTATCCAAGAGTGTCGAGTGCCTCCATAGGCAGATTTCTGATGATTGAGACGATTATGACACGCTTTTCTACAACGCTTGACTGAACATCGAGATGGTCCCTACCAGATTCCTGGACATTCTTGATATGCGACGTCTGGGTTTGGATTTTGAGCTTTTGCGTCTGCTGGCTAAGATGGGATTGGGGACAATGGCTACCAGGCCCTACGACCTTTTCCCTGACCTTGCTCGTCAGTTCTTGGCTTCAGTTCACATCTATTACACCAATGAGGCCACCCCTAATGCATATGAGGGTACTCTCACCTTCAAAATTTGAGGAGTTCCATACAGGTTGCCTTTCCGCGATCTTTGTGCTATCCATGGATTTTGGAAGGACCTCCCACAAGTTTCTCTTCCGACTCAGACGTTATGTGCAGGCCTTCTGGTCCTATTTTGGGAATGGTTGTTACGATTCAAAGACCACGTCCCAGACTGATGTGCGACACCCTGTTATGCGATGCCTTCTTCGCGTTTTGGGCAACACCATTCAGTGTAAGTCAGCACCATGTAAGATGCGCCTCTCTGAGCTGACTCTTCTCTATATTGGTGTTAGTGATCTCACAGATGCTGAGCATTTCTGAAATTCCACGCATGCCACTGACGTCAACATGGGAGCTGTTTTTGCTCATCACTTAGTTTCGCTGCCGAGCAAGCCGTTTTCAAGAGTTGGTACAAAGCAGAGGACTGAGTCTGTGGTAAGTTTATTGACTCCCATCTTCCAGCATTTTTGGATCAGTACAGAGAACAACACTATCATCACGGCTCGCAGGATGGTCGATATGGGTCATCTTTGGAACGCCTCCTCGATCAACCATGATCGATAGTGGTCCTTTTGCACTGCAGCTGGGTCCTTTCGGATTCAGCTACCTGATCGTGCACGTACAAATATCGGTACGGACCCTCTCACACTTCCTTTTGAACCAGAACGGAGCGCTCTGATCACAGTCTCTCGCGGCACAGATTCTAGAGCTCGTGCATCTGGTTCAGAGGATGATCAGGTACCTCGCTGATTGCGGTTTGTAAACGGGGTTTGTTGTTTTCGTTTTACTAAGCTTCAGGTTTTAAATTTATAACCCCTAAATGTCTGCAAGTGCACAGATGTGCGCTGTAGTACTTAGGATATCGATCTACAGAGACTTAGTTGTTTCAGTACGAATTCAAGGCAATGCTTAAATCAGACTAGAACTAAAAAGGTTTGGGTTTTGGTTTTGGGTTTTGGTTGTCACTAAATCTAAACTAGAAAGCTAAACAAAAAGTAATTGAAAAACCAAAGCAAGTAAAAGCAAGTAGAAAGCGAATAGATTAAAGACAAATTGAAGCAAGTAAAAAGCGATTGAAAAGCAAATAGAATTGAAGGTTGTAAGCAATTAAAGACAAACGTTGGGGCTCAAGGGGAATTCGCAAGGGTTCATGGACTAGGCTATGTCGATTTTAAACAAGTGATAAAGGTTATCAATTACGTATGTTCTAGAACTCGAGGCACGGAAGTATGAATAGCCTACTTTCGCAGCACTAAACAACTATCTCTCGCAACCCTGATCAGTAGGTTTCCACTCTCATCCTGGAAGGGAGAAGATGTGATACAAGCACCAAGCTGTCAAGGGCTTATATTATCTCGGAAGCAAAGCTTTGATCGGTGGCCAAGGGGTGATCCAAGTGAATGAGCAACTCTAGACAATTGGATCGATGTAAATGGCTAAGTGACAAAGGTGGATCGATGTGCACCACACAAGTTGTGTAAGACTTGTGATAAAACACGAGAACTTTGTTCTAGGAGGTACTGGTCTCAACTAGAGCAAAGGGTTAAACAAGTTTCTCTCAAAGAAAACTGGTTTGAAGAAAGTTTGATTTTTATTGATATCAAAGGTGAAAAAATTACAAGGCTGTAATGGGACCTTATATAATGGTCCTAGCAGCTTAGACTCAAAGAAATAAAAAGACTCAAAACAACAGGACTTTTAAAAGTAAAGACTCAAAACAACAGGACTTGTAAATTAAAAATGCTAAATTAAAGGACTCAAAAAAAAAGGAAATAAAAGACTAACTAAATTATCTCTGCATAAGACCAAAGACAAGAGAAACTCATTAGTCAAAGAATTGAAATTTGATTGAACACTTACCTTATTTGGTGGCTGAGACATGTGTGGCTTTGACCGAGTTTGAATCTTCCCTCCTAAGTGTCTTGGTGCATTGGCGAGATGGTCAGCATGAAGACTTGGGCTTGATTTGGCAAAAGGGGCCAGGCATCTTGATTCTTTGAAGCTGGGCCGTTTGCTAGCTCTTGGCATTCTTCAAGTAATCCAGTCCAAGCTTGTTGTTGATGGGCTTCATTATGCGGCTCATTTTCTTGGTCTTCTTGCGGCCTTGTTTGATCCACTTGAGATATGGCTTGTAACATGCTTTGGTTGTACTTGTGCTGAAGGACCTTTGCTCTTTGTCTTCTTATTGGCCCTTGATGAATGATTGGTACTTCCACATCTTGTAGTTGCGGCTCGGTTAAGTCTGGTTCAGCTTGAATGGCCTCATCAAGATGCAATAGCAGAACAAAACTCATCAACATTCACAACTCAACTACAGGTAGGTTTCCACTCCTATAGAATAATTGCTCGTTTCACCCTAGTTCATACAATCAATGAAAGCTTTCGCAACATATCATATCAGATCGGCTTCCAAGTGGCCAGCAAAGAATCATGCAGTAAGATCAAAGGCAAACGAAGAACATCTCGAAGATTATAAATCCTAAATCTATCGTTTCATAAGCAAAGACACATGGAATTCCCTTTGAACAATCCCTTTAAATCCAACTGGGTAACTACTCAAACATATTGTAAACAATCATCACAGAGTATTGAAAGTTGCAAGAAATTAAAGAAAAGAAGGGAGAAAAATGAAGAACAGAGAAGCAGATGGAGGCGCGATGGCTTCCTCCAGCGGCGGCTCCTTCTTCTGAGACGGCGGTGGCCTCTAGGGTTGCTCCCACAAAACTCTCTCTCTCTCTAAGTTGTCTAAGTATCAGTCTACTGGTCTCCCCTCTTTAGAATGACCTAAAGAGGGTATTTATAGCTTCTGGAGTGGTTCTGGATACGTAGGGCTTCAAAAATAACGAAAAGAATTGATCTGGGCTTTAATTAAGTCGTCTGGAAAGTGAACGACCAAGTTCCACGGTCGCGGTGGCTCTACCCGCGGGAAAACAGGTGTTGGCCGCGGTCCCGACACATGGCTCTCTTCCGGAACTGCATTTTCTGTCATTCTTGCATCGGAAGATCTAACCGTTGTATTGTCTCAAACCAAGTAAATTAGAAAGCTGGTTGGATCCTCTATGTTGTCTCAAATTTTGGGGGTGATCAGATGGTGAGAAGGTCTTCATCGCTTGTCATACTTCTGACGGTCTGCATTTATCCAAAATTGCTCATTTGTTACAAATTGCATATCTTTTGTCCAAATTTCCTGTAAAGTCTTTTGAAACTCTAAAACATTGAAAACACTTTAAAACCATTGAAAACAGATTTAAAACAGCTGCATAAGATACAATTATGATCCATAAAAGTGGTCAAAATACGGTGTTATCAACTTCCCCAGACTTACCTTTTTGTTTGTCCCCAAACAAACTTAAGTCAGGATAGAATTTTGAAAAACGCAGGAACTAAACAATATCTAAGTGACCGTCCTTCTAAACCATAACTTATCGTGAAACATCTATCTGGATCTAGTCTAGAAAATTTTCACCAAAATAATCCATCATGCGAATATCTACACTTTTAGATCTAACTTCCAGTCAACTAGCTCTCTACATTTATTAAGTGTAATGGTGAATTCTCATCAAAAACATTATTCAGGGTAGACGGCGTTTGGCATTAAAGGCTATTTAAGTGGTGGAGTTAAAGTGTTTCGGGTTACCTGAAGATCTGGAGGATGCAAGATATTATGCAAAACCGCAAGAGAGAGAAGGACCCGTTGATATCCGCAGATTTTCAGTCACTTCTCCTTTGCTAAATGTTGTTGCATAATCCTTCCTCCTTTGTTGTAAACAGCTGTTACCCCAGACTTAGATCTTTTCCGGGAATCATAATGATAATCTCCAAAACTCCATAAAATGAGATCAAGCTTGCCTCAAGTATAAAATTCGATCCTCCTAGACTCTCTAAGGTTTTAAATTTCCTCTCCCTTCATATTTTTTTTCTTTTACGTTTTTTTTTTTTTTGAAAAGAGGAAGCAACCTTTTATAGAGAGAAAGTCTAAGGGACGAAATTGTACCAAGATTTTGAAGTTTTTCAGAGGCAAACTGAATTTTCTCCTTTTGTTGAATTAATCCCATGAAATTGCAGGTCTTCGTCTTCAGTGACTGAAAACCGCGTTGATCCTCTTTCTCTCCGACGTTTTTACACATATCTGCATATAGGACAATGAAAAACAAGAGTGCATGTGGTCTCAAAGAGGTTAGGTTTGGTGGGGAACTAGCTAAAGATAAACTAGCCATTCAGGATCAACAAATAGTGGTAAAAGGATAAAGGAGTCCTGAATGTATGATTCGTTTCCCTGATCTAATGCATCAATGAGAAAATTAAGTCAAAATTAAGTCAAGATAAAATGAGCTAGTGTATCCTGTCAGAAAGAATCTCCATGAATAGAAGTCATCCGGTGGGATTTCGTAATGCAAGTATTCTAGCTACTGCCTAATCTAGGCCTAAATCACAAAAGAGCAAAAAACGAAGAAATAGCGTAGAAGCACACTGGTCTAATTCATCATAGTATTGTTTAGTGTGTTCCTGGTTTGAAAACTTTTTGAAAAACATTTTGAAAACGATTTTTGAAAAATTTTATGAAAAACATTTTGAAAAACTTTTTGAAAAATTTTATGTGTCCAAAACAAACTCAAAACAAATCAAATTTCATTAGTAACGGATGAACATCCTCCCCCAGACTTATTTCGCACTGTCCGCAGTGTGATAAATCTGGAAAGAATGGTAAAGAAAATAGAAAAGTTGAAATGTTTAAGTGAAGTTATCGTGTTGGAGAGTGCTGCTCGTGTTTTTTATTTGTTCTTCCTTATTAAAAATCTGAAATTAAATGAAACAGAAACAAAGCAATGGAAATAGAAAATGAAGGTCAAAAGGAAATAGATAAAATAACAAGTGGGTTGCCTCCCACTAAGCGCTTGTTTCAAGTCGTTAGCTTGACATTGTTTTTTCGATTAGACTTAATCGGGGTCGTGACACTCCTTGGTCTCATCATTGGCCGATGATGGATCAATCAAAAACATCACTTCTCTCTCGTCTTCTCTTTCTTCAGCCAGATATGGCTTTACAGGCTGTCCATTCACTGTAAATGAGTTTCCGGTTCTGTCCCACAGGACAATGGCTCCGTATGGTTTGACTTCCTTTATCGTGAAGGGTCCTGACCATCTTGAATGTAATTTTCCTGGAAAAATCTTAAGACGAGAATTGAAAAGAAGAACTTTATCGTTAGGAGCAAATTTTCTATGAATAATCTTCTTATCATGATATGCTTTAGTCTTCTCCTTGTAGGTCTTCGAGTTTTCGTAAACATTGTGTCGGATTTCTTCTAACTCGTGAAGTTGAAGTAGTCTTCTTTCTCCAGCTGTTTTCAGGTTCATGTTCATCTCCTTGATAGCCCATTGCGCCTTATACTTGATTTCTACTGGAAGGTGACATGCTTTTCCATAAACTAGGTTGAATGGTGTTGTTCCTAATGGTGTCTTGAATGCTGTTCGATATGCCCATAATGCGTCGTCAAGCTTTGTAGACCAATCCTTGCGATGAACTGCAGTTGTTTTCTGCAAAATCGACTTGATTTCTCTGTTTGAGATTTCTACTTGACCGCTGGTTTGGGGATGGTATGGAGAAGCAACTTTATGTGTAACTCCATTCTTTCTAAGAAGATTTTCAAAGACTCTGTTGATGAAATGCGATCCTGCGTCGCTTATCACTATTCTAGGAACTCCAAAACGCGGAAATATAACAGATTTAAACAGCTTCATGACGACTTTCGCATCATTGGTGGGACTAGCGACTGTTTCAACCTACTTAGACACGTAGTCTACAGCTACTAAGATGTATTGCTTTCCAAAAGAAGTTGGAAAGGGTCCCATAAAATCTATTCCCCAGACATCAAAATTTCGACTTCGAGAATAAAATTTTGAGGCATCTCATTCCTTTTGCTTATGTTGCCCATCCTTTGGCATTTATCGCATAGGGATATATAAGCTTGAGTATCTTTGAACAAAGTAGGCCACCAAAAACCTGCTTGTAAGATCTTTGAAGCGGTTTTGAAGGTTGCGAAATGTCCTCCGTAAGACGAGCTATGGCATCCGAATAAAATTCCTTCCATCTCTTCTTCGGCCACGCATCTTCGGAATAACCCATCAGCACATCTCTTATAGAGATAGGGTTCATCCCAAAAATAATGTCTTATGTCTTTCAGGAACTTTTTCTTCATATAACCAAAGAATTGTGGTGGTTCTACATCAGCTGCTAGGTAATTTGCTATGTGCCAAAACCATGGGGTGTTGAAAGCATCTGATCGTCGCGTGAGTTGACGTGGTGGTGTGGTATTGGCATTGGTGGGGGTTGTATCTATAGCGTAGATGTTTTCTTCTGGCAAACTGTCATTTAAGTGCAATCTTTCTTCAACTCGAATTCGTGAAAGATGGTCTGCAACTCCATTATCTGCTCCTTTCCGATCTCGAATTTCGATGTCGAATTCTTGCAGCAGGATGATCCATCTTATCAACCGAGGTTTAGCGTCTTTCTTAGACATTAAATACTTGATTGCAGCATGATCAGTATGAACTATAACCTTAGTTCCTACGAGATAAGAATGGAATTTCTCAAATGCAACTACGACAGCTAGAAGTTCTTTCTCTGTTGTAGCATAATTGCATTGAGCTTCGTCTAGAGTTATGCTTGCGTAGTAGATTACGTGCAGTTTCTTATCTTTTCGTTGGCCAAGCACTGCTCCAACTGCATAGTCACTTGAATCGCACATGATTTCGAATGGCAGTTCCCAATCAGGTGCTTGCACGACTGGAGCGGAGACGGGCTTCTTTGATCTTATGAAACGCGGCTAAGCACTCATCATCGAACTCGAAGTTCGTTTCCTTGCAAAGCAAACGCGTAAGAGGTCTTGCTATTTGAGAAATTTTTTTTATGAATCGCCTATAGAATCCTGCGTGTCCTAAGAAACTACAGATGCCTTTTACGTTTGTGGGGGGTTGTAGGCTTGTCATGACCTCGATTTTAGCCTTGTCAACTTCAATACTTTTTCCGGAAATTCTGTGCCCAAGCACGATTCCGTCTCGTACCTTGAAGTGACATTTTTCCCAATTTAATACTAAATGCTTATCTTCACATCTTTGCAGCACTTTACCAAGATTGTCTAAGCATTTTTCAAAAGAAGATCCATAGACAGAGAAATCGTCCATGAATACTTCCATGAAATCCTCAATAAAATCTGTGAAGATCGACATCATGCATTGCTGGAAGGTAGCAGGTGCATTACACAATCCAAAAGGCATACTCGGCAAGCGAACGTGCCATATGGACAAGTGAATGTCGTTTTTTCTTGATCCTCCGGGGGAATAAGAATTTGGAAAAATCCGGAGTATCCATCAAGGAAGCAATAGTAGGGGTGATTAGCTAATCTTTCTAGCATTTGATCTATGAAGGGAAGTGGAAAATGATCTTTCCTAGTTTCTGCATTCAGTTTCCGGTAATCGATGCACATACGATGTCCAGTTACTGTTCTTGTAGCGATCATTTCATCTTTATCATTTTTAATGACAGTGACTCCTCCTTTCTTAGGAACAACATGAACTGGGCTAACCCAAGTGCTATCTGAGATAGGAAAGATTATTCCAGCTTCTAAAAGCTTCATAATCTCCTTCTTGACAACATCAATGAGATTAGTTCAGTCTCCTTTGACTTTCGATTGAGTGTTTAACGTTATCCTCTAGATTTATCTTGTGCATACAAAGATCTGGAGCGATTCCGGGTATGTCATCAAGTGAATATCCTAAGGCTTTTCTATGCTTTCTCAGCTCAGTCAACAGCATTTTGGTTTCTTCTTCCGTCAAACCAGAGTTTATTTTGACAGGATAAGTAGAATTTGGTCCAAGAAAAGCGTACTTAAGTCCGACAGGAAGAGGTTTAAGCTCGACTTTAGGGGCTTTAAGCTCGCTCCAAGGATCATTAATTGCTGCAGCAGTGTCTTTAGGAGGTGTAGGAATGTTTGTTTGGTCCTTAAGATCTAGATAGCTTAGAGGTTTCCTATAAGTTTCAGATTTATCAAGCATACGCGCGCATTCACTCGAAATTTCTTCAAGGAAATTGCGTTCATCTTTTGCGGGTGAAAGCGTGACACTTAAAGGGTCGTCTAGAAGCAGATCTTCATAGACTTCCTCAATAATTCCGTCTAACTCATCAACCCAACAAATTTTTCCATCCAAAGTTGGTTTATCGAAACTTTTGTTCATGTCAAATTACATAACTAGACCGGCTAGATGAAGGTCAATTTTTCCTTCAGGAACATTGATTATGGCTCCAGCTGTAGATAGGAATGGTCGTCCCAGAATAAGTGGATCCTTAGGTTCTCTTTCTAGTTCTAGAACTACGAAATCGGTGGGTATGGAACATTTTTCGATTTATACAGGAACATTTATTAGGATACCTACAGGTTGTCTAACAGAACGATCAGCTAATACTAAGGAGATTTTAGTAGGCTGGAAAGTGTGGTGTCCTAAACGTTTTGCTACAGAAAGAGGCATCATGTTTATGCTAGATCCTAAATCACATAGAGCACGTTCAAAAGCTACATCATTGATGGTGCATGAAAGCACAAAGCTTCCATGATCGTTTTTCTTTTCAGGGATTCGGCTTTGCAGGATAGAACTACATTCATGGGTTATCATCATAACGCCTTCTTCAAGAGTTAAAGAATTTGTTAGAATACCCTTCATATATTTTCTTAAAGCTGGAATCATAGCACAAGCTTCTACGAAAGGTAATTTCACATTTAATTGATTGATTAGCTCTTTTAGCTTAGCTTTTTCTTTCTCTTTCTTAGGAGCTCGTAAGGCTCTAGGATATGGAGGTTTAGGTTTATAGACTCGAGTTGGTGGAGGTAGAATCGGGTCTTCTCCAAGGATTTCCCGGGATGAATCTTCTCTTACTTCTTCTCCATCCTTCTCTCCTACCACTTCTCTGTCAACATCTTCAATCGTGATTCTTTCTCTTTCTTTTTCCT
Source organism: Eutrema salsugineum (assembly GCF_000478725.1). Lineage (NCBI taxonomy): Eukaryota > Viridiplantae > Streptophyta > Magnoliopsida > Brassicales > Brassicaceae > Eutrema > Eutrema salsugineum. The sequence continues at coordinate 20,897,891 of NW_006256909.1, read as the reverse complement.
CTTCCTTACCATTTTCCTCATCTTCGGGATCTTTAGGAAATTCAGGATCTTTGTAAGCTAATCCACTCTTGAGTGTGATAGCTTTCACATGATCGGCGGGATCTGCTTCACTTGAGTTTTCGAAAGAATTTTCACATAGTTCCTCTTTGGAATTTTCTATGTTTTTAAAATTAGTTTTGATCATCAGGCTAAGGAGGGTGGAAAATTTTTCATTGAAATCCTCTTGCATCGTTTTTAGTTCAGATCTAAGATCACTAATCTCTTGAGACCTAAATTTTTCAAGCTCTAAAATCTTTTTGTTTAGGTTTTCAACTTTAGAAGAGGGAAAACTAGAATATGGAACAGGATTAGATTGAATAGCCAAGATAGGTTTGGAAGATGGTTTCCAGTCAAGCTCGGAAGACAGTTTCCCGCGGTCAGAAGGCTCGCGACCGCGGTGAAACATGTCTTGGCCGCGGTCAGCATCATCACGACCGCGGTGAAAGCATGGTTTGCCACGGTCCGAATGAATGGACCCGCGGTGATCAGAAACGAATGGAAAATCTTGAATTTGATAGACTTCTGCAGTGTTAACCATCCCTTGATCATAAGAATCCATTGGGTTGTCCCAACTGTCAAAGTTACATGTATTGTGTACCTTATTTGGTTGTTGCAATCCAAGATGACTCATTATGTGATGGAGACACTTCATAACTTCCGAAATTTCTTCTTTCTTCTCAGGAAGTGCAGAATTACCAAAAGTTACTTGATTTCGGATGTTGTTTGCAAAATTTTTAATGAAAACGTGAGCATCTTCTACAGATCTAGTTGAGAAATCTCCATTACTCGCTGTATCGAAAGAGTGTCGTAACTCTGGAGTTATACCGCGATAGAAGATACCTAGCAGGTATTCCTCGGTATATCCATGGTGTGGACAATCTCTTTGGTATTCCCTAAATCTTTCCCAAGTATCTAAAGATCTTCATCTTCTTTTTGTTTATAAGTTCTTATCTTGTTTCATAAGAGATTTGAACGATTTCTAGTTTAAAAACGATTTAGGAAAGCAGTTCTACACGCTGCCCACGTTTTTAGTGAAGCAGGTGGCAAAGATTTTAGCCATTTGCTGGCGTTATCTCTAAGAGAGAATGGGAAAAGACTACACTTGTGGTAATCCCTATTTGCTATAATGGTTGCACATAATTCTTCGAACGTCTCGATATGGTCAATCGGGTTTTCGAATGAATAACCATAGAATTGATTTTGTTGAACTAAATGGATATAGGGTACCTTAATTTCGGTTTTGCCATCCTTTGGTAAGGCTGGTTGAATAGCTCTTCGATCCCCCAAGAATTTCTCGAGTGAATAGAAACTTCCAATCAGTTCATCATCATCTTCATGTTTTGCCGATCCGATTAGCTGATTGTCATCATAGATCGGTTCTTCAAACTCGCCATCAGTCAGGTCATCATCGCTTGGATCACCATCCACACAATATGGTGGATCACCAAGAGTCCCGGGACCATGTTCCCGGTCTCTCATTGCAGAGAAACCTGAAAGATACAAAAGGAAAAGTAAAAGTAAACAAGTGTTCTAATGGATTTAAGCTGGGATTCGCAACGAAAGAAATCAAAGTCCCCGGCAACGGCGCCAAAAACTTGATTGCAGTTTGTAAACGGGGTTTGTTGTTTTCGTTTTACTAAGCTTCAGGTTTTAAATTTATAACCCCTAAATGTCTGCAAGTGCACAGATGTGCGCTGTAGTACTTAGGGTATCGATCCACAGAGACTTAGTTGTTTCAGTACGAATTCACGGCAATGCTTAAATCAGACTAGAACTAAAAAGGTTTGGGTTTTGGTTTTGGGTTTTGGTTGTCACTAAATCTAAACTAGAAAGCTAAACAAAAAGGAATTAAAAAACCAAAGCAAGTAAAAGCAAGTAGAATGCGAATAGATTAAAGGCGAATTGAAGCAAGTAAAAAGCGAATGAAAAGCAAATAGAATTGAAGGTTGTAAGCAATTAAAGAAAAACGTTGAGGCTCAAGGGGAATTCGCAGGGGTTCATGGACTAGGCTATGTCGATTTTAAACAAGGATAAAGGTAATCAACTACGTATGTTCTAGAACTCGAGGCACGGAAGTATGAATAGCCTTCTTTCGCAGCACTAAACAACTATCTCTCGCAACCCTGATCAGTAGGCTTACACTCTGATCCTGGAAGGGAGAAGATGCAATAGCAAAACAAGACTCATCAACATTCACAACTCAACTACAGGTAGGTTTCCACTCCTATAGAATAATTGCTCGTTTCACCCTAGTTCAGACAATCAATGAAAGCTTTCGCAACATATCATATCAGATCGGCTTCTAAGTGGCCAGGAAAGAATCATGCAGTAAGATTAAAGGCAAACGAAGAACATCTCGAAGATTATAAATCCGAAATCTATCGATTCATAAGCAAAGACACATGAAATTCCCTTTGAGCAATCCCTTTAAACCCAACTGGGTAACTACTCAAACATATTGTAAACAATCATCACAGAGTATTGAAAGTTGCAGGAAATTAAAGAAAAGAAGGGAGAAAAACGAAGAACAGAGAAGCAGATGGAGGCGCGATGGCTTCCCCCAGCGGCGGCTCCTTCTTCTGAGACGGCGGTGGCCTCTAGAGTTGCTCCCACGAAAATCTCTCTCTCTAAGTTGTCTAAGTTTCGGTCTATTGGTCTCCCCTCTTTAGAATGACCTAAAGAGGGTATTTATAGCTTCTGGAGTGGTTCTGGACACTTAGGGCTTCAAAAATAATGAAAGGAATTGATCTGGGCTTTAATTAAGTCGTCTGGAAAGTGAACGACCAAGTTCCGCGGTCGCGGTGGCTCTACCCGCGGGAAAATAGGTGTTGGCCGCGGTCCCGGCACATGGCTCTCTTCCGGAACTGCATTTTCTGTTATTCTTTCATCGGGAGTATCTGAAGATCTAACCGTTGGATTGACTCCAAACCAAGTGCATTAGAAAGCTGGTTGGATCCTCTATGTTGTCTCATGTTTTGGGGGTGATCAGACGCTGAGAAGGTCTTCATCGCTTGTCATTCTTCTGATGGTCTGCATTTATCCAAAATTGCTTATTTGTTCCAAATTGCATATCTTTTGCCCAAGTTTCCTGTAAAGTCTTTTGAAACTCTAAAACATTGAAAAAACTTTAAAAGCCATTGAAAACAGAGTTAAAACACCTGCATAAGATACAATTATAATCCATAAAAGTGGTCAAAATACGGTGTTATCACTCGCTCTAGTGGCATCTCATTCTCTGCTCCTGATCTCCCACCTGCACCAGAGATTCCCATGGAGGCTCCTGATTTTCAGAGGTACGTTGTTCAGAATTTTCAGAGCATCTGAAGTGCCATCGCTACTCTCTCTCGTTGTGGCTGTGTTCGCACTTCTCGTCCATGCTCCCGTTCACCCACTCACTCCGGTGATGATGCTGCTACTACTGACGAGGACTAGTTCCTTGGTCGTTCTGGTTCTATTTTCTTTTCTTTTGTTTTTCTTTTATTTTCGTCTTCCTTGTTTGAGTCTGTTGTGTCAGCTACATTTGTTGTGAAACTTTGCTGGATTTATGCATATATGGGTTGACTTGTAACTTCTAACTTATCTCTGAGTGATCTGACAGTGCTAACCTAGATGATTCTCTGTCCTGTTTAATGGATTCACGTGTTTCTGATCACAAGGATTGTTCTCTACAACGTGGTGTCGCGCGACACCATTACAGGTATCGCTCGTCACCACCCATGTACTGTCGACCTAGGCTTAGTTTTGCCTGATTCTGAGCTGTGTGTTGGTCGATGTTGACTCGGCAGTAAGACACTCTAACCCTTTGCATTCGTCGTCTTTGATTCTTTTCTTTGTAACTTCGGGCTAGATAACACTGAGGACAGTGTTGTTCAACTCTGGGGGAAGTAGTCGCTGACATTGTGTTTGTTTTTCTTAAGAGTCAGTCCTATCAAATTGTTATTGAGTCAAAACTTGTTGGAGATTATGATGCTTTTCCTGGAATTATTGTGCTGACCTTTCATCTAAGTGACCATTACTGCAGATTCAGTCTAGATCCGACTAATGAAAAATCCAAAGGCTGAGCAGTTGACTAGAGGCATCCATGTTTCCAACAAATTCCACTAACCTGAGCTAATTTCTGAACTTTTACCTCACTGATGTGGCTGATGTTCATAGAGCTTAATTCCTCGTTCATACTTGACAAATGGAAGCCTGTGTGAGATCTAATGTTGGTACCTCTCTCCTTTTTGACAAGATAAAAAAAAAGAGAGAAGAAAGAAAGAAAAGGGCGAAAAGATTGATATGATTTTCTTTTAGGAGTGAAGGGCTAGGGAAAATTTCCAAGGATCCCATTATTTCACCTCTAAGTAGGACTGATCACACAAAGGAAGGAACCGAGGGGTACGAAAATTTCAAGTGACCCCATTATTTGCTGAAAACCTTTGATACAAGGTAAGGGGACAAATCGGGGATTCGATGGAATACTATCAGTACTCGCAGTTTTAACCTTATCGTATATATGCCATAAAAAAAGATGATGAGAGTGCGAAATGATAGTCTGGGGAGAGAGAAGAGTACCAAAGGATTATATGGCTGATTTGTTTGAGTATTAGTACGGGAACGAATCTGGAAGATTCTTGGCATCTGATTCATCAGTGAGATCCGGCGATGAGGGTTTATGGACAATGTTGTAGAATTTGGGACTTAATCTGGGAAGCTGTGAATGTCTGCGGAGAAGTACATGGTGGTTCGATTTAGAATGATGAAGCAGTATTTGAGTTTCAAGGTGATCGGTCAAATTGATGTTCCAGTGAAAGGTTGAATCTCCGTGTTTTCAAACCTCTTTCTCTTATTGGGTATTATGTTTGCTTGAGGGCAAGCAAATGCTAAGTCTGGGGGAGTTGATATATCATGGTTTTTATGGTTTTTGACCATGATATAGGTCTTATTTATATAGTTTTCCTAGTGTTTTTCGAGTCTTTTGGAGTCTTTACAGGTCTTAGGTACGTTTGGAGCTTAATTGGTGATTTTGGAGCACTTTGGAGCTAAATCAGGATCAAATTCGCGAAAGACAAATCATGTGCATTGGTGTCGCACGACACCATGGAGAGTGACGCTCGACGCTTGCCAAAGAAAAAAGGAAAACGCAATTTTGTTTCTTGTTTGAAGAAGGAGTTGGACCCAGAAGTTTCCAAAGAAGCCCAATACGTGTTTTTAAGATATAAATAGGGTTTTTAGTCTCTTTTCATCGACACCTTGGATTTTCGAGAGAGAGATAGCTTGTGCTTTAGGCGTTTTGCGATTTTTAGAGCTTGGGGAGACAAGTCTGAACTCTGTTCGTTTAGAGAAAAGATTTTGAACCCCTTTATTTATTTTATTCATCTTCTTATTGCAATCTATTCAATCATGTGTGTTGTTTCAATATCCATGTCTGAGTAGTTAGCTTGTTAGGTTTAGGTTTCTCATTAAGGTTTTCTTTGAATGTTTGATTAATTGATTAAGTTAGGGTTCATAATCTATTTAGTTCTTCACCATAGGTTATTCTTAAAGCTAATTCTGGACTCATCACCTAGAACTTAGATCTTAGGTTGCTTAATTGAAACGGAAAAGTAATTGAATAACTGGAAAGAACCTAGGGTGAGCAAAGTAGCTATTCGCAAAGGAATTTAGTTTAGGCACTTTGTGAACATATCAAACTTGAGCACTAAAGCTGGTTTAAATCTGTAGGATTTGCAAAAGAATTTGGAATTCTAAGATTTTAACGTAGATAATTTTCACAATGGAAGTTGGTTAATTATAATTTTGTGATTGAGTTCAAGAACCGTGCTTAAACCTGAATCGTGACTACTCAATGGATCTGCATTTTTTGATTTCCTGAGAAACACCCTAAGCCTAATTTCCATCCATCTGAATCTTACAAACGTTTTTACTGCATCGTTTATTTTTATTGCATCGTTGTTAGCTTCTCATTAATCTGCTTAGCATAATTCGATTTCTAAATAGGTTTATTGCGTGAATTTCTCGTCTGTGTGGTTCGACCCCTGCAATACTACAACTGCACATCTGTGCTCTTGTAGAGTAGCTTAGGGATTAAACTTTGAGCATATCAGCCGTTGCCAAATTTTGGATTGTTTAGCATTAGTCTTTGATCTGTTATTGAGATCAAGTCTTTTTCTTTTGTTTTACTGATCACTTTGCAAGTTCTGTCTTTGTTTTCAGGTGTATGAACACCAGATCAAGGTCTAGAAGTTGTGGTCCACCATTTCCTCTGAACGACAACATCAATCTCTTAGTTCCAACAAGAACAAGAGATAGACGTGCAAGGGAAACTGATAGAGCAGCTGATATGGAGCAACAGAGAGAGCACCACGTGGTTGACATTGAGCACCAGGTTCAAGAAGAGCAACAGGCTCAGCATGGTAATGGAGCTCAAAGGAATCAGGCTCAAGCTGAGAGGAATGAGCAGCAAGCCTTTGTCAATATAAACATGGCACAAAGGAATGAGAGGCAGGCTCAGCAGAATCAGCAACAGGCTAATAGGAATGAGCAACAGGCTCAATTCATTCCTCAGCATCAAGCTCAAAGGAGACAAGAACCTCCACCAGTGTTTGTTGGGGAGAATGATAGAGCCAATGCACATCACAATAAAGCAGGAATCCAAGCACCACCATTTCAGAATAACAATTTTCAGGTGAAGGCTTCTTGGCTCAACATGGTGCAGAACTCTAAGTTCCATGGTTTGCCAATGGAGGATCCTTTGGAGCACCTAGACCAGTTTGACAGAGTTTGTGACCTCACCAAAATCAATGGTGTCTCTGAAGATAGCTTTTCCCATTCAGTCTAGGAGACAAGGCACACCAATGGGAGAAGAATCTGCCTAGAGGTTCCATACAGACTTGGGAGCAGTGCAAGCTTGCCTTTTTATCCAAGTTCTTCTCTACTTCTAGGACAGCTAAGCTGAGAAACCAATTTAAAGCTTCAAGCAACATAACAATGAAAGCTTTGGGGAAGCTTGGGAGCGGTTTAGAAGCTACACAAATATTTGACTTTTTGTTTCTGAAATTTGATAGAAATTTCAACTACTAAAAATTTTACTTAAACATTCAAAGACTCAAAAAATTTGTGTCTTTATATGTTTTTTGGGTTGATGGAATAATGAGAGAAGAAAGGGTATATATAGAATTTTTTGTTTGGTTACCAACATATTACCATTGCATATTTACATCAAATTTACGTCGAAATAAAATTTACATCACATTTACATCGATTTTAGGTCAATTACAAGATAGAGGACAATTCGTCGTATTATCGATGTAAATATTACGACGAAATATAATTCATTCTTTATTCGTCGTAATATCGTCGTAACATTACGACGATTTTACGAGGGTTATTTTTTACGTCGAATTTACGACGAAATTTTTGATCGTCGTAAATACGACGTAATGTCGTCGTAAATTTATGACGACTACAAATCATCGTAAATAATTCGACGGAAAAGCCCCTCTTTCTTGTAGTGAATGTCCACACCATGGTTTGTCTGATGCTTCTCTACTTTCTACACTGTATAGAGGAGCTTTACCACATATAAGTAATCAATTAGACACAACTTCCAATGGTAATTTATTGGCAATAGAGATTACATCTGCTATGGAACTTGTGGAGAATTTGGCTAATGACACCTATGGTGAGGATTATGACAGGACAAACAGATCAGAGGGTTCAAGATCAGATCAAAGGCTTACTAAAGAGGTTAAAGAGCTGAGGAGTGAACTAGAAAAACTGAAACTGGTTTCTCAAAAACCAATTCACTATGTTGGTGAGTTTGATGATTCTCCAAGCTTTGAGAACATCAATGAAGATGGCTTCACACAAGAAGAGATCAACTATATTGGGAATCAACAGAAGTATCAGAGGTTCAACAACCATGGAGCCAACCAGAACCTCTTATACCGCAACCCCAATGTAGCAAATCCTCAAGATCAGGTGTACCCTTCTTAGCAAAACCAACAAAGCTATGCTCCTAAGAATCTATTTCAGAGTTCTTTTTAGCCTCAGTTCAGCCAGCCTCAGCAACAATATGGTCAACCACAGCATCAGAATCCGGTCAGCAACTTCAGTTCTCAACAGAAACAGCTCAAAGTGCCTCCAGGTTTCAATCAGCAGCTGATGGTTCAGCAGCATTTGATCTAGGAACCGCTAGTTCAGAGTCAGCAGATGGGACCAGATATGTGTGGGATACTACAGCAGTTGCTACAGGGTCAACAAAGAGCTGAGAGTCAGTATGCTTCAATGGAACAAGAGATAAGGGAGCTGAAACAGAATCAGGCATCTACTTCAAGAAGCCAAGGTGGCTTACCTGGTAAGCCTGAACCAAACCCAAAAGAGTATGCTAAAGTCATTACATTGAGAAGTGGCAAAGAGCTACCAGGTTTAGAGCATAACAATGTGATCATTAAGGACAATGATCAAATTGGTGGGGAGGCAGCCCCCAGGGATGATCAAGAAGCTGAAAGATCAAAGAAAGGGAAGGCCAAAGAGGTGGAAAAGCTATTAGAATCAGAAAAGCCTTATGTTCCACCACCTCCCAATCAACCTAAGCTCCCATATCCAGGAAGATTTAAGAAGCAGTTTTTAGATAAAGCAAGGGCACTCTTTGAGAAGACTCTTAATGAAACACCACTTACAATGCCTCTCATTGAAGAATTTCTGATGATGCCTAAGCTTGGAAAGCTTCTAAAATATGCTATCTTGAACAAAACTAAAGAGCTACAAGATATGGTGGTGCTTAGCCATGAGTGTAGTGCCATCATTCAGAAAAGTTCAGTCCCAAGGAAGCTGTCTGATCCAGGGAGCTTTACTCTTCCTTGTGCTATAGGAGCATTGATGTTTACACACTGCCTTTATGACTTGGGAGCATCTGTCAGCTTAATGCCATTTTTTATAGCAAGAAAGCTTGGATATAGAGTGTTCAAACCTGCTAGAATCTCTCTTGTTCTATGTGATAGATCAGTAAGGCTACCTGTTGGGATGTTAGAGGACTTGCCAGTCAAGAGAGGCGGTTTTGAAGTGCCTACAGATTTTGTTGTTCTAGAGATGGATGAAGAGCCGGTTGATCCACTGATTTTGGGAAAGCCATTCTCGGCCACAACAGGAGCAATCATTGATGTAAGAGGTGGCATCATTGGGCTACAACTTGGTAAAGAAAAGCTGAAGTTTGATATCAAGGACATGATGAAAAACCTACCATAGAAGGACAATGCTTCTATGTAGAGACCATGGATCAACTAGCTGATGAACTTCTTGAGGAGTTGAATACTGATGATCCTCTTCAAGTTGCTTTAACCAAAGAACAAGGAGACCATGGGTTCTTGGCAGAGGAGAGTGAAGGGTACAAGTTGTTTTTGGACCATGCAAGGGAACTTGGTTCAGAGACAAAGTTTCTGGAGCTAGAAGCAGGCGGTTTTGAGGTCTTGGACATCAGAGGCTCAAATACAAGCCAATAAGCAGTTCAAAGAGTCATGGACGTGGGTTCTAAAGTGGAGGAGCAGGGTGAGCTGTGTGAGCAGCAACAAGGGAGCTACAACCGAGCAGGACAGCTCCAGTGCTGATTGGGATGAATCAAAGGCACCCCCTGTTGAGCTCAAGCCTCTACCAACAGGGCTCAGGTATGCATTCCTTGGACCTAACTCTTCATACCTTGTCATCATTAATGATAACCTGTTAGCTCATGAAGAACAAGCATTGTTAAGTGAACTTAGTACATTCAGGAGAGCAATAGGTTATTCCTTAGCAGACATTAGAGGGATCTCTCCTGATATTTTCACCCACAGGATCCACCTAGAGGACAAATCCATATCCTCTATTGAGCAGCAGAGGCGCCTTAACCCCAACCTCAAAGAGGTGGTTAAGAAGGAGGTACTCAAACTTCTTGAGGAAGGAATTATTTACCCAATTTCTGACTCAAGATGGATATCTCCTGTGCATGTGGTTCCCAAGAAAGGTGGTGTCACAGTGGTGAAAAATGATAGGGGTGAGTTAATAGCCACAAGAACTATAACTGGTCACCGCATGTGCATTGATTATAGAAAGCTTAACTCTGCATCTAGAAAGGATAATTTCCTATTGCCATTTATTGATGCTAACCACTCCTATTTCGTTTTCCTTGATGGGTACTCTGGTTTCTTCCAAATACCTATAGATCCTGTATGAGCCAAAACTCGCACAACCAAAAATTTTGTTAAGGAAAACTTCAGGGATCCAAAATTTCTAGGGATTTATCGCAAGAACAGTAAGATCAAAAGAAGGTTTTTGCTGTAAAAGTGTTTAGCTCTTATTGCTTAGGGTTGCAAAAGTTACAGAATGAATTGTATACATCGTTTATTTATACTAATTCTCTGAACCGCCTAGCCGAGAATCTCGGGAGAGATTTTTGGAATATTTTCTTATCGCCTCGTGCGGCTCACCGCCTTTGTATCTCGCCTAGGGTTTCTATGGGCTTCGTCTCTCAAGGCCTTGGTTCGGCCCATCTGAACTTCTCCACGGCTCGGCCCGCTTGCCATTTGAGTCGAGACGTGATTTGTTCCACCTCACCGGGGCGCGGCTCGGCCCAAGCATGTTGAAGTGCGGCTCAGCCCATTTCTCATGATACGGCTCGGCCCATCTATCTTTCTTCACGGCTCTCCCCATTGGTCTATCTTCACGGTTATCCCACTTGGTGGCCACGGCTCTCCCACTTGTCTTGGTGACCACGGCTCTCCCACTTGTCTTGGTGAGCACGGCTCGGCCCCTGTTTGGTGGACGGCTTGGCTACTTTGTCTTTCTTCTATACTTAGTCATTCTGAGATGGTTTTATCTGCTTGGGGTGAAAACCGACCCCAACAGATCCCAGAGATCAAGAGAAAACGACATTCACAAGCCCATATGGCACATATGCATATAGACGCATGCCCTTTGGCCTATGCAATGCTCCTGCCACATTCCAGCGTTGTATGATACACATATTTTCTGACCTTATTGAAGAGAAGGTAGAGGTATTCATGGACAACTTCTCTGTCTATGGGTCCTCTTTCTCTGCTTGTCATTCTAATCTTTCTCAGGGTCTCAAGAGATGTGAGGAGACAAGCTTGGTGTTAAACTGGGAAATGTCATTTTATGGTGCAAGAGGGAATTGTACTTGGGCACAAGGTCTGAGAAGAAGGAATAGAGGTGGACAAGGCCAAGGTGGAGGTCATGGTGAACTTAAAGGCTCCAACATCGGTTAAGGGCATTATAAGCTTCCTTGGTCATGCCGCCTTCTATAGAAGGTTTATCAAAGAATTTTCTAAGATAGCCAGGCCTTTGACAAGGCTTCTTTGCAAGGAGGTGGACTATGTATTTGATGAGGAGTGCATGGAAGCATTTCTTAAGATCAAGCAAGCTCTTGTGATTGCACCAATAGTTCAGGCTCCTGATTGGACATTGCCCATTGAAGTGATGACAGATGCTTCAGATTATGCAGTGGGAGCAGTTTTAGGCCAAAAGAAAGAAAAGAAGTTGCATGTGATCTATTATGCAAGCAGGACCTTGGACTCAGCACAAGAAAAATATGCAACAACAGAAAATGAGATGTTGGCTATAGTCTTTGCATTTGACAAATTCAGAAGCTACCTTGTGGGCTCAAAAGTTTTTAAGTACACTGATCATGCAGCTTTGAGGTACCTAATGACAAAGAAGGATGCCAAGCCTAGGCTCATGAGGTGGGTTCTACTCCTGCAAGAATTTGATATGGAGGTGCAAGACAAGGACGGCATTAAAAATGGAGCTGCTGATCATCTTTCTAGGCTGAGAGTGGAATCAGATGTACCTTTAGATGACTCACTTCCTGAAGAGCATCTAATGGTTGTTAATCTTACTTGGAGGTGGAACAGGCTAATGCTATAAGAGAGAGGAGTTTACCTTGGTTTGCAGATATTGTTAACTATCTCTCTTGTGGTGTAAAGGCACCAGAACTGGATGCCTATCAAAGGAAGAGATTCTTCAAAGATGTGCAAAGGTATCATGGGGATGAACCTTATTTGTATGTGCTGAACAAAGATCACTTGTATAGGAGATGCTTAGCTGAGGAAGAGATTCAACCAGTGCTACAGGAATGTCATGGGTCAGCTTATGGAGGTCATTTAGGAGCTTTAAAGACAGTGGCCAAGGTGTTACAATCAGGGTTCTGGTGGCCTACAATGTTCATAGATGCTCAAGTTGTTGTGTCAAGTTGTGATCAATGCCAAAGACAAGGAAAGATCTCCAAGAGAAGTGAGATGCCCCAAACCCCCATTCTTGAAGTGGAACTCTTTGACTGTTGGGGCATAGACTTCATGGGGCCTTTTGTGAGTTCAAATGGGAACCAGTACATACTTGATGCTGTGGATTATGTTTCCAAATGGGTTGAGGCTGTTGCTTCCCCAACCAATGACTCTAAAGTGGTGGTCAAGCTTTTCAAAAGCATCATCTTCCCTAGGTTTGGGGTTCCTAGAGTAGTGATAAGTGATGGAGGTTTTCATTTTGTGAACAAGACTCTAGAGGGGCTGCTAAGGAAGCATGGTGTCAAACATAAAGTTGCAAGCCCATATCACCCTCAGACTAGCGGCCAAGTAGAGGTTTCAAACAGATAGATCAAAGCCATATTAGAAAGAACACTGAGAAACTCGAGGAAAGACTGGAGCAGGAAGTTAGATGATGCTATTTGGGCCTATAGGACCACTTACAAGACTCCCATTGGAACCTCACCTTTCAATCTGTTATATGGGAAGAGCTGTCACCTACCAGTGGAGCTTGAGTACAACGCTCTTTGGGCTGTTAAAATGTTGAACTTTGACATTAAAACAGCTCAAGAGAAGAGAGTACTTCAGTTACATGAGCTAGAGGAAATAAGACTCAATGCTTTTGAAAGTGCAAGGATTTATAAGGAGAAGACCAGGGTATTGCCTGATCAGAAGATTCTTAAGAGGGAATTCAAGGTGGGAGACCTTGTACTCTTGTTTAACTCCTGGCTCAAGCTCTTTCCTGGCAAGTTAAGGTCAAGATGTTCAGGACCATTCAGGGTTTTGGAGGTTAGAAGCTTAGGAGCATTGGTTTTGGAAGGAAAGGATGGCAAGGGTTTTGTTGTGAATGGACAAAGGGTCAAGCATTACCTGCTTTCAGAGAAGAGAGAGGAAACTTCTTCAGTTCCTCTTGATGATCCACCAGCCTGTTAAACAGGTTTTCAAAGTCAAACATAGTGACATTAAACAAAGTGCTGGGGAGACACCCAAAGCTTATCCTTTGTAAATAGCTTTTATATATTTTCGTTTTATATTTTTGGAAGTTTTTGATGTGTTTGTTAAGTGTTTTCCGGTCTCGGGCTTGATCACAAGAGGTTAGGCCTTGTGAGAAAGTGTGTAAAAGGCAACGAAATGAAAGAGGAGGCCAAGTGTTATGACTCGGACAATGCCATGGTGGCCAGCCACGGTCAAGACTTGGGCGTGGAACGTTGTTCTGACTTCGGCACGAGGGGGAGTCACGGGTGAAATCTAGACAATGGCAAGTTTGCAGACCTCTCAGCGATTGCCACGGTCAGGTGACACGGTTCGCAGGCCAGCTGAGGCAATTGTGAACTTAGCAAGAATCCCATTCGGATCTTGCCACGGTTGGTTGGCACGGGATGAGATAATGTTCATGGCAAAGTGTTTTTAGACGAGGCACCGTTCAGGAGTTGCCACGGGGAGTTTGACACGGTCAATGAGCATGTCACAGACACAGGGAGTTGCCACGGGGAGTTCGCAGGCCTGACTGTGTCAAACATGTTTTAGCCGGCCAATGAGCATTTGGGTTTTGACACGGCTTGAAAGGCACGGGACGAGCAGACTGCGGCAAAGAACTTCAATCGAGTGATAAGCTTTGGGAAATGACACAGGGTGATTGCCACGGTCGGTCCAGACCGTGGCATGGGATTTTAGCCGAGGAAAAACTTCTTCGGGTATTGACGCGGTGCATTGACACGAGCAAGCCATACCGTGCCAACAATTTTAGCCGATGAAATTTCTGTTTGGATCTTGGGACGATGGAACGATGCGGTCAAAATCCAAACCGAGGCAACAAAGTTTCACGATACAAACCTCTCGGTGAATGACACGGTTCGATTGACACGATCAATGCATAGCCGCGGTAAAGGCATGAAAGGAACAAGAGGTTTGACACGGTCAGTTTGACACGGTCACCAAAGCCGCGATAAAAATTTTGAACAAGAGGACCGTACGTTGACCTGTCAAAGCCGCACACTTTACAGCTGTTCCCCACCCACAGCCTCCTTTTCCCACGAGAATCCCGAGTTTGCTCTCTCTTTCCTCTATTTCTGAACTTCAAACTCACTCAAATTGAGAAATTCCAACTGCATTGAACTCGTAATTATGTCTACTTTCTTGCTGCATTATCGAATTTCACTTGAACTTTGAAGATTCCAAGGTATTTTGTCTGTTAAAACTCATCTTTTTCTATGTCTTAAATGTGAAGTTCTTGAACTTGAAATCCGTGGAATCGATTTTAATAGGTTGCTTGGTACCTTGGAATAATTTTGTGAATGTTTTGCAAGTAGAATGGATAGGAAAACTTGATTTTTTCTTAAGAATAACCTGTTCTTGGAATTTTTGAAAAATTTGCTCAATTTCACCATTAATTTTGATTTTTTTTCAAGAATTTGTGTTTCAAGATAAATTATTTGTGTGCATTGTTTCTTGGCATTGCTACGGAATTATTGAATTTATGTTTAGTTAAAGAAACCATCTCTTCTTGAAAAATCGATTGTACCATCATTTGAACTTGGTGAATTTTTGGCAAAAATTTTGTTGTTCTTTTGTCTGGTGCTCATTTCTGCTTGAGTAAATGCAGAATGGGAGGCACCAAGAGAACTGCTGCTATGGAGAAGGCCAAACAAGCCAAAGCCGGTACTTCAGAGGAACAATTCTTGCCATTTGGGAGAAAGGTTTTTGAAAGAAAGCCAAAGAAGCCGGCTGAGAAGCAAGTTAAGAAAGTGGTTAAACCGAAGAGCACTAATCTGGTTCAAAGACTACTGGTCAAGAGTTGGCATTGGTCAAAGGTGTTTAAAGGAAGGGAAAAGAGATAGCTGTGGCTGAAGATTATGAAGAGACCGAGAGTGATCCTGAAGTGGCATTGCAGCCGGCTAAGAAAGCAAAGAAAGGATCAGGATCTGAAGTCCAAGAGCCAACTTTTAATGATTATTATGCTATGTTCAAGGATGTGAAGGTGTTGCAAACCAAGTTTCCTGATATGGAGCTGCTGAAACAGATGGGACTACTTGAAGAGGTTAAGCTGATTTTTAACAATATGGGATTTGGTGGAGTCTTTGAGATGAAAGATATGACTCATGAAGGAGTGACACAAGAGTTTCTTGCATCTCTTGAAGTCTGCGGTATGGCCCCAAAGATCAATGGATCAAAGAAGGCAATGGTCTTGGGCACATATAGTTCACAATCAATGGTAAACCATACCAGATGAGCTTCAAGGAACTGGATGAGATTTTTGGCTTTCCAAGACCTGTAGAGGATGAGACAGTGAAGTTCAACTACCCTGATCACATGATCACTGGTCTGTGGGACACAATAACTTTTGGGAACTTCAGAGGAGGAAGATACAAGAGTTCAGGGATAAGAAACCAAGCCATTCGCTATACTCACAAGGTGCTTTGCCAAATGTTTTTCACCAAACACAATGATGGAGTGGTGCACCTTGCTGATATGGAGCTCTTGGGTATTGGTCTACATCCTCTCATCAGCCACTTGAAGAGCAAGAGAGTTTCGGCTCCCACACTATATCCTTTCTGGTGGTACATTCTTGGCGCGCCACATGCTGATATACAAAGAGATTGATTGGAGTGAGGGAAAAAGGCAAACGCTCACTGGATGGTTAGTGACAAATATTTTGAAAGCAAGGGGTTTTGTCTTTGATGATGCTGAGATCAAGTCTGATTTGATTGATGAAGCTATTCTCACCAAGGTTGGGTTTTTAAAAGAAAGCAATGGTGAGAAGTTCTTGTACACCGTCAATCTCTTACAGAATGAGAAGATTCAGATTGTGCTACCAAACCCAGCCATCACCACTCTTCAAGAAAGGCACAATGTCTCTTTTATTGTGCTTAAGGATCAGTTATACAACGAGGCTGTTGACCCACCAATACGCAAATGCAACAAGTTCAAGGGTAAAGAGCCGGCTGAAGAGAAGGCCAAGTCAAGTAGGCCTCAGAACGAAGTTCGAACTGACGGTTGTGAGAATGAGGAACCAAGGGTTCTTGGAAGAAGAATGGGAGCAGGTCGATACCATTTTGATCCTTAAGTTTGGGGTGAGCCTGAGTATCACACAAGAAAGCTATACTCAAGGGTTAATGGCCTTCAGAAATGGTGCAAATGGCAAGACAAGACGATTCACAAGCTAGTCGACTGTGTGTGACAACTAAAGAAAAAGGTGAAGAAGCTCACAGCACCTGCCTCACCAGACAAAGATTCGGCCACTACACCTGCACCAGTTACAAGAGAAGAGGTTGGTGAAAGCTCAACAGCTCGTGACCCTGAATTCCCACTGGGCAAAGAAGACTGGATCAATCCGGCCACCGCGTTTCTCCCGGATTCACCTGAGAGCAGTCCACCTATGGAGCCATCTCCATCTTGCTCCACCTCCAATCCCTCGTATTACATGGGATCCGACCTCAGCGATTAAGGTAACCTCTCCAAACCTTTGTACATATGCACCTTGTTCATATCAGTTCATGTTGCATCTTTCTTGCTTTTGCTTCTCACTTACGCTTTTGTAACACAAGAGACTGTTATTTAAATGTGGGGGAGGAGTTCTGTGTTTACTAATCATGTTTATTCTGATCTTATTTTCTTTTTCATTTTGAGTCTCATTTTGCATTGATCTAAGTGCATATAAAAACGAAACAAAATCAAAAAATTTGAAAAATCTTCATAAGAAAATGCTCATGTAGTTTCATTCATTCTTTAGGATTGAGTCTAGTTTGCATTTTCATATAGGTCTGCATCATGTGCAACTGGGAGTAATGATAGATTTTTCCTTGAGAGAACATCACTTTGAGAATTTAGATCTTCATGCTTGTTGATTCTTCCATGCTTGTGAGACTTGAAAAGATTTGGATCTGTGAAACAAGTTTGAATTGAACTGAACTCTACTAAGTGAAAACCATTGAACCTGACTTGTAAATATCTTGTGATGCATAGTTTGAGTAAGCATAGTGGATTCTCATTTACATATTTGAGCTAGAACCCGTTTTTACCATTCTCTTCCTTAGCTCAAGTAGTTGTTTCAGCATTTGGAACAGTTCCCACTCCCTGAACCCATCCTTCTTTCAAGCGAAAACCATTTCGTGTGTGTAGTGTGAGGCCACCTTGGATCAAGCTTAACAGAAAGTGTTAGGTTTAGAGCGACAAGAGCAAGTCTCATGAGTGTCTAGTTCCATTATCAAGGAACTATTAGGTCTAGGCTGTGAATAAGTGTGGGGGAGAGGTTTCTTTGAGTGGAAGTGTTTGAGAGAAAAGATTTTGAGAGAGAAAAGAGAAAGAGAGTGTGTTTTAAAAGAGAAATGAGAGTGATGAGAGCAAAAAGGGTTTTAAAAGAAAAGAAAAGGTTTTGGGTCTTGTGTTTTGTGTTTTGAAAAGAAAGGACAGCTCTAAGCTGTTTTTAAAAGAAAAAAAGTTCTAACCTCTGAGTGTAAAGAAAAGAAAAAAGAAGCCAAGGGCTCAAGTGTTTAAAGAAAATGAGAGGTTAGATGAGTCAAAAGTGAAAAGAGCTGAGTGAAAAAGAAAGATCCCAAGTCCAAAGTTTGTAAATGAAAAGAAGACCCTTTTTGAGAGATTAAATGAGTGAAAGAGAGTTGTGAGAGTTCATTGTGAGAGTGTAAGCTAGAGGCGTTTTGGGGAAGGGAAGTGAGTTGAGTCTTGCTATTGTATGCATCGGTTGCTCCTAACCTTTAGCCTTCTGCCAAAGCTTGATCGTTCATGGAGAGATCCCTGATTGCATTGAACCTTGCTTGTGCATTTTAAATGAGATCATTTTAATCTCATAGCCTCACCCCTAGCCAAACCTTGCCTGCTTGAACTTGCATCATTTGATTCACATGGAAAAGAGCTTAATGAATGTCAAAGAGTTTAGGAATAAGAAAAACTTGTGGAGATCACTGTTGAAATTTAAGCATCAAAAGTAGAGTCTTACATTGCATGTGGAATTGCCAACTTGGAATCTCAGTCTCCTTTTGATTGTTACTCTCTTCCCATAGGAAATATGAACCCCCAATGCATTCAACCTCTCTCCCATTTGATCTTTTTGCTTGAGGACAAGCAAAGGACAAGTGTACGTGGGGGAGTTGATATATTCATAATTTACATGTTTAGGATTGCATTTTTAGTCCAAGTTTAGAGTCTCATTCACAAATTTTAGATAGAGTCATCATGTTTTACAATTGTTTTAGAGTTTTAGGGCTTTGCATTAGGTCCAAGTGAGTCTTGCATGTTTTGGAGTGTTTACAGGTGATTTGGAACCAGTTTGGACCTGAAAAGATAAAGCCAGGAGAAGAAATTGTGAATGGAGCTTTAAAAATGGTGAAAACAGCCTTTTGGAGGTTATCGGCGATGGCCTGTACCCAGGAAGCTTCTCTCGGTGATTTTCATGTACCGCGGGTTGACTATCTCGGCTAGAAACCTCTGTGTTAGTACGTTCCAAAGATCGCCTTACCGGGAGCCTTTCCAGTTCGATTCTGTTGTTGGGTGCTTCAGAAAAGTTGGAGTGGATCGAGTCACGGTTACAGAACAGGTGGGATCATTAGATTTGGAGTCGTGAGATGAGAGTTAAGCTCACCGGAAGACACACCTGTCTCGCTACAGTTTCAAGACCGATTCGATGAGTCACAAAGATGTCGTGGATGCCTTTCCAGTCTGATTCAGTTGCCGGGACATTCATCAAGATTCAAGGTCTTTGAGTGCTCTTCCCATAACAGCTGAGTTTGGAGCTATGGGCTGAAAGATACCGTCTCCAGAGTAAACACTCGTCCAAGAGCTTATTTTTGATCGTTTCAGTTCACTGCAGAAATGAGCCGTCCGGGGAACCCTCCACTCCCCAAGCACCAAAGGTTCCTTCACCAAAGTTTGAGATATTTGAGTCCTCTTTCCAGAACGTTTAAGATCCTCTGATTTTGAGCTATGAGCAAGGAGATAATGGTCGGGAGTCTAAGGAAAATATGAGCCATGGTCCGGAATGATGATTAAGTTTAGTTAACGTGGGACTTAGCCAGGAAAAAGAGAGATATATAGCTCAGCAAGGAGGATTGAGCTAAAATGAGTCGGAAAGGTGAGCTAAGCTAGCTGGACCAGCTGCCGGGAAGCTCAGTTCAGCTGGATTACGAGTAAGACAATTGGTCTAGCTGAGTGGCCAGTGAACTAGCTGGACTAGGGTGGTTATGGGCGGTTATGGCCGAAGGGTTGCAAAGTTGATGCGCCCAATCATTGCACCTGTTCGGCCAACAATTTGGGCCTGTTCGCCCAAAGCGGTTTCACCAAGGGAAAGTCTATAAATAGACCCCTTGGGCCATATTTTCGGGCACGCACAGAAAGAGGAGAGAAACTCTGCCCAAATTAATATAGAACCGAGAGAATAAAAGGAGTAACCGAGAGTCCGCGGCTGGTGCGGGTCGCGGAAAGAAAGAAGGGAAGCGTGGCAAGAGCAATCGACCGCGGAAATACTAAGGTGCGTTCATAGATTGGAGCGTACGGTTAAGTTGTTATTTCAGCACACGATCTGGATGATCGGCCGAAGTATGGGGTAGGCCGAACGGATGGTTAGTGGCGGTGGAAGAAATAACGGATTCGACCGAAGACATGCGACGATCAGCCGAAGTATGGGCTAGGCCGATCCGACCATGTATCTCGGCCGAAATCTCCAAAGATCGCCGGCCATGGAATTAAGACTGGGCTGGTGATGGTACGCATAGAGTCGTATTGGTTATTGACCGGATCCGGTTGGCACGACAGTCGAGTGGCTTGGGAGACAGAACGGTTCTCGCCAAAACTCGGTCAGCCCAAGGCCAACCTATGAACCGGATTAGAAATAGTTGTCGTGGGTTAAAAACAGGGTCGGGAATCATAAGCATGAAATGCATACATGTGCATGAATAATACTTAACCAAAATTGCATAGACTTATACTATTGACCTTTCAGGAAAGGATGGTGATCCAGGAAGGGATTTGGCCTAAGCGCGCGGACTGGTCAGCCAAGCGGATGAGTGGTGTATTGAAACGGATAGATAGGATCATGTACTCTTATAATAGCTTATATGCAGATTCATAAGTTGTAATGAATCCTTTTAGTTATCAATAAAATATCCGTTTCTGTCTTCTAATAATACATATTGACTTTAACTTAGTGAATCTCAGAATACACATATCGAATATGACTTAAACAAAGGACTTGACCCTAAAATTGGACTGATGGGGTGTTTCAAACGGCTCTTTCCCTCATCACTTGTGCGCCTTCTTAAGCCTTATTCAGTGAACCTAGACGTCCCAAGACACCACCAATATGCACCCAAGCTTTCAAGACTCAAGTCACCTCACAACTTGCCTTATTTGGACAGATTTTCCCTTCAATGTTTCAACGGCTCTTTTCTAGCTAAACCCTATATAAGCTCAGTTCGTTACTCATTGTAAATCACCCTTGATCAATTTGAAGTTTATAAAACAGTTTTCATTTTCTTGCAAAGACCAAGTTTCTTTGTGTTTTTCTTTAGATTTTAAGTGTGTGAGACACTTCTGATCTATTAAGCTGGGAATTAAGATTGTTTGAGTGATTCAAACTCTCTTCTTTGTTCATTGATTGAGTGAGTCTATCGCCCCTCCATTGATTGAGCGAGTAAATCACATCTATCCATCATCTTCATCTCAACATCATTCCACCTTTCGCAAGTATTAAGCTTGGAATCTCTTGATCATTAAGTGATCATAAGTTGGAATGATTCCAATCTTATATCATTTGGTATCAGAGCCAAAAGCTCCTATCCCCAGGTTGTATTCATCCAACCTTTATCTTTCGATTTTCTGTTTTGTTTCAATTCTGTTTTTGTATTCATTCATGTTATTTGTTTCTTGTTCATCTTATAATCATAAAAAACCAAAATAAAAATTCACTTCGGTTTCTTATTTTCGTTTTATAAACAGAAAACCCATAAAAATTTATTTTTTTTAATTTATTTTTGATTTTTGTGTTATTTCTCTTTTATTTATAAAACCAAAAAAAAAATCAGTCCAAAAAAAAAAGCCTTATTTTCTTTCCTTGAATTATTTCGTTCCTTATTTTAGGAAGTAAAAAAAAAAAAAGAGGTTTCCTTTTCATTGGTTTAGTTTTAAAATTCAAAAAAAAAAATAATAATAAAGGAGACAATTTTATTTCGTTATTTTGTTACCTACGATTTTATTCTTTCTTTTGGGTTTTGATTACACAGATTTGCTCCCTTCCCCTTTGTTCTGTGCAAGGTACATCTTCAAGCAAGAGAAGAAGCAGCGATGAATTATTTGAGCTCAGATGAGGAAGATACCTATGACTCCAGCCCCATCGACAATAATTATGAAGGACCAATTCAGAATTGGTACGAAGAGGAGGCTGACTATGGAGAGACATGGCATGATGATGCCTATTCAGATTCTGACTTTAGTGAAGATCATGCACCAGAGGAGATGGAACCAGAACCACCAGACCTCTACTCATACAGTTCTGAGCCATATAACGTTGAGCATCACACCAATACATCAATTTGGAGCCAGCCAAATTCAACTATTATGAGGAGGGTTCTTATGGAGGAGAAGCCGATGTGGAGCCCTGTGATGATTCATATGTGGAGTATAGTCACCAACCTCGATCAGAGAAGCCTCGTTACGTCATGGCACTGTGTTCAACACGATCTTACTCCATCTAAGCTCAGACAAGGGACCCGATGATTATCTGCGATGGGAAAACAATATGAAACAGTGGTTACGCTCAAACAACATTCCCAAAGAACAGAAGCTATCATACGCTGTTGATATGCTTGTTGGAGATGCTTATAATTGGTGGGTACAAGAAGATGCAACGACATACCACACCAATCCAGTTCTTAATTGGGGAGATCTCAAGGCAAGGATGTATAGAGAGTTTGTGAGAAAGCGACGAAACCGCCGCTGCCTCATCACAAAGTCCATTTACCAAGAAACATCAATAACTGTGATGTTTGCACCAAACTCGCAACCAGTTGTTAAGAACCCGATTATCTATTGCCCTGATCCCAAGAAGGTGTTTTCAAACAATAAGACGAAGCAAACAGAGGCTAAGCAACCAGTTCTAGTAAAGGAGATTCAACAAAAGCCTATCACATAACCTTTACTTGAACCGCAAGACAAACCAGCTCAAGGTAAGCCCTCTAACTCTCTAAATTTAAAAGATCCAACATGTTATAGGTGTCATAAGTGAGGACATTTTGCTGCAACTTTCCCTGAAAGACAAGTAGTTAAAATTGCTACACCTAAACAGAAATTGAATTCAAACGAATTTAGCACTTGTTTTGTTCAGCCTAGTTTTGAGATTTTCAATTCAAGATTGATGCACTTGTCTTTGCCAGAGGTTATTGATGCAGGAACAGCACATGACTGGGAGGAAAAAGTAGGCCACGAAACCAGCACTTTTGATCCAAAACACAAGAGTCTAAATGAGCCACCACCATTTGTTGGCCTAGCTGTGGATCAAGGAAAAACAGAGGACATAATTTCATCAGCACCTATACAGGAGCAACAAGAGGTCAAATTATATCAGACTGACCCTGCGAAAGAAGAAGTTGTCACTAGCTTCACTCCCATCCAAGAGGAGCCACCAGATCCTACATTGAATGTCAACAAAAGAAACACAACTAATCGACAGTTCTGATCAGATAAGTAACACATTTTTCACATTTATTTCTGATGATTCTAAATATGTGATAATGAATTTGCTATATCCAGAAACGTGTGAAAAAGTTACAGCACCCATTTCTTGTTTTAAACAACAAAACTGTGAACAACATGTTGCTTCACATAAAATTAATGAAATGGTCCAACCTGAATCATGTTTCTCTGTTTTCAGTAATACCATGACTGCTGTAACGCACTTGTCTTTTGTCAAAGGTGTCAAGGACATTGCAGGTATAGAAGAGAAGCAACAAGAGCCCAAACCACCAAAGATCAAAGGCGTTAACAAATGTGAAAAAATAGATTTCAAAAAGATGAATGCCCTACTGCCAAAGAAAGTCAACAACAAACCTTTGAGAGGAGTCATTTCCTATTTACTGATCAAAGAAGAACCACCAGACAATCCAAAGCAATCCCACCTGAGCCAAGATGGAGAAATGACCCAAGGTAAATTTCTAAACTCACATCTTTATCATGATACTAACTTGCTCTATCTTTTTGCAGATGAATTAGTTTCGAGGACAAAAATTTTTCAAGAGGGAGGGTATGATGCGGACATCAACCCATCAAGACGACTCATGGTGCTCTCAACACTTGGAAGAACTAGGTGCAACGGACATGAGAGTCTAGCCAAGGGTAAAGGAGAGACGATATCCCTTGTTGAACAAGTTAATGGCGAAGGGGAGACGGCTGTCATTAATTTGTTCTCTCTAGACTCCTATGCCATCACCAAGAAGCCATTAGATCATTCAAGCTTAACCGGACCAAATCAACGAGGAGGCAACCAATCTATTGAAGACTCTGCTAAACCCAAAAAGAGCCACAAGCCTTGTCCAGGCCGAATGAAGTCCAAGAACAAGTGTTCCAGCCAAACTACGACTTCGATTACATTCCTAGCTCAGCCATAGCACGCCTCAAAGTGGAATCAGTCCGATTGGAGTTCAGATGAAGGAGATATTAAGTTTATAAATTGGGTGATCCTCAACTTACCCGATTTAGACATATCCGCCTTAATTGGAGAAGTACAACTAAACCAAGAGGAATTAAGCTGTAAACCGACCTTCTCTGGAATCTTGACTCATCAGAGAATCACAGAAAATTGGAATCAGACCGAGATCGATTTTGGTTTAGGAGATATTCAATCTCTAAACCAATGGATCCTCCACTTGCCTTATTTGGAACCTTCCGAGTTTTGGAGACTTAAAACATATCAGTGGCCCCCAGGAGACTCTGAGTTACTTCTAGAAGTCTTCCACAACATCCTAAGGTGCACCAACACGCATTGGATCAGGTGGATCCTCCCACACCTTCACTTTCCATATCCGGAGCCGAGCTTACCTTATTTGCCTTGTTTGGAGCCAATGGAAATCAAACAGCAACGGCTCTTTCCCTCATCACTTGTGCGCCTTCTTAAGCCTTATTCAGTGAACCTAGACATCCCAAGACACCACCAATACGCACCCAAGCTTTCAAAACTCAAGGCACCTCACAACTTGCCTTATTTGGACAGATTTTCCCTTCGATGTTTCAACGGCTCTTTTCATTTATTTTGTACGATTTCTTTTGATTTTCTAGCTTATTACCGTTTTCCTTGAGCCCCTATAAAAGCTCAGTTTGTTACTTGTTGTAAATCACCCTTGATCATTTTGAAGTTTATAAAACAGTTTTCATTTTCTTGCAAAGACCAAGTTTCTTTGTGTTTTTCTTTAGATTTTAAGTGTGTGAGACACTTCTGATCTATTGAGCTGCGAATTAAGATTGTTTGAGTGATTCAAACTCTCTTCTTTGTTCATTGATTGAGTGAGTCAATCGCCCCTCCATTGATTGAGCGAGTCAATCACATCTATCCATCATCTTCATCTCAACATCATTCCACCTTTCGCAAGTATTAAGCTTGGAATCTCTTGATCATTAAGTGATCATAAGTTGGAGTGATTCCAATCTTATATCAACAAGTGTTTGATGAAATTCTTTAAAGAGCTATATTAGAGGTTTTTGCATTAACCACATAATGATGTTTTGTTATTTGCATAAATGATCACTTAGAACTGATTCTAAATGCTGTCTTGTTGTTTGATCTCCAATGATGATTGGGTATGTGAAATAACTTGATTTGTGTCTTGATGCTCGAGAAAGATTAAAGCTTGATTAGATTTCTAAATCATTTGAATCATGTTTAATTATTTTTATTAGCATTTCTAGTTTAGCATTCAAGCACCGTAGCCAACTATCATGTCTAGAATCTCATGCTTCCATCATTCCATATCATCTCATTTGTCATTTGCTATTCCTAGTTTATTGCTTTTGATCATTTTCTAGTTATTAATCTTGTTTAATTCTTTAGTTAATCACCTGTTTGAATCAAACCCCACTTATTTGCTTGAATTAAGAAACAGTTCATATAGTCTAGTGTCTAGCTTCCACATGCTTGGTTTGACACCCTTTATACTACATTGATTAAAGGGATTGATAGCCGTCAAGACCTTAAAAATTCTTGTCTATCAGTTTTCCGGCTCGGCCCATTAGCATAATGCTGGGCTCGGCACAATTGTCTTTCTTCACACAGTGGGGCCTTTTTACCGAGAAGCCTAAATCTTCTCAGTCCATTTAGTTCCTTCGTCTTGGCACAGATCTGCCTACCAAGCCTTTGGTTGTTGGTGCGGCTCGGCCCACTAGGTGCTAGAGAGAGGGGCTCGATTATCCTGGATAAATCCCTTACCGGGCTCGGCTTTGTTAATGATAAATGGGTTTAATAAAGCCTTTTTTTACTACTTAGCCATTTTTCAGGAGTTAGACTCGAATGGGTGGAATCTGACCCCAACATTAACCGATTTTAAGGTAAACATATGTTTAACAGGTTAAAATTTTGAACAGCATATTGTGGTTTTTATTTTATAATTTTTTATTTTTAAAAAAGAGAATAATGTTGAAAAAAACTTATAAAAAGTGGGCGGTGATAAATTCATAAATTGCATCATTTAGTGTACATATTTAAGTCCAAATCGTGTCTCATTTGCATACATTTTAGGTCTTTAAACATTTTTTTAGGACTTAGGAGATTGCATTAGGTCCAAGAGAGTTTTGCATGGTTTTGAGTGTTAAACAGGGATTTATGGGGCCTATTTGGAGTGGAGAATGTGAACCAGATCAAGAAATGGACTTGAAATGATCAAAATGGTGAAAATAGGGCATCATGGAGCTTCTCGGCAAAAGACAGTACTGATGGTCGGAGCTTCTCGGGTACGATTCTCGGCCAAAACACGTACTGGTCGCTTAAGCTTTTCGGCCAAAACTCTTGGGTGCAGATACATCTCAAAAATGGCGTTACCGGAAGATCTTGCCGGCCGATTCAGCTTCTGAGATCTTCAGCAACGATCAAGATAATTGAATCTAGATTCCAGAACAGTTAGAATCAAGACATTTGGAGCACTGAGACGAACGATATGGCCACCGGAAGACGAACATGTCTCGCACTCATTCCGGAGAAACCCGATACGCCTTAAAGACGTCGTTACTGGGAAGCCTTCCCCTCCGATTTGGTTTACGGGTTCTTCATGGAAGATTGAGAGCACTGAGTCTAGTTTCTACACCGCTTAGAATCATGAGATTTGGAGTCGTGACCTAGGAGATATTGCAACCGGAAGGAAGATGTGTCTAGAAGCCGACCCGTGCAATGCACTTTAAAGATCAGCCTTCCGGGAACCCTTCCATTACCCTGATGCACTTGCACTCTTCATCAACATTCTAGAAAATTTTGATTCCGTGCCTCTGGAGTTTGAATAAAGCCATTTGAACCAGTATTCTAGGAGTTATGCTGCCTCAAACGCGGAGTGGTCCGAGAAAATGAGAAATGATGCGACTTGGGTGTGCGACTAGGTAAACTCGCACCCATGAATGTTCATACTCTGGGAGCAAGCTGAACCGGGTCAGTACCCAGTTTTTCCTGGGCTGACCCGGTCCAAGACCCTTAGTATAAATAGTTTTTGGGAGAAAACCCCTAGATATCATTCATTCTCTCTGTTTTCTTTTCCCCTTTTTAAAAAACGAGTTTGTTAAGAGATATCTAGAGGGTTTAATCAATCTAAAGCTGTTTCTTATCATCTCAAATTCTTATTTTTGCTTCTAATCATGTTTAACATCATCTCTTGCAAAAGATTAGGTGTGTTAAGCATGATTAGTGAGTAGTCTTCTTTTAAGCTTCTAGGTGTGTAGATTAGGGTGCTTTGATGTTTAATTTATGATGTTTAGGTTCTAGATTCTCATTTCCTTTCCTTAGTTAGCTGCTCTTAATGCTAGATCTTTGATAATCACACTGGTCTAGAACTTAGGCATGTCTCCACCGACAAGGTGTTTGATGAAATGCCTGAATGAGCTAACTTAAGGGTTTATGTTTTAAATGCCATGGGAATATTTGTTTGAAACATAAATGACGTATTAGAACTGTTTATTAATGCATATGGATCCTCATTACCACTAATGAGAGTTAGGTTTGAATGATGATTAGTATAGTGATCATTGTCTTGGGAAAGAAATGGTCTTGCTTTGAGTTCTAAGTTAATTGGAATTGAGATCATGTGATTGCTTGCTATATCTTTCTGTGTAAGATTCAGTCTATCTTAGCTCTTATTTTTATGCACAAAGAGGCTGTTTGGTCATGTTAGACTTGGAACAAAGAGGCTTATTCACTAATGGGAATTAGCCTTGATTAAGTAATTTGCAAAGAGATTTCTGTCATGGGAATGAACTAATCTACTCTGGAAGTTTAGACTAAAGAATTGCAAGTGTTGCATTGTGTTCCTAGCATCATGAATTAAGTATGAAAGCACCCTAATCAATGATCACATCTAGAGGTTTAGCTTTCTCTTTATTTGAATTTGAGTCTTTGCTTTGTTGTCTTGCTTGTTTAGTTTTTTTAATTATTACTTGCTTATTGTTGTTACATGTTTTTAGATCACTTTGTTACCAAAACCTGTTTCTTTGACCACTTTTATGGATCATAATTATGTCTTATGCAGGTGTTTTAATTCTGTTTTAAATGGTTTTTAAAGTGCTTTCAATGTTTTAGAGTTTCAAAAGACTTTTCCGGAAACTTGGGCAAAAGATATGCAATTTGGAACAAATGAGCAATTTTGGATAAATGCAGACCGTCAGAAGTATGACAAGCGATGAAGCTTTTCACACCATCTGATCACCCCCAAAATTTGAGACAACATAAAGGATCCAACCAGCTTTCTAATGCACTTGGTTTGGAGACAAGCAAACGGTTAGATCTTCAGATACTCCCGATGCAAGAATGACAGAAAATGCAGTTCCAGAATAGAGCCACGAGCCGGGACCGTGGCCAACACGTATGCCCCCACGGGTAGAAGCACCGCGACCGCGGCCAGTGGTCGTTCACTTCCCAGACGACTTAATTAAATCCCAAATCAATTCCTTTCATTATTCTTGAAGCCCTAAGTGTCCAAGACAACTCCAAAAGCTATAAATACCCCCTTTAGGTCATTCTAAAGGGTGTGTTCGTTTATGTACTTAGATTTTTCGTGTGAGACTCGCAAACCCGAAGAGGAGCCGTCGAGGAGAGCATCATCGCGCCTCCTTCTGCGACTCTGCCCTTCGCTTTTCTTCCTTGTGTTTCTTTAATTTCCTACAACTTTAAGTACTCTATGATGCTTTGTTACAATATGTTTGAGTAGTTCCCAGTTGGGTTTAAAGGGATTTTTCAAAGAGAATTTCGTGTGTCTTTGCTTATGAATCGATAGATTTAGGATTTATAATCTTCTAGATGTTCTTCGTTTGCCTTTGATCTTATTGCGTGATTCTTTGCTGGCCACTTAGAAGCCGATCTGATATGATATGTTGCGAAAGTTTTCATGTTGATGAGCAATCCTTCTATAGGAGTGGAAACCTACCTGTAGTTGAGTTGTGAATGTTGATGAGTCTTGTTCTGCTATTGCATCTTCCCCCTTCCAGGATTAGAGTGGAAACCTACTGATCAGGGTTGCAAGAGATAGTTGTTTAGTGCTGTGAAAGTAGGCTATTCATACTTTCGTGCGTCGAGTTCTAGAACATACGTAGTTGATTACCTTTATCATTTGTTTAAAATCAATATAGCTTAGTCCATGAACCCCTGCGAATTCCCCTTGATGCCCAATGTTTGTCTTTAATTGCTTATAACCTTTTAATTTCCTTGTTTACATTCTACTTTCATTCGCTTTTTACTTGCTTTTATTTGCTTTTGTTTTTTAAATTGCTTTTTACTTGCTTTCTAGTTTAGATTTTGTGATAACCAAAAACCCAAATTGTTTAGTTCTAGTCTGATTTAAGCATTGCCGTGTATTCGTCATGAAACAACTAAGTCTCTGTGGATCGATACCCTAAGTACTACAGCGCACATCTGTGCACTTGCAGGCATTTAGGGGTTATAAATTTAAAACCTGAAGCTTAGTAAAATGAAAATAACTCATCCCGCGTTTACAATCACATCAAGTTTTTGGCGCCGTTGCCGAGGACTTTGATTTGTTTCATTGCGAATCCCAGCTTAAATCTGTTAGAACACTTGTTTACTTTTACTTTTTCTTTTGAATTTTTCAGGTTTCTCTGCAATGAGAGACCGGGAACATGTTCCCGGTACTCTTGGTGATCCACCATATCGTGTGGATGGTGATCCAATCGACGATGACCTGACTGATGATGAGTTTGAAGATTCGATCTATGATGACAATGAGCAAATCGGATCGGCAAAACATGAAGATGATGAAGAACTAATTGGAAGTTTCGATTCACTCGAAAAGTTCATGGGAGATCGAAGAGCTATTCAACCAGCCTTACCAAAGGATGACAAAACCGAAATTAAGGTACCCTATATCCCATTTAGTTCAACAAAATCAATTCCATAGTTACATATCCGAACACCCGATTGACCATATCGAGACGTTCGAAGAATTATGTGCAACCATTACAGCAAATGGGGAATACCACAAGTGTAGTCTTTTCCCATTCGACGATCAGATGCTTTCAACACACCATGGTTTAGGCACATAGCGAATTACCTAGCAGCTGATGTAGAACCACCACAATTCTTTGGTTATAGGAAGAAAAAGTTTCTGAAAGACATAAGACATTATTTTTGGGATGAACCCTATCTCTACAAGAGATCTGCTGATGGGTTATTCCGAAGATGCGTGGCTGAAGAAGAGATGGAAGGAATTTTATTTGGATGCCATAGCTCGTCTTACGCAGGACACTTTGCAACCTTCAAAACTGCTTCAAAGATCTTACAAGCAGGTTTTTGGTGGCCTACTTTGTTCAAAGATACTCAAGCTTATATATCGCGATGGGATAAATGCCAAAGGATGGGCAACATAAGCAAAAGGAATGAGATGCCTCAAAATTTTATTCTCGAAGTCAAAATTTTTGATGTCTGGGGAATAGATTTCATGGGACCATCTCCGACTTCTTTCAGAAATCAATACATATTAGTAGCAGTAGACTACGTCTCTAAGTGGGTTGAAGCAGTCGCTAGCCCCACCAACAATGAAAATTTCGTCATGAAGCTGTTTAAATCTGTTATATTCCCACGTTTTGGAGTTCCTGGAATTGTGATTAGCGACGGAGGATCGCATTTCATCAACAGATTTTTTGAGAACCTTCTTAGAAAGAATGGAGTTACGTATGCTTCTCCATACCATCCCCAAACTAGTGGTCAAGTAGAAATCTCAAATAGAGAAATCAAATCGATTTTTCAGAAAACAACTGCAGTTCATCGCAAGGATTGGTTTACAAAGCTTGACGATGCATTATGGGCATATCGAACAGCATTCAAGACGCCATTAGGAGCAACACCATTCAACCTAGTTTACGGAAAAGCATGTCATCTTCCAGTAGAACTCGAGTATAAGGCGCAATGGACTATTAAGGAGATGAATATGAACTTGAAAACAGCTGGAGAAAGAAGACTACTTCAACTTCACGAGTTAGAAGAAATCCGACACAATGCTTATGAAAACTCGAAGATCTACAAGGAGGAGACTACAGCGTATCATTATAAGAAGATTGTTCATAGGACTTTTGCTCCTAACGATAAAGTTCTTCTTTTCAATACTCATCTTAAGCTTTTTCCAGAAAAATTACGTTCAAGATGGTCAGGATCCTCACGATAAAGGAAGTCAAACCATACGGAGCCATTGTCCTGTGGGACAAAACCGGAAATTCAATTACAGGGAATGGACAGCGTGTAAAGCCATATCTGGCTGAAGAAAGAGAAGACGAAAGAGAAGTGATGTTTTTGATTGATCCATCATCGGCCAATGATGAGATCAAGGAGTGTCACGACCCCGGTTAAGTCTAATCGAGCAGTAATGTCAAGCTAATGACTTGAAACAAGCGCTTAGTGGGAGGCAACCCACTTGGTATTTTATTTATTTCCCTTTGACTTTTATTTTCTATTTCCATTGCTTTGTTTCTGTTTGATGTCGTGTCAACTGCGTGAGGGAACAAGTTTTACCTTTAACAAAACAAATGAAAGCCGCAAGTGCACAGCTAATCAGTTGTAGTATTTAGGAATCAAATCCACAGGGATCGAATCCACAGAGATTTGTGTGCCTGGTATTCTTCTATGGTTTTTAACTTTATGTGTAGACTAGATTGGTTTTAAAGGGTGGTTGTTTATCACGAATTAAACTAAAACAAAAGAAAGCAAATAAATATATCCTAAAAAGCAAGTAGAAAAATCGAATAGAAAGCAAGTAAAGCAAGTAAAATATCGAACTAAGGCAGTTGAAATGCAGATCTAATTAAACAAGTAAAAATCGATTGGTTTGTAAACTATGGCTAAAAACGCTGAGCTTTTGGGAACTCTAAGGGATCATAATCGGTTTTGACACTAGGGTAGATAGATTGGGATTGACGGATATCGATATATAGGGTTCTAGAGCTAGAGTACGGCGGTATGACTACGTCACTGTCGTGATCATAACCAACTGTTTCTCGCAACCCTGACCAGTAGGTTTCCACTCTGGCCCTGGAAGGGAGAGAACGCAAGAGCTGCACAAGACTCGTCAATACTCACGATTTCACCGCAGGTAGGTTTCCACTCCTACGGAAAAATCACCTGTTTCATTCTAGGGCTGATACTTAATGAAAAATTTCGCAACACTAACTATCTAGATCAGATACTAGGTGATCAATCAAGCATACATGCAATAAGAACAAGAATAAACAGAGAACAGGTCGAAATCCCAGATCTATAAACCTAGATGTCTTAATCGATTATGAGAGCCCCTTTCGGGAACCCTAAGCCCAACTCGGGATCTACTCAGACATGGCTGAGGTCGACATCATCATTGGTTTTAATAAAAGTAATGAAAAACAGTAAAGTAAAGAGATGAAGAAAGCTTCTATATTGAAGAACTCGGACTTGAACAATCTTCTACAAAAATCGCATAAAAACGGCTAAAGGAAAAGGGTTTCTGTAAAGTATGAAGGGTTCTCTCTAAAAACGACCTAAAGGACAAGTATTTATAGTCTTCAATACTCCATGGTCTTTAGGGTTCCGGAATTGAGGCTGAGAATGACTTTGGGCTTCAGAAATATGGGCTTTAGTTCGGAGCTTGATGGCCGCGGTCGGGAGTGACGTGACCACGGGGATTAGGTGGTTGGCCGCGGTCGGTAGGCTTCTGACCGCGGGAAATGGGCTGTTGGCCGCGGTCGCGTGACTTGCTGGCCGTCTTTAAGTGGCTCCGGGGCTAATGGAATATCTTGAGATTCAACCGTTGGAATGTCTCCAAACCAAGTGCATTTGAAAGCTGGTTGATTCTTCTATAAGTTGTCCAATTTTGAGGGTGATCGGACGGTGAGAAGGTCTTCGTCTCTCCATGAGAGTTCTGACGGTCTGCATTTATCCAAAAGAGTCTTTTTGTTCCAATTTGTGCCTCTTTATCCAAAATTACCTGAAAAGTTTTTTAAAATCCGAAAACATAGAAATCCTTTGAAAATCTTTGGAAATGGAGTAAAAACACCTGTAAAAGATATTAAAGTGATCCATAAAAATGGTCATAATCCGGTGTTATCACTGTTTCATTTAATTTCAGGTTTTCAATAAGGAAGAACAAATAA
Source organism: Eutrema salsugineum (assembly GCF_000478725.1). NCBI lineage: Eukaryota > Viridiplantae > Streptophyta > Magnoliopsida > Brassicales > Brassicaceae > Eutrema > Eutrema salsugineum. Next base: position 20,864,763 of record NW_006256909.1, on the reverse strand, counting down.
AAAAGACGAGCGCATTCTCCAGCACGATAAGTTCATATAAACATTTCAACTTTCCTATTTTCTTTACCATTTTTTCCAAGATTTATCACACTGAGGACAGTGTGAAATAAGTCTAGGGGAGGATGTTCATCCGTTACTAATGAAGTTTGATTTGTTTTGAATTTGTTTTGGACACATAAATGTTTTCAAAAAGTTTTTCAAAATGTTCTACATAAAATTTTTCCCGATGACTTTTTCATTAATTTTTTCAAAAATCTTTTTCAAAATGTTTAAAAAAAAAAGTTTTCAAACCAGGAATACAATAAACAATACTATGATGAATTAGACCAGTGTGCTTCTATGCCATTTCCTCGTTTTTTGCTCTTTTTGTGATTTAGGCCTAGACTAGGCGGGAAACACCGGGAAGGAGAGAGAAATAAACAGCCTTAAGATGATTAAATCTGCTGGGTATCTCTTGATGAAACTCGTTTTTACACTAAGAAGGAGAGAGAATAAGATAAAAGATAAGGTACGATAAAGATAAGACAAGATAAGATGAGATAATTAGGGTTTTCTCTCTAAAAACTATTTATAGGGAATGCATGGGACCGGGTCAGCCCAGGACAAACTAGGTATTGACCCGCCCTTTCTGGGTTGCTGTATCCAGCCCTCGCCATCTGAAGAAGCTCTACACCGAGGGTCATACACCAAGGGGTCATGTGCTGGGTTGAAACTTTGATGAACGCTTGAAGAACATGCAGGAAACTTGTCTTTGATCTGGTTAAAGCCTTGGAACGTGAAGAGAATTTGTTTGTAATCTGGGTTGGAGAGATGAGGACCTCGGCATAACACACCGAGTGGCTTGGTAGTCGAGGTTTGTGTTACATAGGAGTCCGAGATGTAAAGCCAAGGGGTTCATACCAAGGTCAGCTTCAACACTTAGTCGTTTTGGGATCATTTTGGTGATCAAGGGAGCCTTGGTGTTGAAAGAACGAGGTGATAGCTCGAGGTATAGGCTAAAAGCTTCGTAAAAATGCCTCCTCGTCATAGAAAGTCGAGGTCTTCACACCGAGGTAGAGCACAACACTTAGCATACAGTCGCATCTCTTAAAACCCGAATTGACCAGCTTCTATTTCGTTCAGTGTAACTTTCAGCTCATAACTCCAAATGACCTGAAACCAGTTCCATGAGAAATATCACTCATCCAGCTCAACCGTTGGTGAAGAAATTATCGGCGTTTGGGAAGTGGAAGGTTCCCCGGAGGGCTCATCTTTGCAATGCATAGACACGATCAGAAAGAGGCTTCTAGACATGTGTTCATTCCGAAAACGTTATCTTCTTGCTCATCGCTCCAAATTGAATGATCTCAAACGTTCTGGAAAAAGGACTCAAATATCTTGAATCTTGTTGAAGGGCCTGTAAACTGAATCGGTTTGGAAGTGCATCGTCCCTCGCAATATTTGGAGCTCATTGGGTCGGTCTAAAAGTGGCGACGAGACAGGTGTGTCTTCCGGTGAGCTTAACTCTCTGCTCACTACTCCAAATCCAATGATTTCAAGCACTCTGGAAACTAGACTCAGTGTTCTAAAACGTTTATGAAGACCCAATAAATAAGATCGGAAGGGAAGGCTTCCCAGTAACGATGTCTTTGAGGTGAATCGGGTTTCTCCGGAATGATTGCGAGACATGTTCGTCTTCCGGTGGCCATATCTTTCGGCTCACTGATTCAAATTCCCTGATTCAAACTGTTCTGGGTTTTTGACTCAAGTTTCTCCAACTTTCATGAAGATCCCAACAGCTGAATCTGACGGCAAGACCTTCCGGTAACGTGATATCTGAGATGTATCTGCATCCGAGATTTTTGGCCGAGAAACTTAACCGCCACTACGTGTTTTTGGCTGAGAGATCTACCCGCAGGAAGGATTTTGGCCGAGAATCTTCAACCATCAGTACAGCATTTTGCCTATAAACTCAAAATTGCTCCTCTACACCATTTTTGATCATTTCAACTCTATTTCTTCATCTGGATCACATTCTCCACTCCAAATAAGCTCCAATAAATAAGATCGGAAGGGAAGGCTTCCCAGTAACGATGTCTTTGAGGCGAATCGGGTTTCTCCGGAATAATTGCGAGACATGTTCGTCTTCCGGTGGCCATATCTTTCGGCTCACTGATTCAAATGCCTTAATTCGAACTGTTCTGGGTTCTTGACTCAATTGTCTCCAACTTTCATGAAGACCCCGACAGCTGAATCTGATGGCAAGACCTTACGGTAACGTGATTTCTGAGATGTATCTGCACTCAGGATTTTTGGCCGACAAACTTAACCGCCAGTACGTGTTTTTGGCCGAGAGATCTATCCGCAGGAAGGATTTTGGCCGAGAATCTTCAACCATCAGTACAGCATTTTGCCGAGAAACTCAAAATTGCTCCTCTACACCATTTTTGATCATTTCACCTCCATTTCTTTATCTGAATCACATTCTCCACTCCAAATAAGCTCCAATAATACCTGAATAACACTCCAAAACATGCAATCTCCTAAGTTCTAAAACAATGCCTAAAGACCTAAAAAGTACACTAAATGATGCAATTTATGAATATATCAACTCCCCCACACTTATCCTTTGCTTGTCCTCAAGCAAAAAGAACAAATGAAAGAGAGAGGTTAAATGCATTGGGAGTTCACATTTCCTTTGGTGAGAGAAGTAACCAAAAAGAGAATTCAAGTTCATGCTTAATTATGCAATGCAAAACCATACTCATATATATATCAACTCAACAAGGAATCTCCACAAGTTCTCCTCTCTCTCAACTCTTTCACATTCATTAAGCTTTTATCAGGTGAATCGAATGATGCAATGTTTAAACAAGCTCGCTTGGCTAGGGAGAGGCTATGGGATTAAAATGATCTCATCAGTGTTCAAGCGGGTATAATGCAGCAAAGGGATCTCTCTATGAATTATCAAACTTTGGCAGAATGCTAAAGGTAAAAAGCAACTTATGCATACAAGGGCAAAGACTCATCCCACCCCACACTCAATTCAAAGTTTCCTCACTTGCTCACACTCTCAAGAACCTCTCTTTTTACTCTCGCAATCGCCTAACTAGGGGACTCATTTTCTTTTCTCATGCTCAGGTCTTGGAGTCTACACTTTCATTAGCTCTTTTTCACTTTCTTTCGCAATCCGTAGCCTCTTTCTCTTTCTTTTCAAAACGTTTGAGCTCTTTGGCTTCTTTTCACTTTTCTTTTCATTTAGAGGCTAGGTTTTCTTTTTCACAACACCAGAGCTTTCTTCCTTAACTTAAAACTCCGAGACCGAATTCTTTTTCTTTCATTCCCCTAGCTATTTCCACTTTCTCTTTTCCACTCATCTCACCTTTTTCCACTCACCAACAAGTCTTTTCCCCCACACTTATTCCTCGCCAACACTCTCTCAGTTCCTTGATGTTGGAACACAGCACTCAATGAGACCTGCCCTTGTCGCTCTAAACCTAACACTTTCTGCTAAGTTTGATCCAAGGTGGCCTTTCAATTCAAACACAAACATTGGCTTTAAATAAGGACAAGGTGAGGGAACTGATCCATGATGTGGATTCAGCTACTTGAGCTAAGGAAAAAGGGAGGTAAAAGCAATGATTCTAGCTAAAGTATGTATGTCGGTATCCACAAGCTTATTCAAACAATGCACCAAAAGATATTTTCAAGTCAAGTTCAAGGATCTCACTTAATTAGAGTTGAGTTCAATTCAAACTTGCTTCTCAGATTCAGACCGTTTCAGATTTTGCAAGCACAGAAAAAGATTCACAAGCATATTCAGTTCAAGTTCTCAAAGTGATGTACTCTCTAGGAAAACCTCTCATTACTCCCAGCAAGATGCAACCTATATGATGCAGCTAGACTCAATCCTAAAAATGTGAATGCAACTAGAATGAACATTTTTTTGTGAAAATTTTTCTGATTTTTTTATTTTTATATGCACTTAGATGCAACTACATGAGACTCAAAATGCAAAAGAGAAAATAAGAACAGAGAAAACATGATTAGCAGACACTAAACTCCTCCTCCACACTTAAATAACACAGTCCCCTGTGTCATAAAAGCATAAGAGAGAAGTGAAAGGCAAAAGAAAGAAAAATGCAAAATGAAAAATTAAGAAATAGATGCATATGTACAAAGAGTTTGGAGAGTTACCAGACTTGTTTCTGATGGAATGGAGGCCTTGACCATGGAGGAGAATGCTGGTGCTTTGAACCTCTGCTTGGACTCAATTCTCTTAAGCGTCCCCCTTTGTTCATGCTCGAGTGGGGACCCCTTGGTGTAGCAATCCCGAGGTAGTGATGCCGAGGGTGCCTGTTTTCTGGGCTTGTTGCAAGGGCACCTTGGCATAGACTCAAGGTCACCTCTGCTTTAGCTCTCCAAGGCTTCTCACAGCACTTGGTCCCTGGAAAACCAAACTTGAGACTTCGGTAATGATCATCACGAGGTCCTTGGCCGAGGTCTGAGGTGCACTTTTCTTTTAAATCACAAGGCCGCCAGCTTTAGACTCCTTTCTGCACTTGTTCCTTCAAACCATTGAGCCAGAACACTTCTTAGAACCTGAGACACTTAGCAAACCCATCAAAACATTATAAAAACACTAAAGAAGATATTAAAAAGATATATGTACGAGGATAAGCTTGGGGTGTCTCCCAAGAGCACTTTGTTTAAAGTCACTAAGTTTGACTTTGCAAAAGCTTTCTTAGGTTGGGTGAGGATGAGCAATGGTGCTCTTGAGAATTTCAATTGTCTTGAGCATGAATGCCGAGGTCTGTTTCCTTTGAGTACCCTTAGACCCTTGTTCTTTAAGCTCCACCTTGAGAACTTTTTGCATTAGCTCTTGAATACCATCAGGATCCTTTTCAAAGATCACCTTTGTGAGACCTGTCCAGAGTTCAGCAAATAATCCTGATTTCCCATTGCAATCCAGCTTGTACTTTGTTGATCCATCATCACATTCCCAAGGAGTAAGAGTAAAATCTTGAGAAGGAGATTCAAGTTCAAGGCTCTTTTCTTGTGATGCTGAACTTTCACCTTTTCTGTTGATCATATTTAGCTCACTAACTGTAGGAGACCAAGTGAGGAAGATGTCTTCTAATCTGATCAAAGGTTCTCCTTTCCCATCCTTATGACCATAGTTGATGTGGGCTTGTTCTCGTTTCTCCACAGCTGAAAGGGGTTGAGTTCCTCCTAAAATGCCAACACTTCCCACATAATGTATCTCAAGCACCTTTGGCTCTTCTATCTCTTGAACAGCTGATCCACAAAATTTATCTAAAGGAGGCTTAACAGGGTAAGAGACGTCCTTATCCACCTTTGTAAGCACCACTCTTTGAGTATCAAAATAAATCCTTGCACCAGTTGTGTTAAGGAATGAAGTCCCAAGCAAAAGTGGAAGCCCCTTTGTCTTTTTCATCTTCATGATTATGAAATCAGTTGGAACTATGCACTCACCAACCTTCAATGGATAGTTCTCTATCAGCCCATGAGGTTTCTTTAAGTATGAATCGACAAAAGTGATGGAAGAAGGATACTCTTTTAAGTTCTTGATCCCAAGTCTCTCCATCATGTTAAGAGACATCACATTTACACTTGAGCCTGAATACACAAGGCATTCTCAACTCTGAACTTCCCAAGAGTGCAAGAAATAGTAAATTTCCCTGGATTACCCAGCTTTGGGAGTGATGTAGGCTTCATCTTTGGTGAATCTAGGCTTGAGACATCATTCTTTGGCTGTACTTGAGCAACCGGCTGGTCCTTTACTTCAACAGTCTCTGAATTGTTCCATTTCTCAACAAAAACATTCGAATTCTGCAAATAACAAACTGAACAGGCTGCCCCTCCACCTTCTTTCGCAATGTCCGCATAGAGATCTGGTAAAAAGCTCATAAAGTCCTCTATAATGGCGTCCTCTTCCTCATTATTAGGGCTGGATCCATCAGAGACTTGACCATAAAGAAGGTATTCAATCTCTTGAACAGCAGCTGAGTGATCATCACTTGAGTAGATGGCATTGCAATAATCTTTGGGGTTTTGAACAGCTTTACCAGGAAGGGGGGAAAACGGCCAATTCCTACACGAATTTTGTGCCTGTTGAAAGTTCATACACGAACTTTTAAGCCATGCCCATACCTACACGAACTAGCTTGATTTGGTCAATTACTACAAAACCGCAGACGGTGTGAGATGTCCGTCAACGGTTTCTGATGTGGCAGCCAGGTGTATTACTGGTTTTGTCTGGTTTGATTTTTAATATTTTTTTTTAAGTATAGAGACAAAACGATGTCGTTTTATTTTAACTTAAACCGTATTCTCAAATTTCAATACGATGTCGTTTTACAATTTGGGGGAAATTCTAAATTAGGGTTTGTGAAATCAGCTGCGATTTGGAATTTGGGATGGTTTAATACCGGTTTGGTCCGGTTTGATTTCCAATTTTTTTTACTTATAGAGACAAAACGACGTTGTTTTGTTTTAACTTAAACATTATTCTCAAATTTGGGGGAAATTTTAAATTAGGGTTCGTGAGATAAGCTGCGATTTGGGATTTGGGATCGAGTATTTGGGATCGAGGAGATAAGCTGCGATGGTTTCCGTCGACGAAAAAGACGAGTAGGTGCCGCGAGTTTGTCCATTTCGATTGCGTGGTAGAAGTGTCAACTCGATTCTATTTCATTTCCGAGTTTTGCTGAGTTTCGACAATGAGGTAAATCAATAAAAACGATGTCGTTTGGACTTTAAAAAAATAATTTTTTTTTAACATTTCTAAGCATACTCACACGTTAGCATCCATTAACGGTGATATATACCCCGTTAACGGGTTTGGGGGAATTGACCAGATTACAAGCGGTTTTGTAGTAATTGACCAAATCAAGCTAGTTCGTGTAGGTATGGGCATGGCTTAAAAGTTCCTGTATGGACTTTCAGCAAGCACAAAGTTCGTGTAGGAATCGGCCGTTTTCCCCCAGGAAGGGAGACCTGAGTTTCTGAAGTGCAGATGCCCTTGTTCTTTCTAAGAGTCTTAAAATCAGAGCTCAGTGTCTCCATCTTAGAATTCAGGTCAAGACACTTGGAATCAAGCTTTTGTTGTCTTTGTAAGAGCTGTTGGAGAACAATACCAATATCAGGACCATGCTGTGGCATACAACCCTGCTGAAACTGTGGCTGGCCAAAGCCAAGAGGTGGAGGCCTTTGTTGCTGAAAGCTGACTTGGTTTGTGAAGCTGTTCCCTTGTGACTGAACTGCTTGTGGCTGAAAAGATTGTTGACCTTGGTACTGATTCTTTTAAACAAAGCCTTGAGGAGGGTACCCGTGAAACTTATTCTGGTTTCCAATAAAGTGCAACTCCTCTTGAGCAAGACCAGCCTCATTGAAATTGGTAAAGCAACTCTTCTCTTCAGCCACATAGTTTATAGGTTGCTGAGTAATCATTACCAGCATTGCAAACTTAACTTTCAACTCCTCTAGAGTCTTTTCCAGCTCTTGTTGTTTACTAGAACCTTCTCCTCTATAGCATCGGTCATAGTCTTCCCCATAAGTGTCTTGGCGCATGGCTAGGTTCTCAACAAGTTCCATAGCTGCATTGATTTCTTTTGCCAAGATATTCCCATTTGATGATGTGTCCAGCTGAGTCCTGATCTTGGGAATAGCTCCTCTATACAAAGTGCTAAGGAGAGAGGCTTCTAAAAAGCCATGATGTGGGCATTGAGTTGTATAGCTCCTAAACCTGTTCCAAGCTTCTCCAAAAGTCTCATTAGAATGCTGAGTGAAGCTTGAAATCTTGTTCCTTACCTTGGCTGTTCTAGAAGTTGAGAAGAACTTAGACAAGAATGCTAACTTGCATTGTTCCCAAGTCTGTATTGAACCTCTAGGTAGGTTCTTCTCCCATTGTTGTGCCTTGTCTCCTAAACTGAATGGGAACAATCTGAGCTTGAAGCTGTCTTCAGAGACACCATTGATCTTTGTTAGATCACAAACCCTGTCAAATTGATCCAAATGCTCCAAAGGATCCTCCATTGGTAAGCCATGGAACTTAGAGTTCTGCACCATGTTGATCAAAGAAGCCTTCACTTCAAAATTGTTGTTCTGAACAGGAGGAGCTTGAATCCTGCTCTGTATTGGTGTGTATTGGCTCGGTCATTGTCTCCTACATAAACCAGTGGAGGCTCTTGACGCCTGGGTGGGTTTGGGTGGGGTTGCGGTTGATTAACCTGAGGCCGGTCTTGGTTCTGATTACCCTGGGCTTGTCCCTGATCCTGTGGAACCTGATTTCTGTTCCCATTAGCTCCAATACCAGCTCCTTGACCGTGAACAGCTTTTTGAGCCTGGTGCTCAATACCAACTTGCTGATCCATTCTCAATCTTTCCAAGTCAGCAGCGCTTTCTCTTTGTCTTCTTGCTTGAGCTCTTGTGATCATACACCTGAAAACAAAGACAGAACTTGAAAGAGAATCAGTAAAACAAACTAAACTTGATCTCAAAAACTATATCAGAAACTAGTGCTAACAATCCCCACACAATATGGCAACGGCGCCAATTGATAACTGAGAGTTTTAGGCTCTTAGAAGGGTTATCAATCCCCTTGTCAAAGTAGTATAAGGGGTGTCAATCCATATGTGTGGTAGTTAGGCACTAGTTTATAAGATAAGTTCTTAAGTCAAGTGATCAAAGATGAGTTTGGTAACAAGTAACAAAGTAAGGATAAAAAAGAAATAAACAAGCAATGATTAATGAACTAAACAAGCAAGCTAAAAACGATGATGATGATTAAGCAAATGATAAAAGATAAACATCAAGATGTGATAATTGATTAGGGTGCTTTCAATGTTGATTCATGATCCTAATAACATAATGCAATGCTTGTTACTTTTTAGTCTAGACTTCAAAGATAGATTAATTCATTCCCATGACAATAATCCTTTTGCAAACTGCTTAATCAAGATTAATTCACCTTAAGCAAGATCAAGCAATCAACAAGCATAGAGTATCAGGTCTAATTATGACCAAACGGTTTCTACTTAAGAGAGGACCGAATCTTACATAGAAAGAACCAACAAGTATTCACATGATCTAAAAACCAATTAACTTAGAACTCTAATCTAGGTTAATTCTCTCATGTAGGCATTAACCTCTACACTAATCCATTTTCAAACCAAATCATCATTTGTGAAATACTGATAACACGGTATTTTGACCACTTTTATGGATCATAATTATGTCTTATGCAGGTGTTTTAACTTTTTTTTCAATGGTTTTTAAAGTGTTTTCAATGTTTTAGAGTTTCAAAAGACTTTACAGGAAACTTGGGCAAAAAATATGCAATTTGAAACAAATGAGCAATTTTGGATAAATGCAGACCGTCAGAAGTATGACAAGCGATGAAGACCTTCTCACCGTCCGAACATCCCCCGAAATTTGAGACAACATAGAGGATCTAACCAGCTTTCTAATGCACTTGGTTTGGAGACAATCCAACGGTTAGATCTTCAGATACTCCCGATGCAAGAATGACAGAAAATGCAGTTCCGGAAGAGAGCATGAGCCGGGACCGCGGCCAACACCCATTTTCCCACGGGTAGAACCACCGCGACCAAGGAACTTGGTCTTTCACTTTCCAGACGATTTAATTAAAGCCCATATAAATTCCTTTCGTTATTTTTGAAGCCCTAAGTGTCCAGAACCACTCCAGAAGCTATAAATACCCTCTTTAGTCATTCTAAAGGGAGAGACCGAAACTAATAGACAAAGAGGAGAGAGAGAGAATTTCGTGTAACCCTAAGGAGGAGCCGCCATCTTCGAAGAAGGAGAAGCCGCCGCTGGAGTGCAATCATCGCGCCTCCGTCCGCTTCTCTGTTCTTCGTTTCTATTCCTTGTTCTCTTTAATTTCCTGCACTTTCAATTTCGTTTATGATGCTTTGTTACAATATGTTTGAGTAGTTACCCAGTTGGGTTTAAAGGGATTGTTCAAAGGGAATTTCATGTGTCTTTGCTTATGAATCGATAGATTTAGGATTTATAATCTTCTAGATGTTCTTCGTTTGCCTTTAATCTTACTGCATGATTCTCTGCTGGCCACTTAGAAGCCGATCTGATAAGATATGTTGCGAACGCTTTCATTGATTGTCTGAACTAGGGTGAAACGAGCAATTCTTCTATAGGAGTGGAAACCTACCTGTAGATGAGTTGTGAATGTTGATGAGTCTTGTTCTGCTATTGCATCTTCTCTCTTCCAGGATCAGAGTGGAAACCTACTGATCAAGGTTGCGAGAGATAGTTGTTTAGTGCTGCGAAAGTAGGCTATTCATACTTCCATGCCTCGAGTTCGAGAACATACGTAGTTGATTACCTTTATCACTTGTTTAAAATCTACCTAGCATAGACCATGAACCCCTGCGAATTCCCCTTGATGCCCAACGTTTGTCTTTCATTACTTACAACCTTCAATTCTATTTGCTTTTCATTCGCTTATTTCCTTGATTCCATTCCACTCTTATTCGCTTATTACTTGCTTTCATTCATAGCCGATTTTTACTTGCTTGCACTTGCTTTCGTTTTTATTAGCTTTTACTTGCTTAGCTTTCTAGTTTAGATTTAGTGATAACCAAAACCCAAAACCAAAACCAAAACCTGTTTAGTTCTAATCTGATTTAAGCGTTGCAGTGAATTCGTACTGAAACAACTAAGTCTCTGTGGATCGATACCCTAAGTACTACAGCGCACATCTGTGTACTTGCAGACATTTAGGGGTTACAAATTTAAAACCTGAAGCTTAGTAGAACGAACCAATACCCCGTTTACAAACCGCTCATCAAGTTTTTAGCGTCGTTGCCGAGAACTTTGATTTGTTTTATTGCGAATCCCAGCTTAAATCCATTAGAACACCTGTTTACTTTTACTTTTTCTTTTGAATTTTTCAGGTTTCTCTGCGATGAGAGACCGGGAACATGTTCCATGGACTCTTGGTGATCCACCATATCGTGTGGATGGTGATCCAAGCGATGATGTCCTGACTGATGATGAGTTTGAAGAACCGATTTATGATGGCAATGAACAGATCGAATCGACAAAACGTGAAGATTATGATGAACTGATTGGAAGTTTCGATTCACTCAGTTCAAAAAAACCAAAATAAGGTACCTTATATCCATTTAGTTCAACAAAATCAATTCCATGGTTACAATTCCGAACACCCGATTGATCATATCGAGACGTTCGAATAATTATGTGCAACCATTACAGCAAATGGGGATTCCCACAAATGTAGTCTTTTCCCATTCTCTTTGAAAGACAATGCCAGAAAATGGCTAAAATCTTTGCCACCTGCTTCACTAAAAACGTGGGCAGCGTGTAGAACTGCTTTCCTAAATCGTTTTTACACTAGAAATCGTTCAAATCTCTTAAGAAAGAAGATAAGAACTTATAAACAAAAAGAAGATGAAGATCTTTTAGATACTTGGGAAAGATTTAGGGAATACCAAAGAGATTGTCCACACCATGGATATACCGAGGAATACCTGCTGGGTATCTTCTATCGCGGTATAACTCCAGAGTTACGACACTCTTTCGACACAGCAAGTAATGGAGATTTCTCAACTAGATCTGTAGAAGATGCTCACATTTTCATTAAAAATTTCGCAAACAGCATCCGAAATCAAGTAACTTTTGGTAATTCTGCACATCCTGAGAGGAAAGAAGAAATTTCGGAAGTTATGAAGTGTCTCCATCACATAATGAGTCATCTTGGATTGCAACAACCAAATAAGGTACACAATACGTGTAACTTTGACGGTTGGGACAACCCAATGGATTCTTATGATCAAGGGAAGGTTAACACTGCAGAAGTCTATCAAATTCAAGATTTTCCATTCGTTTCTGATCACCGCGGGTCCATACATCCGGACCGCAGCAAACCAAGCTTTCACCACGGTCGTGATGATGCTGACCGCGACCAAGACCTGTTTCACCGCGGTCGCGAGCCGTCTGACCGCGGGAAACCGTCTTCCGAGCTTGTCTGGAAACCACCTTCTGAACCAATGTTGGCTATTCAATCTAATTCTGTTTCATATCCTAGTTTTCCCTTTTTTGAAGCTGAAAACCTAAACAAAAGAATTCTAGAGCTTGAAAAATCTAGGTCTCAAGAGATTAATGGTCTTAGATCTGAACTAAAAACGATGCAAGAAGATTTCAATGAAAAATTTTACACCCTCCTTAGCCTGATGATCAAAACTAATTCTAAAAACTTAGAAAATTTGGAAAAGGAGCCAAGTGAAAATTCTTTCAAAAGCTCAAGTGAAGCAGATCCCTCTGATCATGTGAAAGCTATCACACTTAGGAGTGGATTAGCTTACAAAGAGCCTGAATTTCCTAAAGATCCCGAAGATGAGGAAAAGGGTAAGGAAAAAGAGAAAGAAAGAGAAAGAATCACGATTGGAGACATTGAAAGAGAAGTGGTAGGAGAGAAGGATGGAGAAGAAGTAAGAGAAGATTCATCCCGGGAAATCCTTGGAGAAGACCCGATTCCACCTCCACCAACTCGTGTCTATAAACCTAAACCTCCATATCCTAGAGCCTTAAGAGCCCCTAAGAAAGAGAAAGAAAAAGCTAAGCTGAAAGAGTTAATTGATCAATTAAATGTGAGATTACCTTTCGTAGAAGCTTGTGCTATGATTCCAGCCTTAAGAAAATACATGAAGGGTATTCTAACAAATTCTTTAACTCTTGAAGAAGGCTTTATGATGATAACCCATGAATGTAGTTCTATCCTGCAAAGCCGAATCCCTGTAAAGGAAAACGATCCTGGAAGCTTCGTACTTTCATGCACCATCAATGATGTAGCTTTTCAGCGTGCTCTCTGTGATTTAGGTTCTAGCATAAACATGATGCCTCTTTCAGTAGCAAAACGTTTAGGACATCACACTTTCAAGCCCACTAAATCTCCTTAGTATTAGCTGATCGTTCTGTTAGACAACCTGTAGGTATCCTAATAGATGTTCCTATAGAAATCGAAAAATGTTCCATACCAACTGATTTCGTAGTTCTAGAACTAGAAAGAGAACCTAAGGATCCCCTTATTCTTGGACGACAATTCCTATCTACAGCCGGGGATACGATCCTCCCTAGGACTTGCACTTGCTCGTTTGGTAGAGGTTGATAAACTCGGCCAAAGTCGGTCTGATCGGAGAGATGCTAAGGGGTGAGAGGTTATCTCGAAGGTCCTTAGGCCCAGCTCGCGAGAGACAGATATGGATCGAGGGAATGGAAAACACCAAATGTTGATCTCGCGGGTAAAGGATGAACAGGCGTGAGACTTGATCTCGAAAATCCTGTTGCCCCTAAACTATTTTGAACGAAATCGAAACGAGATGAAAATGAAGGCTGCGTCGAATCCTATGGATTGAATTCGATAAACCAAATAAAACTTTCAAGGCTAACCACCTTAAGAAAGGAAAAACTCGAAAAGAACAAGAGAAAATCTCGATAAAATTGATAAAAGGTGAATGCCAAATACAAAGGAGCCTGGCTCTTTATATAGAGTCCTAAAAGAAGTGCAAAAGATAAGAAAATAAATGAAAACATTAAATAAGTTTGAATGACCACTCGGCTTCCTTTGAATGTCCCTTTGGCTCCTTTCGCGAGTGATCTTTTGGCTTCTTGTAACGGCTAGTGAACTAACTACGGATAAGAGTGATGTAGCCCTTAACCTCATTAAAACCCCATCCGGTAAACCCAGTGGGACAAACCTGGATGCAAAGAAAAAGAGTATTAAGGAACTACACCATCCGAATAGGCCAAAAGCGTTACAACTCGGTTATTTAGTGTAGCGTCTGTGAACTTGGCCCTTAGGTCGGTGCATAACCTCCAAACGGCCATGGATAACTTCTTGGTTCGTGACCGCGTCATTGGACCGGTTGGCACGGATAAGACTTCATCTAGGTCGGCCACCTCGTCTTGCTTCCCGTCCTGAACCTCGACTTCGCTTAGGTCGGCCAATTGGTCTTGATTCCCGACCTGAACTAGTTCTCCGGCCAGAGCCTCAGTTCGCACCTCGTCTCTACTCGGGTCCATGCTCGTATCAGCCGGAGCCATAATCAATGTTCCTGAAGGAAAAATTGACCTTCATCTAGCCGGCCTAGATATGCAATTTGACATGAACAAAAGTTTCGATAAACCAACTTTGGATGGCAAAATTTGTTGGGTTGATGAGTTAGACAGAATTATTGAGGAAGTCTATGAAGATCTGCTTCTAGACAACCCTTTAAGTGTCACGCTTTCACCCTCAAAAGATGAACGCAATTTCCTTGAAGGAATTTCAAGTGAATGCGCACGTATGCTTGATAAATCCGAAACTTATAGGAAACCTTCTAACTATCTAGATCTTAAGGACCAAACAAACATTCCTACACCTCCTAAAGGCACTGCTGCAGCAATTAATGATCCTTGGAGCGAGCTTAAAGCCCCTAAAGTCGAGCTTAAACCTCTTCCCGTCGGACTTAAGTACGCCTTCCTTGGGCCAAATTCTACTTATCCTGTCAAAATAAACTCTGGTTTGACGGAAGAAGAAACCAAAATGTTGTTGACTGAGCTGAGAAAGCATAGAAAAGCCTTAGGATATTCACTTGATGACATACCTGGAATCTCTCCAGATCTTTGTATGCACAAGATAAATCTAGAGGACAATGCTAAAAACTCAATCGAAAGTCAAAGGAGACTGAACCCTAATCTCATGGATGTTGTCAAGAAAGAGATTATGAAGCTTTTAGAAGCTGGAATAATCTTTCCTATCTCAGATAGCACTTGGGTTAGCCCAGTTCATGTAGTTCCGAAGAAAGGAGGAGTCACTGTCATTAAAAATGATAAGGATGAAATGATCGCTACAAGAACAGTAACTGGACATCGTATATGTATCGATTACCGGAAACTGAATGGAGCAACTAGGAAAGATCATTTTCCACTTCCCTTCATAGATCAAATGCTAGAAAGATTAGCTAATCACCCCTACTATTGCTTCCTTGATGGATACTCCGGATTTTTCCAAATTCCTATTCGCCCGGAGGATCAAGAAAAAACGACATTCACTTGTCCATATGGCACGTTCGCTTACCGACGTATGCCTTTTGGATTGTGTAATTCACCTGCTACCTTCCAGCGGTGCATGATGTCGATCTTCACAGATTTTATTGAGGATTTCATGGAAGTATTCATGGACGATTTCTCTGTCTATGGATCTTCTTTTGAAAAATGCTTAGCCAATCTTGGTAAAGTTCTGCAATGATGTGAAGATAAGCACGTAGTATTAAATTGGGAAAAATGTCACTTCATGGTACGAGACGGAATTGTGCTTGGGCACAGAATTTCAGGAAAAGGAATCGAAGTTGACAAAGCAAAAATCGAAGTCATGACAAGCCTACAACCTCCCACAAACGTAAAAGGAATTCATAGTTTCTTAGGACACACAGGATTCTATAGGCGATTCATAAAAGACTTTTCTCAAATAGCTAGACCTCTTACGCGTTTGCTTTGCAAGGAAACGAACTTCGAGTTCGATGATGACTGCTTAGCCGCATTTCATAAGATCAAACAAGCCCTTGTCTCCGCGCCAGTCGTGCAAGCACCTGATTGGGAACTCCCATTCGAAATCATGTGCGATGCAAGTGACTATGCAGTCAGAGCAGTGCTTGGCCAACGAAAAGATAAGAAACTGCACGTAACCTACTACGCAAGTAGAACTCTTGACGAAGCTCAATGCAATTATGATACAACAGAGAAAGAACTTCTAGCTGTCGTATTTGCATTTGAGAAATTCCGTTCTTATCTCGTAGGATCTAAGGTCATAGTTCATAATGATCATGCTGCAATCAAGTATTTAATTTCTAAGAAAGACGCTAAACCTCGGTTGATAAGATGTATCCTCCTACTGCAAGAATTCGATATCGAAATTCGAGATCGGAAAGGAGCAGATAATGGAGTTGCAGACCATCTTTCTCGAATTCGAGTTGAAGAAAGATTGCCCTTAAATGATAGTTTGCCAGAAGAAAACATCTATGCAATAGATACTACCTCCACCAATGCCAATACCGCACCACCACATCAACTCATGCGACAAGCAGATGCTTTCAATTTACCCCATGGTTTAGGCACATAGTGAATTACCTAGCAGCTGATGTAGAACCACCACAATTCTTTGGTTATAGGAAGAAAAAGTTTATGAAAGATGTAAGACATTATTTTTTGGATGAACCTTATCTCTATAAGAGATGTGCTGATGGGTTATTCCGAAGATGCGTGGCTGAAGAAGAGATGGAAGGAATTTTATTCGGATGCCATAGCTCGTCTTACGCAGGACATTTCACAACCTTCAAAACTGCTTCAAAGATCTTACAAGCAGGTTTCTGGTGGCCTACTTTGTTCAAAGATACTCAAGCTTATATATCGCGATGCGATAAATGCCAAAGGATGGGTAACATAAGTAAAAGGAAAGAGATGCCTCAAAATTTTATCCTCGAAGTCGAAATCTTCGATGTCTGGGAATTATATTTTATGGGACCCTTTCCTACTTCTTTTGGAAATCAATACATCTTAGTAGCAGTAGACTACGTCTCTAAGTGGGTAGAAGCAGTCGCCAGTCCCACCAATGATGCGAAAGTTGTCATGAAGCTGTTTAAATCTGTTATGATAAGCGACGGAGGATCGCATTTCATCAACAGAGTTTTCGAGAATATTTTAGAAAGAATGGAGTTACACATAAAGTTGCTTCTCCATACCATCCCCAAACCAGCGGTCAAGTAGAGATCTCAAACAGAGAAATCAAGTCGATTTTGCAGAAAGCTACTGCAGTTCATCGCAAGGATTGGTCTACCAAGCTTGACGACGCATTATGGGCATATAGAACAGCATTCAAGACACCATTAGGAACAACACCATTCAATCTAGTTTATGGAAAAGCATGTCACGTTCCAGTAGAACTGGAATATAAGGTGCAATGGGCTATCAAGGAGATGAATATGAACTTGAAAACAGCTGGAGAAAGAAGACTACTTCAACTTCATGAGTTAGAAGAAATCTGACACAATTCCTACGAAAACTCGAAGATCTACAAGGAGAAGACTAAAGCATATCATGATAAGAAGATTATTCATAGAACTTTTTCTCCTAACGATAAAGTTCTTCTTTTCAATTCTCGTCTTAAGCTTTTTCCAGGAAAATTACGTTCAAGATTGTCAGGACCCTTCACGATAAAGAAAGTCAAGCCATACGGAGCCATTGTCCTGTGGGACAGAACCGGAAACTCATTTACAGTGAATGGGCGTGTAAAACCATATCTGGCTGAACAAAGAGAAGACAAAAGAGAAGTGATGATTTTGATTGATCCATTATCGGCGAATGATGAGATCAAGGAGTGTCACGACCCCGGTTAAGTCTAATCGAGCAACAATGTCAAGCTAATGACTTGAAACAAGCGCTTAGTGGGAGGCAACCCACTTGGTATTTTATCTATTTTCCTTTGACCTTTATTTTCTATTTCCATTGCTTTGTTTCTGTTTCATTAAATTTCAGGTTTTCAATAAGGAAGAACAAATACAAAAGACGAGCAGCACTCTCCAGCACGATAAGTTCTCTTAAACATTTCAACTTTTCTATTTTCTTTACCATTCTTTCCAAGATTTATCACACTGAGGACAGTGTGAAATAAGTCTGGGGGAGTATGTTCATCCGTTACTAATGAAATTTGATTTGTTATGAGTTTCTTTTGGACACATAAAATTTTTCAAAAAGCTTTTCATAAAATTTTTCAAAAAATGTTTTTCACAAAGTTTTCAAACCAGGAACACATTAAACATTACTATGATGATTTAGACCAGTGTGCTTCTACGCTATTTCCTCGTTTTTTGCTCTTTTTGTGATTTAGGCGTAGACTAGGTGGTAGCTAGAATACTTGCATTACGAAATCCCACCAGAGGACTTCTATTCATGGAGATTCTTTCTGACAGGATATACTAGCTCATTTTATCTGGACTTAATTTTGACTTAATATTCTCATTAAAGCGTTAGATCAGGGAAACGAATCATACATTCAGGACACTTTTATCCTTTTACCACTCTTTGTTGATCCTGAATGGCTAGTTCATCTTTAGCTAGTTCCCCACCGAACCTAACCTCTTTCAAACCACATGCATTCTTGTTTTCCATTGTTATATATGCAGATATGTGCAAAAACTTCGGAGAGAAAGAGGATAAACGCGGTTTTCAGTCACTGAAGACGAAGACCAGCGATTTCATTGGAATGATTCAACAAAAGGAGAAAACTTAGTTTGCCTTGGAAAAACTTTAAAATCTTGGTACAATTTCGTCCCTTAGACTCTCTCTCTATAAAAGGTTGTTTCCTCTTTCCCAAAAAAAAATAAATAAAAAAATAAAAAAAAATGAAAAGGAAAAATATAGAAGGGAAAGGAAATTTAAAACCTTAGAGAGTCTAGGAGGATCGAATTTTATACTTGAGACAAGCTAGAGTCTGATTATATGGAGTTTTGGAGATCATCTTTATGATTCCCGGAAAAGATCTAAGTCTGGGGGAACAGCTGTTTACAAGAAAGGAGGAAGGATTATGCAACAACATTTGGCAAAGGAGAAGTGACTGAAAATCTGCGGACATCAACAGGTCCTTCTCTCTCTTTCGGTTTTGCATAATATCTTGCATCCTCCAGATCTTCAGGTAACCCGAAACACTTTAACTCCACCACTTAAATAGCCTTTAATGCCAAACGCCGTCTACCCTGAATAATGTCTTTGATGAGTATTCACCATTACACTTAATGAATGTAGAGAGCTAGTTGACTGGAAGTTAGATCTAAGTGTGTAGATTTTCACATGACGGATTAACGGACTAGTTTGCTTGTATTTTGGTGAGAATTTTCTAGACTAGATCCAAATAGATGTTTCACGATAAGTTATGGTTTAGAAGGACGGTCACTGAGATATTGTTTAGTTCCTGCGATTTTTTTAAAAATTTATTTCCTGACTTAAGTTTGTTTGAGGACAAACAAAAACGTAAGTCTGGGGGAGTTGATAACACCGTATTTTGACCACTTGTATGGATCATAATTATGTCTTATGCAGGTGTTTTAACTTTGTTTTCAATGGTTTTTAAAGTGTTTTCAATGTTTTAGAGTTTCAAAAGATTTGACAGGAAACTTGGGCAAAAGATATGCAATTTGGAACAAATGAGCAATTTTGGATAAATGCAGACCGTCAGAAGTATGACAAGCGATGAAGACCTTCTCACCGTCTGATCACCCCCAAAATTTGAGACAACATAGAGGATCCAACCAGCTTTCTAATTCACTTGTTTTGGAGACAATCCAACGATTAGATCTTCAGATACTCCCGATGCAAGAATGACAGAAAATGCAGTTCCGGAAGAGAGCATGAGCCGGGACCGCGGCCAACACCCATTTTCCCGCGGGTAGAGCCACCGCGACCGCGGAACTTGGTCGTTCACTTTCCAGACGATTTAATTAAAGCCCAGATGAATTCCTTTCGTTATTTTTGAAGCCCTAAGTGTCCAGAACCACTCCAGAAGCTATAAATACCCTCTTTAGGTCATTCTAAAGGGAGAGACCGAAACTAATAAACAAAGAGGAGAGAGAGAGATTTTCGTGTAACCCTAAGGAGGAGCCGCTGTCTTCGAAGAAGGAGGAGCCGCCGTTGGAGTGCAATCATCGTGCCTCCGTCCGCTTCTCTGTTCTTCGTTTCTCTTCCTTGTTCTCTTTAATTTCCTGCACTTTCAATTTCGTTTATGATGCTTTGTTACAATATGTTTGAGTAGTTACCCAGTTGGGTTTAAAGGGATTGTTCAAAGGGAATTTCATGTGTCTTTGCTTATGAATCGATAGATTTAGGATTTATAATCTTCTAGATGTTCTTCGTTTGCCTTTAATCTTACTGTGTGATTCTCTGCTGGCCACTTAGAAGTCGATCTGATAAGATATGTTGCGAAAGCTTTCATTGATTGTCTGAATTAGGGTGAAACGAGCAATTCTTATATAGGAGTGGAAACCTACCTGTAGTTGAGTTGTGAATGTTGATGAGTCTTGTTCTGCTATTGCATCTTCTCCTTTCCAGGATCAGAGTGGAAACCTACTGATCCGGGTTGCGAGAGATAGTTGTTTAGTGCTGCAAAAGTAGGCTTTTCATACTTCCGTGCCTCGAGTTCTAGAACATACGTAGTTGATTACTTTTATCACTTGTTTAAAATCGACCTAGCATAGACCATGAACCCCTGCGAATTCCCCTTGATGACCAACGTTTGTCTTTCATTGCTTACAACCTTCAATTCTATTTGCTTTTCATTCGCTTGTTTCCTTGTTTCCATTCTACTTTTATTCGCTTATTACTTGCTTTCATTCATAGCCGATTTTTACTTGCTTGCACTTGATTTCATTTTTATTTGCTTTTACTTGCTTAGCTTTCTAGTTTAGATTTAGTGACAACCAAAAATCCAAAACCAAAACCAAAACCTGTTTAGTTCTAATCTTATTTAAGCGTTGCAGTGAATTCGTACTGAAACAACTAAGTCTCTGTGGATCGATACCCTAAGTACTACAGCGCACATCTGTGCACTTGCAGACATTTAGGGGTTATAAATTTAAAACCTGAAGCTCAGTAGAACGAACCAATACCCCGTTTACAAACCGCTCATCAAGTTTTTGGCGCCGTTGCCGGGGACTTTGATTTGTTTCGTTGCGAATCCCAGCTTAAATCCATTAGAACACTTGTTTACTTTTACTTTTTATTTTGAATTTTTCAGGTTTCTCTGCGATGAGAGACCGGGAACATGTTCCCGGGACTCTTGGTGATCCACCATATCGTGTGGATGGTGATCCAAGCAATGATGACCTGACTGATGATGAGTTTGAAGAACCGATTTATGATGGCAATGAACTGATCGGATCGACGAAACGTGAAGATGATGATGAACTGATTGGAAGTTTCGATTCACTCGAGAAATTCTTGGAAGATCGAAGAGCGATTCAACCAGCCTTACCAGAGGATGGCAAAACCAAAATTAAGGTACCCTATATCCATTTAGTTCAACAAAATCAATTCCATGGTTACAATTCCGAACACGCGATTGATCATATCGAGACGTTCGAAGAATTATGTGCAACCATTACAGCAAATGGGGATTACCACAAATGTAGTCTTTTCCCATTCTCTTTGAAAGACAATGCCAGCAAATGGCTAAAATCTTTGCCACCTGCTTCACTAAAAACGTGGGCAGCGTGTAGAACTGCTTTCCTAAATCGTTTTTACACTAGAAATCGTTCAAATCTCTTAAGAAACAAGATAAGAACTTATAAACAAAAAGAAGATGAAGATCTTTTAGATACTTGGGAAAGATTTAGGGAATACCAAAGAGATTGTCCACACCATGGATATACCGAGGAATACCTGCTGGGTATCTTCTATCGCGGTATAACTCCAGAGTTACGACACTCTTTCGACACAGCAAGTTATGGAGATTTCTCAACTGGATCTGTAGAAATGCTCACATTTTCATTAAAAATTTCGCAAACAGCATCCAAAATCAAGTAACTTTTGGTAATTCTGCACTTCCTGAGAAGAAAGAAGAAATTTCGGAAGTTATGAAGTGTCTCCATCACATAATGAGTCATCTTGGATTGCAACAACCAAATAAGGTACACAATATGTGTAACTTTGATGGTTGGGACAACCCAATGGATTCTTATGATCAAGGGAAGGTTAACACTGCAGAAGTCTCTCAAATTCGAGATTTTCCATTCGTTTCTGATCACCGCAGGTCCATTCATCCGGAGCGCAGCAAACCAAGCTTTCACCGCGGTCGTGATGATGCTGATCGCGGCCAAGACCTGTTTCACCGCGGTCGCAAGCCTTCTGACCGCGGGAAACCGTCTTCCGAGCTTGTCTGGAAACCACCTTCTGAACCAATATTGGCTATTCAATCTAATTCTGTTTCATATCCTAGTTTTCCCTTTTCTGAAGCTGAAAACCTAAACAAAAGAATTCTAGAGCTTGAAAAATCTAGGTCTCAAGAGATTAATGGTCTTAGATCTGAACTAAAAACGATGCAAGAAGATTTCAATGAAAAATTTTCCACCCTCCTTAGCCTGATGATCAAAACTAATTCTAAAAACTTAGAAAATTCGGAAAAGGAGCCAAGTGAAAATTCTTTCGAAAGCTCAAGTGAAGCAGATCCCTCTGATCATGTGAAAGCTATCACACTTAGGAGTGGATTAGCTTACAAAGAGCCTGAATTTCCTAAAGATCCTGAAGATGAGGAAAAGGGTAAGGAAAAGGAGAAAGAAAGAGAAAGGATCACGATTGGAGGCATTGAAAGAGAAGTGGTAGGAGAGAAGGATGGAGAAGAAGTAAGAGAAGATTCATCCCGGGAAATCGTTGGAGAAGACCCGATTCCACCTCCACCAACTCGTGTCTATAAACCTAAACCTCCATATCCTAGAGCCTTAAGAGCCCCTAAGAAAGAGAAAGAAAAAGCTAAGCTGAAAGAGTTAATTGATCAACTAAATGTGAGATTACCTCGTAGAAGCTTGTGCTATGATTCCAGCCTTAAGAAAATACATGAAGGGTATTCTAACAAATTCTTTAACTCTTGAAGAAGGCGTTATGATGATAACCCATGAATGTAGTTCTATCCTGCAAAGCCGAATCCCTGAAAAGAAAAACGATCCTGGAAGCTTCGTACTTTCATGCACCATCAATGATGTAGCTTTTGAGCGTGATCTCTGTGATTTAGGTTCTAGCATAAACATGATGCCTCTTTCAGTAGCAAAACGTTTAAGACATCACACTTTCAAGCCCACTAAAATCTCCTTAGTTTTAGCTGATCGTTCTGTTAGACAACCTGTAGGTATCCTGATAGATGTTCCTGTAGAAATCGAAGAATGTTCCATACCAACTGATTTCGTAGTTCTAGAACCAGAAAGAGAACCTAAGGATCCCCTTATTCTTTGATAACACCGTATTTTGACCACTTTTATGGATCGTTTTGAAATACTTTTTCTATGTTTTTAATTGCTTTAAGTACTTTTATTACGTTTTTCTAGTATTTGTAGTTCCAAAACTCTTTTCAGGTAACTTAGGGAAAAGCTTAACAAAATGGATAGAAAACCAGATTTCAGCTCAAAGTCAAACCGTCAGAAGTTCACCCTTGATTGAAGGCCTTCTCATCGTCTGATCCAGCTCATATTTGGAGATCTTAAAGATGGAAGTATCAGCTTTCTAGCACACTTTACAGCATGGGAATCCAACGGTTCAATCAAAAGATACGCGAAGAGCAAGATGTCCTGTAAACCAGCCGGCAAGCATTTCCACCCGCGGCCAACAGGCCATTTCCCGCGGTCAGAAGCATCCCGACCGCGGCCAGCAGTCCATTTCCCGCGGTCACAGCCCTCCCGACCGCGGCCAGCCATCTCCGAGCCCGAAGGCCCATTTCTGAAGCCCACAATGATTCCCTCATTTGAAGAAACCCTAAGTGACGTCCAGAGCACTATAAATACATGTTTTAGGAACCCTAATCGAAAAGAGGAGAGAGAGAACCGAATTATTACTTCATACTTTTATTGTTTTTGCTTTTGCTTTTAGGGAGAGAGAGATTTGTTCTCTTGAACCCTTGTTCTTTTTTTTTTTAATTTCGTTTTCTATTATACTTATTAATACTATGTTTTTGATTTCGTTCATCATGTCTGAGTAGTTTTATTATTGGGATTAAGGGATTTTCGATGGGGATTTATATGTTCGATGAGGATTCCATGAGCTTTTGAGCCGAATCTTAGAACTTTTTCTTCTGAATTCGTTTTTACTGCATGAGAGTAGCGTCATGAACTACAATCTGATCCAGATGCTTGGTGACACGAAAGTGTTCATCCGGTGTCAGATCTAGTTTGGGAGAGCAAAACAAACATAGGAGTGGAAACCTACCTATGGGCGATTTGTGAATGCTAACGAGTCTTAAACATAATGCATCTCTTCTTTTCCAGGGCCAGAGTGGAAACCTACTGGTCAGGGTTGAGAGAGATAGTTGTCTATGATCACGACAGTGGCGTATTCATACGTCCGTGACTCCAGTTCGAAAAGTTTAAGCTAAGATCTTATCAATTTTACTCTCTAGCAATGTTTTGAATCGTTCGTACCCCTGAGAAAACTTCCCTGAAGCCCAACGCCTTCTTTCCTATAGATTTACACCATTTTTATTTCAAGCTTTAGTTCAATATTCTCATTCCTTTTTAGTTAATTTTCATTTAAGCAATTAGATTATCCGTTTTTCTCGTTTTTATTCATTTTCGCTAAGTTTAGTTATTAGGTCATTTTAATTCCCGTAGTTTCTTTTTAGATTTCGTTTTTACATTTTAAACACACCACGAAAACCCCCACAAAACCGTTTGGTTCTAGACTTCCTTACTTTATATTTCTTTCAAGGGCTTTTGCAGGAAAAGATCCTCCTTCCCTGTGGATTCGATCCCTAAGTACTACAATCGATCAGCTGTGCACTTGCGGCTATTGATTTCATTTAGGGTAAAACTTGACAACCCTCGACACACACGACAGCACACAATCAAGTTTTTGGCACCGTTGCCGGGGAAGGCACGCGTTTCCTTTTCCGAAAAACCCCGAGAAAGGTTGGTAAATCGACTCTAGAACCCCCTTTTCTGCAATTTTCCATTATTCAGTTATTTTGTTTCCATTTCAGAAGATATGGATCCTATAAATCAAAATATACATTATGAGGAAGGTTTCTATAACACTCCTCAAGCCACCAGACGCAGAGAAGAACACCAAGCCCGAAATTTTAGCTACATGGATCGATACAGCCAGCTAAACCACCCTTACCACTGGCGCAGAGAGACTGTTCGACGCCGGGAAGATCCTTATGGTCCACCTCCGACCTACTTCGAGCCACACGCCTATAATCCTCCACCGCAGAACCCTAATCAGCAAGAAGACAACTTGAGGATCAGCAGACGTTTGGGACGCCTCGAAGGAATGATAAACCAGTTCCTTGATCAGCAGATTCTCACCGAAAACACCCTGCTCAAGAAAATTGATTCAATCTCTGAAGAGTTCAACAAAAAATTCGATGATATGGCCAATCATGTTCGAGTTTTGGAAGAACAAACCCACAAGGACTCACAAACACTAGCTGGGATGATCCACCGAGTCGCAACAGAGCAGACAAGACGAGGGTATGACATCATACAAAACTCAAGTGATATTGTCGAATCAAAGCAGGAGATTAAAGAAGTCAGAGAATCCGCCACCTGGTATAGAGAGAAGACAGACGAAGAGTTGCAGGAGATCGAACACAGGCTGAACAAACTCGAGCTCAAGGCACGGGAGATTGATGCAAGAATGGAACAGATGCCCAACATTGAGAAAATTGAGAGATTTTCTAAGAAATCTCCAAAAGATCCTGATGAAGATGCACAAAAACGCCCTGGTATGAGTTCATATGATGCTAGTCTACCCAATAAAGAAGCTGGAGAGGTTCGTATCAAGTACAAGAAGGAAGAGACGGACTATGAGCAGATTTCATCCGGAGCTGCGGGTCCGAGCGTTTCGACCGCGGCCAAGGCCCTGTTCCCCGCGGTCGCGACTCCTCTGACCGTGGGAGTTGGTCGTTCAGATTCACCTCCGGGTTTTGAGAGGAAAATAACATATCTCCTGTCCCAACTTCAACCTCGAGCACTTAAAAAAGCAACTCAGGAAGAAGAAAACCAAGTTTCAGATAAAGAAACAGATTGGCAGGAATAATTACCTTGTATGATGGCAAAGGAATGTGAAGATTCAGCTGACTCTTCAATCCAAGAAGACCAGACATGCAGCGAGATAAAGATGCCATACATCGATTCAATCATTGAATATGACGCTGCAGCTTTCTTTTGTGAATCCTATTCTGCGTTCGAGACACCAGCCAACACCTACAGAGAAAGGCAAGTTCGAATTCTCCATAAGGTCAAGACTACATGTCAGTTTCTTATCTCTTGTTCTATTAGAGGAGAAATGTTTAAAAACGTGCTTTGTGATTCTGGAGCTTGTCTTAACATGATGTCCAAGGCAATTGCTTTGAGACTTGGTATTAAACACCTGCGCATGACTAGAGCAAAGATTAGTCGCTGATGATTCCAATGCAACACCTCAAGGAATAGCTCATGAAATTCCTTTGAGAATAGAAGATTGCATAGTGCCTGTCGACTTCTACATTGTTGAGACGAGAGATGCAACATATCCAGTGATTCTCGGATGGTCTTTTCTAGCAACTTCCGGAGCTATAATGGATTGGCCAAACCGGAGGATTTCATTTTCTAATATCGACAAAGATGTCTTCACAGAAGCTGTCCCATACAACAGCAAAGCAAGAAAACGTTCTGCAACAGAAGAGTTTGAAGAAGAACTTTGGAGTGACGAAAAACCCGCTAGGCAAAGCAAGGAGATGTCGAAAAAGACTTGTCTCAGGACAAGGTCTTCTTCATTGGAATAAGCCACGTCCAACGCCAAAAGTCGAGCTAAACGACTTAAAACAAAAGCGCTTAATGGGAGGCAACCCATTTAGGTTTTGTTTTCTTTAGGATTTTTCTTTCTTTTTCTATTGATCTTTTTCTTTTTCTTAGTTTCAGGTGTTTCTTATAAAAAAAAATCCGAAAATCAAAAAACCCGAAAAAACCAAAAAGAAGGATGGTCCCTGACTGCTCGGCCCAGCAGGAACCAAGAAGAAGCAGGAAGAGGCCGCGAAATAAGCCCCCGCGGTCACAGACGTTCTGACCGCGGGAAACGCCTCTTCGACCGCGGTCACATGATTCTGACCGCGGCCAAGCACCAGTTTACCGCGGTCGCATGACTCCTGACCGCGGTAAATGGTCGTTGAGATTAAACCCGACCTCAAACCATCCACTTCACCTCATTCCTCCTCACTAATCCCCACTCCACTTCATTCATCACCCTCCACCACCTTCATCACCACCTATCACCTTCCCAAACCTCTTCGAATGAATCCGGTTCATCTCCACCAGCATCCTGGATCCAGGTAAGTTCTCTTTGGCCTTACCAATTCGATAATCTATGCATTTTTCTCATCCAATCTCGACTTATTTCACACTGAGGACAGTGTGATTTAAGTATGGGGGAGGATTTCATCCCTTTCTAACCACTTTTCTTTCATGAGTCTTGCATTATCTACACTTTTTGCATTTTCCTTAAAGTTTTTCAAAATCGGTTTTCAAAACAAAATACGTTTTAAAGGGAATGGTGAACATGAATCAATGATAGTTGACTGTGTGCTTTAGACTATTCCTAGTGACATGCTCATTCATGATTTAGGACTAGACTAGGCGGTAGCTAAACATATTTGAAACGAAGTACCCCAGAGGAATTTGAATGATTTCGATTTAGATGAAGGGATACACTAGCTCTGTTTTATTTGGACTTAATTTGGACTTAATTTTCTCATTGAAGCATTAGACCAGGGAAACGAATCATACATTCAGGACTCCTTTATCCTTTTACCACTCTCTGTTGATCCTGAATGGCTAGTTCATCTTTAGCTAGTTCCCC
Organism: Eutrema salsugineum; assembly: GCF_000478725.1. NCBI lineage: Eukaryota > Viridiplantae > Streptophyta > Magnoliopsida > Brassicales > Brassicaceae > Eutrema > Eutrema salsugineum. The sequence goes on along the minus strand of NW_006256909.1, from coordinate 20,837,139 downwards.
ACCTTAACCAATCCTCTTTCGAACCACATGCACTCTTGTTTTCTATTGTCTTATATGCAGATAAGTGCAAAAACGTTGGAGAGAAAGAGGAACGACGCAGTTTTCAGTCACCAAGGATAGAGACCTGCGATTTGCCGGAAAAGTTCCTGGAAGGATTCAACACAAGAAGAAGCTCAGTTTGCCTTAGAAAAATCTCAAATTTTGGTACAATCTCGTCCTCTAGTCTCTCTCTCTTTAAAAGGCATTTCCTTTTCAAAAAAAAAAAAAAAAAAAAAATCTGAAAATATGAAAAGAAAGGAAATAAAAGCCTTAGAGAGTCTAGAGAGGTCAAATTTTAAGTCCCAAGACAACTGGAGTTCGATTTTATGGAGTTTTGGAGATTGTTTTCTGATTCCCAGAAAGAATCTAAGTCTAGGGGAATAGATGTTTACAACAAAGGAGGAAGGATTATGCAACAACATTTGACAAGAAGAAGTGACTGAAAATTGCGGTCATCAACAGGTCCTTATCTCTCTTGCGGTTCTGCATATTATCTTGCATCCTCCAGATCTTCAGGTAACCCAAAACACTTTAACTCCACCACTTAAAGAGCCCTTTAATGCCAAACGCCGTCTACCCTAGATGATGTCTTTAATGAGAAATCACTATTGAACTTAATGAATGTAGAGAGCTAGTAAACTGGAGTCAAGATTTAGATTGTTTAAGTTTTGCATGACGGAAAAAGTGGACTAGTATCTCTTGTGCATTGGTGAGAATTTTCTAGACCAAGTTGTGGATTGATGCACTATCTTTGGTCCTAGTTCAGGAGTTCATGTCTATGAGATTTGTGCATTCCCCATTTTTGTTTTCACTTAACTAGTCTAGGCTTTTGCTTTGTTTGAGGACAAACAAAAGTTTAAGTCTGGGGGAGTTGATAACACCGTATTTTGACCACTTTTATGGATCGTTTTGAAATAGCTTTTCTATGTTTTTAATTGCTTTTAAGTACTTTTATTACGTTTTTCTAGTAATTGTAGTTCCAAGACTCTTTTCAGGTAACTTAGGGAAAAACTTAACAAAATGGATAGAAAACCAGATTTCAGCTCAGAGTCAAACCGTCAGAAGTTCACCCTTGATTGAAGGCCTTCTCACCATCCGATCCAGCTCAAATATGGAGATCTTAAAGATGGAAGTATCAGCTTTCCAGCACACTTTACAGGTTAGAAATCCAACGGTTCAATCAAAAGATACGCGAAGAGCAAGATGTCCCGTAAACCAGCTGGCAAGCATTTCCACCCGCGGCCAACAGGCCATTTCCCGCGGTCAGAAGCATCCCGACCGCGGCCAGCAGTCCATTTCCCGCGGTCACAGCCCTCCCGACCGCGGCCAGCCATCTCCGAGCCCGAAGGCCCATTTCTGAAACCCACAATGATTCCCTCATTTGGAGAAACCCTAAGTGACGTCCAGAGCACTATAAATACATGTTTTAGGAACCCTAATCGAAAAGAGGAGAGAGAGAACCGAATTATTACTTCATACTTTTATTGTTTTTGCTTTAGCTTTTAGGGAGAGAGAGATTTGTTCTCTTGAACCCTTGTGACCGCAGGAAACCGTCTTCCGAGCTTGTCTGGAAACCACCTTCTGAACCAATATTGGCTATTCAATCTAATTCTGTTTCATATCATAGTTTTCCCTTTTCTGAAGCTGAAAACCTAAACAAAAGAATTCTAGAGCTTGAAAAATCTAGGTCTCAAGAGATTAATGGTCTTAGATCTGAACTAAAAACGATGCAAGAAGATTTCAATGAAAAATTTTCCACCCTCCTTAGCCTGATTATCAAAACTAATTCTAAAAACTTAGAAAATTCGGAAAAAGAGCCAAGTGAAAATTCTTTCGAAAGCTCAAGTGAAGCAGATCCCTCTGATCATGTGAAAGCTATCACACTTAGGAGTAGATTAGCTTACAAAGAGCCTGAATTTCCTAAAGATCCTGAAGATGAGGAAAAGGGTAAGGAAAAGGAGAAAGAAAGAGAAAGAATCACGATTGGAGACATTGAAAGAGAAGTGGTAGGAGAGAAGGATGGAGAAGAAGTAAGAGAAGATTCATCCCTGGAAATCCTTGGAGAAGACCTGTTCCACCTCCACCAACTCGTGTCTATAAACCTAAACCTCCATATCCTAGAGCCTTAAGAGCCCCTAAGAAAGAGAAAGAAAAAGCTAAGCTGAAAGAGTTAATTGATCAACTAAATGTGAGATTACCTCGTAGAAGCTTGTGCTATGATTCCAGCCTTAAGAAAATACATGAAGGGTATTCTAACAAATTCTTTAACTCTTGAAGAAGGCGTTATGATGATAACCCATGAATGTAGTTCTATCCTGCAAAGTCGAATACCTGAAAAGAAAAACGATCCTGGAAGCTTCGTACTTTCGTGCACCATCAATGATGTAGCTTTTGAGTGTGCTCTCTGTGATTTAGGTTCTAGCATAAACATGATGCCTCTTTCAGTAGCAAAACGTTTAGGACATCACACTTTCAAGCCCACTAAAATCTCCTTAGTATTAGCTGATTGTTTTGTTAGACAACCTGTAGGTATCCTGATAGATGTTCCTGTAGAAATCGAAAAATGTTCCATACCAACTGATTTCGTAGTTCCAGAACTAGAAAGAGAACCTAAGGATCCCCTTATTCTTTGATAACACCGTATTTTGACCACTTTTATGGATCGTTTTGAAATACTTTTTCTATGTTTTTAATTGCTTTTAAGTACTTTTATTACGTTTTTCTAGTATTTGTAGTTCCAAAACTCTTTTCAGGTAACTTCGGGAAAAGCTTAACAAAATGGATAGAAAACCAGATTTCAGCTCAGAGTCAAACCGTCAGAAATTCACCCTTGATTGAAGGCCTTCTCATCGTCTGATCCAGCTCATATTTGGAGATATTAAAGATTGAAGTATCAGCTTTCCAGCACACTTTACAGCTTGGCAATCCAACGGTTCAATCAATAGATATGCGAAGAGCAAGATGTCCCGTAAACCAGCCGGCAAGCATTTCCACCCGCAGCCAACAGGCCATTTCCCGCGGTCAGAAGCATCATGACCGCGGCCTGCAGTTCATTTCCCGCGGTCACAGCCCTCCCGACCGCGGCCAGCCATCTCCGAGCCCGAAGGCCCATTTCTGAAGCCCACAATGATTCCCTCATTTGGAGAAACCCTAAGTGACGTCCAGAGCACTATAAATACATGTTTTGGGAACCCTAATCGAAAAGAGGAGAGAGAGAACTGAATTATTACTTCATACTTTTATTGTTTTTGCTTTAGCTTTTAGGGAGAGAGAGATTTGTTCTCTTGAACCCTTGTTCTTTTTTTTTCAATTTAAGTTTCTATTATACTTATTAATACTATGTTTTTGATTTCGTTCATCATGTCTGAGTAGTTTTATTGTTGGGATAAAGGGATTTTCGATGGGGATTTATATGTTCGATGAGGATTCCATGAGCTTTTGAGCCGAATCTTAGGACTTTTTCTTCTGAATTCGTTTCTACTGCATGAGAGTAGCGTCATGAACTACAATCTGATCCAGATGCTTGGTGACACGAAATTGTTCATCCGGTGTCAGATCTAGTTTGGGAGAGCAAAACAAACATAGGAGTGGAAACCTACCTATGGGCGATTTGTGAATGCTGACGAGTCTTAAACATAATGCATCTCTTTTTTTCCAGGGCCAGAGTGGAAACCTACTGGTAAGGGTTGAGAGAGATAGTTGTCTATGATCACGACAGTGGCGTATTCATACGTCCGTGACTCCAGTTCGAAAAGTTTAAGCTAAGATCTTATCAATTTTACTCTCTACTAATGTTTTGAATCATTCGTACCCCTGAGAAAACTTCCCTAAAACCCAACGCCTTCTTTCCTATAGATTTACACCGTTTTTATTTCAAGCTTTAGTTCAATATTCTCATTCCTTTTTAGTTAATTTTCATTTAAGCAATTAGAATATCCGTTTTTCTCGTTTTTATTCATTTTCGTTAAGTTTAGTTATTAGGTCATTTTAATTCCTGTAGTTTCTTTTTAGATTTCGTTTTTACATTTAAAACACACCACCAAAACTCCCACAAAACCGTTTGGTTCTAGACTTCCTTACTTTATATTTCTTTCAAAGGCTTTTGCAGGAAAAGATCCTCCTTCCCTGTGGATTCGATCCCTAAATACTACAATCAATCAGCTGTGCACTTGCGGCTATTGATTTCATTTAGGGTAAAACTTGACAACCCTCGACACACACGACAGAACACATCATTCTTCGACGACCATTCCTATCTACAGCCGGGGCCATAATCAATGTTCCTGAAGGAAAATTTGACCTTCATCTAGTCGGCCTAGTTATGCAATTTGACATGAACAAAAGTTTTGATAAACCAACTTTGGATGGCAAAATTTGTTGGGTTGATGAGTTAGACAGAATTATTGAGGAAGTCTATGAAGATCTGCTTCTAGATGACCTTTTAAGTGTCACGCTTTCACCCTCAAAAGATGAAGGCAATTTCCTTGAAGGTATTTCAAGAGAATGCGCACGTATGCTTGATAAATCCGAAACTTATAGGAAACCTCTAAACTATCTAGATCTTAAGGAGCAAACAAACATTCCTACACCTCCTAAAGACACTGCTGCAGCAATTAATGATTCTTGGAGCGAGCTTAAAGCCCCTAAAGTCGAGCTTAAACCTCTTTCCATCGGACTTAAATACGCCTTCCTTGGACCAAATTCTACTTATCCTGTCAAAATAAACTCTGGTTTGACGGAAGAAGAAACCAAATTGCTGTTGACTGAGCTGAGAAAGCATAGAAAAGCCTTAGGATATTCACTTGATGACATACCTGGAATCTCTCCAGATCTTTGTATGCACAAGATAAATCTAGAGGATAATGCTAAAAACTCAATCGAAAGTCAAACGAGACTAAACCCCAATCTCATGGATGTTGTCAAGAAGGAGATTATGAAGCTTTTTGAAGCTGGAATAATCTTCACTATCTCAGATAGCACTTGGGTTAGCCCAGTTCATGTTGTTCCGAAGAAAGGAGGAGTCACTGTCATTAAAAATGATAAGGATGAAATGATCGCTACAAGAACAGTAACTGGACATCGTATGTGTATCGATTACCGGAAACTGAATGCAGCAACTAGGAAAGATCATTTTCCACTTCCCTTCATAGATCAAATGCTAGAAAGATTAGCTAATCACCCCTACTATTGCTTCCTTGATGGATACTCCGGATTTTTCCAAATTCCTATTCGCCCGGAGGATCAAGGAAAAACGACATTCACTTGTCCATATGGCACGTTCGCTTACCGACGTATGCCTTTTGGATTGTGTAATGCACCTGCTACCTTCCAGCGGTGCATGATGTCGATCTTCACAGATTTTATTGAGGATTTCATGGAAGTATTCATGGACGATTTCTCTGTCTATGGATCGTCTTTTGAAAAATGCTTAGCCAATCTTGGTAAAGTTCTGCAAAGATGTGAAGATAAGCACTTAGTATTAAATTGGAAAAAATGTCACTTCATGGTACGAGACGAAATCGTGCTTGGTCACAGAATTTCAGGAAAAGGAATCGAAGTTGACAAAGCTAAAATCGAAGTCATGACAAGCCTATAACCTCCCACAAACGTAAAAGGAATTCGTAGTTTCTTAGGACACACAGGATTCTATAGGCGATTCATAAAAGACTTTTCTCAAATAGCTAGACCTCTTACTCGTTTGCTATGCAAGGAAACGAACTTCGAGTTCGATGATGACTGCTTAGCCGCGTTTTATAAGATCAAACAAGCCCTTGTCTCCGTGCCAGTCGTGCAAGCACCTGATTGGGAACTCCCATTCGAAATCATGTGCGATGCAAGTGACTATGCAGTCGGAGCAGTGCTTGGCCAACGAAAAGATAAGAAACTGCACGTAACCCACTGCTCAAGTAGAACTCTTGACGAAGCTCAATGTAATTATGCTACAATAGAGAAAGAACTTCTAGCTGTCGTATTTGCATTTGAGAAATTCCGTTCTTATCTCGTAGGATCTAAGGTCATAGTTCATACTGATCATGCTGCAATCAAGTATTTAATGTCTAAGAAAGACGCTAAACCTCGGTTGATAAGATGGATCCTCCTACTGCAAGAATCCGATATCGAAATTCGAGATCGGAAAGGAGCAGATAATGGAATTGCAGACCATCTTTCTCGAATTCGAGTTGAAGAAAGATTACCCTTAAATGATAGTTTGCCAGAAGAAAACATCTATGCAATAGATATTACCCCCACCAATGCCAATACCGCACCACCACGTCAACTCATGCGACGAGCAGATGCTTTCAACACCCCATGGTTTAGGCACATAGCGAATTACCTAGCAGCTGATGTAGAACCACCACAATTCTTTGGTTATAGGAAGAAAAAGTTTATGAAAGACGTAAGACATTATTTTTGGGATGAACCTTATCTCTATAAGAGATGTGCTGATGGGTTATTCCGAAGATGCGTGGCTGAAGAAGAGATGGAAGGAATTTAATTTGGATGCCATAACTCGTCTTACGCAGGACATTTCGCAACCTTCAAAACTGCTTCAAAGATCTTACAAGCAGGTTTCTGGTGGCCTACTTTGTTCAAAGATACAAAGGAGGAAGGATTATGCAACAACATTTGGGAAAGGAGAAGTGACTGAAAATCTGCGGACATCAACGGGTCCTTCTCTCTCTTGCGGTTTTGCATAATATCTTGCATCCTCCAGATCTTCAGGTAACCCGAAACACTTTAACTCCACCACTTAAATAGCCTTTAATGCCAAACACCGTCTACCCTGAATAATGTCTTTGATGAGAATTCACCATTACACTTAATGAATGTAGAGAGCTAGTTGACTGGAAGTTAGATCTAAGTGTGTAGATTTTCGCATGACGGATTAACGGACTAGTTTCCTTGTATTTTGGTGAGAATTTTCTAGACTAGATCCAAATAGATGTTTCACGATAAGTTATGGTTTAGAAGGACGGTCACTGAGATATTGTTTAGTTCCTGCGATTTTTTTTTTAAATTTCTTTCCTGACTTAAGTTTGTTTGAGGACAAACAAAAACGTAAGTCTGGGGGAGTTGATAACACCGTATTTTGACCACTTTTATGGATCATAATTATGTCTTATGCAGGTGTTTTAACTTTGTTTTCAATGGTTTTTAAAGTGTTTTCAATGTTTTAGAGTTTCAAAAGACTTTACAGGAAACTTGGGCAAAAGATATGCAATTTGAAACAAATGAGCAATTTTGGATAAATGCAGACTGTCAGAAGTATGACAAGCGATGAAGACCTTCTCACCGTCTGATCACCCCCAAAATTTGAGACAACATAAAGGATCCAACCAGCTTTCTAATTCACTTGGTTTAGAGACAATCCAACGGTTAGATCTTCAGATACTCCCGATGCAAGAATGATAGAAAATGCAGTTCCAGAAGAGAGCATGAGCCGGGACCGCGGCCAACACCCCTTTTCCCGCGGGTAGAGCCACCGCGACCGCGGAACTTGGTCGTTCACTTTCCAGACAATTTAATTAAATCCCAGATGAATTCCTTTCGTTATTTTTGAAGCCCTAAGTGTCCAGAACAACTCCAGAAGCTATAAATACCCTCTTTAGGTCATTCTAAAGGGAGAGACCGAAACTAATAGACAAAGAGGAGAGAGAGAGATTTTTGTGTAACCCTAAGGAGGAGCCGCCGTCTTCGAAGAAGGAGGAGCCGCCGCTGGAGTGCAATCATCGCGCCTCCGTCCGCTTCTCTGTTCTTCGTTTCTCTTCCTTGTTCTCTTTAATTTCCTGCACTTTCAATTTTGTTTATGATGCTTTGTTACAATATGTTTGAGTAGTTACCCAGTTGGGTTTAAAGGGATTGTTCAAAGGGAATTTCATGTGTCTTTGCTTATGAATCGATAGATTTAGGATTTATAATCTTCTAGATGTTCTTCGTTTGCCTTTAATCTTACTGTGTGATTCTCTGCTGGCCACTTAGAAGCCGATCTGATAAGATATGTTGCGAAAGCTTTCATTGATTGTCTGAACTAGGGTGAAACGAGCAATTCTTCTATAGGAGTGGAAACCTACCTGTAGTTGAGTTGTGAATGTTGATGAATCTTGTTCTGCTATTGCATCTTCTCCCTTCCAGGATCAGAGTGGAAACCTACTGATCAGGATTGCGAGAGATAGTTGTTTAGTGCTGCAAAAGTAGGCTATTCATACTTCTGTGCCTCGATTTCTAGAACATACGTAGTTGATTACTTTTATCACTTGTTTAAAATCGACCTAGCATAGACCATGAACCCCTGCGAATTCCCCTTGATGCCCAACGTTTGTCTTTCATTGCTTACAACCTTCAATTCTATTTGCTTTTCATTCGCTTGTTTCCTTGTTTCCATTCTACTTTTATTAGCTTATTACTTGCTTTCATTCATAGCCGATTTTTACTTGCTTGCACTTGCTTTCGTTTTTATTTGCTTTTACTTGCTTAGCTTTTTAGTTTAGATTTAGTGACAACCAAAAATCCAAAACCAAAACCAAAACCTGTTTAGTTCTAATCTGATTTAAGCGTTGCAGTGAATTCGTACTGAAACAACTAAGTCTCTGTGGATTGATACCCTAAGTACTACAGCGCACATCTGTGCACTTGCAGACATTTAGGGGTTATAAATTTAAAACCTAAAGCTTAGTAGAACGAACCAATACCCCGTTTACAAACCGCTCATCAATTATGAATCATTGAGCATTAAGAAACAGTTATAATATGTCATTCATGCATTTAACTATCACTCTCATGATGAAAAACGCTTGAACCCTTAAGTTAGCTCATTCAGGCATTTCAGCAAACACCTTGTGGGTGGAGAAATTCCTAAGGTCTAGATCAGAGTGAGGTGTAAAGATCTAGCATTACAAGCAGCTAACTTAGGAAAGGAAATGAGAATCTAGAGCATAAACATCATAAATCAAACACCTAAGCAACATACTTTACACACCTAGAAGCTTAAAAGATGACTACTCACTAATCATGAAGAAGACACCGTTTCCTTTGGAAGAGGTGATGTTAATAATGATTAGAAGCAGAGGTGAGATGATCAGATGATAAGAAACAGCCTTAAGTTGATTAAATCTGCTGGGTATCTCTTGATCAAACTCGTTTTTACACTAAGAAGGAGAGAGAATAAGATAAAGATAAGCTAAGATAAAGATAAGACAAGACAAGATGAGATAATTAGGGTTTTCTCTCTAAAAACTATTTATAAGGAATGCATAGGACCGGGTCAGCCCAGGACAAACTAGGTACTGACCCGCCCTTTCTGGATTTTTGGAGCCACCCCTCGCCATCTGAAGAAGCTCTACACCGAGGGTCATACACCAAGGGGTCATTGGCTGGGTTGAAACTTTGATGAACGCTTGAAGAACATGCATGAAACTTGTCTTTGATCTGGTTAAAGCCTTGGAACGTGAAAAGAAGTTGTTTGTGATCTGGGTTGGAGAGATGAGGACCTCGGCATAACACACCGTGGGGCTTGGTAGTCGAGGTTTGTGTTACATAGGAGTCCGACATGTAAAGCCGAGGGGTTCATACCAAGGTCAGCTTCAACACGTAGTCGTTTTGGGATCATTTTGGTGATTAAGGGAGCCTTGGTGTTGAAAGACCGAGGTGCTAGCTCGAGGTATAGGCTAAAAGCTTCGTAAACATGCCTCCTCGTCATAGCAAGTCGAGGTATTCACACCGAGGTAGAGCACAACACTTAGCATACAGTCGCATCTCTTAAAACCCGAATTGACCAGCTTCTCTTCCGTTATGTGTAACTTTCACCTCGTAACTCCAAATGACCTGAAACCAGTTCCATGAGAAAGATCGCTCATCCAGCTCAAACTTTGGTGGCAAAATTATCGACGCTTGGGAAGTGGAAGGTTCCCCGGAGGGCTCATCTTTGCAATGCATTGACACGATAAGAAAGAGGAAAAAGGGCTCATCTTTGCAATGTGTCCATTCCGGAAATGTTAGCTTCTTGCTCATAGCTCCAAATTGAATGATCTCAAACGTTCTTGAAAGAGGACTCAAATATCTTGAATTTGATGAAGACCCTGTAAACTGAATCGGTTTGGAAGTGCATCATCCCTCGCAATCTTTAGAGCTCATCGGGTCGGTCTAAAAGTGGCGACGAGACAGGTGTGTCTTCCGGTGAGCTTAACTCACTGCTCACTACTCCAAATCCAATGATTTCAAGCGGTCTGGAAACTATACTCAGTAATCTAAAACTTCTATAAAGACCCCGTAAACAAGATCGGAAGGGAAGGCTTCCCAGTAACGACGTCTTTGAGGCGAATCGGGTTTCTCCGGAATGAGTGCGAGACATGTCCATCTTCCGGTGGCCATATCTTTCGGCTCACTTCTACAAATGCCCTGATTCGAACTGTTCTGGGTGCTTGACTCAATTGTCTCCAACTTGAATGCAGACCCCGATAGCTGAATCTGAGGGCAAGACCTTCTGGTAACGTGATTTCTGAGATGTACCTGCACCCGAGATTTTTGGCCGAGAAACTTAACCGCCAGTACGTGTTTTTGGCCGAGAGATCTACCCGCAGGAAGGATTTTGATGAGAATCTTCAACCATCAGTACAGCATTTTGCCGAGAAACTCAAAATTGCTCATCTACACCATTTTTGATCATTTCAGCTCCATTTCTTTATCTGAATCACATGCTCCATTCCAAATAAGCTCTAAAAGCACCTGAATAACACTCCATTCATCTCTTGTCCGAGTAGAGAGAGCCTTGAGGCCAGCTACAAGGATCCAACTCACACCACACTCTCTTATATCATTTTCCACCAACAATATCTTCTATTCTTCTCTTTTCACCCTAAAAAGCCCACCACCGCTAAAGGCCTTAATTGACTCCACCTTTCTGAGGAGCTCTCGACCCACTTTCTTCCTTTAGTTTTCTGATCTCTTTCTGGTCTCTGATTAGCCACTTAGTGGTATTTTGGTTGGTTTCTGACTTGAGTGTAGAAAAGCCTTCGAAAAACACACCCCCTTCATGTCTTCCGGGCATTCACGTGTTTTTTGGTTTTGCAGGAGTCTTGCCCCTACAAGAGAACCAAAAATCTCCTAAACAGTTTGGCGCTAGAAGGAGGGGGCAACACTCTCCGAGGCAATATTCCTCTTTTCGAGTCAGAAAACCATTGGAAACCCAGATCTGGGGGCAACAGCCCAGATAGGCTAGTAGAAGAGATCGCACATCAGTGGCAAATCGAGTACGAACAAGACTAAAATCAGGAACTTTCCAAGACAGCATGACTGAGCCCAAATAAGTCGGGCTTGACGCCGACGAGATAATCTGCGATAGCGACCAGAAGAGAACCAGAAATCAAGGAGAAGAGCCGGAGGGGAGTCCTCTCGAAACGCATCACAGTGCCATATCCAGATGGAACGTCCAAAGGAAAATGGAGGTAGAGGCGTGGGTAACACATCCCCATGTCCCTGGAATTCAAGAAGAAAGGGATAAACCCATATCCAAGGAATGGAAAGGCGACAAGCTCTGATGCGGATACCACCAATCCGGGGGGCATTCAACTAGGGATTGTTTCATCCTTACATAAGAAATGCTGGCGCTGGTTGGCCACCCGTCAATAGGGCCCCTACTGTCCAGTCGGGGCCGATAGATGTTAGACAGGCAGGACCAAATAAACGGAAGTTTTGACGTGGCAGGAATAGGCGGAGAGCACGTTAGAGAAACCAAAGAAAGAGGTGTTGGTAGGGTGACCGAGGCTCAAAGGCGACTGGCCTGCCCACCTGCTTTCTTCGATCCGGAGGGGGAGGGACCAGCAGCAGTCACACAGTGTCCTGCTCTTAAAGTGATGTTGGGATAGGGGCAAGCAGATAGAGAAAGTTCTGGTAGACCCGGCCTGCCCTGTCAATCTAATCTCACTGCCCGCCTTCAAGGGGTTAGAAGAGTTCCAGAAGTCCCTCAAGCCGGAAAAGATTACGTTCATGGAATATCATTCGGAGAAGAGCTTGTGTGTCAAAGAAAAAGAAACTCGCTAAGTTGTTAAAGGAAGCATTCCCCTATGAGATGAAGTGAGGAGAGTAACGAGAGCTCATTGAGAGTCAAAGGGAAAAATGCCATTTGGGGGTGAGTAGACTAGGGAGAAAGTCTTGTGAGGTTCGATGCCGAGTGTGAAAAGCATTTTGGGTGTGGGGTAGATGCAGTTCTATCTTTGTATGCATCCGTTGCGTTTTACCCTAAGCATTTTGCTAAAGTCTACTAATTTTTGAGTGATCCCCTTGCATGGAGTATCAGTTACTTGATTGAGATCATTTTTTATCTCAAAACCCAGTCCCAAGCCGAATGAATTCATCTTGATTTGCATGAACATGATCCACCGGTTACGAGCTTAACGAATGTGAAAGAGTTGAGAGAGAAGAGAACTTGTGGAGATTCCTTGTTTTAGTTGATATATATCTGAGTATGGCTTTGCATTGCATATTTGAGCATGAACTTGAGTTCCCATTGTGATCACTTCTCTCTAAAAAGGAAATATGAGCTCCCATTGCATTACAACCTCTTTCTCTCATTTTTTCTTTTTGCTTGAGGACAAGCAAAGGACAAGTGTGGGAGAGTTGATATGTCTATATTTTGCATCATTTAGGCTGCATGTTAGAGTCCATATCATGTGTTTTCTCATGTATATTGAGTCTTTAGGCATCAAAATAGGTTTTAGGACTTGCATTAGGTCCCAAAGAGTTTTGCATATTTTGAAGTCTTTATCAGGTGCTTTGGAGGCTATTTGGAGCTCAAGAGGAGGATCAGGAATGAAAACGCTGAAGAAAAAGGTCAAAAATGGTGAAAACCGCTTTGTAGAATTTCTCGGCCAAAACTTCTACCGGCTGGATCGAAACATCGGACAAAATCGCTATCGAGTGGTCGTTATCGGCTAAAAATTAGTATCGGGTGAAAATTCCATCGGGTGAATTTTTAAGCCGAGGCGAGAAGTTTTATCGGCTAAAAACGCTTACCGCGGTACATGATTCTCGGACATTTTCCTTACCGCGGGAAGCACCAATCCGGGGAACCTTCCAGTCTGAATCAGTTGACGGGGTCTTCATCAAAATTGGAGATAATCAAGCCAAGATCCCAAAACAGTTGGAATCACGCAATTCGTACCAGTGAGAAGAGAGATATCGCCTCCGGAAGACACGCCTGTCTCGCATGCACCCGAAAGCCGATCAGCTGAGCTTCAAAGATTACGTGGGATAAAACCCTTCCGATTCGAACCTGATATATTCATAATTTTTCATATTTAGGATTGCATTTTTTGTCCAAAGATTGAGTCTCATGCATACATTTAGCTAGTTTTGTTAGAGTTTGTCCCTGGTTCTAGCTTTGTTTAGGATTTGCATTAGGTCCTAGAGTGTCCTGCATTTTTGGAGTGTTCTCAGATCATTTGGAGACTTTTTGGAGCAACTTGGAGCTGGGATCATGGAGGAAACCTGGCCTGTGTGCAGCAACTCGGACAGATGGTTTGGTGCAGACAAAACCCTCATTTTGATCACGTGGGACGAAGGACTTGCAATACGATTCAACCTTCGGTGTCTTCATTACGAATCAAGAGGATTACGTCTAGTTTCCGGAACACTTGAGATCGTCCTGTTTGGAGATGTGAGAAGAGAGTTAAGCTCGTTGGAAGGCACGCCTGTCTCGCTGCCATTTTAGACTGACCCGACGAGCTCCAAAGATTGCGAAGGATGATGCATTTCCAGACCGATTCCGTCTACAAGGCCTTCATCAAGATTCGAGATAATTGAGTCCAATTTCCAGAACAGTTGAGATCGTTCCATTTGGAGTTGTGAGGCGTGAGTTCCAGAAGAATAGAGACACACCTATCCTTCAAGCACCAAGAGCGTGGAAATTGTGCTAAGTGTAAGGATGGCATGGTGGAATGCCACGGTCCACATCTGACCGTGGCACTTTGATAACACCGTATTTTGACCACTTTTATGGATCATAATAATATCTTATCCAGGTATTTTAACTCTGTTTTCAATGGTTTTTAAAGTGTTTTCAATGTTTTAGAGTTTCAAAAGACTTTACAAGAAACTTGGGCAAAAGATATGCAATTTGGAACAAATGAGTAATTTTGGATAAATGCAGACCGTCAGAAGTATGACAAGCGATGAAGACCTTCTCACCGTCTGATCACCCCCAACGAGCTTTCTAATGCACTTGGTTTGGAGACAATCCAACGGTTTGATCTTCAGATATTCCCAATGCAAGAATGACAGAAAATGCAGTTCCGGAAGAGAGCCATGTGCCGGGACCGCGGCCAACACCAATTTTCCCGTGGGTAGAGCCACCGCGACGGCGGAACTTGGTCTTTCACTTTCCAGACGACTTAATTAAAGGCCAGATCAATTCCTTTCGTTATTTTTGAAGCCCTAAGTGTCCAGAACCACCCCAGAAGCTATAAATACCTCCTTTAGGTCATTCCTAAAGGTGTGGAGACAACATAAGATAGAAAGAGAGAGAGATTTCGTGTGGGTGCTTCACAAACCCTACGAGCCGCCGCCCTTAAAGGAGGAGCCGCCGCTGGAGGAAGACATCACGCCTCCATCTGCTTCTCCGTTCTTCGTTTTTCTTCCTTCTTTTCTTTAATTTCCTGCACTTTCAATTTCGTTTATGATGCTTTGTTACAATATGTTTGAGTAGTTACCCAGTTGGGTTTAAAGAGATTGTTCAAAGGGAATTTCATGTGTTTTTGCTTATGAATCGATAGATTTAGGATTTATAATCTTCTAGATGTTCTTCGTTTGCCTTTAATCTTACTGCGTGATTCTCTACTGGCCACTTAGAAGCCGATCTGATATGATATGTTGCGAAAGCTTTCATTGATTGTCTGAACTAGGCTGAAACGAGCAATTCTTCTATAGGAGTGGAAACCTACCTGTAGTTGAGTTGTGAATGTTGATGAGTCTTGTTCTGCTATTGCATCTTCTCCCTTCCAGGATCAGAGTGGAAACCTATTGATCAGGGTTGCGAGAGATAGTTGTTTAGTGCTGCGAAAGTAGGCTATTCATACTTCCGTGCCTCGAGTTCTAAGACATACGTAGTTGATTACCTTTATCACTTGTTTAAAATCGACATAACTTAGTCCATGAACCCCTGCGAATTACCTTTGAGCCCCAACGTTTTTCTTTCATTGCTTTCAACCTTCAAAGATCATTTTCCACTTCCCTTCATAGATCAAATGCTAGAAAGATTAGCTAATCACCCTTAATATTGCTTCCTTGATGGATACTCCGGATTTCTCAAAATTCCTATTCGCCCGGAGGATCAAGAAAAAACGACATTCACTTGTCCATATGGCACGTTCGCTTACAGACGTATGCCTTTTGGATTGTGTAATGCACCTGCTATCTTCCAGCGGTGCATGATGTCGATCTTCACATATTTTATTGAGAATTTCATGGAAGTGTTCATGGACGATTTCTCTGTCTATGGATCGTCTTTTGAAAAATGCCTAGGCAACCTTGGCAAAGTTCTGCAAAGATGTGAAGATAAGAACTTAGTATTAAATTGGGAAAAATGTCACTTCATGGTACGAGACGGAATCGTGCTTGGGCACAGAATTTTGGGAAAAGGAATTGAAGTTGACAAAGCCAAAATCAAAGTCATGACCAGCCTACAACCTCCCACAAACGTAAAAGGCATTCGTAGTTTCTTAGGACACGCAGGATTCTATAGGCGATTCATAAAAGATTTTTCTCAAATAGCTAGACCTCTTACGCGTTTGCTTTGCAAGGAAACAAACTTCAAGTTCGATGATGAGTGCTTAGCCGCGTTTCATAAGATCAAACAAGCTCTTGTCTCCGCTCCTGTCGTGCAAACACCTGATTGGGAACTCCCATTCGAAATCATGTGCGATGCAAGTGACTATGCAGTCAGAGCAGTGCTTGGCCAACGAAAAGATAAGAAACTGCACGTAATCTACTACGCAAGCAGAACTCTAGACGAAGCTCAATGCAATTATGCAACAACAGAGAAAGAACTTCTAGCTGTCGTATTTGCATTTGAGAAATTCCGTTCTTATCTCGTAGGATCTAAGGTTATAGTTCATACTAATCATGCAGCAATCAAGTATTTAATGTCTAAGAAAGACGCTAAACCTCGGTTGATAAGATGGATCCTCCTGCTGCAAAAATTCGACATCAAAATTCGAGATCGAAAAGACGCAGATAATGGAGTTACAGACCATCTTTCACGAATTCGAGTTGAAGAAAAATTGCCTTGAAATGACAGTTTCCTGAAGAAAACATATATGCAATAGATACTACCCCCACCAATGCAAATACCGCACCACCACGTCCATTCATGCGAAGAGCAGATGCTTTCAACACCCCATGGTTTAGGCACATAGCGAATTACCTAGCAGCTGATGTAGAACCACCACAATTCTTTGGTTATATGAAGAAAAAGTTTCTGAAAAACATAAGACATTATTTCTGGGATGAACCCTATCTCTATAAGAGATGTGCTGATGGGTTATTCCGAAGATGCGTGGCTGAAGAAGAGATGGAAGGAATTTTATTCGGATGCCATAGCTCGTCTTACGCAGGACACTTTGCAACTTTTAAACCGCTTCAAAAATCTTGCAAGCAGGTTTTTGGTGGCCTACCTTGTTCAAAGATACTCAAGCTTATATATCACGATGCGATAAATGCCAAAGGATGGGTAACATAAGCAAAAAGAATGAGATGCCTCAAAATTTTATTCTCGAAGTCAAAATTTTCGATGTCTGGGGAATAGATTTTATGGGACCCTTTCCTACTTCTTTTTGGAACCAATACATCTTAGTAGCAGTAGACTACGTCTCTAAGTGGGTTGAAGCAGTCGCTAGTCCCACCAATGATGCAAAAGTCATCATGAAGCTGTTTAAATCAGTTATATTCCCACATTTTGGAGTTCCTAGAATTGTGATAAGCGATGGAGGATCGCACTTCATCAACAGAGTTTTCGAAAACCTTCTTAGAAAGAATGGAGTTACTCATAAAGTTGCTTCCCTATACCATCCACAAACTAGCAGTCAAGTGGAAATCTCAAACAGAGAAATCAAGTCGATTTTGCAGAAAACAACTGCAGTTCATCGCAAGGATTTGTCTACAAAGCTTGACGATGCATTATGGGCATATCGAACAGCATTCAAGACACCATTGGGAACAACACCATTCAATCTAGTTTATGGAAAAGCATGTCACCTTCCAGTAGAAGTCGCGTATAAAGCGCAATGGGCTATTAAGGAGATGAACATGAACATGAAAACAGCTGGAGAAAGAAGATTACTTCAACTTCACGAGTTAGAAGAAATCCGACACAATGCTTACGAAAACTCGAAGATCTACAAGGAGAAGACTAAAGCATATCATGATAAGAAGATCATTCATAGAACTTTTGCTCCTAACGATAAGGTACTTCTTTTCAATTCTCGTCTTAAGCTTTTTCCAGGAAAATTACGTTCAAGATGGTCAGGACCCTTCACGATAAAGGAAGTTAAGCCATACGGAGCCATTGTCCTGTGGGACAGAACCGGAAACTCATTTACAGTCAATGGACAACGTGTAAAGCCAAATCTGGCTGAAGAAACAGAAGACGAAAGAGAAGTGGTGTTTTTGATTGATACATCATCGGCCAATGATGAGATCAAGGAGTGTCACAGCCCTGGTTAAGTCTAATCGAACAACAATGTCAAGCTAACGACTTGAAACAAGCGCTTAGTGGGAGGCAACCCACTTGGTATTTTATTTATTTCCCTTTGACCTTTATTTTCTATTTCCATTGCTTTGTTTCTGCTTCATTTAATTTCAGGTTTTCAATAAGGAAGAACAAACACAAAAGACGACCAGCACTCTCCAACCCGATAAGTTCACTTAAACATTTCAACTTTTCTATTTTCTTTACCATTCTTTCCAAGATTTATCACATTGAGGACAGTGTGAAATAAGTCTGCAGGAGGATGTTCATCCGTTACTAATGAAATTTGATTTGTTTTGAGTTTATTTTGGACAGATAAAATGTTTTTCATAAATTTTTTCAAAAATCGTTTTCAAAATGTTTTTCAAAAAGTTTTCAAACCAGGAACACATTAAACATTACTATGATGATTTAGACCAGTGTGCTTCTACGCTATTTCCTCGTTTTTTGCTCTTTTTGTGATTTAGGCCTAGACTAGGCGGTAGCTAGAATACTTGCATTACAAAATCCCACCAGAGGACTTCTATTCATGGAGATTCTTTCTGACAGTATATACTAGCTCATTTTATCTGGACTTAATTTTGACTTAATTTTCTCATTAAAGCGTTAGATCAGGGAAACGAATCATACATTCAGGACTCCATTATCTTTTTACCACTCTTTGTCGATCATGAATGCCTAGTTCATTTTTAGCTAGTTCCCCACCGAACCTACCCTCTTTCAAACCACATGCACTCTTGATTTTCATTGTTCTATATGCAGATATGTGCAAAAACGTTGGAGAGTAAGAGGATCAACGCGGTTTTCAGTCACTGAAGACGAAGGTCTGCGATTTCATTGGAATGATTCAACAAAAGGAGAAAAGTCAGCTTGCCTTGGAAAAACATCAAAATCTTGGTACAATTTCATCCCTTAGACTCTCTCTATAAAAGGTTATTTCCCCTTTCAAAAAAAAAAAAATCTGAAAAAGAAAAAGAAAAGAAAAAAGAAAAAAAATTGAAGGGAAAGGAAATAAAAACCTTAGAGAGTTTAGGAAGATTGAATTCTAACCTTGAGGCAAGCTTGATCTGATTATATGGAGTTTTGGAGATCATCTTTATGATTCCCGGAAAAGATCTAAGTCTGGGGGAACAGCTGTTTACATCAAAGGAGGAAGATTAATAGATTATGCAACAACATTAGGCAAAGAAGGAGTGACTGAAAATCTGCGGTCACCAACAGGTCCTTCTCTCTCTTGCGGTTTTGCATAATATCTTGCATCCTCCAGATCTTCAGGTAACCCTAAACACCTAAGCTCAACCACTTAAACAACCCTTAATACCAAACGCCGTCTACCCTGAATAATGTCTTTCATGAGAATCCACTACTATACTTAATGAATGTAGAGAGCTAGTTGACTGGAAGTTAGATCTAAGTGTGTAGATTTTTGCATGACGGATTAACGGACTAGTTTGCTTGTATTTTGGTGAGAATTTTCTAGACTAGTTCCAAATAGATGTTCCACGATAAGTTATGGTTTAAAAGGACTGTCAATGAGATATTGTTTAGTTCCTGCGATTTTTTTTAAAAAAAATTTGTTTCCTGACTTAAGTTTGTTTGAGGACAAACAAAAAGGTAAGTCTGGGGGAGTTGATAACACCGTATTTTGACCACTTTTATGGATCATAATAATATCTTATGCAGGTGTTTTAACTCTGTTTTCAATGGTTTTGAAAGTGTTTTCAATGTTTTAGAGTTTCAAAAGACTTTACAAGAAACTTGGGCAAAAGATATGCAATTTGGAACAAATGAGTAATTTTGGATAAATGCAGACCGTCAGAAGTATGACAAGCGATGAAGACCTTCTCACCGTCTGATCACTCCCAAATTTTGAGACAACATAGACGATCCAACCAGCTTTCTAATGCACTTGGTTTGGAGACAATCCAACGGTTAGATCTTCAGATATTCCCAATGGAAGAATGACAGAAAATGCAGTTCCGGAAGAGAGCCATGTGCCCGGACCGCGGCCAACACTAATTTTCCCGCGGGTAGAGCCACCGCGACCGCGGGTCGAGCCACAGCGACCGCGGAACTTGGTCTTTCATTTTCCAGACGACTTAATTAAAGGCCAGATCAATTCCTTTCGTTATTTTTGAAGCCCTAAGTGTCCAGAACCACCCCGGAAGCTATAAATACCTCCTTTAGGTCATTCTTAAAGGTGTGGAGACGACATAAGATAGAAAGAGAGAGAGATTTCGTGTGGGTGCTTCACAAACCCTAGGAGCCGCCGCCCTTAAAGGAGGAGCCGCCAGTGGAGGAAGACATCGCGCCTCCATCTGCTTCTCCGTTCTTCGTTTTTCTTCCTTCTTTTCTTTAATTTCCTGCACTTTCAATTTCATTTATGATGCTTTGTTACAATATGTTTCAGTAGTTACCCAGTTGGGTTTAAAGGGATTGTTGAAAGGGAATTTCATGTGTCTTTGCTTATGAATCGATAGATTTAGGATTTATAATCTTCTAGATGTTCTTCGTTTGCCTTTAATCTTACTGCGTGATTCTCTGCTGGCCACTTAGAAGCCGATCTGATATGATATGTTGCAAAAGCTTTCATTGATTGTCTGAACTAGGCTGAAACGAGCAATTCTTCTATAGGAGTGGAAACCTACCTGTAGTTGAGTTGTGAATGTTGATGAGTCTTGTTCTGCTATTGCATCTTCTCCCTTCCAGGATCAGAGTGGAAACCTACTGATCAGAGTTGCGAGAGATAGTTGTTTAGTGCTGCAAAAGTAGGCTATTCATACTTCCGTGCCTCGAGTTCTAGAACACAGGTAGTTGATTACCTTTATCACTTGTTTAAAATCGACATAGCTTTGTCCATGAACCCCTGCGAATTACCCTTGAGCCCCAACGTTTTTCTTTCATTGCTTACAACCTTCAATTCTATTTGCTTTCCAATCGCTATTTACTTGCCTTCATTCGCTTTTGTTTAATCGATTTTACTTGCTTTTATTTGCTTTCGTTTTCAATTGCTCTTTAGTTTTTACTTGCTTTCTAGTTTAGATTTAGTGACAACCAAAACCCAAAACCAAAACCCAAATTGTTTAGTTCTAGTCTGATTTAAACATTGC
The DNA here is from genome assembly GCF_000478725.1 of Eutrema salsugineum. Taxonomy (NCBI): domain Eukaryota; kingdom Viridiplantae; phylum Streptophyta; class Magnoliopsida; order Brassicales; family Brassicaceae; genus Eutrema; species Eutrema salsugineum. The sequence continues at coordinate 20,816,253 of NW_006256909.1, read as the reverse complement.
CGTGAATTCGTACTGAAACAACTAAGTCTCTGTGGATCGATACCCTAAGTACTACAGTGCACATCTGTGCACTTGCAGACATTTAGGGATTATAAATTTAAAACCTGAAGCTTAGTAAAACGAAAACAACAAACCCCGTTTACAAACCGCTCATCACACTTGATTGCAGTTCTTCGGGGTTTGACACGGTCTCCACACCACGGTCTACACTTGACCGTGGCAAGATAACACTTGGTCGCGGCAGGATCATACGTGCATTCGAGAATTGCCACGAGGTAATGCCACGGTCTACACTTGACCGTGGCAAGACAACACTTGGGATCCTTCAAACATTCGGGACTTGACACGGCCACGCATCACGACTTTGGACTTGGCCGTGGCAACTTGATGCAATTCTTCGGCATTTGACACGGCCATGCATCACGACTTTGGATTTGGCCGTGGCAACTTTATGCAATCCTTCGGCATTTGACACGGCCATGCATCACGATCAGAGGGAACCGTGGCACCAAGATTCATCCAAGACCTAATTTGGAGAAAACCTTATCTTATCCTTAGTCTCCTTTTCCTTTTTGGTGAAAGAACCATTGGCTAATACTTTTTTTTGAGTTTAATATCGATTTGAAGAAGTGTTTTCCATCTTTTCTTATCATTTCTCATCATCAAATCACACTTCTAATCATGATTAACAACACATCTTGCAAAGGATCTAGTGTGTTAGTCATGATTAGTGAGTAAACCCCATATTAAGGTCTTAGATATGTAGATTAGGGTGCTTAAGTGGTAGATTAGTGAGCTTAGGGGTTAGATCATGCATATTCCATTCTCTACAACCTGTTCTTAATGCTAGATCCATACACATCATATGTGGTCTAGATTCTGGGATTTCATGCACCAAAAGTATTTGATGAAATGTCTGAACCAAGCTTGTTAGAGGTTTAAGTGTTATTCATCATGGGAATGATTGTTTATATGCTTAAATGACAGATTAAACTGATTCTTAATGCTTGTTGATTCATGTTTCACTAATGATGATTAGGTTAGAAACTGTTTTAGCATAGGAGTTGATACCTTCATGAGAGGGTTAACTTAATTAATGATGTTTAAGTTGAATGGTTTGCTTGATCACATGATTTATTAGCTCACTAGTTTATCACTGAAGGCACCCTGATCCACTATCATGTCTAAGACCTTTCTCATCATCATACATACATTCTCATCATCATCTTGTCATTTGCTTAGTTCTTGTTTGATCACTTCTTTAGTTATTAATCTTGTTTTAAGCTTTTAGTTATCATTAATCAATCAAAACCTCACCTGTTTACTTGACTTGAGAAACTGATCACATAGCTTAGTGTCTATCACCACATTCTTGGATTAACAACCTCTTTTATGCTACTTTGTCTATCAATTAACGCCATTGCCAAATTGTTGATTGTTTAGCATTAAGTTCTGATCTGTTCTTGAGATCAAGTACTTATTATTTTTGTTTTTACTGATTACTTTCAAGTTCTGTTTGTGATTTCAGGTGCATGAACAACAGGTCTACATCAAGAAGCTGTGGTCCACCTTTCCCTCTCAACGACAACATTAATCTTTTGGTACCAAGGAGGAGAAGGGACAGGCGTGGAAGACAGATTGATCAGGCTGATATGGAAGAACAAAGAGAGCATGTGGTTGACATGGAACAACCGGCTCAGGAGCAACAGGCTCAGGGTAATGGAGCTGGTAATGCTGCTGGTAATGGAGTTGGTCAAGGGTTACATCAGGGTAATGTTCATCAGGAAAAGGTGCATCAACAGCAAGCTTATGTCCACCAGGGACAAGCTTCAGCTCATCAGCAGAGGCATCAGGCCAATGTACAGCAAAGACAACAGGTGCACCACCAACATCAGCCCTTCCAACACCAGCAAAGGAGATATGAGCAGCCACAGGTCTATGTTGGAGAGAATGACAGAGCCAATGCTCATCAGTATGGAGCTGGAATTCAGGCACCACCTGTGCAAAACAACAATTTTGAAGTGAAGGCATCCTTGTTGAATATTGTCCAGAACTCAAAGTTCCATGGATTAGCAATGGAAGATCCCTTGGAACACTTGGATCAATTTGATAAAGTGTGTGACCTGACAAAGATAAATGGTTTCTGAGGACAGTTTCAAGCTCAGATTATTCCCCTTCAGTCTTGGTGACAAAGCTCACCAATGGGAGAAGAATCTTCCAAGAGGCTCCATTCAAACCTGGGAGCAATGCAAGCAGGCCTTTCTATCTAAGTTCTTCTCCACCAACAGAACTGCTAAACTGAGGAACCAAATCTCTAGCTTCACTCAACACATCAATGAGAGTTTTGGTGAAGCATATGAGAGATTCAGGAGCTACACAAACCAATGCCCACACCATGGGTTTATTGAGGTTCCTCTTCTCAGCACACTTTATAGAGGAGCTCTTCCCAAGATTAGAAACCAGCTGGATACTGCTTCCAATGGGAACTTTCTGGGTAAGGAGATTCATGCTGCTTTAGAGCTAGTGGAGAACTTAGCAATGAGCAATGACACTTATGGTGAAGACTATGACAGATCAAATAGATCAGAAGGTTCCAGCTCTGCCAAACGAAACTAAATGATTCGATTAACCCGAATTGTTGTTTTGACTCAAGAGTTCTATATTCCTTGAACAGAGGCTCAGTAGAGAAGTTAAGGAGTTAAGGAGTGAATTAGACAAGTTGAAATTGGTTTCTCACCAACCAAATCATTATGTTGGTGAATATGATGATTCTCCAAACTTTGAGAACATCAATGAAGAAGGCTTGACACAGGAGCAATTGAACTAGATTGGGAACCAAAACAGATTCCATAGGTTCAACAACTACAATGCCAACAACAACCTGTCTTATAGAAGCACCAATGTGGCAAACCCACAAGACCAGGTTTATCCTCCTCAACAAGGTTTTGTGCCTAAACCTCAATTTCAAAGCTCTTACCAGTCTAAGCCACAATTCAGCCAAGCTCAGAATCAGAGTTTTGGTCAGCAACAGCAACCATTTCAGGGTACTGGTTTCAGTTCACAGCAACAGCAAAAGGCACCACCAGGGTTTGGTCCCCCACAGTTCCAGCAACAAGCGCCGGTTCAACACCAATTTTAGCCACACAGCCACAGATGGGGTCAGATATGGTTGGGATTCTGCAAACTCTGCTTCAAGGTCAACAGATATTTGAAAGCCAGAATGCAGCCATGCAGCAGGAAATCAAAGAATTTAAGCAAAACCAGGCTTCAAGCTCAAGGAACCAAGGCCATCTGCCTGGAAAACCTGAACCCAACCCCAAGGAATATGCTAAAGCCATTACACTGAGGAGTGGAAAGGAGTTACCTGGTATTGAGAACAACAATGTGATCATTGAGGACAATGATCAAACTGAGGGGGAGGCAGCCTTAAAAGATGATCAAGTTGCTGAGAAATCAAGGAAAGAAAAGGGTAAAGAGGTAGCAAAGGAACCTGAACCAGAAAAGATATATGTGCCACCACCTCCATACCAACCCAAGCTCCCATTTCCAGAAAGATTTAAGAAGCAACTTGTAGACAAGGCAAGAGCTGTATTTGAGAAGGCACTCAATGAGACACCACTCACTATGCCTCTCATTGATGCATTCCTAATGATGCCAAAGATGGGTAAGTTTTTGAAGGATGCCATTCTGAACAAGACTAAAGAGTTTCAAGGCATGGTGGTACTAAGTCATGAATGCAGTGCTATCATTCAGAAGAAGTCCATACCAAGAAAGTTGACTGATCCAGGGAGTTTCACACTCCCTTGTGTCATTGGACCTCTACTATTCTCTGGATGTCTTTGTGATCGGGGAGCATCAGTCAGTTTGATGCCATTCTCCATAGCAAAGAAGCATGGCTTTAGAGTTTTCAAACCTGCAAGGATCCCTCTTATCATTGCAGACAGATCAGTTAGATTACCTGTTCGGATGTTGGAAGATCTGCCTGTCAAGATTGGTGGTTTTGAGGTTCCAACTGATTTTGTTGTGCTGGAAATGGATGAGGAACCAGTTGATCCTCTTATCTTGGGCAGGCCATTCCTGGCCACAGCAGGAGCTATTATTGATGTGAGAGGTAGGATAATAGAGCTTCCACTTGGGTCTGAGAAGCTCACCATTGAAGGTGATGATGAAGAAACCCACCATTGAAGGTCAATGCTTCTATGTGGAGACAATGGATCAGTTGGCTGATGAGTTGCTTGAGGAACTGAATACTGAGGACCCTCTTCAAGCTGCTCTAACTCAAGAACAAGGAGACAATGGGCTCTTAGCAGAAGAAAGTGAGGGGTACAAGCTGTATTTAGATAATGCTAGAGAACTTGGTCCTGAGACAAGGTTTTTGGAACTGGAACAAAGTGGCTCTGAGGTTTTGGCTATCAAAGGATCAGACATTAGCCAATGCAGCTTGGACAAGGATTGGAATGAGGCTGATGCACCCCCTGTTGAGCTCAAGCCTCTACCAACAGGGCTCAGGTATGCCTTCTTGGGCTTAAACTCCACATATCTAGTGATCATCAATGATAGCTTATTAGAGCATGAAGAGAGTGCATTGCTTAGTGAGATACGAAAGTTCAGGAGAGCCATAGGATACTCTTTGGCTGATATTAAAGAGATCTCTCCTGACATATGCACCCACAAGATACACCTAGAGGACCAATCTATGTCCTCTATTGAGCATCAACGACGTCTTAACCCAAACCTCAAGGAGGTGGTTAAGAAGGAGATTCTCAAGCTTCTTGAGGCAGGGATAATTTACCCAATCTCTGACTCAAGGTGGGTATCTCCTGTACATGTTGTGCCCAAGAAAGGTGGGATCACAGTGGTTAAAAACGAGAAGGATGAGCTGATAGCTACTAGGACTATAACAGGACACAGAATGTGTATAGACTATAGAAAGCTCAATGCAGCCTCTAGAAAGGATCATTTTCCTTTGCCTTTCATTGATCAGATGCTAGAGAGGCTTGCAAACCACCCCTTCTTTTGTTTTCTTGATGGGTACTCGGGTTTCTTTCAAATCCCCATAGATCCCCGAGATCAAGAGAAAACAACATTTACATGCCCTTATGGCACATTTGCATACAGGCGCATGCCTTTTGGTCTTTGTAATGCCCCTGCCACATTTCAACGTTGCATGATGCATATATTCTCTGACATAATTCAAGAGAAAGTAGAGGTGTTCATGGATTATTTTAGTGTCTATGGCTCCTCCTTCTCGGATTGTCTCTCTAATTTGTGACAAGTCTTGGAGAGATGTGAGCAGCATAACTTGGTGTTGAATTGGGAGAAATGCCACTTCATGGTGCATGAAGGAATTGTACTTGGGCATAAGATATCTGAGAAGGGAATAGAGGTTGACAGAGCAAAAGTGGAAGTGATGGTGAATCTGCAAACTCCCACTTCAGTCAAAGGGATAAGAAGTTTCCTTGGGCATGCAGGGTTTTACAAAAGATTCATCAAAGATTTCTCAAGAATAGCCAGACCCTTGACAAGGCTGTTGTGTAAAGAAGTTGATTTCATCTTTGATGCTGAGTGTGAAGAGGCCTTCAAGATGATCAAGGATGCATTAGTGAGTGCACCAATTGTCCAAGCCCCAGACTGGTCCCTTCCTTTTGAGGTTATGGCAGATGCATCTGATTTTGAAGTTGGAGCTGTACTTTGGAAAGGAAGGATAGGAATTCATGTCATCTACTATGCTAGTAGAACCCTTGACTCTGCCCAAGAGAAGTATGCTACCACTGAGAAGGAAATGTTGGCAATAGTCTTTGCTTTTGATAAATTCAGAAGCTACCTGGTGGGATCAAAAGTCATTGTATATACTGATCATGCAGCCCTCATGTATCTGATGACCAAGAAAGATGCTAAGCCTAGACTATTGAGATGGGTCCTTCTACTTCAGGAGTTTGATATGGAAGTACAAGATAAAAAGGGTATAGAGAATGGAGCTGCAGACCATCTCTCTAGATTGACAGTAGACTCTGAAGTCCCTCTTAATGACAGTCTTACTGAGGAATCATTGATGGTGCTCAACTCTTATTTGGAGTTTGAAGAAGTGGATAGCATCCAAGAGAAGAGAATGTCCTGGTTTGCTGATATTGTGAACTTTCTTGCTTGTGGAGTGGAACCACCTGAACTTGATGCTTACCACAGAAAGAAGTTCTTCAGAGATGTCTAAAGATGCCATTGGGATGAGCCCTACCTGTATGTTCTGAACAAAGATCAGCTGTATAGAAGGTCTCTTGCTGAGGAGGAAATGCAACCTGTGTTGCAAGAGTGTCATGGTTCAGCTTTTGGGGGTCACATGGGAGAATTCAAGACTGTGGCCAAGGTTCTTCAGAGTGGGTTTTGGTGGCCCACAATGTTCAAAGATGCTCAGCTAGTTGTTTCATCATGTGATGCCTGTCAGAGGCATGGGAACATTTCAAAGAGGAGTGAGATGCCTCAAAACCCAATACTAGAGGTTGAGATCTTTGATTGCTGGGGAGTTGACTTTATGGGGCCTTTCATTTCATCTTATGGGAATCAGTATATTCTAGTGGCTGTGGACTATGTGTCCAAGTGGGTTGAGGCTATTGCTTCCCCTACCAATGATTCCAAGGTAGTAGTGAAATTGTTCAAGAACATTATCTTCCCAAGATTTGGAGTACCCAGGGTTGTTATTTCTAATGGAGGATCTCATTTTGTGAACAAGACTTTGGAAGGATTGCTGACAAAGCATGGAGTGAAGCACAAGGTAGCTACTCCTTATCATCCTCAAACTAGTGGCCAGGTTGAAGTATCTAATAGACAGATTAACGCCATTCTTGAGAGGACTGTTAGCCCAAGCAGAAAAGATTGGAGCAATAGGCTGGATGATGCATTGTGGGCTTATAGAACTGCCTTTAAAACTCCAATTGGGACATCACCTTTCAATCTGCTATATGGGAAGAGCTGGCACCTTCCTGTTGAGCTGGAGTACAAGGCTTTGTGGGCTGTGAAGTTGCTGAACTTTGATATCAAGACAGCTCAAGAGAAAAGGGTCATTCAACTCCATGAACTTGAAGAGATCAGGCTGGGGGCTTTTGAGAGCTCCAAGATTTATAAAGAAAAGACCAAAGCTCTACATGATCAAAAGATTCTGAAAAGGGAGTTCAAGGAAGGTGATCTGGTGTTGCTGTTCAACTCTAGGCTTAAGTTGTTTCCTGGAAAACTTAAGTCTAGATGGTCTGGTCCCTTCAAAGTTCTTGAGGTCAGGCCATATGGAGCTGTTGTATTAGAAGGCAAGAATGGTCAAGAGTTGGTGGTAAATGGCCAAAGGATCAAACACTACCTAGTTTCACAAGGGAAGGAGGAAGCTACATCAGTTCCCCTTCTTGATCCATCACCAGCCTGTTAAGCAGGTTTCCAGAGTCAAACTTAGAGACTTTAAACAAATTGCTCTTGGGAGACACCCCAAGCTTATCCTTTGTAAATATGTTTTTAATCTTTTCCTTTCTTTCCTTTTTATGTTTTAGGATGTTTTGATGGGTTTGTTTAGTGTCTACAGGTTACAGGTTTGAGTTTGAACTCATGGAAAGTGATTGCAAAATGAAAAGAAATGAAGAAGTGGGAAAAGGTTTATACTCGGCCTTGAGCATGGTAAGCGGCCACGGCCAAAATTCAAGCGTGGCAAGCTTTTTAGCCAAGCCACGAGAGAGTAATCACGATTTGAAGTGTGACCGTGGCAAGAAGACGCATCATTCAGGGTTTGCCACGGTGAGCTTGCACGGGGAGAAGACTTGGCCGTGGCAAAACAGAGATGAAGGAACCAAGCTTCGGGGTTTGACACGAGGACGGTGCCACGATCAACCAGGCCGCGGCAGAAAAACACAGATCTTCGGCATTTGACACGGTCACGTGCCACGGTCAACAAGGCGCGGCAAAAATTTTGAAAACCTTGACCGTACGGACGTTGACCGGTCAAAACCGCGCCCTTTACAGCTATTCCCCACCGTGGTCTTCTTCCTCACACGAGTTTGCCTTCTTCTATTCATTTCTTGAACTTGAAACACTCATATCTCTCTCGTTCTTGAACCAAATTGAGGAATTCCAACTGCATTGAACTCGTAATCCTGTCTAGTTTCTTGCTACATAATCGTGTTTCACTCGAACTTTGAAGATTCCAAGGTATTTCTGTCTGTTAAAACTCACCTTTTCCATGTCTTGATGTACTGTTCATGAACAAGAAACACATGGAATCGATTTTAATAGGCCGCTTGATACCTTGGAATCATTTTGTGAATGTTGTGCAAGTAGGATGGATAGGAAATGCATGAATCTTGCTTGAGAATGACCTGTTCTTGAAATTTTTGAGAAATTTCTTTAAATTCATCAAGTATTTCGATTTTTTTTTTAGAAATTGTGTTTCAAGCTGAACTCTTTGTGTGCATTGCTTCTTGCCATTGCCTTGAGTTTATTGAGTTTTTAACCTGCTAAAGACACATTCTTTTCTAGTGAAATCGATCTGTACCACCCCTGAACTTGGTGAATTATTGGAAAACTTTTGTTGTTCTCTTGCCTTGAACTCACAGCTGTTTGAGAAAATGCAGGATGGGAGGAACAAAAAGAACAGCGGCCATGGAGAAATCGAAACAAGAGAGAGCTGGAGCTTCAGAGAATCAGATTCTACCTTTTGGGCATAAAGTTTTTAAAAACAGAGGAAACCAAGAAAGCCAAAGAATCCAGCTGAGAAGAAAGTAAAGAATGTGGCTGCACCAAAGAAAACCAAGGCTTCTACTTCAAGGAATTCTGGTAAAGAACTGGCGCTGGTTGGAGCTGTTCAAAGGAAAGGAAAAGAGGTGGTTGTGGCTGAGGATGAGGATGAAACAGAGAGTGATCCTGAAGTAGCATTGCAGCCGATTAAGAAAAGCAAAGACAAAACCAGAACCTGAAGACAAATAACCAACTTTTGATGACTACTTTGCATGTTCAAGGATGTAAAGGTGTTGCAAACCAAGTTCCCTGATAAGGAGCTGCTGAAAAAGATGGGGCTACTTGAAAAGGTCCAGCTCATTTTTAACAACATGGAAATTGGTGGATTCTTTGAGATGAAAGATGTGGCTCATGATGGAGTAACACAAGAGTTTCTTGCATCCCTTGAAGTTTGTGGGTATGGCCCCAGAGATCAGAGGATCAAAGAGAGAAATGGTCTTGGGCACATAGAGTTCACAGTCAATGGTACACAATACCATGTAAGCTTCAAGGAACTAGATGAGATTTTTGCCTTTCCAAGACCTGCACAGGATGAGACATTGAAGTTCACATACCCTGATCACATGATTACTGGCCTGTGGGATACAATTGCTTTTGGGAGCTTCAGAGGAGGAAGATGCAAGAGTTCATGGATAAGAAACCCAGCCTTCCGCTATGCTCACAAAGTGCTTTGCCAAATGTTTTTTTACCAAGGTGTGGTGCATCTAGATGACATGGAGATACTGGGTATGGGTCTACATCTTCTCATCAGTCACTTGAAGAGGAAGAGAGAATTTCATCTCCCACACTACATCCCTTCTGGTGGTGCATTCTTGGCATGTCATATGCTGATATACAAAGACATTGCTTGGAGTGAGGGTAAAAGGCAGAAGCTCACTAAGTTGCACAATGGATGGTTAGTGACAAAGACTTTGAAAGAAAGAGGTTTTGTCTTTGATGATGTTGAGGTCAAGTCTGAGTTGATTGATGAAGCTACCCTCACCAAGGTTGGGTTTTTAACAGAAAGCAATGGTGAAAACTTCTTGTACAACTTCAAGCTCTTACAAAATGAGAAGGTTCAAGTTCTGCTGCCACACCCAGCCATCACCACTCTCACAGAAAGGCACAATGTCTCCTTTATTGTTCTAAAGGATCAGCTCTACAACCCAGCCATTGACCCCCCAATTCGCAAATGCAAGAGGACCGCAGGATCCAAGGGTAAAGAGCCAGTTGAAGATCTGAGCACAGCTAGGGCTGCCGGTTGTGAGAATGAGGAGCCAAGAGATCTTGACAGAAGGATTGGAGCAGGCCGGTACCATTTTGATCCTTATGTATGGGGTGAACCTGAGTATCACACAAAGAAGCTGTATTCAAGAGTTAACAGCCTTCAGAAATGGTGCAAATGGCAAGACAAAACGATCCACAAGCTAGTTGACTGTGTTAGGCAACTAAAGAAGAAGGTGAAGAAACTCACAGCTCCAGCCACCTCACCCAAACGAGACACAAGAGAAGAGGTGGGAGAAAGCTCAGCAGCTCAGGACCTTGCGTTCCCACCAGGAAAAGAAGACTGGATCAACCCGGCCACAGCGTTCTTACCAGACTCACCTGAGAGCAGCCCACCTAGACACTCAACTCCATCCTGCTCCACCTCCAATCCATCCCACTACCTGGGATCCGACCTTAGAGATTGAGGTAAACACTCCACCCTTGTAAATATGCATATAACTTAGCTCATTTTCTCTTTGCATTTTGTGATTTTGCTTTGCACTTCTCCTTCATGCCTTTATAACACAAGGGACTGTGTCATCTAAGTGTGGGGGAGGAGTTTTGTGTTTACTAATCATGTTCATTCTGCTCTTATTTTCTTTTTTCACTTTGAGTCTCATTTTGCATTCATCTAAGTGCATATATAAAAAAAAATGGAAAAATCTGAAACATTTTCACAAAAATATGCTCATGTAGTTGCATTCACATTTTAGGTTGAGTCTAGTTTGCATTTTCATATAAGTTGCATCATATGCAAGTGGGAGTAATGATAGATTTTTTTTCTTGAAGAGAGCATCATTTTAAGAGCTTGGTCCCTTAAGGCATTGCAAAACTGGTATGAAATCAAGTGTAAAACATGCTTTGAACTGATGTCTCAATACTTATGTGCTAGCTGAATCAAGTTGTGAATAGCCTCAACCTTGCTTAAGTGAGAACCCTTGAATTTGACATCTAATTATCATGTTTGTGCATATCATTGTGAATTCATGGGTACCACATACATATTTGAGCTTTCTTATCCCTTTTTATCACTCTTGCTAGCTCAAATAGCTGATCTCTCATCTTGAGACAGTTCCCTGCCTTTAGCCAAACCTTTATTTGAAGCCTAAACACCCTTCTTTTGTGCATGATTTGTCAGACCTTGTTTCTAGTAGACTTGGTAAAAAGTGTTGGGTTTAGAGCGACAAAGATAGTGCTGCATGTAGATACTAGTCCAACATCAAGGGCTAGTCTAGGTTTAGGTGAATGTGAGAGCATTGATTTTGAGTGTGTGAGCTGAAAAGAAAAAATTCTGAGTGATAAAAGTGGAAAGAACCGGATTGGTTAGGGGAATGAATGCTTAAATGAAAGAAAGTGAGTGTGTGCTGAAATGTAAAGCTCATGTGTTGAAATGAAAAGAGTCTCATAAAAAAAAAAGAGATAAGAGAAAAGATTCAAAAAGAGGCTGAATTAAAGAAGAGCTTGTGTGTTAAAGAAAAGAAACTCACTAAGTGGTTGTTAAAGAAAGCATTCCCCTAAGAGATGAAATGAAGAGAGTGATGAGAGCTGTTTGAGTGTCAAGGATAAAATGCCATTTGGGGGTGAGTAGACTAGAGAAAGAGTCTTGAGAAGTTTAAAGTTGAGTGTGAAAAGCATTTTGGGTGTGGGATAGGTGTAGTTCTATCTTTGTATGCATCCATTGCTTTTTACCCTTAGCATTTTACTAAAGTCTACTAATTTTTGAGTGATCCCCTTGCACGGAGTACCAGTTACTTGATTGAGATCATTTTAATCTCAAAACCAAGTCCCAAGCCAAATGAATTCACTTGATCTGCATGAACATGATCCACTTGAAACTTTAAATGAATGTCAAAAGGTTGAGGTTAGGAATGCTTGTGAAGGTTGGTGCTTGAGTTTGGTTCATTTGGTGACAAGTATGGCTAATTTTTATGAGTAAACCAGTTTGCATTGCAGCCTAGAATTGATGACTTGAACAATGAGCTTTGAATTCTTTTGATGATGATCTCTCTTTAAAGAAATATGAACTCCCATGCATTCAACCTCTCTCTCATTTGTTCTTGTTTGCTTGAGGAAAAGCAAAGGACAAGTGTGGGGGAGTTGATATATTCATAATTTGTCATATTTAGGATTGCATTTTTTGTCCAAAGATTGACTCTCATGCATACATTTACCTAGTTTTGTTAGAGTTTGTCCCTGGTTCTAGCTTTGTTTAGGATTTGCATTAGGTCCTAGAGTGTCCTGCATTTTTGGAGTGTTCTCAGATCATTTGGAGACTTTTTGGGGCAACTTGGAGCTGGGATCATAGAGGAACCCCGGCCTGTGTGCAGCAACTCGGACAGATGGTTTGGTGCAGACAAAACCCTCAATTTTGATCACGTGGGACGAAGGACTTGCAATGCGATTCAACCTCCGGTGTCCTCATCAAGAATCAAGAGAATTACATCTAGTTTCCGGAACACTTTAGATCGTCCTGTTTGGAGATGTGAGCAAAGAGTTAAGCTCGTCGGAAGGCACGCCTGTCTCGCTGCCATTTTAGACCGACCCGACGAGCTCCAAAGATTGCGACGGACGATGCATTTCCAGACCGATTCCGTCTACTGGGCCTTCATCAAGATTCGAGATAATTGAGTCTTCTTTCTAGAACAGTTGAGATCGTTCCATTTGGAGTTGTGAGCCGTGAGTTCCGGAAGAATAGAGACACACCTATTCTTCGAGCACCAAGAGCGTGGAAATTGTGCTAAGTGTAAGGATGGCACAGTGGAATGCCACGGTCCACATCTGACCAAGGCACTTGATTGCAGTTCTTTGGGGTTTGACACGGTCTCCACACCACGGTCTACACTTGACCGTGGCAAGATAACACTTGGCCGCGGCAGGATCATCTGTGCATTCGGGAATTGCCACGAGGTAATGCCACGGTCTACACTTGACTGTGGCAAGACAACACTTGGGATCCTTCAAACATTCGGGACTTGACATGGCCACGCATCACGACTTTGGAATTGGCCGTGGCAACTTGATGCAATTCTTCGGCATTTGACACGGCCATGCATCACGACTTTGGATTTGGCCGTGGCAACTTTATGCAATCCTTCGGTATTTGACACGGCCATGCATCACGATCAGAGGGAACCCGTGGCACCAAGATTCATCCAAGAACAGAAGCTTCGGGAGTTGACACGGTCACTTGCCACGGCTTGACCAAGAACTGCTAGACCGTGGCAAACCTCATCTTTACCAACCAAAGCCGGGTCAGTACCCAGTTTGTTCCGGGCTGACCCGGTTTGTCCAAGACTACTATAAATACTTTTTGGAGAGAACTTTATCTTATCCTTAGTCTCCTTTTCCTTTTTGGTGAAAGAACCATTGGCTAATACTTTGTTTTGAGTTTAATATCGATTTGAAGAAGTGTTTTCCATCTTTTCTTATCATTTCTCATCATCAAATCACACTTCTAATCATGATTAACAACACATCTTGCAAAGGATCTAGTGTGTTAGTCATGATTAGTGAGTAAACCCCATATTAAGGTCTTAGATATGTAGATTAGGGTGCTTAAGTGGTAGATTAGTGAGCTTAGGGGTTAGATCATGCATATTCCATTCTCTACAACCTGTTCTTAATGCTAGATCCATACACATCATATGTGGTCTAGATTCCGGGCATTTCATGCACCAAAAGTGTTTGATGAAATGTCTGAACCAAGGTTGTTAGAGGTTTAAGTGTTATTCATCATGGGAATGATTGTTTATATGCTTAAATGATAGATTAAACTGATTCTTAATGCTTGTTGATTCATGTTTCACTAATGATGATTAGGTTAGAAACTGTTTTAGCATAGGAGTTGATACCTTCATGAGGGGGTTAACTTAATTAATGATGTTTAAGTTGAATGGTTTGCTTGATCACATGATTCATTAGCTCACTAGTTTATCACTGAAGGCACCCTGATCCACTATCATGTCTAAGACCTTTCTCATCATCATACATACATTCTCATCATCATCTTGTCATTTGCTTAGTTCTTGTTTGATCACTTCTTTAGTTATTAATCTTGTTTTAAGCTTTTAGTTATCATTAATCAATCAAAACCTCACCTGTTTACTTGACTTGAGAAACTGATCACATAGCTTAGTGTCTATCACCACATTCTTGGATTGACAACCTCTTTTATGCTACTTTGACAAGGGGATTGATATCCCTGAGACCTAAAAAGTCTTGTCTATCAGAACCAGTTTACAAGGCCTTCATCAATATTCAAGTTCTATGAATGCTCTTTCCGGAACGCCTGAAGTTGCTCAATTCGGAGTGGTGGTTTGGAAGATACCGTCTCCGGAGTACACATCGGTCTAAAAGCTGTATTTTCCGGTCATTCCAATGCGGTGCAAAGATGAGCAATCCGGGGAGCCTTCCACTTCCCAAGCTCCGATGGTTTCTTCACCAAAGTTTGAGCTGAATGAGTCATCTTGACTATGGAAGTGGTTTCAAAGCATTTGGAGTCGTGTGCTGAAAGTTATTGTTTCCGGAAGACAAGTTTGTCGATATGAGCCCAAATGAGTTGTGATACGCGCTAAATGTTCTATCAAGCCTCGACATCATTACCACGACATTGCTAAGCCGAGGCTCACCTTTTGAAAGCATTTTTTGGGCTAAAACTCGTGCCAACCCCTCGGTATGTTGGGATCAAGGCATGCATGCAAAAGGAGCAAAGATGAAATTGACTAAGTGTTGAACATATACCTTGGTATCAAGACCTCAGCGTTGCATGCAGGGCTCTGTTCTCCTGAACCCCTCGATTACCAAGCTCCACGGCATTACATGGCGAGCTCCCTTGTCACAACTCCAGAATCAAGAACAAGGTGACTTAAGAGAACACACGTGAAGGTGGATCGAAGACTAGGGTTCATGCATGTTCTTGACGTGTTCTTCACGAGATCTCCATCTTGATTTTTGCTCACGTGCACCTCTCGGCACCAAGACCTCGGCTTCACTCTCCCACACACCGTGGTTCTCACCCAACAACCCAAGAAGATGGCTCAGTACCCGGTTTGTTCCGGGCTGACCCGCAACACGTTCCCTTCACTATAAATAGATTTTAGGACCACTTTTATGGATCATAATAATATCTTATGCAAGTGTTTAACTCTGTTTTCAATGGTTTTTAAAGTGTTTTCAATGTTTTAGAGTTTCAAAAGACTTTACAAGAAACTTGGGCAAAAGATATGCAATTTGGAACAAATGAGTAATTTTGGATAAATGCAGACCGTCAGAAGTATGACAAGCGATGAAGACCTTCTCACCGTCCGATCACCCCCAATATTTGAGACAACATAGAGGATCCAACCAGCTTTCTAATGCACTTGGTTTGGAGACAATCCAACGGTTAGATCTTCAGATATTCCCAATGCAAGAATGACAGAAAATGCAGTTCCGGGAGAGAGCCATGTGCCGGGACCGCGGCCAACACCAATTTTCCCGCGGGTACAGCCACCGCGACGGCGGAACTTGGTCGTTCACTTTCCAGACGACTTAATTAAGGGCCAGATCAATTCCTTTCCTTATTTTTGAAGCCCTAAGTGTCCAGAACCACCCCAGAAGCTATAAATACCTCCTTTAGGTCATTCCTAAAGGTGTGGAGACGACATAAGATAGAAAGAGAGAGAGATTTTATGTGGGTGCTTCACAAACCCTAGGAGCCGCCGCCCTTAAAGGAGGAGTCGCCGCTGGAGGAAGACATCGCGCCTCCATCTGCTTCTCCGTTCTTCGTTTTTCTTCCTTCTTTTCTTTAATTTCCTACACTTTCAATTTTTTTTATGATGCTTTGTTACAATATGTTTGAGTAGTTACCCAGTTGGGTTTAAAGGGATTGTTCAAAGGGAATTTCATGTGTCTTTGCTTATGAATCGATCGATTTAGGATTTATAATCTTCTAGATGTTCTTCGTTTGCCTTTAATCTTACTGCGTGATTCTCTGCTAGCCACTTAGAAGCCGATCTGATATGATATGTTGCAAAAGCTTTCATTGATTGTCTGAACTAGGCTGAAACGAGCAATTCTTCTATAGGAGTGGAAACCTACCTGTAGTTGAGTTGTGAATGTTGATGAGTCTTGTTCTGCTATTGCATCTTCTCCCTTCCAGGATCAGAGTGGAAACCTACTGATCAGGGTTGCGAGAGATAGTTGTTTAGTGCTGCGAAAGTAGGCTATTCATACTTCCGTGCCTCGAGTTCTAAGACATACGTAGTTGATTACCTTTATCACTTGTTTAAAATCGACATAGCTTAGTCCATGAACCCCTGCGAATTACCCTTGAGCCCCAACGTTTTTCTTTCATTGCTTACAACCTTCAATTCTATTTGCTTTCCAATAGCTACTTGCCTTCATTCGCTTTTGTTTAATCAACTTTACTTGCTTGTATTTGCTTTCGTTTTCAATTGCTCTTTAGATTTTACTTGCTTTCTAGTTTAGATTTAGTGACAACCAAAACCCAAATTGTTTAGTTCTAGTCTGATTTAAGCATTGCTGTGAATTCGTACTGAAACAACTAAGTCTCTGTGGATCGATTCCCTAAGTACTACAGCGCACATCTGTGCACTTGCAGACATTTAGGGGTTATAAATTTAAAACCTGAAGCTTAGTAAAACGAAAACAACAAACCTCGTTTACAAACCGCTCATCAAGTTTTTGGCGCCGTTGCCAGGGACTTTGATTTGTTTTGTTGCGAATCCCAACTTAAATCCATTAGAACACTTGTTTACTTTTACTTTTTCTTTTGAATTTTTCAGGTTTCTCTGAGATGAGAGACCGGGAACATGTTCCCGGGACTCTTAGTGATCCATCAAATCGGGAGGATGGTGATCCAAGCGATGATTACCTGACTGATGATGAGTTTGAAGAACCGATCTATGATGACAATGAGCTAATCGGATCGGTCAAACACAAAGATGATGATGAACTGATTGGAAGTTTCGATTCACTCGAAAAGTTCATGAGAGATCGAAGAGCTATTCAACCAGCCTTACCAGAGGATGGCAAAACCGAAATTAAGGTACCTTAAATCCATTTAGTTCAACAAAATCAATTCTGTGCAACCATTACAGCAAATGGGGATTACCACAAGTGTAGTCTTTCCCATTCTCTCTTAGAGATAATGCCAGCAAATGGCTAAAATCTTTGCCACCTGCTTCACTAAAAACGTGGGCAGCGTGTAGAACTGCTTTCCTAAATCGTTTTTACACTAGAAATCGTTCAAATCTCTTAAGAAAGAAGATCAGAACTTATAAACAAAAAGAAGATGAAGATCTTTTAGATACTTGGGAAAGATTTAGGGAATACCAAAGAGATTGTCCACACCAATGGATATACCGAGGAATACCTGCTGGGTACCTTCTATCGCGGTATAACTCCAGAGTTACGACACTCTTTCGACACAGCAAGTAATGGAGATTTCTCAACTAGACCTGTAGAAGATGCTCACGTTTTCATTAACAATTTTGGAAACAGCATCCGTAATCAAACAACCTTTGGTAATTCTCCACTTCCTGAGAAGAAAGAAGAAATTTCGGAAGTTATGAAGTGTCTCCATCACATAATGAGTCATCTTGGATTGCCACAACCAAACAAGGCACACAATACGTGTAACTTTGACGGTTGGGACAACCCAATGGATTCTTATGATCAAGGGATGGTGAACACTGCAGAAGTCTATCAAATTCAAGATTTTCCATTCGTTTCTGATCACCGCGGGTCCATTCATCCGGACCACGGCAAACCAAGCTTTCACCGCGGTCGTAATGATGCTGACCACGGTCACCGCGGTCGCAAGTCTTCTGACCGCGGGAAACCGTCTTTCGAGCTTGCCTGGAAACCGCCTTCCGAACCAATCTTGGGTAGTCAATCTAATCTAGTTTCATATCCTAGTTTTCCTTCTTCTGAAGCTGAAAACCTGAACAAAAGAATTCTAGACCTTGAAAAATCTAGGTCTCAAGATATTAGTGATCTTAGATCTGAACTAAAAACGATGCAAGAGGATTTCAGTGAAAAATTTTCCACCCTCCTTAGCCTGATTATCAAAACTAATTCTAAAAACTCTGAAGAGGAGCCAAGTGAAAAATCTTTCGAAAGCTCAAGTGAAGCAGATCCCTCCGATGATGTGAAAGCTATCACACTTAGGAGTGGATTAGCTTACAAAGAGCCTGAATTTTTTAAAGATCCCAAAGATGAGGAAAAGGTTAAGGAAAAGGAGAAAGAAAGAGAAAGTATCACGGTAGAAGATGTTGAAAAAGAAGTGGTAGGAGAAAAGGATGGAGAAGAAGTAAGAGAAGATTCATCCCGGGAAATCCTCGGAGAAGACCCGATTCCACCTCCACCAACTCGTGTCTATAAACCTAAACCTCCATAACCTAGAGCCTTAAGAGCCCCTAAAAAAGAGAAAGAAAAAGCTAAGCTGAAAGAGCTGATCGACCAATTAAATGTGAGATTACCTTTCGTAGAAGCTTGTGCTATGATTCCTGCTTTAAGAAAATACATGAAGGGTATTCTAACAAATTCTTTAACTCTTGAAGAAGGCGTTATGATGATAACCCATGAATGTAGTTCTATCCTGCAAAGCCGAATCCCTGCAAAGAAAAACGATCCTGGAAGCTTTGTACTTTCATGCACCATCAATGATGTAGCTTTTGAGCGTGCTCTCTGTGATTTAGGATCTAGCATAAACATGATGCCTCTTTAGTAGCAAAACGTTTAGGACACCACACTTTCCAGCCCACTAAAATTTCTCTAGTATTACCTGATCGTTCTGTTAGACAACCTGTAGGTATCCTAATAGATGTCCCAGTAGAAATCGAAAAATGTTCCATACCCACTGATTTCATAGTTCTAGAACTAGAAAGAGAACCTAAGGATCCCTTTATTCTTGGAAGACCATTATTATCTACAGCTGGAGCCATAATCAATGTTCCTGAAGGAAAAAATCGACCTTCATCTAGCCGGCCTAGTTACGCAGTTTGACATGAACAAAAGTTTCGATAAACCGACTCTGGATGGCAAAATTTGTTGGGTTGATGAGTTAGACGGAATTATTGAGGAAGTCTATGAAGATCTGCTACTAGACGACCCTTTAAGTGTCACGCTTCACCCGCAAAAGATGAACGCAATTTCCTTGAAGAAATTTCAAGTGAATGCGCACGTATGCTTGATAAATCTCAAACTTATAGGAAACCTCTAAACTATCTAGATCTTAAGGACCAGACAAACATTCCTACACCTCCTAAAGACACTGCTGCAGCAATTAATGATCCTTGGAGCGAGCTTAAAGCCCCTAAAGTCGAGCTTAAACCTCTTCCCGTTGGACTTAAGTACGCTTTCCTTGGACCAAATTCTACTTATCCTGTCAAAATAAACTCTGGTTTGATGGAAGAAGAAACCACAATGCTGTTGACTGAGCTGAGAAAGCATAGAAAATCCTTAGGATATTCACTTGATGACATACCTGGAATCTCTCCAGATCTTTGTATGCACAAGATAAATCTAGAGGATAATGCTAAAAACTCAATCGAAAGTTAAAGGAGACTGAACCCTAATCTCATGGGTGTTGTCAAGAAGGAGATTATGAAGCTTTTAGAAGCTGGAATAATCTTTCCTATCTCAGATAGCACTTGGGTAAGCCCAGTTCATGTTGTTCCAAAGAAAGGAGGAGTCACTGTCATTAAAAATGATAAATATGAAATGATCGCTACAAGAACAGTAACTGGACATCGTTTGTGTATCGATTACCGGAAACTGAATGCAGCAACTAGGAAAGATCATTTTCCACTTCCCTTCATAGATCAAATGCTAGAAAGATTAGCTAATACCCCTTAATATTGCTTCCTTGATGGATACTCCGGATTTCTCCAAATTCCTATTCGCCCGGAGGATCAAGAAAAAACGACATTCACTTGTCATATGGCTCGTTCGCTTACAGACGTATGCCTTTTGGATTGTGTAATGCACCTGCTACCTTCCAGCAGTGCATGATGTCGATCTTCACATATTTTATTGAGGATTTCATGGAAGTGTTCTTGGACGATTTCTCTGTCTATGGATCTTCTTTTGAAAAATGCCTAGGCAACCTTGGTAAAGTTCTGCAAAGATGTGAAGATAAGAACTTAGTATTAAATTGGGAAAAATGTCACTTCATGGTACGGGACGGAATCGTGCTTGGGCACAGAATTTTGGGAAAAGGAATTGAAGTTGACAAAGCCAAAATCAAAGTCATGACCAGCCTACAACCTCCCACAAACGTAAAAGGCATTCGAAGTTTCTTAGGACACGCAGGATTCTATAGGCGATTCATAAAAGATTTTTCTCAAATAGCTAGACCTCTTACGCGTTTGCTTTGCAAGGAAACAAACTTCGAGTTCGATGATGAGTGCTTAGCCGCGTTTCATAAGATCAAACAAGCTCTCGTCTCCGCTCCTGTCGTGCAAACACCTGATTGGGAACTCCCATTCGAAATCATGTGCGATGCAAGTGACTATGCAGTCGGAGCAGTGCTTGGCCAACAAAAAGATAAGAAACTGCACGTAATCTAATACGCAAGCAGAACTCTAGACGAAGCTCAATGCAATTATGCAACAACAGAGAAAGAACTTCTAGCTGTCGTATTTGCATTTGAGAAATTCCGTTCTTATCTCGTAGGATCTAAGGTTATAGTTCATACTGATCATGCTGCAATCAAGTATTTATTGTCTAAGAAAGACGCTAAACCTTGGTTGATAAGATGGATCCTCCTGCTGCAAGAATTCGAAATCAAAATTCGAGATCGAAAAGACGTAGATAATGGAGTTACAGACCATCTTTCACGAATTCGAGTTGAAGAAAGATTGCCTTTAAATGACAGTTTCCTGAAGAAAACATCTATGCAATAGATACTACCCCCACCAATGCAAATACCGCACCACCACGTCCATTCATGCGAAGAGCAGATGCTTTCAACACCCCATGGTTTAGGCACATAGCGAATTACCTAGCAGCTGATGTAGAACCACCACAATTCTTTGGTTATATGAAGAAAAAGTTTCTGAAAGACATAAGACATTATTTTTGGGATGAACCCTATCTCTATAAGAGATGTGCTGATGGGTTATTCCGAAGATGCGTGGCTGAAGAAGAGATGGAAGGAATTTTATTCGGATGCCATAGCTCGTCTTACGCAGGACACTTTGCAACTTTTAAAACCGCTTCAAAAATCTTGCAAGCAGGTTTTTGGTGGCCTACCTTGTTCAAAGATACTCAAGCTTATATATCACGATGCGATAAATGCCAAAGGATGGGTAACATAAGCAAAAGGAATGAGATGCCTCAAAATTTTATTCTCGAAGTCGAAATTTTCGATGTCTGGGGAATAGATTTTATGGGACCCTTTCCTACTTCTTTTGGGAACCAATACATCTTGGTAGCAGTAGACTACATCACTAAGTGGGTTGAAGCAGTCGCTAGTCCCACCAATGATGCAAAAGTCATCATGGAGCTGTTTAAATCTGTTATATTCCCGCATTTTGGAGTTCCTAGAATTGTGATAAGCGATGGAGGATCGCACTTCATCAACAGAGTTTTCGAAAACCTTCTTAGAAAGAATGGAGTTACTCATAAAGTTGCTTCCCCATACCATCCCCAAACTAGCGGTCAAGTGGAAATCTCAAACAGAGAAATCAAGTCGATTTTGCAGAAAACAACTGCAGTTCATCGCAAGGATTTGTCTACAAAGCTTGACGATGCATTATGGGCATATCGAACAGCATTCAAGACACCATTGGGAACAACACCATTCAATCTAGTTTATGGAAAAGCATGTCACATTCCAGTAGAAGTCGCGTATAAAGCGCAATGGGCTATTAAGGAGATGAACATGAACATGAAAACAGCTGGAGAAAGAAAATTACTTCAACTTCACGAGTTAGAAGAAATCCGACACAATGCTTACGAAAACTCGAAGATCTACAAGGAGAAGACTAAAGCATATCATGATAAGAAGATCATTCATAGAACTTTTGCTCCTAACGATAAGGTACTTCTTTTCAATTCTCGTCTTAAGCTTTTTCCAGGAAAATTACGTTCAAGATGGTCAGGACCCTTCACGATAAAGGAAGTTAAGCCATACGGAGCCATTGTCCTGTGGGACAGAACCGGAAACTCATTTACAGTCAATGGACAACGTGTAAAGCCATATCTGGCTGAAGAAACAGAAGACGAAAGAGAAGTGATGTTTTTGATTGATCCATCATCGGCCAATGATGAGATCAAGGAGTGTCACGGCCCTGGTTAAGTCTAATCGAACAACAATGTCAAGCTAACGACTTGAAACAAGCGCTTAGTGGGAGGCAACCCACTTGGTATTTTATTTATTTCCCTTTGACCTTTATTTTCTATTTCCATTGCTTTGTTTCTGCTTCATTTAATTTCAGGTTTTCAATAAGGAAGAACAAACACAAAAGACGAGCAGCACTCTCCAACACGATAAGTTCACTTAAACATTTCAACTTTTCTATTTTCTTTACCATTCTTTCCAAGATTTATCACACTGAGGATAATGTGAAATAATTCTGGGGGAGGATGTTCATCCGTTACTAATGAAATTTGATATGTTTTGAGTTTATTTTGGACACATAAAATGTTTTTCATAAATTTTTTCAAAACTCGTTTTCAAAATGTTTTTCAAAAAGTTTTCAAACCAGGAACACATTAAACATTACTATGATGATTTAGACCAGTGTGCTTCTACGCTATTTCCTCGTTTTTTGCTCTTTTTGTGATTTAGGCCTAGACTAGGCGGTAGCTAGAATACTTGCATTACGAAATCCCACCAGAGGACTTCTATTCATGGAGATTCTTTCTGACAGGATATACTAGCTCATTTTATCTGGACTTAATTTTGATTTAATTTTCTCATTAAAGCGTTAGATCAGGGAAACGAATCATACATTCAGGACTCCATCACCGAACCTACCCTCTTTCAAACCACATGCACTCTTGATTTCATTGTTCTATATGCAGATATGTGCAAAAACGTCGGAGAGAAAGAGGATCAACGCGGTTTTCAGTCACTGAAGACGAAGGTCTGCGATTTCATTGGAATGATTCAACAAAAGGAGAAAAGTCAGCTTGCCTTGGAAAAACATCAAAATCTTGGTACAATTTCATCCTTTAGACTCTCTCTATAAAAGTTTATTTCCCCTTTCAAAAAAAAAAAAAAAATCCGAAAAAGAAAAAGAAAAGAAAAAAGAAAAAAAATTGAAGGGAAAGGAAATAAAAACCTTAGAGAGTTTAGGAGGATTGAATTCTAACCTTGAGGCAAGCTTGATCTGATTATATGGAGTTTTGGAGATCATCTTTATGATTCTCGGAAAAGATCTAAGTCTGGGGGAACAGGTGTTTACATCAAAGGAGGAAGATTAATAGATTATGCAACAACATTAGGCAAAGAAGAAGTGACTGAAAATCTGCGGTCACCAACAGGTCCTTCTCTCTCTTGCGGTTTTGCATAATATCTTGCATCCTCCAGATCTTCAGGTAACCCTAAACACCTAAGCTCAACCACTTAAACAACCCTTAATACCAAACGCCGTCTACCCTGAATAATGTCTTTGATGAGAATCCACTACTATACTTAATGAATGTAGATAGCTAGTTAACTGGAAGTTAGATCTAAGTGTGTAGATTTTTGCATGACGGATTAACGGACTAGTTTGCTTGTATTTTGGTGAGAATTTTCTAGACTAGATCCAAATAGATGTACCACGATAAGTTATGGTTTAGAAGGACGGTCAATGAGATATTGTTTAGTTCCTGCGATTTTGTTTTAAAAAAATTTGTTTCCTGACTTAAGTTTGTTTGAGGACAAACAAAAGGGTAAGTCTGGGGGAGTTGATAACACCGTATTTTGACCACTTTTATGGATCATAATAATATCTTATGCAGGTGTTTTAACTCTGTTTTCAATGGTTTTTAAAGTGTTTTCAATGTTTTAGAGTTTCAAAAGACTTCACAAGAAACTTGGGCAAAAGATATGCAATTTGGAACAAATGAGTAATTTTGGATAAATGCAGACCGTCAGAAGTATGACAAGCGATGAAGACCTTCTCACCGTCTGATCACCCCCAGCTTTCTAATGCACTTGGTTTGGAGACAATCCAACGGTTAGATCTTCAGATATTCCCAATGCAAGAATGACAGAAAATGCAGTTCCGAAAGAGAGCCATGTGCCGGGACCGCGGCCAACACCAATTTTCCCGCGGGTAGAGCCACCGTGACGGCGGAACTTGGTCGTTCACTTTCCAGACGACTTAATTAAAGGCCAGATCAATTCCTTTCGTTATTTTTGAAGCCCTAAGTGTCCAGAACCACCCCAGAAGCTATAAATACCTCCTTTAGGTCATTCCTAAAGGTGTGGAGACGACATAAGATAGAAAGAGAGAGAGATTTCGTGTGGGTGCTTCATAAACCCTAGGAGCCGCCGCCCTTAAAGAAGGAGCCGCGAGTGGAGGAAGACATCGCGCCTCCATCTGGTTCTCTGTTCTTCGTTTTTCTTCCTTCTTTTCTTTAATTTCCTACACTTTCAATTTCGTTTATGATGCTTTGTTACAATATGTTTGAGTAGTTACCCAGTTGGGTTTAAAGGGATTGTTGAAAGGGAATTTCATGTGTCTTTGCTTATGAATCGATAGATTTAGGATTTATAATCTTCTAGATGTTCTTCGTTTGCCTTTAATCTTACTGCGTGATTCTCTGCTGGCCACTTAGAAGCCGATCTGATATGATATGTTGCGAAAGCTTTCATTGATTGTCTGAACTAGGCTGAAACGAGCAATTCTTCTATAGGAGTGGAAACCTACCTGTAGTTGAGTTGTGAATGTTGATGAGTCTTGTTCTGCTATTGCATCTTCTCCCTTCCAGGATCAGAGTGGAAACCTACTGATCAGGGTTGCGAGAGATAGTTGTTTAGTGCTGCAAAAGTAGGCTATTCATACTTCCGTGCCTCGAGTTCTAGAACATACGTAGTTGATTACCTTTATCACTTGTTTAAAATCGACATAGCTTAGTCCACGAACCCCTGCGAATTAACCTTGAGCCTCAACGTTTTTCTTTCATTGCTTACAACCTTCAATTCTATTTGCTTTCCAATCGCTATTTACTTGCCTTCATTCGCTTTTGTTTAATCGATTTTACTTGCTTTTATTTGCTTTCGTTTTCAATTGCTCTTTAGTTTTTACTTGCTTTCTAGTTTAGATTTAGTGAGAACCAAAACCCAAAACCAAAACCCAAATTGTTTAGTTCTAGTTTGATTTAAACATTGCCGTGAATTCGTACTGAAACAACTAAGTCTCTGTGGATCGATACCCTAAGTACTACAGCGCACATCTGTGCACTTGCAGACATTTAGGGGTTATAAATTTAAAACCTGAAGCTTAGTAAAACGAAAACAACAAACCCCGTTTACAAACCACTCATCACACTTGATGGGGTTTGACACGGTCTCCACACCACGGTTTACACTTGACCGTGGCAAGATAACACTTGGCCACGGCAGGATCATCTGTGCATTCGGGAATTGCCACGAGGTAATGCCACGGTCTACACTTGACTGTGGCAAGACAACACTTGGGATCCTTCAAACATTCGGGACTTGACACGGCCACGCATCACGACTTTGGAATTGGCCGTGGTAACTTGATGCAATTCTTCGGCATTTGACACGGCCATGCATCACGACTTTGGATTTGGCCGTGGCAACTTTATGCAATCCTTCGGCATTTGACACGGCCATGCATCACGATCAGAGGGAACCCGTGGCACCAAGATTCATCCAAGAACAGAAGCTTCGGGACTTGACACGGTCACTTGCCACGGCTTGACCAAGAACTGCTAGACCATGGCAAACCTCATCTTTACCAACCAAAGCCGGGTCAGTACCCAGTTTGTTCCGGGCTGACCCGGTTTGTCCAAGACTACTATAAATACTTTTTAGACCTAATTTGGAGAGAACCTTATCTTATCCTTAGTCTCCTTTTCCTTTTTGGTGAAAGAAAAAGGAGATTAATATCGATTTGAGTTTTGAGTTTTGTTTTGAGTTTAATATCGATTTGAAGAAGTGTTTTCCATCTTTTCTTATCATTTCTCATCATCAAATCACACTTCTAATCATGATTAACAACACATCTTGCAAAGGATCTAGTGTGTTAGTCATGATTAGTGAGTAAACCCCATATTAAGGTCTTAGATATGTAGATTAGGGTGCTTAAGTGGTAGATTAGTGAGCTTAGGGGTTAGATCATGCATATTCCATTCTCTACAACCTGTTCTTAATGCTAGATCCATAGATATCATATGTGGTCTAGATTCCGGGCATTTCATGCACCAAAAGTGTTTGATGAAATGTCTGAACCAAGGTTTTTAGAGGTTTAAGTGTTATTCATCATGGGAATGATTGTTTATATGCTTAAATGACAGATTAAACTGATTCTTAATGCTTGTTGATTCATGTTTCACTAATGATGATTAGGTTAGAAACTGTTTTAGCATAGGAGTTGATACCTTCATGAGGGGGTTAACTTAATTAATGATGTTTAAGTTGAATGGTTTGCTTGATCACATGATTCATTAGCTCACTAGTTTATCACTGAAGGCACCCTGATCCACTATCATGTCTAAGACCTTTCTCATCATCATACATACATTCTCATCATCATCTTGTCATTTGCTTAGTTCTTGTTTGATCACTTCTTTAGTTATTAATCTTGTTTTAAGCTTTTAGTTATCATTAATCAATCAAAACCTCACCTGTTTACTTGACTTGAGAAACTGATCACATAGCTTAGTGTCTATCACCACATTCTTGGATTAATAACCTCTTTTGTGATTTCAGGTGCATGAACAACAGGTCTAGATCAAGAAGCTGTGGTCCACCTTTCCCTCTCAACGACAACATTAATCTTTTGGTACCAAGGAGGAGAAGGGACAGGCGTGGAAGACAGATTGATCAGGCTGATATGGAAGAACAAAGAGAGCATGTGGTTGACATGGAACAACCGGCTCAGGAGCAACAGGCTCAGGGTAATGGAGCTGGTAATGGAGCTGGTAATGCAGCTGGTAATGGAGTTGGTCAAGGGTTACATCAGGGTAATGTTCATCAGGAACAGGTGCATCAACAGCAAGCTTATGTCCACCAGGGACAAGCTTCAGCTCATCAGCAGAGGCATCAGGCCAATGTACAGCAAAGACAACAGGTGCACCACCAACATCAGCCCTTCCAACACCAGCAAAGGAGATATGAGCAGCCACAGGTCTATGTTGGAGAGAATGACAGAGCCAATGCTCATCAGTATGGAGCTGGAATTCAGGCACCACCTGTGCAAAACAACAATTTTGAAGTGAAGGCATCCTTGTTGAATATGGTCCAGAACTCAAAGTTCCATGGATTAGCAATGGAAGATCCCTTGGAACACTTGGATCAATTTGATAAAGTGTGTGACCTGAAAAAGATAAATGGAGTTTCTGAGGACAGTTTCAAGCTCAGATTATTCCCCTTCAGTCTTGGTGACAAAGCTCACCAATGGGAGAAGAATCTTCCAAGAGGCTCCATTCAAACCTGGGAGCAATGCAAGCAGGCCTTTCTATCTAAGTTCTTCTCCACCAACAGAACTGCTAAACTGAGGAACCAAATCTCTAGCTTCACTCAGCACATCAATGAGAGTTTTGGTGAAGCATATGAGAGATTCAGGAGCTACACAAACCAATGCCCACACCATGGATTTAGTGAGGTTCCTCTTCTCAGCACACTTTATAGAGGAGCTCTTCCCAAGATTAGAAACCAGCTGGATACTGCTTCCAATGGGAACTTTCTGGGTAAGGAGATTCATGCTGCTTTAGAGCTAGTGGAGAACTTAGCAATGAGCAATGACACTTATGGTGAAGACTATGACAGATCAAATAGATCAGAAGGTTCCAGCTCAGAACAGAGGCTCAGTAGACAAGTTAAGGAGTTAAGGAGTGAATTGGACAAGTTGAAATTGGTTTCTCACAAACCAATTCATTATGTTGGTGAATATGATGATTCTCCAAACTTTGAGAACATCAATGAAGAAGGCTTGACACAGGAGCAGTTGAACTACATTGGGAACCAAAACAGATTCCATAGGTTCAACAACTACAATGCCAACAACAACCTGTCTTATAGAAGCACCAATGTGGCAAACCCACAAGACCAGGTTTATCCTCCTCAACAAGGTTTTGTGCCTAAACCTCAATTTCAAAGCTCTTACCAGTCTAAGCCACAATTCAGCCAAGCTCAGAATCAGAGTTTTGGTCAGCAACAGCAACCATTTCAGGGTACTGGTTTCAGTTCACAGCAACAGCAAAAGGCACCACCAGGGTTTGGTCCCCCACAGTTCCAGCAACAAGCGCCGGTTCAACACCAATTTTAGCCACACAGCCACAGATGGGGTCAGATATGGTTGGGATTCTGCAAACTCTGCTTCAAGGTCAACAGATATTTGAAAGCCAGAATGCAGCCATGCAGCAGGAAATCAAAGAATTTAAGCAAAACCAGGCTTCAAGCTCAAGGAACCAAGGCCATCTGCCTGGAAAACCTGAACCCAACCCCAAGGAATATGCTAAAGCCATTACACTGAGGAGTGGAAAGGAGTTACCTGGTATTGAGAACAACAATGTGATCATTGAGGACAATGATCAAACTGAGGGGGAGGCAGCCTTAAAAGATGATCAAGTTGCTGAGAAATCAAGGAAAGAAAAGGGTAAAGAGGTAGCAAAGGAACCTGAACCAGAAAAGATATATGTGCCACCACCTCCATACCAACCCAAGCTCCCATTTCCAGAAAGATTTAAGAAGCAACTTGTAGACAAGGCAAGAGCTGTATTTGAGAAGGCACTCAATGAGACACCACTCACTATGCCTCTCATTGATGCATTCCTAATGATGCCAAAGATGGGTAAGTTTTTGAAGGATGCCATTCTGAACAAGACTAAAGAGTTTCAAGGCATGGTGGTACTAAGTCATGAATGCAGTGCTATCATTCAGAAGAAGTCCATACCAAGAAAGTTGACTGATCCAGGGAGTTTCACACTCCCTTGTGTCATTGGACCTCTACTATTCTCTGGATGTCTTTGTGATCTGGGAGCATCAGTCAGTTTGATGCCATTCTCCATAGCAAAGAAGCTTGGCTTTAGAGTTTTCAAACCTGCAAGGATCTCTCTTATCATTGCAGACAGATCAGTTAGATTACCTGTTCGGATGTTGGAAGATCTGCCTGTCAAGATTGGTGGTTTTGAGGTTCCAACTGATTTAGTTGTGCTGGAAATGGATGAGGAACCAGTTGATCCTCTTATCTTGGGCAGGCCATTCCTGGCCACAGCAGGAGCTATTATTGATGTGAGAGGTAGGATAATAGAGCTTCAACTTGGGTCTGAGAAGCTCACCATTGAAGGTGATGATGAAGAAACCCACCATTGAAGGTCAATGCTTCTATGTGGAGACAATGGATCAGTTGGCTGATGAGTTGCTTGAGGAACTGAATACTGAGGACCCTCTTCAAGCTGCTCTAACTCAAGAACAAGGAGACAATGGGCTCTTAGCAGAAGAAAGTGAGGGGTACAAGCTGTATTTAGATAATGCTAGAGAACTTGGTCCTGAGACAAGGTTTTTGGAACTGGAACAAAGTGGCTCTGAGGTTTTGGCTATCAAAGGATCAGACATTAGCCAATGCAGTTTGGACAAGGATTGGAATGAGGCTGATGCACCCCCTGTTGAGCTCAAGCCTCTACCAACAGGGCTCAGGTATGCCTTCTTTGGCTTAAACTCCACATATCTAGTGATCATCAATGATAGCTTATTAGAGCATGAAGAGAGTGCATTGCTTAGTGAGATACGAAAGTTCAGGAGAGCCATAGGATACTCTTTGGCTGATATTAAAGGGATCTCTCCTGACATATGCACCCACAAGATACACCTAGAGGACCAATCTATGTCCTCTATTGAGCATCAACGACGTCTTAACCCAAACCTCAAGGAGGTGGTTAAGAAGGAGATTCTCAAGCTTCTTGAGGCAGGGATAATTTACCCAATCTCTGACTCAAGGTGGGTATCTCCTGTACATGTTGTGCCCAAGAAAGGTGGGATCACAGTGGTTAAAAACGAGAAGGATGAGCTGATAGCTACTAGGACTATAATAGGACACAGAATGTGTATAGACTATAGAAAGCTCAATGCAGCCTCTAGAAAGGATCATTTTCCTTTGCCTTTCATTGATCAGATGCTAGAGAGGCTTGCAAACCACCCCTTCTTTTGTTTTCTTGATGGGTACTCGGGTTTCTTTCAAATCCCCATAGATCCCCGAGATCAAGAGAAAACAACATTTACATGCCCTTATGGCACATTTGCATACAGGCGCATGCCTTTTGGTCTTTGTAATGCCCCTGCCACATTTCAACGTTGCATGATGCATATATTCTCTGACATAATTGAAGAGAAAGTAGAGGTGTTCATGGATTATTTTAGTGTCTATGGCTCCTCCTTCTTGAATTGTCTCTCTAATTTGTGACAGGTCTTGGAGAGATGTGAGCAGCATAACTTGGTGTTGAATTGGGAGAAATGCCACTTCATGGTGCAGGAAGGAATTGTACTTGGGCATAAGATATCTGAGAAGGGAATAGAGGTTGACAGAGCAAAAGTGGAAGTGATGGTGAATCTGCAAACTCCCACTTCAGTCAAAGGGATAAGAAGTTTCCTTGGGCATGCAGGGTTTTACAAAAGATTCATCAAAGATTTCTCAAGAATAGCCAGACCCTTGACAAGGCTGTTGTGTAAAGAAGTTGATTTCATCTTTGATGCTGAGTGTGAAGAGGCCTTCAAGATGATCAAGGATGCATTAGTGAGTGCACCAATTGTCCAAGCCCCAGACTGGTCCCTTCCTTTTGAGGTTATGGCAGATGCATCTGATTTTGAAGTTGGAGCTGTACTTGGCCAAAGGAAGGATAGGAAGCTTCATGTCATCTACTATGCTAGTAGAACCCTTGACTCTGCCCAAGAGAAGTATGCTACCATTGAGAAGGAAATGTTGGCAATAGTCTTTGCTTTTGATAAATTCAGAAGCTACCTGGTGGGATCAAAAGTCATTGTATATACTGATCATGCAGCCCTCATGTATCTGATGACCAAGAAAGATGCTAAGCCTAGACTATTGAGATGGGTCCTTCTACTTCAAGAGTTTGATATGGAAGTACAAGATAAAAAGGGTATAGAGAATGGAGCTGCAGACCATCTCTCTAGGTTGACAGTAGACTCTGAAGTCCCTCTTAATGACAGTCTTACTGAGGAATCATTGATGGTGCTCAACTCTTATTTGGAGTTTGAAGAAGTGGATAGCATCCAAGAGAAGAGAATGTCATGGTTTGCTGATATTGTGAACTTTCTTGCTTGTGGAGTGGAACCACCTGAACTTGATGCTTACCACAGAAAGAAGTTCTTCAGAGATGTCTAAAGATGCCATTGGGATGAGCCCTACCTGTATGTTCCGAACAAAGATCAGCTGTATAGAAGGTCTCTTGCTGAGGAGGAGATGCAACCTGTGTTGCAAGAGTGTCATGGTTCAGCTTTTGGGGGTCACATGGGAGCATTCAAGACTGTGGCCAAGGTTCTTCAGAGTGGGTTTTGGTGGCCCACAATGTTCAAAGATGCTCAGCTAGTTGTTTCATCATGTGATGCCTGTCAGAGGCATGGGAACATTTCAAAGAGGAGTGAGATGCCTCAAAACCCAATACTAGAGGTTGAGATCTTTGATTGCTGGGGAGTTGACTTTATGGGGCCTTTCATTTCATCTTATGGGAATCAGTATATTCTAGTGGCTGTGGACTATGTGTCCAAGTGGGTTGAGGCTATTGCTTCCCCTACCAATGATTCCAAGGTAGTAGTGAAATTGTTCAAGAACATTATCTTCCCAAGATTTGGAGTACCCAGGGTTGTTATTTCTGATGGAAGATCTCATTTTGTGAACAAGACTTTGGAAGGATTGCTGAGAAAGCATGGAGTGAAGCACAAGGTAGCTACTCCTTATCATCCTCAAACTAATGGCCAGGTTGAAGTATCTAATAGACAGATTAACGCCATTCTTGAGAGGACTGTTAGCCCAAGCAGAAAAGATTGGAGCAATAGGCTGGATGATGCATTGTGGGCTTATAGAACTGCCTTTAAAACTCTAATTGGGACATCACCTTTCAATCTGCTATATGGGAAGAGCTGGCACCTTCCTGTTGAGCTGGAGTACAAGGCTTTGTGGGCTGTGAAGTTGCTGAACTTTGATATCAAGACAGCTCAAGAGAAAAGGGTCATTCAACTCCATGAACTTGAAGAGATCAGGCTGGGGGCTTTTGAGAGCTCCAAGATTTATAAAGAAAAGACCAAAGCTATATGATCAAAAGATTCTGAAAAGGGAGTTCAAGGAAGGTGATCTGGTGTTGCTGTTCAACTCTAGGCTTAAGTTGTTTCCTGAAAAACTTAAGTCTAGATGGTCTGGTCCCTTCAAAGTTCTTGAGGTCAGGCCATATGGAGCTGTTGTATTAGAAGGCAAGAATGGTCAAGAGTTTGTGGTAAATGGCCAAAGGATCAAACACTATCTAGTTTCACAAGGAAAGGAGGAAGCTACATCAGTTCCCCTTCTTGATCCACCACCAGCCTGTTAAGCAGGTTTCCAGAGTCAAACTTAGAGACTTTAAACAAATTGCTCTTGGGAGACACCCCAAGCTTATCCTTTGTAAATGTGCTTTTAATCTTTTCCTTTCTTTCCTTTTTATGTTTTAGGATGTTTTGATGGGTTTGTTTAGTGTCTACAGGTTACAGGTTTGAGTTTGAACTCATGGAAAGTGATTGCAAAATGAAAAGAAATGAAGAAGTGGGAAAAGGTTTATACTCGGCCTTGAGCATGGTAAGCGGCCACGGCCAAAATTCAAGCGTGGCAAGCTTTTTAGCCAAGCCACGAGAGAGTAATCACGATTTGAAGTGTGACCGTGGCAAGAAGACGCATCATTCAGGGTTTGCCACGGTGAGCTTGCACGGGGAGAAGACTTGGCCGTGGCAAAACAGAGATGAAGGAACCAAGCTTCGGGGTTTGACACGAGGACGGTGCCACGATCAACCAGGCCGCGGCAGAAAAACACAGATCTTCGGCGTTTGACACGGTCACGTGCCACGATCAACAAGGCGCGGCAAAAATTTTGAAAACCTTGACCGTACGGACGTTGACCGGTCAAAACTGCGCCCTTTACAGCTATTCCCCACCGTGGTCTTCTTCCTCACACGAGTTTGCCTTCTTCTATTCATTTCTTGAACTTGAAACACTCATATCTCTCTCGTTCTTGAACCAAATTGAGAAATTCCAACTGCATTGAACTCGTAATCCTGTCTAGTTTCTTGCTGCATAATCGTGTTTCACTCGAATTTTGAAGATTCCAAGGTATTTCTGTCTGTTAAAACTCACCTTTTCCATGTCTTGATGTACTGTTCATGAACAAGAAACACATGGAATCGATTTTAATAGGCCGCTTGATACCTTGGAATCATTTTGTGAATGTTGTGCAAGTAGGATGGATAGGAAATGCATGAATCTTGCTTGAGAATGACCTGTTCTGGAAAGTTTTGAGAAATTTCTTTAAATTCATCAAGTATTTCGATTTTTTTTTTAGAAATTGTGTTTCAAGCTGAACTCTTTGTGTGCATTGCTTCTTGCCATTGCCTTGAGTTTATTGAGTTTTTAACCTGCTAAAGACACATTCTTTTCTAGTGAAATCGATCTGTACCACCCCTGAACTTGGTGAATTTTTGGAAAACTTTTGTTGTTCTCTTGCCTTGAACTCACAGCTGTTTGAGAAAATGCAGGATGGGAGGAACAAAAAGAACAGCGGCCATGGAGAAATCGAAACAAGAGACAGCTGGAGCTTCAGAGAATCAGATTCTACCTTTTGGGCATAAAGTTTTTAAAAAACAGAAGAAACCAAGAAAGCCAAAGAATCCAGCTGAGAAGAAAGTAAAGAATGTGGCTGCACCAAAGAAAACCAAGGCTTCTACTTCAAGGAATTCTGGTAAAGAACTGGCGCTGGTTGGAGCTGTTCAAAGGAAAGGAAAAGAGGTGGCTGTGGCTGAGGATGAGGATGAAACAGAGAGTGATCCTGAAGTAGCATTGCAG
This sequence comes from Eutrema salsugineum, assembly GCF_000478725.1. Classification (NCBI taxonomy): domain Eukaryota; kingdom Viridiplantae; phylum Streptophyta; class Magnoliopsida; order Brassicales; family Brassicaceae; genus Eutrema; species Eutrema salsugineum. The sequence goes on along the minus strand of NW_006256909.1, from coordinate 20,782,015 downwards.
CCGATTAAGAAAGCAAAGACAAAACCAGAACCTGAAGACAAATAACCAACTTTTGATGACTACTTTGCATGTTCAAGGATGTAAAGGTGTTGCAAACCAAGTTCCCTGATAAGGAGCTGCTGAAAAAGATGGGGCTTCTTGAAGAGGTCCAGCTCATTTTTAACAACATGGGATTTGGTGGATTCTTTGAGATGAAAGATGTGGCTCATGATGGAGTAACACAAGAGTTTCTTGCATCCCTTGAAGTTTGTGGGTATGGCCCCAGAGATCAGAGGATCAAAGAGGGAAATGGTCTTGGGCACATAGAGTTCACAGTCAATGGTACACAATACCATGTAAGCTTTAAGGAACTAGATGAGATTTTTGCCTTTCAAAGACCTGCACAGGATGAGACATTGAAGTTCACATACCCTGATCACATGATTACTGACCTGTGGGATACAATTGCTTTTGGGAGCTTCAGAGGAGGAAGATGCAAGAGTTCATGGATAAGAAACCCAGCCTTCCGCTATGCTCACAAAGTGCTTTGCCAAATGTTTTTTACCAAGGTGTGGTGCATCTAGCTGACATGGAGCTACTGGGTATGGGTCTACATCTTCTCATCAGTCACTTGAAGAGCAAGAGAGAATTTCATCTCCCACACTACATCCCTTCTGGTGGTGCATTCTTGGCACGTCATATGCTGATATACAAAGACATTGCTTGGGGTGAGGGTAAAAGGCAGAAGCTCACTAAGTTACACAATGGATGGTTAGTGACAAAGACTTTGAAAGCAAGAGGTTTTGTCTTTGATGATGTTGAGGTCAAGTCTGAGTTGATTGATGAAGCTACCCTCACCAAGGTTGGGTTTTTAACAGAAAGCAATGGTGAAAACTTCTTGTACAACTTCAAGCTCTTACAAAATGAGAAGGTTCAAGTTCTGTTGCCACACCCAGCCATCACCACTCTCACAGAAAGGCACAATGTCTCCTTTATTGTTCTAAAGGATCAGCTCTACAACCCAGCCATTGACCCCCCAATTCGCAAATGCAAGAGGACCGCAGGATCCAAGGGTAAAGAGCCAGTTGAAGAGCAGAGCACAGCTAGGGCTGCCGGTTGTGAGAATGAGGAGCCAAGAGATCTTGACAGAAGGATTGGAGCAGGCCGGTACCATTTTGATCCTTATGTATGGGGTGAACCTGAGTATCACACAAAGAAGCTGTATTCAAGAGTTAACAGCCTTCAGAAATGGTGCAAATGGCAAGACAAAACGATCCACAAGCTAGTTGACTGTGTTAGGCAACTAAAGAAGAAGGTGAAGAAACTCACAGCTCCAGCCACCTCACCCAAACGAGATACAAGAGAAGAGGTGGGAGAAAGCTCAGCAGCTAAGGACCTTGCGTTCCCACCAGGAAAAGAAGACTGGATCAACCCGGCCACAGCGTTCTTACCAGACTCACCTGAGAGCAGCCCACCTAGACACTCAACTCCATCCTGCTCCACCTCCAATCCATCCCACTATTTTAGGTTGAGTTTAGTTTGCATTTTCATATAAGTTGCATCATATGCAAGTGGGATGAAGAGAGCATCATTTTAAGAGCTTGGTCCCTTAAGGCATTGCAAAACTGGTATGAAATCAAGTGTGAAACATGCTTTGAACTGATGTCTCAATACTTATGTGCTAGCTGAATCAAGTTGTGAATAACCTCAACCTTGCTTAAGTGAGAACATTTGAATTTGACATCTAATTATCATGTTTGTGCATATCATTGTGAATTCATGGGTACCACATACATATTTGAGCTTTCTTATCCCTTTTTATCACTCTTGCTAGCTCAAATAGCTGATCTCTCATCTTGAGACAGTTCCCTGCCTTTAGCCAAACCTTTTTTTGAAGCCTAAACACCCTTCTTTTGTGCATGATTTGTGAGGCCTTGTTTCTAGTAGACTTGGTAAAAAGTGTTGGGTTTAGAGCGACAAAGATAGTGCTGCATGTAGATACTAGTCCAACATCAAGGGCTAGTCTAGGTTTAGGTGAATGTGAGAGCATTGATTTTGAGTGTGTGAGCTGAAAAGAAAAAATTCTGAGTGATTAAAGTGGAAAGAACCGGATGGGTTAGGGGAATGAATGCTTAAATGAAAGAAAGTGAGTGTGTGCTGAAAAGTAAAGCTCATGTGTTGAAATGAAAAAAGTCTCATAAAAAAAAAGAGATAAGAGAAAAGATTCAAAAAGAGGCTGAATTAAAGAAGAGCTTGTGTGTTAAAGAAAAGAAACTCACTAAGTGGTTGTTAAAGAAAGCATTCCCCTAAGAGATGAAATGAAGAGAGTGATGAGAGCTGTTTGAGTGTCAAGGATAAAATCCCATTTGGGGGTGAGTAGACTAGAGAAAGAGTCTTGAGAAGTTTAAAGTTGAGTGTGAAAAGCATTTTACTAAAGTCTACTAATTTTTGAGTGATCCCCTTGCATGGAGTACCAGTTACTTGATTGAGATCATTTTAATCTCAAAACCAAGTCCCAAGCCAAATGAATTCACTTGATCTGCATGAACATGATCCACTTGAAACTTTAAATGAATGTCAAAAGGTTGAGGTTAGGAATGCTTGTGAAGGTTGGTGCTTGAGTTTGGTTCATTTGGTGACAAGTATGGCTAATTTTTATGAGTAAACCAGTTTGCATTGCAGCCTAGAATTGATGACTTGAACAATGAGCTTTGAATTCTTTTGATGATGATCTCTCTTTAAAGAAATATGAACTCCCATGCATTCAACCTCTCTCTCATTTGTTCTTGTTTGCTTGAGGAAAAGCAAAGGACAAGTGTGGGGGAGTTGATATATTCATAATTTGTCATATTTAGGATTGCATTTTTTGTCCAAAGATTGAGTCTCATGCATACATTTAGCTAGTTTTGTTAGAGTTTGTCCCTGGTTCTAGCTTTGTTTAGGATTTGCATTAGGTCCTAGAGTGTCCTGCATTTTTGGAGTGTTCTCAGATCATTTGGAGACTTTTTGGGGCAACTTGGAGCTGGGATCATAGAGGAACCCTGGCCTGTGTGCAGCAACTCGGACAGATGGTTTGGTGCAGACAAAACCCTCAGTTTGATCACGTGGGACGAAGGACTTGCAATGCGATTCAACCTCCGGTGTCTTCATCAAGAATCAAGAGAATTACATCTAGTTTCCGAAACACTTGAGATCGTCCTGTTTGGAGATGTGAGCAAAGAGTTAAGCTCGTCGGAAGGCACGCCTATCTCGCTGCCATTTTAGACCGACCCGACGAGCTCCAAAGATTGCGAAGGACGATGCATTTCCAGACCGATTCCGTCTACAGGGCCTTCATCAAGATTCGAGATAATTGGGTCTTTTTTCTAGAACAGTTGAGATCGTTCCATTTGGAGTTGTGAGGCATGAGTTCCGGAAGAATAGAGACACACCTATCCTTCGAGCACCAAGAGCGTGGAAATTGTGCTAAGTGTAAGGATGGCACGGTAGAATGCCACGGTCCACATCTGACCAAGGCACTTGATTGCAGTTCTTTGGGGTTTGACACGGTCTCCACACCACGGTTTACACTTGACCGTGGCAAGATAACACTTGGCCGCGGCAGGATCATCTGTGCATTCGGGAATTGCCACGAGGTAATGCCACGGTCTACACTTGACTGTGGCAAGACAACACTTGGGATCCTTCAAACATTCGGGACTTGACACGGCCACGCATCACGACTTTGGAATTGGCCGTGGTAACTTGATGCAATTCTTCGGCATTTGACACGGCCATGCATCACGACTTTGGATTTGGCCGTGGCAACTTTATGCAATCCTTCGGCATTTGACACGGCCATGCATCACGATCAGAGGGAACCCGTGGCACCAAGATTCATCCAAGAACAGAAGCTTCGGGACTTGACACGGTCACTTGCCACGGCTTGACCAAGAACTGCTAGACCATGGCAAACCTCATCTTTACCAACCAAAGCCGGGTTAGTACCCAGTTTGTTCCGGGCTGACCCGGTTTGTCCAAGAGTACTATAAATACTTTTTAGACCTAATTTGGAGAGAACCTTATCTTATCCTTAGTCTCCTTTTCCTTTTTGGTGAAAGAACCATTGGCTAATACTTTGTTTTGAGGTTAATATCGATTTGAAGAAGTGTTTTCCATCTTTTCTTATCATTTCTCATCATCAAATCACACTTCTAATCATGATTAACAACACATCTTGCAAAGGATCTAGTGTGTTAGTCATGATTAGTGAGTAAACCCCATATTAAGGTCTTAGATATGTAGATTAGGGTGCTTAAGTGGTAGATTAATGAGCTTAGGGGTTAGATCATGCATATTCCATTCTCTACAACCTGTTCTTAATGCTAGATCCATAGACATCATATGTGGTCTAGATTCCGGGCATTTCATGCACCAAAAGTGTTTGATGAAATGTCTGAACCAAGGTTGTTAGAGGTTTAAGTGTTATTCATCATGGGAATGATTGTTTATATGCTTAAATGACAGATTAAACTGATTCTTAATGCTTGTTGATTCATGTTTCACTAATGATGATTAGGTTAGAAACTGTTTTAGCATAGGAGTTGATACCTTCATGAGGGGGTTAACTTAATTAATGATGTTTAAGTTGAATGGTTTGCTTGATCACATGATTCATTAGCTCACTAGTTTATCACTGAAGGCACCCTGATCCACTATCATGTCTAAGACCTTTCTCATCATCGTACATACATTCTCATCATCATCTTGTCATTTGCTTAGTTCTTGTTTGATCACTTCTTTAGTTATTAATCTTGTTTTAAGCTTTTAGTTATCATTAATCAATCAAAACCTCACCTGTTTACTTGACTTGAGAAACTGATCACATAGCTTAGTGTCTATCACCACATTCTTGGATTGACAACCTCTTTTATGCTACTTTGACAAGGGGATTGATAGCCCTGAGACCTAAAAAGTATTGTCTATCAGAACCAGTTTACAAGGCCTTCATCAATATTCAAGTTCTATGAATGCTCTTTCCGGAACGCCTGAAGTTGCTCAATTCGGAGTGGTGGTTTGGAAGATACCGTCTCCGTAGTACACATCGGTCTAAAAGCTGTATTTTCCGGTCATTCCAATGCGGTGCAAAGATGAGCAATCCGGGGAGCCTTCCACTTCCCAAGCGCCGATGATTTCTTCACCAAAGTTTGAGCTGAATGAGCCATCTTGACTATGGAAGTGGTTTCAAAGCATTTGGCGTCGTGTGCTGAAAGTTATTGTTTCCGGAAGACAAGTTGGTCGATATGAGCCCAAATGAGTTGCGATACGCGCTAAGTGTTCTATCAAGCCTCGGCATCATTACCACGACATTGCTAAGCCGAGGCTCACCTTTTGAAAGCATTTTTTGGGCTAAAACTCGTGCCAACCCCTCGGTATGTTGGGATCAAGGAATGCATGCAAAAGGAGCAAAGATGAAATTGACTAAGTGTTGAACATATACCTTGGTATCAAGACCTCAGCGTTGCATGCAGGGCTCTGTTCTCCTGAACCCCTCGATTACCAAGCTCCACGGCATTACATGGCGAGGTCCCTTGTCACAACTCCAGAATCAAGAACAAGGTGACTTAAGAGAACACACGTGAAGGTGGATCGAAGACTAGGGTTCATGCATGTTCTTGACGTGTTCTTCACGAGATCTCCATCTTGATTTTTGCTCACGTGCACCTCTTGGCACCAAGACCTCGGCTTCACTCTCCCACACACCGTGGTGCTCACCCAACAACCCAAGAAGATGGCTCATTACCCGGTTTGTTCCGGGCTGACCCGCAACACTTTCCCTTCACTATAAATAGATTTTAGGACCAGAAACCTAATCATCTTATCTCTTATCATCTTTTAGCTTTAAGAACTTGCCTCTTTTGTGAAACTTGATTAATCTAATCCGATATCTCGTTTATGCATCAGAATCTTGTTCTTGCTTTATTTATTTTATTCTCTAGCATTAAACTCCTTATCATGACTAGCTACACGTCTTGCAAATGACTTAGTGAGCTCGTTATGATCAGTGAGTAGTCGTTCAAGCGGCTTTAGATAGAGATTAGGGTGCTTTCATGATAGATTAGTGAGTTTATGGGTCTAGTATTGCATGTTTCATTCTTTAACCGACGAGATCTCTAAGCTGGATCCAAGCACATCACTTGAGGTTCAGATCTGAGACATATCTTGCATCAAAAGTGTTTGTAGAAATGTCTGAACCACTCGGTTAAGGGTTTAAGAGTCTTTCATCGCGAGAGTGATAGTTTGTTCTCTTAAATGACTTATTGAACTGAATCTTAATGCTGACTGATTCATGCTTCTCAAAAAGGATTTTGGTATGAAAGAGGATCAGTTTAGATGTTTAATACTTTCATGAGAAGATTAACATACTTTGCGTTCATGTTAAATGAAACCGCTTGATAAATCTGATTCATTAACCTACTAGTCTAGCTTGGAAGCACCCGAGTCATGTATCCTGTCTAAAGCCTCTGCCTTTATCATATATCATCATCATCCGAATCATTTGCTTATTTACTATTGATCACTTGCATCTTCAGCTAGTTTAAATCTCATCTCTTGCTTCATTTTCATGTTTACTTGCTTGTTAAGTAGATTAGCAAAAACCTTTACCTGTTCATCTTGACTTAAGATCACAAGTAACATAGACTAGTGTCTCACACACAAGTTTGGATTGATAACCCCTTGTACTACAAGACAGGGGATTGATAACCTCTACAAAGAGTGAAAACTCTTAGTTATCAGGAGGCGAGGCGAGAATTGATAGCCAAGTTCCAGGAACGCCTTGCCAAGGTGGAGGAAGGTCTTGCCAAGCTTGAGAAATCCAAAAGTGACGAGAATGAGCTAGGGTAGATCAAGAGCAACCTTGCTATGATCGACGACCTGAGGAAGCCGGATGGCCCGACTCTAGACGATGAAGAGGCGAACTTAAAGAGTTGGGAGAGCGAATACGTCGATGATGAAGCGTATGAGTGCATCGTGTCCGAGATCCGAGGTGAGCTAGTCTTTTTGCCCGTGTCGCCAGACTCCGTGGATACCTGCTTGGGTAACGAGCCAATCGAGGAGACAGCGGCTAATCGGGGTGTTGGAGATCCGACCGGATCGAACGCGGGTATGCCGGCTCTTTCGAACCTCCTTGCTGAGCGAGAGACGCAGACTGCAGCTTGACTCTTCTCCTTTCTCCCTTGTCTTTTATATTCTCCTTTTTGTACTAAGTGCTTGGATGGCTTTATCCACTTTTCGAATTCGTACGTATTTTTTGTGATTGATGCCTAGATGGCTTTATCCACTTGACTGTTGATCTTGCTGGTGGATTGATTTGGAAGTAATTAATTATATCTATCTCCTTTTAGAAACGTTGGTTTTGCCTTAGTGGTTTTATTCGTTCTGATCTTTCGAGGAGAACTTCTTGTTGGACCGAGCCGTTCCTAAATGGTTTGTCGAGCCAAGTCAAGTGTGCTCTCTTTTTTCTTTTTCTTTCTTGGCCGAGCTGTTAGGACAGATTGATAGATTGCCAGAATAAACGATAGACTATTTTGGTTTTCTGGGTATCGAATAGACCCTGTTTAAGTTGAAGATCCCGAGCTGGAAGGATAGACTTCTGTTGGAGGGTATGTCTCTATTTAGACAATTTCTGCAATGAGAATTGACGTCCTTCTATGCCTTCTACTGTTAGTGCCGAGGCGTTGAATTATGATAGTAGGAATTTTGCAATCCTTGATCAATTCCCCAACTACTCATGTCATTGTAGCACTTGAGGTATCAATCCAAATGGAGAGATTCTAGACACTAGAACTATGAGGAGCTATCTTAATTCAAGTCTAAATAGCAGATGAGTTGGTAGCAAGGTGATCTAAAACATAAAACAAACAAAAACAAGCAATACTTAAGAACAAGCAAACAAGAGAAACAAAACAAAGACTCAAATTCAAAATAAAGAGAAAGCTAAACCTCTAGATGTGATCATTGATTAGGGTGCTGTAGATATCAATTCATGATGCTAAGAACAATAATGCAATGCAAGTAACTCTTTAGTTTAGACTTCAAAAGCAGATTAATTCACTCTCATGACAATAATCTCTTTGTAAATCACTTAATCAAGATTCATTCCCCTTAAGCAAGATCAAGAAATCAACAAGCATAAAGTATCAAGTCTAATAATGACCAAACGGTTTCTATTTCAATGAGACTGAATCTTACACAGAAAGCAGCAACAAGCAATCACATGATCTCAAAACCAATTAACTTAGAACTCAAATCTAGACTAATCCTCTCATGAAGGCATTAATCTCTACACTAATCCACTTTCAAACCAAATCATCATTTGTGAAATATGAATCTGTCAGCATTAAGAAATAGTTCTAATATGTCATTCATGCATTTAACAAATCATTCCCATGATGAAAAAGGCATAAACCCTTAGCTTAGCTCATTCAGACATTTCATCAAACACCTTGTGGGTGGAGAAATGACTAAGGTCTAGATCAGAGTGATGTGCAAAGATCTAGCATTAAGAGCAGCTAACTAAGGAAAGGAAATGAGAATCTAGAACCTAAACATCATAAACCGATCATCTAAGCACCCTAATCTACACACCTAAAAGCTTAAAAGATGACTACTCACTAATCATGATTATCACACCATTTCCTTTGCAAGAGGTGGTGTTAATCATGATTAGGAGTTTAGATGAGATGAGTAATTGATAAGAAACAGCTTAGAATGATGTAATCCTTCAGATATCTCTTAATCAAAAAACGTTTTTACACTAAAAAGGAAAGAAAACTAGAGAGAAAACTAAGTAGAAGATGAGATGATTAGGGTTTTCTCCAAAAAGCTATATATACTAAGTGCTAATGGACCGGGTCAGCCCAGGACAAACTGGGTATTGACCCGGCTCAGTTGGATAGTGGAATGGTTTGCCACGGTCAGATGATGCTTGGCCAGACCGTGGCAAACTGATAGTGTCAAAGTTCTTGGACAGATTCTTCATGATCAAGGTTGCCATGGTTTGATTTACACCATGTCTAGTGGCCGTGTCTCTTCTTTTCTGGGTTTGGGTGATGAACTTCTTGGATTGCCACGTTCTTGATCTGGACCGTGTCATGTTGGGCGTGGCAAGGTGTTGATGATTCGGTGATTGCCACGGTCAGGTTCAAGGCCATGTCATGCCCTTTTGTCTCTTTTAGCAAACCTTGGAGGTTGCCACGGCTAAGTGGATGGCTATGGCATGGTAACCGTGTCAAATCCCGAGAGTTTTCATATTATGCCACGGGAAAGCTCAAGCCGTGGCGTTATCACCGTGTCAAATCATGACACTTAGCACCTTATCCACTCTTAGACGTCTGGCTGATATGCTTGTCTCTCCCCTTCCGTAACTCACAGCTCACAAATCTAAATCCAATGATTCGACCTGTTATGGGACCGTGACTCTATCATCTCCAAATTTGATGAAGAGTTCGGGTTCATATGACGTCGGCAAGGGCTCCGTTCCACCGGTTCTTTGAGGCGCATCGCGTAAGACCTGATCGGGCCGCGAGACATGTGTTTCTTCCGATGGCGATATCTCCCAGTTCACGGCTCCAAAACGTCTGATTCAAAGTATTCCAGAAACTAGACTCATTCTTCTTGATTATTGATGAAGACACCGGAGGTTGAGTCGCATTGCAAGTCCTTCGTTCCACGCGATCAAAGTGAGGGTTTTGTCTGCACCAAACCATCTGTCCGAGTTGCTGTACACAGGTGAGGGTTCCAATTGATAACTAAGGTTTTTAAGGCCTTAAGAAGGGGTTATCAATCCCTTATGTCACTTGCAGTACAAAGGGTATCAATCCATATGTGTGGTAGTTAGGCACTAGTTTATGTGATAAGCTCTTAAGTCAAGTGATCAAAGATGAGTTTTGGTGTGAACAAAGTAACAAGAATGCATAAAGCAAGAAACAAGCAAGCTATGATGAATGAATTAAACAAAGCAAGCAAACAAAACAAAGTGATGATGATTAACTCTAGACCAGAGTGATGTGTAAAGATCTAGCATTAGGAACAGCTAACTAAGGAAATGAAATGAGAATCTAGTCCCTAAACATCATAAATCAAACATCTAAGCACCCTAATCTACACACCTAGAAGCTTAAAATATGAATACTCACTAATCATGAAGAACACATCTAATCTTTTGCAAGAGATGATGTTAATCATGATTAGTAGCAGAAATGAGATGATCAGATGATAAGAAACAGCCTTAAGATGATTAAATCTGCTAGATATCTCTTGATCAAACTCGTTTTTACACTGAAAAGGAAAGAAAACTAGAGAGAAAACTAAGTAGAAGATAAGATTTTTTAGGGTTTTTTCCCAAAAAAGTATTTATACTAAGTGTTATGGACCGGGTCAGCCCGGAACAAACCGGGTACTGACCCGGATTTGGTGGGTAAGATGAGGTTTGCCACGGTCTAGCAGCTCCTGGTCAAGCCGTGGCAAGTGACCGTGTCAAGTCCCGAAGCTTCTGTTCTTGGATGAATCTTGGTGCCACGGGTTCCCTTTGGTCGTGATGCATGGCCATGTCAAGTCCCGAAGCTCTGAAGGATCCCAAGTGTTGTCTTGCCACGGTCAAGTGTAGACCGTGGTGTGGAGACCGTGTCATATGCCGAAGGAATGCATCAAGTGCCACGGTCAGATGTGGACCGTGGCAGTTCATCGTGACTTGGACCATCCATCTGTTAGAACGCTTCTGAGGTTGCCACGGCCAATTCTAAAGCCGTGGTGTGGAGACCGTGTCAAACCCCGAAGAACTGCAATCAAGTGCCACGGTCAGATGTGGACCGTAGCATTCCACCGTGCCATCCTTACACTTAGCACAATTTCCACGTTCTTGGTGCTTACAGGATATGTGTGTCTCTATCCTTCCGGAACTCACGCCTCACAACTCCAAATGGAAAGATCTCAACTGTTCTGGAAATAATACTCAGTTATCTACAATCTTTATAAAGGCCCTGTAGACTGAATCGGTCTGGAAATGCATCGTCCTTTGCAATCTTTGGAGCTCATCGGGTCAGTCTAAAATGGCAGCGAGACAGGCGTGCCTTCCGGTGAGCTTAACTCTCTACTCACGCCTCAAAATCCTATGATTACACCTGGTCTGGAAACATAATTCAATCTTTTCTAAATTTGATGCAGCACCCGACAGCTGAATCGGACCGGAAGGTTCCCCGGACAAGCGATCATTCAGGAGTATCGGATTGCTCCGGAATGGATGCGAGAGATGTCTGTCTTCCGGTGATCGTATCTTCCAGCTCAGTGCTCCAAAACCCCTGATTCAACCTGTCCTGGGTTCGTGACTCAATTATCTCCAACTTTGCTGAAGACCGTGTAAGCTGAATCGGCCGGCAAGATCTTCCGGTGATGCGATTTCGGAAATGTATCTGCACCCGGGGTTTTTGGCCGAGAGACTTGACCACAGTACGTGTTTTTGGCCGAGAGAGCTACCCGCGGGAAGGATTTTGGCCGAGAATCTTCGGCCATCAGTACATCATTTTGTCGAGAAACCCAAAATTGCTCCTTTTCACCATTTTTGATAATTTCAACTCCATTTCTTCATCTGAATCACATCCTTCACTCCAAATAAACTCCAAAAGCACCTGTTTAACACTCCAAAACATGCAAAACTCTCTTGGACCTAATGCAATCTCCTAAGTCCTAAAACAATGCCTAAAGACCTAAAATGCATGCAAATGAGACATGATTTTGGACTAGAATATGTACATTAAATGATGCAATTTATGAATATATCAACTCCCCCACACTTATCCTTTGCTTGTCCTCAAGCAAAAAGAACAAATGAGAGAGAGAGGTTGAATGCATTGGGAGTTCATATTTCCTTTTTGAGAGAAGTGATCACAATGCGAATTCAAGTTCATGCTCAATTATGCAATGCAAAGCCATACTCAGATATATATCAACTCAACAAGGAATCTCCACAAGTTCTTCTCTCACTCAACTCTTTCACATTCATTAAGCTTTTATCAGGTGAATCTAACGATGCAATGTTTAAACAAGCTGGCTTGTCTAGGGAGAGGCTATGAGATTAAAATGATCTCATCAGTTTTCAAGCGGGTTTAATGCAGCAAAGGGATCTCTCTATGAATGATCAAACTTTGGCAGAATGCTAAAGGTAAAAAGCAACCTATGCATACAAGGGCAAAGACTCATCAAACCCCACACTCTACTCAAAGCATTCTCACTTGCTCACTCTCTCAAGAACCTCACTTTTCACACTTATTTTCCTCTCACTAGGGGACTTACTTTTCATTTTATCTCTCAAGTCTTGGAGTTCAAACTTTACACAGCTCTTTTTCTTTTGCAACCTCTAGCCTCTTTTTCTTTCTTTTCAAGACATTTGAGCTCTTTGGCTTCTTTTCTTTTCCTTTTACTTAGAGGCTAGACTCTTTCTTTTCAAGACACCATAGCTCACTTTTTTTAACTCAAAACTCCAAGACTGATTTCTTTTTCTTTCATTCCCCTAGCTATTTCCACTTTCTGTTTTCCACTCATCTCACCTTTTTCCACTCACCAACAAGTCTTTTCACCCACACTTATTCCTCGCCAACATTCTCAGTTCCTTGATGTTGGAACACAGCACTCAGTGAGACCTGCCCTTGTCGCTCTAAACCTAACACTTTCTGCTAAGTTTGATCCAAGGTGGCCTTTCAATTCACACACAAACATTGGCTTGAAAGAAGGATGGGTTCAAGGTGAGGGAACTGATCCATGATGCGGATTCAGCTACTTGAGCTAAGGAAAAAGGGCGGTAAAAATAATGGTTCTAGCTCAAGTATGTATGTCGGTATTCACAAGCTTATTCAAACAATGCATCACAAGATATTTTCAAGTCAAGTTCAAGGTTCTCACTTAATTAGAGTTGAATTCAATTCAAATTTGCTTCTCAGATTCAGATCGTTTCAGACTTTGCAAGCACAGAAAAAGATTCACAAGCATATTCAGTTCAAGTTCTCAAAGTGATGTACTCTCTAGAAAACCTATCATTACTCCCTGCAAGATGCAACCTATATGATGCAACTAGACTCGATCTTAAAAAATGTGAATGCAACTAAAAATGAACATTTTTTTGGTGAAAATTTTCTGATTTTTATATGCATTTAGATGCAACTAGATGAGACTCAAAATGCAAAAGAGAAGAACAGAGAAAACATGATTAGTAGACACTAAACTCCTCCCCCACACTTAAATAACACAGTCCCCTGTGTTATAAAAGCATAAGAGAGAAGTGAAAGGCAAAAGCAAGAAAAATGCAAAAGGAAAAATTAAGAACTAGATGCATATGTACAAAGAGTTTGGAGAGTTACCAGACTTGTTCATGATGGAATGGAGGCATTGGACGTGAAGGAGAATGCTGGTGCTTTGAAACCTCTGTTCTGACTCAAGTCTCCCAAGCGTTCCTCTTTGGTCATGCTCATTCAGGGACCCCTTGGTATAGCAATCCCGAGGTAGTGATGGCGAGGGTGCCTGTTTTCTGGGCTTGTTGCAAGGTCACCTTGGTATAGACTCAAGATCACATCGGCTTGGACTCTCCCGAGGCATCACGTAGCACTTGGTCCCTTGAAGATCAAACTTGAGACCTCGGTAATGATCATCACGAGGTGCTTGGCTTAGGTCTCAAGTTCATTGCTCCTTTAAATCATTAGGCCGCCACCTTTAAGCTCCTCTTTGCAGTTGTTCCTTCAAACCATTGAGCAAGAACACTTTCTAGAACCTGAGATCACTTAGCAAACCCATCAAAACATTCTAAAAACACTAAAAAGAGATTAAAAAGATCTATATACAAGGATAAACTTGGGATGTCTCCCAAGAGCACTTTGTTTAAAGTCACTAAGTTTGACTTTGAAAAACCTGATTTTAGTTGGGGTGAGGTTGAGCACTGATGCTTTTCAGCACTTCAATGGTCCTGAGCAAGAAAGCTGAGTTGGTTTGCTGCCTTTAGGAACCATTAGACCCTTGTCCTTGAGATCCCATCTTGAGACCTTTGTCCACCAGCTCTTGAATACCATCTGGGTCTTTATCAAAGATGGCCTTTGTGAGACAAGCCCTCACTTCAGAAAACAGACCTGGTTTCCCATTGCAATCCAGCTTATACTTCAGAGAACCATCATCATCAACCCAAGGAGTGAGATCAAAGTCTTGGGAAGAAAGAGAAGATTCAATACTCTTGTCTTCTGATGCTGAGCCATCACTCTTGGTGTTAATCATCCTTAGATCACTAAGTGTAGGGGACCATGAGAGCAAGATGTCTTCTTCTCTGTTCAATGACCCTCCATTCTCATACTTGTAACTATTGGGGTGAGAGTCTCTCTCCTTTTCCAAAACTGAAAAAGATTGGGATCCATCTAGAATTCCATCAGTGCCCACATACTTCATCTCAAGTACTTTAGGGGGTTCTATCTCTTGAACAACTGATCCACAAAATTCAGCCAAAGGAGGTGTAACAGGGTAAAAGACATCCTAATCTACCTTTGAAAGCACCACTCTTTGAGTATCATTGCACCAGTAGTCAATCATTGCACCAGTGGTGTTGAGAAATGAAGTTCCAAGCAACAGGGGGAGCTCTTTGGTCTTCTTCATCTTCATGATGACAAAATCAGCGGGAATTATGCATTCACCAACCTGTAGTGGATAGTTTTCCAGAAACCCATATGGTTTCTTGGAGTAGGAATCTCCAATGGTGATAGAAGAAGGGTAGGACGTTATAGACTTGACCTTTAGCTTCTCCATCATGTCCTTAGACATTATGCTAACACTTGACCCTGAGTCACACAAAGCATTCTCCACTTTAAAGTTGCCAAGAGTTCAAGAGATGGTGAACTTCCCTGGGTTGCCTAGCTTTGGGAGGGAGGGGGGTTTCATCTGAGTTGATTCAGAGGTGGAGGCACTATCTGTTGGCTTTGATTGACCAGTTGGCAGCTCCTTTGTTTCAATAGACACTGAATCATTCCCTTGCTGAACAGAAAAAACTGAACAGGCTGCCCCCACACTTTCATTTGCAATGTCCTCATTGAGTTCATGTAAGAAGCCCATGAAATCCTCTATAATGGCATTCTCATCCACATGAGTTTGTGCAGGTTCACTAGAAACTTGACCATAAAGGAGATCTTCAATCTCTTGCACAGCAGCTGAGTGGTCATCATTGGAGTAGATGGCATTGCAATAATCCTTTGGGTTTTGAACAGCTTTACCAAGAAGAGAGACTTGTGGGTTAAAACCAGGAGGTGGTGGCTTTTGTTGCTGGAAGCTGAGTTGGTTATTGAAGCTATTCCCTTGATTCTGAACCGCTGGTTGCTGAAAACCCTGTTGACCTTGGGAGTTACCTTGGTACTGATTCTGTTTGACAAAGCTTTGAGGAGTGTATATTTGGTCTTGGGGGTTGGCCACATTGTTGCTCCTATAGGACAAGTTCTGGTGTTTGTTGAAGTTGTTGTAACCATTAAACTTGTTTTGATTCCCAATGAAGTGCAACTCCTCTTGAGTGAGACCCTCTTCATTGATATTTGTGAAGCATCTCTTCTCCTCACTCACATAGTTTATAGGCTTTTGAGTGGCAGCTAGGGCTTTGTCAAGCTTTATATTCAGCACTTTAAACTTCTCTTCCAGCCCTTGGTGTCTACCAGAATCTTCTCCTCTATAGCTTCTATCATAATCTTCCCCATAAGTGTCTTGGCTCATGGCTAAGTTCTCAACAAGTTCCATAGCTGCGTTGATTTCTTTTGCCAAGAAATTTCCATTTGATGCTGTGTCCAACTGAATCCTGATCTTAGGAACAGCTCCTCTATACAAAGTGATAAGGAGAGAGGCTTCTGAAAAGCCATGATGTGGACACTTGTTTGTGTAGCTTCTAAACCTGTCCAAAGCTTCTCCAAAGGTCTCATTAGAATCTTGAGTGAAGCTGGAAATCTGGTTCCTTAGCTTTGCAGTCCTTGAGCTTGAGAAGAACTTGTATAGAAAGGCAATCTTGCATTGCTCCCATGTGTGGATGGATCCTCTTGGGAGGTTCTTTTCCCACTGATGTGCCTTATCTCCGAGGCTGAATGGGAAAAATCTCAGTTTGAAGCTGTCTTCAGATACCCCATTGATCTTAGTGAGATCACAAACTCTGTCAAACTGATCTAGATGCTCCAAGGGATCCTCCATAGGTAAGCCATGGAACTTCTGATTCTGAACCATATTGATCAAAGAGGCCTTCACCTCAAATTTGTTGTTTTGGACAGGAGGTGGCCTGATTCCTGCTCCATACTGGTATGCATAAACTCGGTCATTCTCACCAACAAAGACTGGTGGAGGCTGATGACGTCTGGGTGGGTTTGGGTGGGGCTGTGGTGGATTAACCTGAGGTCGGTCTTGGTTCTTGTTATCCTGAGCGTGTCCCTGATGGACCTGAGCCTGTTGAACTTGAATTCCAATCCCATTACCAGCTATCTGACCGTGATCAGCTTCTTGAGCCTGATGCTCATTCCCAACTTGCTGATTCATTCCTAACCTCTCCAAGTGAACAGCTCTTTCTCTTTGTCTTCTGGCTTAGCTTCTTGTGATCATAAACCTGAAAACAAAGACAGAGCTTGAAAAGTGATCAGTAAAACAAAATAAACTTGATCTCAAAAACTATATCAGAAACTAATGCTAACAATCCCCACACAATATGGCAACGGCTCCAATTGATAACTAAGGTTTTTAAGGCCTTAAGAAGGGGTTATCAATCCCTTATGTCACTTGCAGTACAAAGGGTATCAATCCATATGTGTGGTAGTTAGGCACTAGTTTATGTGATAAGCTCTTAAGTCAAGTGATCAAAGATGAGTTTTGGTGTGAACAAAGTAACAAGAAAGCATAAAGCAAGAAACAAGCAAGCTATGATGAATGAACTAAACAAAGCAAGCAAACAAAACAAAGTGATGATGATTAAGCAAATGATAAAAGCTAAACCTCTAGATGTGATCATTGATTAGGGTGCTGTAGATATTAATTCATGATGCTAAGAACAATAATGCAATGCAAGTTACTCTTTAGTCTAGACTTCAAAAGCAGATTAATTCATTCCCATGACAATAATCCCTTTGCTAATCACTTAATCAAGTCTAACAACCATTAGATATAATCAAGCAATCAACAAGCATAATGCATCAAGCCTAATAAGTGACCAAACAATCTCTCAACCAATAAGACTGAATCTTACACAGAAAGACATAGCGAGCAATCACATGATCTCAAACATTTCAACTTAGAACTCTAATCTAGACTAATCCTCTCATGAAGGCATTAATCTCTACACTAATTCACTTTCAAACCAAATTCCCATTTGTGAAATATGAACTAATGAGCATTAAGCAAAAGTTCTAATATGTCATTTATGCAATTAACAAACATTCCCATGCATTAATGCATAAACCCTTAGTTAGCTTTCATTCAGGCATTTCATCACACACCTTGTGGGTGGAGATTTGCCTAAGCTCTAGACCAGAGTGATGTGCAAAGATCTAGCATTAGGAACAGCTAACTAAGGAAATGAAATGAGAATCTAGTCCCTAAACATCATAAATCAAACATCTAAGCACCCTAATCTACATACCTAGAAGCTTAAAAGATGACTACTCACTAATCATGAAGAACACATCTAATCTTTTGCAAGAGCTGATGTTAATCATGATTAGAAGCAGAAATGAGATGATCAGATGATAAGAAACAGCCTTAAGATGATCAAATCTGCTAGATATCTCTTGATCAAACTCGTTTTTACACTGAAAAGGAAAGAAAACTAGAGAGAAAACTAAGTAGAAGATAAGATGTTTTTAGGGTTTTTTCCCAAAAAAGTATTTATACTAAGTGTTATGGACCGGGTCAGCCCGGAACAAACCGGGTACTGACCCGGCTTTGGTAGGTAAGATGAGGTTTGCCACGGTCTAGCAGCTCTTGGTCAAGCCGTGGCAAGTGACCGTGTCAAGTCCCGAAGCTTCTGTTCTTGGATGAATCATGGTGCCACGGGTTCCCTTTGGTCGTGATGCATGGCCGTGTCAAGTCCCGAAGCTCTGAAGGATCCCAAGTTTTGTCTTGCCACGGTCAAGTGTAGACCGTGGTGTGGAGACCGTGTCAAATGCCGAAGGATTGCATCAAGTGCCATGGTCAGATGTGGACCGTGGCAGTTCATCGTGACTTGGACCATCCATCTGTTAGAACGCTTCGGAGGTTGCCACGGCCAAGTCTAAAGCCGTGGTGTGGAGACCGTGTCAAAGCCCGAAGAACTGCAATCAAGTGCCACGGTCAGATGTGGACCGTGGCATTCCAACATGCCATCCTTACACTTAGCACAATTTCCACGCTCTTGGTGCTCGAAGGATATGTGTGTCTCTATCGTTCCGGAACTCAGCCCTCACAACTCCAAATGGAACGATCTCAACTGTTATAGAAAGAGCACTCAGTTATCTACAATCTTTATGAAGGCCTTGTAGACTGAATCGGTCTAGAAATGCATCGTCCTTCGCAATCTTCGGAGCTCATCGGGTCGATCTAAAATGGCAGCGAGAGAGGCGTGCCATTCGGTGAGCTTAACTCTCTACTCACGGCTCCAAATCCTATGATTCTACCAGTTCTGGAAACATGATCCAATCTTCTCTAAAGTTGATGAAGCACCCGACAACTGAATCTGACCGGAAGGTTTCCCGGACAGGCGATCATTCAGGAGTATCGGATTGCTCCAGAATGGATGCGAGAGAGGTCTGTCTTCCAGTGACCGTATCTTCAAATCAGTGCTCCAAATGCCCTGATTCAACCTGTCCTGGGTTCTTAACTCAATTATCTCCAACTTTGATGAAGACCCTGTAAGCTGAATCGGCCGGCAAGATCTTCCGGTGACGCGATTTCGGAAACGTATCTGCACCCGGGATTTTTGGCTGAGAGAGTTGACCGCGGTACGTGTTTTTGGCCGAGAGAGCAACCCGCGGGAAGGATTTTGGCCGAGAATCTTTGGCCATCAGTACATCATTTTTCCGAGAAACCCAAAATTGCTCCTTTTCACCATTTTTGATAATTTCAACTCCATTTCTTCATCTGAATCACATCTTCCACTCCAAATAAACTCCAAAAGCACCTGTTTAACACTCCAAAACATGCAAAACTCTCTTGGACCTAATGCAATCTCCTAAGTCCTAAAACAATGCCTAAAGACCTAAAATGCATGAAAATGAGACATGATTTGGACTAGAATATGTACATTAAATGATGCAATTTATGAATATATCAAGTTAGCAAAAAGAGAGTGCGTGATGAGGCATTTTAATTCGGGTATAGTTTCGGCCTTCTGAGGCGCTAAGTTTGCCGAGGTTCACGTCCTTAGACGATATCAGAGGGATATCGGAGTTTTATTATAGACCGGCGTTCCCAAGAGGGTGAATGCATTTACCGGGTTTAAAGAGTTCGCTTCAGTTTTAGAGAAAGCGATGTAGTCTCCATTTATAATCTCGTGTACGAT
Organism: Eutrema salsugineum; assembly: GCF_000478725.1. NCBI lineage: Eukaryota > Viridiplantae > Streptophyta > Magnoliopsida > Brassicales > Brassicaceae > Eutrema > Eutrema salsugineum. The sequence goes on along the minus strand of NW_006256909.1, from coordinate 20,762,481 downwards.
GACGAACCGTGGCGACCGATACGTTTTTGGTCTAAAATTTGTATAGTGCGCTTGATTTTAATCCATAAAGGATGTGACTTGCACCCTGGTCCTAGGAAAGGTGGTAAAAAGTCCATTTAGAGAACTTGTGATTGTTGTCTCGTTGTGGCCAGCAACGAGGCGAGGTGTTTGGAACCATAGATCAGAAAATTTTGCCGAAGCGAATGCAAGGACAAGTAAAAGTCTATGAGAAGTGAAAACAAGTGAATGAGTGAATGAAAACAAGTTTCTCAAAAGTTACCGAAATGGCAATAAGTGAATGGAAAAAAATCCGAAGTGAACATAAGTGAATGAAAAACTAGCTGAAGTAAAATGAGTGAAGAACTAGCCGAAGTGAGAATGACCTTAGAGACAGTAGACTCGACGAGCTAAAATCTTAAAATTAATGTAGGTATAACTGTATACGTACCCACTCTCCCCCTTTTTTAGGAGGGGGGACAGCTGAATTCGTCCGAGGACGGGCTGCCTACGTACCCTTTGCAGGGATCAAGCCGTCCCATAGTTCATGTTGATCGTGTTGTAGTCTTAGTGATAATACTTCTTTAGATGCATTGCGTTCCACGATCTTGGAATTGCTACGTCAGCTACCGTCGCAAGTTCATAAACTCCTGGGCGAACTACTTTTGTAATCTTGTAGGGGCCTTCCCAATTTGCTCCGAGCTTTCCTGCATTCCTCTCGGCATTGTTTTGGAACACTTTTCGAAGGACGAGCTTTCCTTCTTTAAATTTTTGGCTTCAGACATTTTTGTTGTAGTATCTTGTCGTTGCTTGTTGGTAGTTCTGGACTCGGATTAGAGCCTGGTCGCGCCTTTCGTTGATCAAGTCGAGCTCATCCAGCATCATTAAGTGATTCAAACCCTCCTGTCCTGGCAGATTTCTTCGTCGAATTCCTGGGAAATCCACCTCGGGGGGAATTACGCACTCCGTTCCATAGACGAGAGTGAATGGAGTTTCTCCAGTGACTCGGCGCGGAGTCGTCCGATGCGACCAAAGGACTCCTTCGAGTTTGTCTGCCCATCGTCCTTTCTTGGCGTCGAGCCTCTTTTTTAGGCCGTCTAGGATCATCTTGTTATCTGCTTCGGCTTGTCCACTCCCCTTAGGATATCTTGGCGTAGATTTGCTCAGACGGATATTCCATTTCTCGCAGAAAGCTTCAAAGCGAGTTGAGATGAACTGGGCTCCGTCGTCAGTGACTATCTCGTAGGGGACCCCTTGTCGGCAGATGATATTTTTCCAGATGAAGCGTTCGACTTTAGCGTCCTTTATGCTTGCGTAGGAATCGGCCTCGACCCATTTAGAAAAATAATCTTTAAGGACGAGCAGAAAACGCTTCTGCTTTGATCGATGTAAAGGCCCGACTATATCCATCGACCATCTCATGAAGGGATAAGGTGACGAAATTGACGACAGCAGCTCGGTAGGTTGATGGATTGTAGGCGTGTGCCGTTGACACTTCTCGCACTTCACCGTAACCTACTCGAAATCCTTGACCATCGTAGGCCAGAAGTAACCGTGCCGTTTTATCTTGATCGCAAGTGACCTTCCGCTAGAGTGATTTTCGCACACGCCTCTGTGCACCTCGTGCATTATCTTTCTTGCTTCCGGTCCCTCGACGCACGTCATTAGCGGTCCTGAAAATCTCCATTTGAATACTTTGCCATCGACGAGGACGTATCATGCGGCTTGAGCCCTTAATTTGCAGGCTTCCCACTTGTTGGATGGTACTTCTCCATTGGCGATGTAGACTCGGATAACTCCGAGACACTCCTTGTCGCAGCCGTACTCCAGCTCGGTTAGCGAGGCGTCTTCTTCCATAACGATTGCTTCGCCGTTCTCTGGTTCTTTCTCGGGAGGATTAATCAGCCGAACTCCTTCCACCTCATCTATGCTTGGACGTTCGATGAATTTGACTGGAATTGTTCGACAGAGATCCGAGTCTGAAGTTGAAGTAAGTGCTGCTAAGGCGTCCGCCGAGGTGTTTTCGCCTCGGGGTTTTCGTGTGAGCTCGAACTCGTCAAAATTTTGTACCAAATCTTGGACTACTCTAAGGTAAGCTCCCATCTTCTGTCCTTCGCCTCGTACTCTCCGTTAAATTGATATGCTACGAGCTGTGAATCGCAAAACGCTTTTATTTTCTGATCTTTGATTCCCTGCGCTATTCGTAGGCCTGCGATCAGTGCTTCGTACTCTGCTTCGTTGTTTGAGGCGTGGAAGTTCAGGCAAAAACACTGCTCCAATATCTCTCCAGTGGGAGAAGTGAGAAGTTCGATGAGAAAATCTGCGAGCACCTGCGATTTTGCAGATGACCTGTTCCGATATTCGATGTCGTACTCGCTCAACTCTATGGCCCATTTGGCGAGCCGCCCAGATTGGCTCGGGCTGTGCAGGATTGAGCGCAGCGGAAGGGTCGAGAGCACAATAATCGAATGTGATTGGAAGTATGGACGCAGCTTGCGAGCCGATACTACGACAGCTAGGGCGACCTTCTCGATCTGAGGATAACGAGTCTCGGCATCGGTCAATGTCTGACTGACGTAAAATATAGGTTTCTGTTCCGATCGCTCTTCTCTTATCAGTACTCCGCTTACGGCCATAGCGGATACAGCGATGTAGAGGAAGAGGGGCTCTCCCTCTACTGGTTTCGTCAAGACCGGCGGGCTCGCTAGATAACCCTTTAACTCCTGGAAAGCTGCTTCGCATCGCTCATCCCACTCGAACTTCTTATTTCCTCGGAGGATGTCGTAAAGGCAGACACTTGTCGGTAGAACGGGAGATGAATCTGTTTAGCGCGGCGACTCTTCCTGTGAGCCTTTGAACTTCTCGCTTCGTTCTTTGAGAGGGCATCTTGACTTATGCCTTGATCTGCTTGGGGTTCGCTTCAATGCCTCGGTGAGTCACCAAGTAGCCGAGGAACTCTCCCGAGGTGACCGCGAATCTGCACTTCGCCGGGTTTAGTTTCATGTTGTGCTTGTTCAATTGCTCGAGGCATTCTCGTAGGTGTGTGATATGGTCTTTTTCTTCGATTGATTTGACTAACATATCGTCGATGTATACCTCCATGGTTTTTCCGAGCTGATCTGCGAACATCTTATTGACCAGCCGTTGATATGTTACCCCGCGTTTTTGAGTCCAAACGGCATGACTTTGTAGCAGTAAATCCTGCGATCGGTTATGAACGCCATTTTTTCTCTGTGATCGGGATGCATCAGGATTTGGTTGTAACCCGAAAACGCATCCATGAACATCAACAACCTATTTCCTGCAGTGACTTCGACGAGCCGGTCGATGTGCGGTAAAGGGAAACTAACTTTTGGGCACGCCTTGTTGAGATCTGTGAAGTCTACACTGATCTGCCACTTGCCGTTCTTCTTCTTCACGACCACTGGATTTGCGAGCCAGTCCGGGTACTTTGCCTCGGCGATTGATCCCACTTTGAGCAATCTTTCCACTTCATCGTTAACGGCTTTAGCTCATTCGGGACCGAGCTTCCTCCTTTTTTGCTTGACTTGTTTGAAGGTTGGGTCCACGTTCAGCTCGTGACAGGTCAGGTCGATGCTTATGCCTGGCATATCCTCCGATGTACAGGCAAAGGTGTTGATGTTCTTTTTGAGGAAGGAAATGATTTCGTTTTTCAAAGGTTCTTCTAGCTTAGTTTCGATCTCGACACGCCTCTTTGGATGCGCTTCGTCTATGCACACCGAGTCCACTGCATCACATTCCGGCTCGGTGCGCGTTTCGCAGCTCTCCGCGATCTGTAATTGCTATAAGAGTTTTGAGAGCTTGTTCGCGGGCTCTCGATCCGTCTTCGGCTATTTGCGATCTACGTCTGCTCGTGCATCGATGATGGGGTTCCTCAACATGTGCTCTGTTAGGAAACACATTCGCGACTCCTTCTGATTTCCCCAAATCGTTTTGATGCCTGCTGGAGTTGGGAATTTGAGGCAGAGGTGATAGGTGGAAGGGATCACCCTCATCGCACTGATCCATGAAGTCCCCATGATCACGTTGTAGATTGCTGGGTGATCGGTGACAGAGAATTCGACGATCTTAGTGACTCCACAGGCCACCACGGGGAGTCTAATTGTGCCCATAGTCATTGTTGTTTCTCCCGAAAACTCGGTTAGAGGTTTAGGGACTGCCGTCGAAGAGATCGATTCCCATCCTTCTGAGTGTCTCCCTGAAAATGACATCTACCGAGCTCCCGGTATCGATGAGTACTCTTTCCACGTCGTGGTCTCTGATCGTCAGTTTGATCACTAGTGGATCGGTGTGTGGTCTATCTATCCTTGCCGTTTCCTCTTCGGCGAAGGAGATCACCGTGTTTGGGATATCTGTCGGTTTGGTCCACTCTCCTTTGCTTCGGCTCGGTGCTGATAGGCTTTGATGGAAGATACCGTGTCTTGGTAATATTGGGATCCACCCATGATCATGTTGATTCTTTGTCTTGGCTCGGGTCGTTCTACGGGTTCACCTCTCCTGTCGCGCTTGATGTTATCGCCTTGTCGAGGAAGATTCGCGGGTTCTGTCGCACCGCTTGGCTCGGTTCTCTCTTTTGGTTCGGTTGGGACGAGGTCTTTAAGATTCACCGCACTCTGGAGCTCTCCTGCAGCCATTTTAGCCGCAAGTTTGGCTCGCAGGGTTCGGCATTGTGCCGTCGAGTGCCCGTAGGTTTAATGATACTCGCAGAACGCCTTTTCGTCATAGTTAGTGGGTCTCCTTACCCAAGTGTTGCTGCGCGGCTCTCCTCTTCCGCGTCCAGCGCCTACTTGATAGTTATGGGCGCCTCCGCTTCTTGGTTCCTCCGAGCTCTGTGTTGTTGTGTTGTTTGATGGGTTACCTTTCTTCGAGGGGTGCGTCAGAATTAATCTCCGGATCGCTGCTTTCGTCGCTTCGTACTGCTCGTCCAGATTTTTATCTCTTCCTCGCTTACGACGAAGTCTGCTGACCGATGTAAGGCGTCTTGAATCGTTTATGGCGTGTTGAAGGCCATTTCCCGTCGGAATTCAGATTTGTATCACAAGGACCGCTTCAGAGCCTCGAGTGCAGCCTTGTCGCTTATTCCTTCTACTTTGGACACGACCGCCTTGAACCTTGCCATGTAGTCCCGAAGCGGTTCGTTTGGTCCTTGGGATAGTGTCCATAGGTCTGCATCGGAGGTTCCTCGATCCATGAACATCGAATACTGCTTGAGGAACAAAGCGGAGAGCTGTTGGAAACTGCCGATTGAATTGCGCTCCTGTCTTGAAAACCATTCCAGCGCGGCTCCCTTGAGATGCTCTACAAAGAGCAGGCAATATCCGGCATCTACCTCCCGCTTGGTCAGATTGGCGGCGTTCCTTGTGAAGGCCTGTCCCATTGCTATCCAAAACGCTGTGATGTGCGCCTTCGGTTGCGTTGTGCCTTCGTAGAATGGGATTCTCACTTTCCCGGGCTCGGGAATCCTAGCCTCCGTGATTCTTGTTGTGAACGGTGTTCTCTGGGTCTCTTTGAGCATTCGATCGATCTCAGGTGCGGCACTTGTCGCGTTATGCACTTGAGATTTCATGGCGCATATCTCGGCCACTGTTCGAGCCATTGAGGCTCGCAACTCTTCGATTTCGAGGGTTTGTGCGCGAGTCATTCTCTTAGATTGGCAAAGTCGCTCCTTATCTTCTCTACTCGGCTCGTCTTCGCGCTATCCCTGCTCGACCTATTGGAGATTTTCCTCTTTTTCAGTTGGGCTGTTGTCGCGAGCCAGGTCGGTGACTTTATCAGCCCCAATGCCATTTAGTGCTGAGGCGAGCTCTTCTTGGCTTATTCGCCGAGCCGAGCCGTTTTGTTGCGAATTCATGGTTCCGTCGTTTTGTTGGGCGTCCACGTCGATCACATTGTTCTCCTCTTCGTCGGCTCGTCGCCTTGAATTCCGATGGAGTGGAGGCGGCTCGGTCATGTTGATTCGGGTTGCTGCGGGAGTCTGTTTGCCGAGGGGACGAAACATTGGTGGAGCCATGGGGTTTCTTGCGCCGCTACCCGAGGCTCCTGCAGGTGTTGAGAAATCGAAGCGTCTCCGGATTCCATCCATCAGATTGGAGATTCCGGCTCTCCAAGTCGGGTGTCGTCTCTCAGTCGTCATTGTGTCGAGCCTTTCCGTAATCGCATTGCTCCTTTTGTCCTGCTCGTCGATTTTCATCATCAACGTAGCCATCATGTTTCGCATCTCCTCTTGGGTTTATTTGTCGCCGTTGTTGTGCCCGATGGTGGAGCGTCCTTCTCCACACCGCGGTCGTTGTTGTTGTTGTTGTTGTCGTCGGGGGTGTTGCTTGCCATGTTCCTCAGATCTTAAAGTCTTGTCAATTTTAGAGTAAGAAAATTTTGATTCCCCACAGACGGCGCCAAATTGTGTGAGCCAAAACTCACACTACCAAAATTTTGTTAAGGAAAACTTGAGCGATCCGAAATTTCTAGGGTTTGTCGCAAGAACAGTAAGATCGAAAGAAGGTTTTTATTGCTGTGAAAGTGTTTAGTCTTTATTGCTTAGGGTCGCAAAACTTACATAATGAATCGCGTAAATCGTCTATTTATAATAATTCTTTAAACGCTTAGCCAATAATCTCGGGAGAGATTTTCAGAATATTTCTTTATCGCTTCATGCCGCCGCCGTCACGATACTTCGCCTAGGGTTTTTATGGGCTTTCACTTCAAGGCTTCGGTTCGGCCCATCTGGAAAAACTGGCTCGGCCCAACACAGGAGAAAACGGCTCGGCCCATTCTTCTTCTTGCGCAGCTCGGCCCATTCTTCATTCTCATCACGCCTCAGCCTGTCTGTCTTTGTCCGCGGCTTCGGTCCACTCGCCTTGACGAACATGGCTCGGCCCACTTGTTTCGTAGGTCGGCTCGGTTCATGTCTAGCGGGCAGCTGCTCTCGCTAAATCGGTTTTCTTCGGTACTTGGTCATTTTCGAGATGGTTTGATCCGACTGGGGTAAAACCGACCCCAACAAGGCTTTGGAGCAAAAAGAGATGAAGCTGAGCAAAAAGGAGCAAACTTTATACGTAATTGGAGAAGTCTTCTGCTGAGCACCTGCTCCCGATTTCTACTTGTAAGATTTTGGGAGAAGAAATCTGCTACACTTTGAGAAGAATTCTGAACTCTATTATCTCTTCTGCGATTTATTTCATAAACTCATTTTCTCCATGTCTGAGTAGATCTCTTAGCTAGATTAAGGTTTTCAAAAGATTTCATGAGTTAGAGAGTTAGATGCAAATAGGGCTTAAAATCAATTGTCTTCACCTCTGTTGAATTTAATGCTAAGGTTGAACTGATCACTTGATTTATGATTTTAGGTTAATCTATTCATTAAAAGTGTAATAGGTTGCTAGAATTAACATTGGTGAGCGATTTGTCCTTAGCCAACGACAGTTGAAGTTAAGGCAAATCGTGAACATATCAAACCTGTTTGTTAATGCTTGTCTGCAATTTTCTAGGTTCAAACGACAGTTTAGAATTTAGGTTGTTAGATAAATTTATTGAGATCACGACAGTGGATTGATAAGCTTTTATGTTTGAGTTCGAGACCTGCATTTAAGTTGTGCCCTGAATAGTCATCTGATTCTCATCTCTGAAACTCCTGCAAATTCCCTTGATCTAATGCTTGTTTAAAATTTGAATAAAAATCGTGTTTAGCTTGTTTTTACTTGTCGTTAACGTTACAAACAAACCATCTTTCGTCTTAGCTTTATTTCAGTCCTCGTAGAGTCATAGAGTAACATTGGTCCTCTGGATTTCGAATCCTTTATATTACAATCTCATCACTGTTCTATTGCAGTAGAAACTATGAGATACATCCAGTTGGAATCAGCACCTCACTTGTTTCAATCCTGAAAACATACATCATTAGCTCTAAAGATAGCATAACAGTTCAAGTCGGTAGTGGTTCTTTTAACAGACAACAAATTACTTGTGAAACTTGGCATATATAGAGCCTTAGACTCTTTATCAAATAACCGCAAGTTTTCAATTCCTTTAACCGGTACTCTATCACCATTTGCAATCACAACATTTCCTAAGGCAGGTTTAATATTTCTAATCAGTTTAGAATCACAAATCATATGATGACTAGCTCCAGAATCAGCTATAAGCGGCTTATGATTACTTAAGGCATGATTAACAACATTATCATCGAAGGCATTATGAGAGGCAGTTTCACTAAGCGCATGATAACTAAAAGCAGTGATGGAGTTACCAGACTCCTTGAGTGCTTTGATGAGAGCATCAAGGTCGGATTTCTTCACATATTCAGTTGGAGCTGCTGTCTCCTCCTTCAAAGAGCTAGCCTTCTCCTGAACTCCACTAGGCCTGATCGCCATCTTTGCTCTTGGTTCCTTGCGGTATTTCTTCTCTCTCCACTTTCCTTGAGCTGAGTTTGGCTTCTAATGCGGATAGAGAATCCAGCATTTCTATTTGAGATGTCCAGGTTTCTTTCAATGATCGCAAATAAAGGAGTTTTTGTCATACTTGTAGCTACTCTTGTTAGCTACGGCGAGTTCTCCTTTGTTGGCAACAACAAGTTCACCACCTTTGCCTCCAAATAAACCAAGAGACCTTGCTCTTTCTGGATCTGAGCACAAAATTCATCAAGACTTGGGAGTTTATCAGCTCTGTGAATATGCTTGATCAGGTCGTTGTAGGCCGGGTTTAACACAAGAAAATGAGCAAACACTTTGTTCTGCTCTCTTCTCTCATTCAGAACAGCCGCATCAAGTGTTGCTGGTCTCAGCATCTCGAATTCAGCCCACAAAGATCTGAACTTTCCAAGGAACTTGTTGAACTCCATATCTTCTTGAGACAGGTTATTAATGACTCTCTTGAGTTCAAACACACGAGTAAGGTTGGATATATTGCCGAAGACATTCTTCAGTGTATCCCACAGCTCTTTAGCGTTCTCGCAGTATAAATAAGCTTCGAGAACTGAGACATCAAGATCTCCTTGAATGATGGCAAGAACAGCTTCGTATTCTTGAAACCATTTTGTTTCCTCAGCAAGAACCACCGCCTCGTCTTCTCCAGCTTTGTGGTCGACTTTGGACCTTTCAATGTGGCTCCATAACCCTCGACTACACAGCACAACTTTCGCCGTTCTAGACCATAAAAGATAGTTGTCTCCTCCTTTGAGAACAACCGGCAAAAGCACAGGCTTAGAATTTTCCATTTTTGCAAGAACAGGTGTGGATAAGGTTTATTACCCGCTGGACAATAGAAAATGAAAAGGGATTTTCTGGAAGAACAGGTGACAGATAAGAGCAAGCAACTAAGAATGATGAATAATGGCGAGATCTGAGAATGATATGAGAAGAAATGGTGAAGTAACCGTCGAGTAATAGAAAATTTCTGGGTTTGAAACAGAGAAAGAACGGAGATTGTGAAAGAAAGAAGAAGAGAATCAAATGTATTGGAGCTTATTGCTCTGATACCATGTAAGATTTATGCGGAATTGAAAGAGATTAAGAAGAGTTTAAAGAGATTTGTAAAGAGATTAGTGCGAGCCGGAGTGAGAATAAGAGAGTATGGAGAAAGAGATACTTCTCATTCCTTAACCTAAAAAGGTTCCTCTTTACAAACTATATAACGACATACAGAAAGAATAAACAATTGCTAGAGATTTTCTACAGCAACCTATGTTGAAAGTGATATCTCCAACGGTCATATTGGCTTAAGGAATACATGTGACTCTTGCTTCCCTTCCATCATTCAAACGGCTACAAGGGCTTCTGGAAGGTGTGACTTTGCCTTGATCTTTCTTGGTGGAGAAACAATCCTCATTCCATACTTGTTTCACACAAAATTTTCTACATGAGATGCATTATCTGTCTTATTGCATGCAATGAAATGAGCTATCTTTTAAAATCTATCTACTACAACAAATATAGAGTCCTTTCCTGTTCAAGTTCTAGGCAATCCAAGCAAAAAGTCCATAGAATTTTCAGGGTTTAGGTAAGGGAGGATATAAACCGTGAAGCTTAACCTTAGACTTAGTATATTTGCAAGTTGCACATCTTTTGCAGATTCTCTCCACATCTCGTTTCATGTGTGGCCGGTATAAGTGATCCTGCGTCACTTTCAAAGTCTTGGTAATACCAAAATGCCACATGAGACCTCCTCCATGTGCTTCTCTAACTAAAAGATCTCGAATATAACAGTTAGGAATACACATGCGGTTATCATAAAAGAGAAATCCATATTGTCTAATATAATGGTCCTTAGCAAATTTCTCAAATGATTAGTACTTCTCTCCAAAGTCAGAATCAGATGAATACATATGTTTAAGTTGCTCAAAATCCATAAGCTTAGCATCAAGAGTAGAGGTCGGGGAATACCTCTGAGACAAGGCATTGGCAACAATATTGTCCTTACCTTGTCTGTACTTGATGACATATGGAAATGTCTCTATGAACTCTACCCACCTTCTATGTCTTTTGTTGAGCTTTTGTTGGCCCTTCAAGTGTTTGAGAAATTTAAGATCTGTGTGTATGACAAATTCCTTTTGTCAAAGATAATGTTAACATGTTTGAATTGCTCGAACCAAATTTCTTGTCATATGAAGGATAATTTAGTGTGGTTCATCCAAGTTTCTCACTGAAGAATGATACCTACACCAAAAGCATCACACTCAATTGGCTTCTTTTCATGCATCAAAACAGCACCAATACCTACACCAAAAGCATCACACTCAATCTCAAATGTTTTAAGGAAATCAGGCAAGAGTAATAAATATGCATTGGTTAGTTTATCATTTAATGCTTGGAACGCCTTCTCTTGTGCCCGTTCCCACTTGAATCCTACATCTTTCTTGATAATCTCAGTGAGTGGAGCGGCTAAAGTGCTAAAGTCCTTCAAAAATCTCCTATAGAAACCAGATAGGCCGTCAAAGCTTCCTACTTCACCAACGGTTTTGGGACGTGGCCAATCTCTAATGGCCTTTACCTTCTCTTCATCTACTTTGATTCCATCTGCACTCACAACAAAACCTAGAAACACAAGATTATATGTGCAAAACGTGCATTTCTTGAAGTTAGCACACAATTGCTCCTTTCTAAGCACATCTAGGACAGACTTCAAATGCTAAACATGATCGTCTAGGTTCTTACTATAGATAAAGTTGTCATTAAAGTAAACTACTACAAAAACTCCTATGAATGCCCTAAGCACATGGTTAATCAATCTCATGAATGTACTAGGTGCATTTGTCAGCCCAAAAGCATAACTAACCACTCATATAGACCATGCTTAGTTTTAAAGGCGGTTTTTCATTCATCACCTTCATTCATCCTAATCTGTTGATATCCACTTTTAAGATCTATCTTAGAAAAGATGCTAGAACCATGCAATTCATCAAGCAAATCATATTATCTAGGAATAGGATGTATGTACTTAATCGATATGTTGTTGATTGCTCTACAATCAACACACATGTGCCAGCTCCCATCTTTCTTGGGCACAATTACAAGCTCCACAGCTACATGCTCTACAATAAAGGTTTAAGCCTGTGCTTACCTACAACAAAGAAAAACCGGCTTAACCATTTCAGCTTTAGAGACTCTTTCGGCAGAGTTTATTTCACCAAGTATATAAAACAGCAGAACACAAACTCACCTTATGGTAATCTCCTATGGGAGATGCGTATATGAGGAACGTGTACTCAGGTGCTGGAGCTACTCCAAGGATAGCGCCACTCCCTATTAGCAGAGGCCTTATATACGATGCTCCTTTACCCGGGAAAAGAACCTAAAACACCAAAAAAAAAACCATTAAACCCTTTACAAGCTTCTAAAGATAAGAGAAACCTATGATCAAGAATCATATCGATTGAAATAGAGAGTCACATTGGTCCATAGTCCATACCCATTTCTTGTTGGCACGCACAGTTTGCTTAACTGCTTTGACAAATTCCTCCACAGTAAGTGGTGTCATACAAAGCCTATCAGCACCTGTTTGCATAAGAAATTTTTTTTCGTCAGTCTGGAAAAGCCTAACCTGGTCCTCTTCTGTCCTGTAAGCTTTGAGACCTTCAAATAGTCCCTACAAAGCCAAACCAATATCAAAAAGTTTTTCTTGGTACTAAGCTGCTCTTTAGTACTTTTTTTCATCCACAAACTAATGGCCAAACGGAAGTAACCAACAGAACTTTGACTACACTTTTGAGGGCTTTGATAAAGAAACACTTGAAGGAATGAGATCTGAATTTGGCTCGGGCGGAGTTTGCTTACAATAATAGATCAATGAGTTACACTACAAGACGTTCACCTTTTGTGGTAGTGTACGGTCTGAATCCTCTTACTTCTCTTGATCTAGTTCTTTTACCTTGTGAGATCAAAGCAAACTAGAAGCAGTAGAAGGTGTTAAGACAATAAAGAAGCTTCATGAGAACGTTCATGCTGAGATTGAGAAGGCTAATGAGAAGTGCAAGAAGAAAGCTAACAAAAACTGGCGTGCTAAGTCCTTTGTACCAAGAGATATGGTCTGGTTGCACTTGAGAAAATAGAGGTTTCCAAGCAAGTGCAAGTCTAAAATCATGCCGAGATCAGAAGGTGATATAAGATTGGAATAAAACCAAGTCTTATAATCACAAGGTTGTCAAAGAAAACAAGCTTTTTTGGCGGAAGGTGGAATAGATGGTAAAAATGGGGTGATTATGGGATTATTGACTCATGAAATCTATTGATGATAGACTCTCTCTATCAAGTGATCGAACAAACTACTTGAATCACACAAATAGTTTAATCCGTGAACCACTGATAACACCTGATTTTGACCGCTTTCATGGATCATTTTCAAAATTTTATGCAGGTTTTTTCACTCAGTTTTAAAGGTCTTATAAGTGTTTTCCATGTTTCCGAGTTTTAGAAAGCTTCTCAGGAAACTTGGAGTTTTGGAGTGCATTTTGGAGCAAAAGTACACTTTTGGATAAATTCAGGCCGTCAGAAGTTTGGCAACCAAAGAAGACCTTCTCACCGTCTGATCATCCCCAATTTGGAGAAATTATAGAGGAGACAACCAGCTTCCAACACACTTGGAATCAATGCAATCCAATGGTTAGATCTCCAGATATCATCAATGCACTGAAGGCCAATTAACACAGTTCAGTCAAGGACAGAAGCTTTCACCCGCGGCCAAGCTTCTCCCACCGCGGCTCAGCCTCCTTCACCCCGGTGAACCTATGTACGAACCTCAGAAGCCCAACTAATTCCCAAGACACTTCCTGCACTCATTTTACAAGCCCTAGACGCCCAAACTTGAGGAAACACTATAAATACTCCTTTTGAGGTCTTTTGTAAATGAACCTCTTTCTTCTCTTTAAGAGAGAACTCATTTGTAGTTTTAGGTTTTACTTTTATGCATCTGTAGAAGCTTTTCATCACCATACATTGTCTTCAATAAGAGAAGTTTTTCTGCAACTTTTGTTTCTTTACTTTACTGTTTACTAGTTCTTAAACCGATGATGATGTCTAACTCAGCCATGTCTGAGTAGTCACCGAGTTGGGTAAAGGGACCATCAAAGGGGATCCCATGTTTGAATGACATCTAGGTTTTTAGGTAAAAGGATTTCGATTTTAACATGATTTTCCCATTTATCCAAATCTCAAAGCGGTAAACTCTGGATTGATCACCCAGTGATGTAGGCATGAAGCTGATGACTGCTGAATGGATCGATGGAGAAGCTTTAGTTGGACTGAGGTCACTCCCTAAAGCATCAAAGAGATGGTTTGCGAAAGGTAGATGATGGAGACTCTTCAACTGGACTGAGGTCACTCTTTGAAGAAACGAATATATGGAAGGAAATAGATGGAATGAGAGACACCACACTTATCTGCGCAAGGATCAATGATACGTCTAAGCACTCAGATCTTCAAGGATTCTCACACAAGAAAAAAGAGGCGACACTTCTTTCACAGAAGAGAAAGAGAAGAAACTCTCGTTTTATTTCATACTAGGCTAAAAGATACATAGCCGAGAAGGGACTTATATAGAGGTCAGGCGGCTGGGGACCTTCTAGGGTCAATTGTAATACAGACTCTTGAAATTTGAATTATAAGCTAAAACAGACTCGCTGGGACTTAAAAGAAAATAAGGACAATACTCTTAAGACTCTAACGGTCACATTCCTGCAAAACAGAAGGAACCATTATTTATTCAAAGGATAAATAATCTAATTGCATACCTTAGATAATGTGAGAGTTCCTTGGATGATCTAGATGATTCATTCGGCTTATGATATGATGAACAATAATGTGTTGCGAAGACCTTGAAGAACCGGTATACATAGTGTATTTGGGGACATGAGTTGCTCTTGAATGTCTTCTCCTTGTATCTCTTGAATAAGATCAGATTCTTGAAGTCCCTCAGTCTCCATTAGTGTGATAAGATTTTCCACAGACTTGTTGAATTTTTCCCTAAGACGCTTGGTGCCCGATCTTGTTCTTGGAGCTTGATTCAAAGTTGGAATATTGCCATCTTCTTCTTCGGTCTCAAGTGAGGCAGTCTCGATGTCCTCATCATCTCCTCCCTCTTGAGTAGGTTCTGTCCTCAGAACTGGTTCATCTGCATGAAAAGCGGACAGATCAGTAATATTGAAAGTAAGAGATACAGTGAACTTACCTTGAAGCTCTAGCTTGTAGGCGTTATCGTTGATCTTTTCTAGCACACGAAAGGGACCATCTCCTTGCGGCAAGAGCTTAGACTTCCTTTGATTTGGGAACCTCTCATGCCTCATGTGCAACCACACCCAATCTCACGGCTCAAATTTCATTTCCTTGCAATGTTTGTCAGCGTATCTTTTGTTTTGCTCTTTCTTCTTTGCGAGATTGTCTTTGACTTTCTGGTGAATCTTTTTTACATGTTCTGCTCGGGTTTCACCTTCCTTAGACATAACAGTTTGAGGCAAAGGCAAAAGATCCATTGGAGTAGTGGGAACAAATCCATAAACTACTTCAAAAGGTGAAAGTTTAGTACCCGAATGCTTAGCATGATTATAAGAAAATTCAATGAAAGGTAAGCAATACAACCAAAACTTTAGATTCTTACCGACCGTGGCTCTCAACAAGGTTGATACAGTCCGGTTTACTACCTCAGTTTTGCTGTCGGTTTAAGGGTGACAAGTGGTTGAGAAGAGCAGCTTCGTTCCAAGTTTCCTCCACAGAGTTTTCCAGAAATGGCTCAGAAACTTAGTGTCACGGTCTGAGACAATAGTCCTTGGTATCCCATGTAAGCGTACTACTTCTTTGAAGAAGAGATCAGTGGTTTGAGTGCCGTCATTAGTCTTTTAGCATGGAATAAAGTGAGCCATTTTTGAGAATCAGTCCACCACCACAAATATAGAATACTTGTTGTTGATCTTGGGTAATCCTAACACAAAATCCATAGAGATATTTACCCACGGTAGGTTAGACATTGGCAAAGGCATATAAAAACCATGTGGATGTGACCTGGATTTTGCCTTCAAGCAGGTAATGCACTTTGCACAGAATCTTTCCACATCTCTTCTCAAATGCGGCCAGTAGAAATGTTCCGTAAGGACGCTCAGTGTCTTATCTCAGCCAAAGTGTCCCATGAGACCTCCTCCATGAGCCTCTCCGATAAACAACTCTGTCATTGATACCTGAGGAATACAAAGCCGTCTCTAAACAAGAATCCATTGTGTTGATAGAACATACCCGAGGCAGCTTTGCTGGTTTCCTTAAACACATCTTGAAAATCGGGATCCGCTTCATATGACTCTCTTTTGTGATCGAACCCCATGATCTTAGCTTCCATTGTGCTGATGAGAGCATATCTTCTTGAAAAAGCATCGGCCATAATGTTTTCTTTTCCTTTCTTGTATTTGATCACATACAGAAAAGTTTCTACAAACTCAAGTCATTTAGCATGTCCTTTCTTGAGCTTAGTTTGTCCTCTAAGGTGCTTGAGAGTCTCATGATCTGTATGGATAACAAATTCTTTCGATAATAGATAATGTTGCCAAGTTTCAAGAGACCTTACCAGAGCATAGAGTTCTTTGTCGTAGGTGGGGTAATTGAGGAAAGCTCCATTCCGTTTCTCACTGAAATACATGATTGGTTTTCCTCCTTGCACAAGAACAGCTCCAATTCCTGTTCTAGACGCATCACATTCAATTTCAAAAGTTTTATCAAAGTTAGGAAGTACCAATACTGGTGTGTGAGTGAGGCGGTCTTTGAGCTTGTAAAGGCCCTCTTGCGCGGGTCCCCATTTAAACTCCACATTCTTCTTGATGATGGAAGTGAGAGGTGCAGCAACTGTGTTAAAATCCTTCACAAACCTTCTATAAAAGCTTGCTAACCCATGGAAACTCCTCACATGTCCAATTGTTTTTGGGGTCGGCCATTCTTGAATTGCCTTGATATTTTCTTCATCAACTTTTAAACCCTGAGAACTTACAACAAATCCTAAAAAGACAACTTGATCAGTGCAGAAAGTACATTTTTTAAGGTTAGCATATAGATTTTCTGCCTTAAGCGTCTCTAGAACCTGTTCAAGGTGTTGTAAATGCTCCTGAAGAGTGGAACTATAGATCCAGATATCATCAAAATAAACGACAACAATCTTACAGATAAAAGATCTAAGGAGGTGTTTCATGAGCCTCATGAAGGTTCTAGGAGCGTTTGTAAGGCCAAACGGCATGACAAGCCATTCGTACAGCCCTTGTTTAGTTTTGAAAGCCGTCTTCCATTCATCTCCCTCCTTCATTCTTACCTGATGATATCCACTTCTCAAATAAATCTTGGAAAACATTGTAGCTCACTAAGCTCATCCAACATATCATCAAGTCTGATGAGGCCATTCAAGCTGAACCAGACTTAACCGAGCCGCAACTACAAGATGTGGAAGTACCAATCATTCATCAAGGGCCAATAACAAGACAAAGAGCAAAGGTCCTTCAGCACAAGTACAACCAAAGCATGTTACAAGCCATATCTCAAGTGGATCAAACAAGGCCGCAAGAAGACCAAGAAAATGAGCCGCATAATGAAGCCCATCAACAACAAGCTTGGACTGGATTACTTGAAGAATGCCAAGAGCTAGCAAACGGCCCAGCTTCAAAGAATCAAGATGTCTGGCCCCTTTTGCCAAATCAAGCCCAAGTCTTCATGCTGACCATCTCGCCAATGCACCAAGACACTTAGGAGGGAAGATTCAAACTCGGTCAAAGCCACACATGTCTCAGCCACCAAATAAGGTAAGTGTTCAATCAAATTTCAATTCTTTGACTAATGAGTTTCTCTTGTCTTTGGTCTTATGCAGAGATAATTTAGTTAGTCTTTTATTTCCTTTTTTTTGAGTCCTTTAATTTAGCATTTTTAATTTACAAGTCCTGTTGTTTTGAGTCTTTACTTTTAAAAGTCCTGTTGTTTTGAGTCTTTTTATTTCTTTGAGTCTAAGCTGCTAGGACCATTATATAAGGTCCCATTACAGTCTTGTAATTTTTTCACCTTTGATATCAATAAAAATCAAACTTTCTTCAAACCAGTTTTCTTTGAGAGAAACTTGTTTAACCCTTTGCTCTAGTTGAGACCAGTACCTCCTAGATCAAAGTTCTCGTGTTTTATCACAAGTCTTACACAACTTGTGTGGTGCACATCGATCCACCTTTGTCACTTAGCCATTTACATCGATCCAATTGTCTAGAGTTGCTCATTCACTTGGATCACCCCTTGGCCACCGATCAAAGCTTTGCTTCCGAGATAATATAAGCCCTTGACAGCTTGGTGCTTGTATCATTTTTGGTATCAGAGCTGAAGTTCCTTCAGCCCAGGTTTTATCTATCCATTTACATCTTTTCATTTCTATTTAATCATTTGCTTCTTGTCATATTCATTTTGTTAAAAAAAAAAAAATCATCTTTCATTATCGTTTCATCCAGTTTCATTTGTCATATTCATTCTGTTAAAAAAAAAAAGAACTCATCATAACATCTCATTCTCGTTGCACTTAACTTCATTATTCATCACAAATCATTGTTCATTGTTCTAAGTTTCTGCATCAAAGAAAAGTCAAAAAAAAATTAGTCCTGAATTGTTGTGTCGATTTCCAAGTTTAGGTGCATCAAGTCAGACTTTCCTTATTTATTTCAATCACGTTTAAATTCATTCTCTTGCTAAGTTGTTAATTATTTAGACAGCACCAATTTCCTTATTTGTTTAGTTGTCATTCCAAGTTAACAAAAAAAAAGAAGAGAAAAGCATATTTACATTTTTTAGAATTTCCAAACTTACCATATTTGTGTCTCCTTATTTCTTGATCGAGACTAAACACTTTTTCTCTTGTGTTTTTGTTTTGCGAGAAACAAATTCCATAAGCAAGTATGGGAGAGGAGAGCAGCAATGCACAAGACCCTCTTCACCAATTAATAATCTCCATGAGAGACGAGATCAAAGCATTGAGGCAAGACTTTGGAGATAGACTTAGCCGTGTGGAGCAAGCACCGAGGGTAACTCTACAACCAACTCGCCATATTGGAGGATTAGGAACCGGCCCCAACACCACTCAGAACACCGGAACCAATCCAAGGCACAACGGAGTGCGCATCAACGAACCACACATGACCGAAGACGACTCTTCTCAAGATGAAGAACCAAACCCTAGGCATCAAAGACACCGCGGGCAAAGGCAACGTGTGCCACAAGACGATTATGGAGATGCTGATGACGAAGAGTATACACCTTACTCTAGACAGAACCAGAACCACATCAAGCTGACCGCACCTAATTTTGCTGGAAAAGTTGATCCGGAGGCTTATCTAGATTGGGAGAAGAGGATGGATCACATCTTCGACTATTACAATCAACCTGGTCCAAAGAGAGTAGCACTAGCAGTGGCTCAGCTCACCGACGGTGCACTTACATGGTGGGACAGAGAAGTATCAGACCGAAAGAGAAGCCGCTTGAGAGCTATTGATACATGGGTCGACATGAAAGACCTAATGAGGCAAAGGTATGTCCCTCCTCATTTTTACCGAGACTTACAGCGTCGTTTTCGAACTCTTAAACAGGGAACCAGGACCGTAGAAGAATACTATGAGGAGTTTGAGCGCTTGAGGAACCGATTGGAGCTCAATGATGATGAAGAAGCTCTAATGGCGCATTTCCTTGATGGCTTACAAGAGAGGATCAGCCGCAAAGTGGAGAGACAGGTATATCAAGACTTCAAAGATCTTTTCCATTTGTCTATACAGGCAGAACAACACATCAAGAAGAAGATCTCCAATACTAGAAGCAAGCCGCAAACCACTTGGAACACCAACTTCAACAAACCACTCGACAAAGGCAAGAGTGTGGAAATTGATTCACGTTTCAAAGGCAAGGCGGTTGAAACAAGCAAAGACACCAGACCAGAGGCAGGTAAGACTAATAACCCTCAGCGTGCAAGAGATATTACTTGTTTCAAATGCAGGGGAAGAGGTCATATGTCTCGCGAGTGTCCAAACAATCGAGTGATGCTCATGACCGAGGCTGGGGACTATGAGTCACATGATGAAGCTGATGTTCAAGAAGATCAAGACGATGAGTATGGTGACATAGCTTATCCAGACACAGGAGAGCTCCTTGTCACTATACGTGTATTAAGTGTAATGGTGGAGCCAGCCGAGACCATACAAAGAGAGAACATCTTTCACAGCCGTTGCACTATAAAGGGGAAGGTATGTAATCTTATTATTGATGGTGGGTCTTGTACTAATGTTGCAAGTGCTCACATGGTTGATAAGCTAGGCCTTGAGAGAACTAAGCATCCACGGCATTATAGGCTGAGATGGCTCGATGATAAGGTAGAGCTTAAGATTACCGATCAAGTCACCATTCCATTTAGCATAGGAAAATATCAAGATCAAGTTGTATGCGATGTAGTTCCTATGCAAGCTGGTCATTTATTGTTAGGTAGGCCATGGCAATTTGATAGAGAAACTAAGCATGATGGTAGGACTAATATGTATACTCTTATGCATAACAAAAGAAAAGTTAGTTTAGCACCTCTTACACCATCACAAGTGCATGAACTACAAATGCAAATGCTTAAAGAAAAAGAAAGTATCTCTAAGTCAAATTTTCTTGTTCAGCCTAGCTATGTTAGAAAAGTTTTTGCTGCTAAACACACAATGCTACTAATGATCTTTAAGGAGCTTTTGAGTGCAGGTTTAGGTGGACTTGAACTACCACCAGAGATCACTGATTTACTTGACAGGTTTAAAGATGTGTTCCCTGAAGAAATGCCTGAAGGATTGCCACCAATTCGAGGCATAGAGCACCAAATAGACTTCATACCGGGAGCAGCTTTACCAAACAAACCGGCTTACCGAATGAGCCCTGAGGAGTCCAAGGAGTTGGAGAGGCAAGTCAAGGAGCTGTTAGACAAAGGACAAAGGATAATAGCCAAAGATCAAGCACAAAGACTCTATATTTGTGGTGGTGGACAGATTCTCCAAGATGGCACATTTTATACCTTGTGCAAAGGTTAATGATGCATCTCAAACGGCGGATCTATTCTTCAAGGAGGTTGTGCGTTTACATGGAGTGCCAAGAACCATTGTATCTGACCGAGATAGCAAGTTCTTGAGCCACTTTTGGAGAACCTTGTGGAAGAAGCTTGGCACTAAACTTTTGTTCTCTACTACTTGTCATCCCCAAACAGATGGCCAAACTGAGGTGGTGAACAGAACCTTATCTACATTGTTAAGGGCCACTCTTGGAAGAAACATGAAGAACTGGTTGGAGTGCATACCCTTCATCGAATTCGCCTACAACAGAGCTCAGCATTCAGCTACAAAGATGTCTCCATTCGAAATAGTCTATGGATTCAACCCCAAGACCCCAATGGAATTCACACCACTACCACCAGCTGAAGCCGTGAGCTTAGATGGAGAAAGAAGAGCTGATTTTATAAAGAAACTACATCAAAAGGCAAAGGAGAACTTGGAGAAGAGAACTAAGCAATATGTGAAGCATGCCAACAAAGGACGCAAGGAAGTGGTGTTCGAACCAGGAGATTGGGTATGGCTACACATGAGGCATGAGAGATTCCCAAACCAAAGGAGTTCAAAGCTAGCACCAAGAGGAGATGGACCTTTCAAGATACTAGAGAAGATCAACAACAACGCATACAGACTTGAATTTCCAGGTGAGTTTAATGTGTCCTCAACTTTCAATGTAACTGATCTTGCTCCATATCTTGCAGATGATCCAGTTTTGAGGTCAAAACCTCTTGAAGAGGGAGGGAATGATGAGGCCATTCAAGCTGAACCAGACTTAACCGAGCCGCAACTACAAGATGTGGAAGTACCAATCATTCATCAAGGGCCAATAACAAGACAAAGAGCAAAGGTCCTTCAGCACAAGTACAACCAAAGCATGTTACAAGCCATATCTCAAGTGGATCAAACAAGGCCGCAAGAAGACCAAGAAAATGAGCCGCATAATGAAGCCCATCAACAACAAGCTTGGACTGGATTACTTGAAGAATGCCAAGAGCTAGCAAACGGCCCAGCTTCAAAGAATCAAGATGTCTGGCCCCTTTTGCCAAATCAAGCCCAAGTCTTCATGCTGACCATCTCGCCAATGCACCAAGACACTTAGGAGGGAAGATTCAAACTCG
Source organism: Eutrema salsugineum (assembly GCF_000478725.1). NCBI lineage: Eukaryota > Viridiplantae > Streptophyta > Magnoliopsida > Brassicales > Brassicaceae > Eutrema > Eutrema salsugineum. The sequence goes on along the minus strand of NW_006256909.1, from coordinate 20,740,809 downwards.
GTCAAAGCCACACATGTCTCAGCCACCAAATAAGGTAAGTGTTCAATCAAATTTCAATTCTTTGACTAATGAGTTTCTCTTGTCTTTGGTCTTATGCAGAGATAATTTAGTTAGTCTTTTATTTCCTTTTTTTTGAGTCCTTTAATTTAGCATTTTTAATTTACAAGTCATGTTGTTTTGAGTCTTTACTTTTAAAAGTCCTGTTGTTTTGAGTCTTTTTATTTCTTTGAGTCTAAGCTGCTAGGACCATTATATAAGGTCCCATTACAGCCTTGTAATTTTTTCACCTTTGATATCAATAAAAATCAAACTTTCTTCAAACCAGTTTTCTTTGAGAGAAACTTGTTTAACCCTTTGCTCTAGTTGAGACCAGTACCTCCTAGATCAAAGTTCTCGTGTTTTATCACAAGTCTTACACAACTTGTGTGGTGCACATCGATCCACCTTTGTCACTTAGCCATTTACATCGATCCAATTGTCTAGAGTTGCTCATTCACTTGGATCACCCCTTGGCCACCGATCAAAGCTTTGCTTCCGAGATAATATAAGCCCTTGACAGCTTGGTGCTTGTATCAAAGTCTAGGTATCGAATACCTATATTTGACGGTGATATTGTTGATAGCACGGAAATCAACACACATTCTCCAAGATTTGTCTTTCATGAGGAGAACTGGGACAGCACACGGACTTAGGCTTTCACGGACTTAGGCTTTCACGGATATAGCCCTTGGACATCAATTCCTGTACTTGATTATCCTACTCTTTAGATTCTTCCGGGTTTACCTTGTAAGTGGCTCGATTCGGCAATGGTGCTCCCGGGACTAGATCAATCTGATGCTCTATCCCTCTGATCGGTGGTAACCCTGGGGGGAATTCTTCTGGGAAAACATCAGGAAACTTATCAAGAAGTTGTTTGACACCGCTAGGCAACTCTTGACTTTCTTGCCCTGAAAGCAAACATTCTTTTAAAACCATTAGTAGCACATGTTCTTTCATTCCAATAGATCTAAGAACAGTAGAAGGTGTCACATAAAGGTTAGTTTTGCTCTTCTGAACTCCTTTAGACATCGCCTTATGCATTTCATGTACTTCTTGTGGGGTAAAAGGAGCGAGACTATTCTTTTTGTTGTTGTGCACAAAGGTGTAGTAGTTGGTACGGCCATTATGCATCGTTTCTTTATCAAACTGCCATGGTCGACCGAGAAGCAGGTTCCAAGCTTTCATAGGGACCACATCACAGGTTAGTTGATCCGCATATTTGCCCATGTTAAACGGCACTGTGACTTGCTCTGCAATATTGAACTTGGTTTCATCATTGAGCCACTTGAGTCGATATGGTTTGGGATGTCTTGTCTTTGGAAAACCTTGCTTATTAACCAGATACTTGCTAGCCACATTAGTACAAGATCCTCCATCAATAATGAAACTACATACCTTGGAGTTAACACTGCATCGAGAGTGAAAGATGTTTTCTCTTTGAATGATTTCTGGCTCAAAAATTACACTGAGAGCTCTCCTAACGACCAATAACTCTCCCGGCTCAGGATAATTGACAATGTCTTCCGCTGAATATCCTGGTTCCAACTCTTCTTCGTCTTGAGATTCATATTCCCCGTTAGCCTTGATGATCATTACTCGCTGGTTTGGACAGTCCCTTGCGCAATGTCCTTTTCCCTGACATTTAAAACATGTTATATCGCGAGTTCTTTGAGTTGGGTTCTTACCTGGTTCAGGCTTGGTAAGCTTAGAAGACTCTGGTGCGGTTCTTCTGTACTTGGGATCTAATTCAGTAGATTTCCCCTTGTCGAGTACTTTTGATGAGGGCTGACTCCAAGTTGATTTCTCCTTGTTTGCAGTGAACGTCTTTCGTCTAATGTGTTGCTAGGCTTGGATGGCTAGATGTAACAGTTCTGTTATATCATGATAAGTTTGTCTTTCGAGTTTTCTAGCGATCCGATCTTGGAGACCATCTAGAAATTGCGCCATCAAAATCTCCTCCGAGTCTTCAGAATCTAGCCTGTTTCTAAGAGTTTCAAACTTGTGAAAATATTCTTCAACAGATTTAGACCCTTGGACTAATTTTCGAAATTTCTTTTGTAACTCCCTGTAATAATATGGAGGAATGTATCTCTTCCTCATAGTGAACCTCATTTCTTCCCAGATGGTAATTTGCCCATGTTGATGCCTTCTTCTTTCGGCCACTTCTCAATCCCACCAAGCTAAGGCACTCTCGGTGAGTTGGGCTGCGACTAAGGCCACTTTTCTCTGCTCTGAGTGATTATAATCCTAGAAAATATACTCCATACGCCTCTCCCAATCAAGGTAGGCGTCAGGGTTAACCTTCCCAGCAAAGTATAGTGCTGTGAGCTTCACATCAGTATTAGCATGCCGAGCATCTTCATTTCTGCCTTGATGACGATTAGGCTGTCTCCTACGCCCTGGATCAGGATCTGGTGGATCTGCTTCATCGTCAGACTCCTCAGATTCTTCTAGATTTACTCTTGGTGCGTTAACATTTCTAATAGGCGCTCTCTGCACCGGTGGGGGCTGTTCAAGGCGAGCTAGTCGACCTTCAAATGCTTGGAACTGGTTCTGGAGTTGTGTTTGAATATTGGCAAACATCTCGGCTAGGTTAGGTACTCCCGCCTCTCCCATATTCTGTAATCTGCACACACTCGGAACAAAAAGAATTTGAAGAGACAAAACCAAGGGCTTGGTTGAAAAGTCGATATAGAAAGAAGTAGAAAAGACAAAATGAGTTGAGTCGAGTAGTTCAAAAGTGAAATGGTTAAAACACTAGATCGGGGCAGTTGGAAATGCAAACATGACAGATATATGATGGATCTAACAAGATGAGGCAACAAACTTGACACAAAAACTCTTTATGGGTTTCTCTTTAAGATCTAAAGATGGAAAGTGACTAAAACAGAAAAGCAACAACACAACCTGCTTTTAGGAGCCGATTCGGCTCTGATACCAGATGATGTAGGCATTAAGCTGATGACTACTGAATGGATCGATGGAGAAGCTTTAGTTGGACTGAGGTCACTCCCCAAAGCATCAAAGAGATGGTTTGCGAAAGGTAGAGGATGGAGACTCTTCAACTGGACTGACATCACTCTTTGAAGAATCGAATATATGGAAGGAAATAGATGGAATGAGATGCGCCACACTGATCTGAGGAAGGATCAATGATAAGTCTAAGCACTAAGATCTTCAAGGATTCTCACACAAGAAGAAAGAGGCGACACTTCTTTCACAGAAGAGAAAGAGAAGAAACTCTCGTTTTATTTCATATTAGGTTAAAAGATACATAGCCGAGAAGGGACTTATATAGACGTCCAGTGGCTGGGGACCTGCTAGGGTCATATGTAATACAGACTCTTGAAATTTGAATTGCAAACTAAAACAGACTCGCTGGGACTTAAAAGAAAATAAGGACAATACTCTTAAGACTCTAACGGTCACATTCCTGCAAAACAGAAAGAACCATTATTTATTCAAAGGAGAAATAATCTAATTGCATACCTTAGATATTGTGAGAGTTCCTTGTATGATCTAGATGATTCATTCGGCTTCTGATATGATGAACAATGATGTGTTGCGAAGACCTTGAAGAACCGGCATTCATAGTGTAGTTGGGAACATGAGTTGCTCTTGAATGTCTTCTCCTTGTATCTCTTGAATAAGATCAGATTCTTGAAGTCCCTCAGTCTCCATTAGTGTGATAAGATTTTCCACAGACTTGTTAAACTTCTCCCTAAGATGCTTGGTGCCCGATCTTGTTGTTGGAGCTTGATTCATAGTTGGAATATTGCCATCTTCTTCTTCGGTCTCAAGTGAGGCAGTCTCGATGTCCTTATCACCCAGAGTCCGATCCTAGATTAAATCCGAGTCACGAGAGTGTTGTATCTAGGTTGCCTGAACTAGATCTAATGGACGTCACCGTCGTAGGAGACAAATGCTACCTACAGAGGAAACGTAAGCCGAGATGGATTCTGATCTGAAATACATGATCTTGTTCTGGCATGAGAGCGAGAGTTAATTGCCATGAACAAGTGATTAGATGATTAGGGTGACAAGAGTTGGCTAATCTTACAAGTGTCTATCCTCGTTATAAAGTCATAGAAAATCCTTACCGAAATTCCCGTGTTTTAGAACATGAACCCTAATCCCAACGCCGTTTTCCATATAATTTTCAACCGATTTTTATTTCAAGCTTTTAATTGTCTGCTTAGTTAGATTTAGTGACAAACCAAAACTCCCTTTATTCGTTTAGGTCTACGATTATTTTTAGCATCAGTTAGAAGTCCTCAACACACAAATCTCTATGGATTCGATCCCTATGAACTACTGCATTTGCTGTATACTTGCAGCTTGTTTAGGGTAAAACTTTTGTTGCCCACTGCACCCATATCAATCACACACAATATTCAAAAGAAACAACTCTTGCAAAGAACTCTCTTTGAAGAAAAAATAAAATGATTTATTACTTTTAGATTGAATGGTGATTTGTAGAAATGATATAATGAGCTTTATATAGAGCTCTCACAACGTTCTAAAGTCTACAAAGAAGAAGATAAATCTTAGCAATAAAAGAATATAGTCGTTGGAGCTATTATGAAGAGAATCGGCCAAAGTATAGGAAGTGATGTAACCTTTGTATCTGGAAGGTTTAAGGGGTTAGGTTAGCTTCTCTGGAACATTTTTTTCATCATAAAACATGTCCAAGTCGTAGCATTCAAGAGAAAAGAGTCGTTGGTGAGTTATTCTTCCAAGTGTGAATGCGTCCGGAAAATGAAAGTATACAAACATGAGGATCCGCCTGATCCTGTGGTTTCTGGAGCATGGTAAGACGTTTGTACACTCCAATACATGTCTAAGAAACTGCTCTGGTCGCCAAACTCGGGTTTGTAAGAGATTGAACCGGTCGGTCTTCATACTTTCCATAGGCTCCAGTTGGCTTAATTGAGAATTCAATTGGATTCGCCTGATCCAATGCGTTTTGGTGCACCTTAGGATGTTGTGGAAAGCTTCTATAAATAACTCAGAGTCTCCTGGGCACCAATGATATGTTTGAAGTCTCCAAAACCATGAAGGTTCCAAATAAGGCAAGCCGAGAATTTTCTGGTTTAGAATTTGAATAACTTTCCAACCAAATCCGGTCTCGGTATGATTCTAATTCTCCTGGATTCTTTGATGAATACATAATCTATAGCAAGCCGGTTCATAGCTTGATTCGTCCTGGTTTGGTCGGAATCCTTTGATCAAGGCACATATGTCCAAATCGGGTAGGTTGGAAATCACCCTGTTTGTAAACTTACTAACTTTTATGTCTGAACTCCAATTGGACTGATTCAGATTCTCCGCGTGCCTATGCTGGATCCATATTGCATAGAAATTCGTTTCATGTATTAAATCATTCTAGACTGGTTGGAGTGCTTTAATAAGTAGTCGTATGTCTCCATCGGATCCTTTGAAGATCTGCGTGTTTGTATCTTCAGTATCTTCTTCATGTGGAAAGCTTTTGAGATAATTCTTCTTCGTGGTATGCTCTAGACGAGATGAGTAAATATCCCAAATGTTTGTTGAGCTGGAACGGTCAGTATTGGTCTTCATTTGAGCTGAACAAAGCTTGCATGTCTTTTTAGCTCATCTTGGCTCCATGTTCTCCTCTCTTCGTTTCTTGATTTCTTGCTACTTGTCTTATGATGATTTGATGTCCACATCAGAAGGTCCTTTCCGGTACTTGAGAAGTTTGGTCAAAATGATTATAAACTTGAACTTCCAGGTGACTATGGAGTTTTAGCTACTTTCAATGTGAGGGATCTTTCTCCATACTTTAAGGACGAAGAGTTGCTGGATTTTAGGTCAAATCCTTTTGAACCCAGAGGAACTTATGTGGGAGCATGTGAGCAAGAGAATGTTAAACCAAAAGGAGAAGACATGCAGAATGGACTGGCTGTTACTATAGTAACAGCCAGTCCATCCAAGCATCTAAAAACGTGGCTTCAAGTTTTTGGGCTTTATTTTTGTGGCCTTATTTTCCAAGTAGAGTTCAAGAGGCAAAAGAAGAAGTTCAAGAGGTCAACAAGAGCATATGAAAAGTCATTTTCTTCATCAGTCAAGACTACATTTATTTTAGTCAATTTATCTAGTTTTTATGCATCTAATAAATATTTTCTTGGTTTCCTAAGTAGTCTACATGCATTGTATCCTTTATGGACGAAAATTACTTATATTCTCTATATAAAGAAGCTTATTATCATGAATAAAATCAGATCTTTCAGTATTGAGAATTTGGAGTGTCTTTGTGACCCCTTGGTTATCTTTTGATCATTCTCCTTTATCCTTTGGTTTTGGGAGAGCCATTGGTGGTGTATTTAGAGTGTCATTATCATCTGGTGGTGGCAACTTTATCAAGGTGTGGTGGCTCGAGCGGGTTTCTTTAACAAATCTGGTGCGTTGGCTTTTCGGGTTGTGGTGATCTATCATGTATCTTTCTATCTATCCGGTTACTTTGTCAAGGCTTGTTCTAGTCTTGTTCTAGACTGTTTGAGGAACATTTGCAGCCCAAAGCACGCATTAACTTGGTGGAAAAGCTGTATTGTTTCAGTCTCATCTGTTCTTCACTCCGTTTGCATCCGTGTTACACATCAACTGACAATAGAGAGCCATTTCTGATTAAATACATAGGAATTCAATCAACAAATAATGAAGATAACGAAGACAGAATGAGCCATATTAGCTTGAGTCAGCTTACTTTATTGACCACCATTAAATCCTTCAATCCTAACCCACCTTTCTCTTTCGGTTAGAAAAAATCATGCTGATCTATCTTTGCTTTCTTGGGATTCAGCTCTGGCCACACCACAGAAAATTAGTTGCACAAAACTTGTCTATTTTATCAATGCAGGCTTTCGGAAATCGAAAAGCAGACATCTAGAAAGTAATCAACCCTTGAATAACAGAATCTATTGGAGTCGTCGTGCAAAGGATAGACTTCTAGTTGTCCAACAACGAATACAATTTCTGATTTTCTCCGATAAAGGTGTATAGTCATTAACTGTCATCCTCTTAGTGGGAAGCGGAAGACCAAGATAATGTACTGGTAGAAGTCCTGTATCAAAACGAAATTGTGTGAGTATATCGTCTCTTGTAGCTTGAGAAACACCTGCCATATACATTGTAGACTTCTCCATACTTATACCCAAACCAGAAACCTCAGTGAACTCATTGAACACTTGAAGAATACTCGTTATGGATCGCTCCTTCCCATCTGAATATATCATCAGCACAACAGAGGTGTGTAAGCTTTATGTTTTGACAATATGGATGATAACCAATCTTATTTTCCACTGTTGCTTTGTCTAGCATCTTTGAAAGCACATTCAAACATATTACAAATAAGTATGGGGATAAAGCATAGCCTTGTCTTAGACCTCTAGCACTTCGAAAGAATCCTGCAAGCTCGCCGTTTACTAGACAGCCCTATCTTAGACCTCTAGTAATTTGAAAGAATCCTGCAAGCTCGTTGTTTACTGGAAGCAAAAAGGAGGCTGTTGTGACACAAAGCTTAATCCAGTGGATGAACTTTTCTGGTATGTTTAAAGCTTGTAACGTAGATCAGAGAAAATGTCACTTTACTGAGTCAAAAGTCTTTGCTATGTGTATCTTTTTTCTGCACATCGGGTAGAGACTGTTTCTTTGTGATAATTTTTCTGTACATCAAAAGAAGATTCTTAACAACAGCTGACTGATTAGAAGTGATGAATTTTGGCAGAAGCTTTTTCAATCTTTTTATAAGCACCTTTGAAATCACTTTGTATAACACATTCCAACAAGAAATAGGTTTCTAGTCTTCCATCACCTTTGCCTCCTCTTTCTTAGGTATAAGCGCAAGAATAGTAGTGATTATTGTAGGACCAAAAATATTGAACACTACAAAAGAGCAATGGAAATAGGAGTTTTAGATAATAAACGTTAAGGAAAAGAGAAACGAGTGGAGGCGAGACTATGATCTCTTTCCTTAACTCTTTGAATCGCTTGTAGTGCGACAGGTTTCTTTGATCCAAGAGTCGCAGGATACAACCAAACTTATCCGTTTTCAACAGTACTAAGCAACACGGATCTAAACAAACTAGTTCTACTATAATCTCAGAAAAAGACTAACGAAAAATAAAGAAAGAGAGGGAGAGAGACTGTTGCGAAAATTTCTGAGAAGAGAATGAGAGGTGTAAGGTCTGAAAAATGAGAGAAGAGGTCATGTATATATAGCGGAGGAAGAGACTTGAGCAGTCTCCAAAAATCCCAAAAAATCCGCAAATCAACACGAATCACAGCCATAAATTTAGCGTAGTCAAAGGCGAAAATTCAGCAATCTGTGATTAATCACAATCTGTTACGTTTTTGTAGGGATAATGAATATCCAATATTCTTTTGACTGAATCAAAAACATAATACAGAAAGTCAACGAAGAAACGTTTACCACACGCTCATAAAAATATGGCTCAAAAAGAAACCCCGCCTTAGGCCCGAAGGCCCATTCGACCAACACGACCCACACCCGCGCCCGGCCCAGCCCAGCTTGGCTTGGCGGCGGCGGCGGCGAGCGCATGGGGCTTCCTCTTTTTGCTCTCACAGGTTATTCAAACATGTATGAAACAGCTCATAATATATACTAGAGAATTCTCCCTAAATGGTCGATGTGAGACAAATCCCATTTCCTCTTCACCCTTAATGGGCTTAAAATTTTGGCCCAACAGTCCCCCACATGAAGAGAAATGACTCTAAACATATGAAAACTCAACTGCCTCGATAGAACTTAACTCGACTAGACTAGACACGACTCTGACTAGACTAGACAGACTTTCAAGAGTATTCGAAAATGCAACTGTATCTGAGAGGTAGCATTTTTCAGCTCTGAACCAATCATTTTTAATATCTGTCGGGTTTACTCGGCCAGGAGGTGTACATGATGTCTTGAACCACCCAGTCTTTGATGTAAACCGAGACAACAATTATCTCGCAGCAACATTTTCTCGTAGAACTTGAGTTCTCTATTGTGTAAATTTTGACCTTGAACATTCTTGGTTTTATGAGTGGACTTGGAGAATATAGCCTTCCTTTCATTCTCCTAGAAACGGCCCCATTTCACACTCATTAGGTGATCTGCCATTAGTTTCGTTTTTAAGAAGTAACCTGTAATACTTCACGAATATCTCAAAACTATGGAATCATTAAAAGCTACAGCTTAACCTTTACACTCACAGGTAGCACTGTTTATCATCTTTAGGAACTGGGAACAAACATATTCTCACAGTGCTCACTTCTGAAGCTTGATTTCGTTTTTCCTTTGAACGTAGATCTTGGGATCTCCAGTCACATAGGTAGGGTTACCATCAGGCGTCACTTTTATCTATAGGCTTTAAACCCATTCCTCTTTATGATTTAACAACTTGATCCCGCGCCAGACTTTTCACAAACAGGTCTACTAGATTTTCAGCTGATTTGATGTAGTCTATCGTGAGTACACCAGTCGAGATCAAATGTCTAATGGTTTTATGTCGTCTTCTAATATGACAAGATTTACCATTTTATAGCTTATTCAGTGTCCGAGATATAGCCGACTGACTATCACAATGTACACGTAATGCGGGCACTGGCTTTTCCCACATCGGAATATCTTTCAAAAAATTCCGAAGCCACTCTGCTTCCTCTGCGGCTTTGTCTAGCGCTATAAACTCAGATTCCATGGTTGATCTGGCCAACAGAGTCTGTTTGGAAGATTTCCAGGATACTGCTGCACCACCTAGTGTAAAGACATATCCACTAGTTGATTTCGAATTCTTAGAATCTGAAATCCAGTTAGCATCACTATAGCCTTCTAAGACTGCTGGTTATTTACCATAGTGCAGCCTATAATTTTTGGTGTATCGAAGATAATTCAATACTCTAGTTATGGCCTTCCAGTGATTATGACCTGGATTACTTGTATAGCGACTAAGTACATTTACTGAATGCGCTAAGTCTGGTCTCGTACAGTTTGTTAAGTACTTAAGACTTCCGATCACCCTTGCATTTTCCACTTGTGACACTGGTTCACCCGAATTTTTTGTCAAGTGAATATGAGGGTCAGCTGGAGTTTTGGCAACTCCATTTGAGTAGTTCTTAAACCGCTCAAGAATTTTTTTCAGCATAATGTTCTTGGGACAAGATTATTCCATCCGAGTGTCTTATAATTCAAATTCCTAGAATCACATCGGCTAAACCCATGTCCTTCATTCCTAGTTCGATTGATCATGTCTTTATTGCTCCCAATAATGAGCATGTCATCAACGTATGAGCAGAGCAAAACATACCCGTGAGGAGTATTTTTGATGTATATATATTTATCACATTCGTTAATGCTGAAACCATTTGACATCATTACATTGTCAAATTTTTCATGCCATTTTTTTGGAGCTTGTTTAAGTCCATACAATGATTTAACAAGTCTACAGACTTTGTTTTCTTGTCCTGGGATAACAAAACCTTAGGTTGTTTCATGTAAATTTCCTCTTGTAAATCACCATTTAGAAATGCGGTTTTCACATCCATTTGATGGATTTCTAGATCTCTCAGTGCTGCAATTCCGATCAGCATTCTGATTGAAGCTATTCTCGTGACCGGAGAATATGTGTCAAAGAAATCTAGACCTTTTTTTGTCGAAATCCTTGCACTACAAGCCTAGCCTTGTACTTGTCTATTGATCCATCAGTTTTCTTTTGTTTTGAAAATCCATCTACACCCTAGAGCTTTAAAACCCTTGTTGTAGATCGGTTATCTCGTAAGTGTGATTCTGTCTAATTGAGTCCATCTCACTATTGACAGCTTCCTTCCAAAGAGGACCATCTGGCGTTGACATTGCTTCTGTAAATGTTCTTGGTTCATTTTCAGCCAGAAAAACTACTAAGAACTCAGAACCAAGTGTTTTTTCCTTACGAGTTCTTTTACTCCGTCTATGTTCTTTTTCTTTTTCCTCGTCATTAATAGCAGTGCTCGAAGTGCGTGCTTCATTTCCAGAAGTAGAGGCATCTCGTTGATCATGAGATCGTTTATTGCTTTCTTTATCCTTGCATGGAAACACATTTTCAAAAATGAAGCATTTTTTGAATCCATTATTGTACTCACATGAATATCTGGTATATCTGATTTATGTACCAGAAATCGATAGGCACTACTATCATGAGCATATCCAATGAAAATGCAATCTACCGTTTTAGGTCCAATTGTGACCTTTTTCGGAGGTGGAGCCGCAACTTTTGCCAGACACCCCCACACTTTTAAGTATTTATACGAAGGTACTCTACCTTTCCAAAGTTCATACGGAGTTTTTCCCGTAACTTTATGCGGTATTTTGTCCAGGATATAATTTGTGGTAAGCAAAGCTTCCCCCCACTTGTTTTGGGGTAACCCAGATTCCTGCAACATTGCATTCATCATTTCTTTTAGAGTTCTATTTTCGTTTTGTAACTCCATTAGACTCTGGTGAATAAGGAGCAGTAGTTTGATGAATGATGGCATGTTCCCTACAGAACGCATTAAAAGGTTCATCATATTCTCCTCCTCTATCACTTCGAACTTTTTTAATAGATTTATTAAGTTGGTTTTCCACTTCCAACTTATATTCTTGAATTTCTCCAAAGCTTCATTTTTACTGCTTCGTAGATATACATAACAGTATCTTGTGCAATCATCTATGAAGGTTACAAATTACTTCTTCCCACCTCTACTTTGCACATATTTTAAGTCACATAAATCAGTGTGAATTAAACTTAGAGGTTCAGTTGTTCTTTCCATGTTAGGTGATGGTGCTTTAGTGAGTTTAGCTTGAACACAAATCTCACATTTGTCTTTACTTATTTTGTGTTTAGGAATCATATTCATGTTCATCAATCTACTCATAGTTTTGAAGTTAACATGTCCTAAACGTTCATGCCATAAAGTAAAAGAGTCAGACAAATAAGCAACTGGTTTCTTATTCTCATTAATCTTAGAGGTGGAAGCCTCGGTTAAAACATCGCTGCGAATAACAGCTTCAACAAACATCTTAAAAAAACCATCAGAAACAAACCCTTTCCCCAGATACATCCCATTCTTGGATAGCACCAGCTTATCCGCATCTAACTTAATGGTAAATCCATGGTTACTCATAAGAGATCCAGAGATCAAATTCTTGCGCATGTCTGGCACATGGACCACGTTTGTCAGTGTGAGCTCACATCCAGAGTTAAGCTTCAGAACAACTTTCCCATAACCTTTAATCTTTGATGTTGCAGAGTTTCCCATAAAGAGTTTTTGGTCACTCTTATTCTTGGTGTAGGAAGAAAACATTAACCTGTCCAAACAAATGTGCCTGGTTGCACCTGTATCGAACCACCAAGTCTTGGGATGGCTCTCAGCAACATTTGCCTCAGTGATCATCCCGCACATGTCTGGATAGGCCATATTTGCTTCATTCTTCTTTCGAGCCTTTTTGCTGCGGCACTCAAAGGATTTGCGGCCTGTCTTGCCACAATTGTGACATGTTCCAGCGAATTTTTGTGAGCTTTCACCACCACTAAATTTCTTCTTTTTGAACTTCTGTGAGTTCTGTGGTGGTACTTTGCCCTTTCCTTCGTCTTGGTGTCCTTTGTTTTGGCGCCCTTTGTGTTGGTGTTCCACCACATTCGCATTGGGTGGGTTCGCGAATTTCCACACCTATTCCGATATTCTTTTGGTTTGTTGACTCCATACGGAGCTTCATGGTTAGATCTTCAAGACTCATCCACTTCTTCTTTAGTTTCAGATAGTTTTTGAAGATCGTCTAGTTAGGTCGAAGCTTCTCAATGATGCATGCGACCTGAAAGGTCTCACACAGTCTCATCCCCTCAGCATGGATTTCATGGAGTAGAGTTTGTACCTCTCCCACTTGATCCACTATTGGTCTGGAATCCACCATTTTGTAATCTAGAAATTTCGCCACAGCGTATTTATGAGATCCAGCATCTTCCATGCGATACTTCTTGTCTAGAGAATCCCATAGTTCTTTAGACGTCTCAACATTGCTATACACATTGAATAGTGCATCGGAAAGACAACTCTGAATGTATCCTTTGCACAAGAAGTCTCCGTGTTCCCATGCTAACTTGCTCGCAAGTGCATAAGCATCATCATTATGTGATGAGAGAATAGGTTTCTCTTCACGGGTGTACTTCTCCAGCTTAAGTGTGGCCAGGTAGAAGAACATCTTCTTATGTCACATCTTAAAGTTGCTGTCATCGAACTTGTCTGGAAGGACAGCTACTGGAGTTACAGCTGGCATCTGAACCGATTGATACTGTCCAGTGACCGCAGTTTGGACAGTAGCAGAGATCGGAGGTGGGATAACCACAGTCACTAGTGGGAAAGTCCCAAACTGGATCTGTTCAGTTCCAACAGTGGAAGTCTGATCAACTGAGGAGACATTGAGAGTTTCGTTTTCCATTTCTGAAAAGAAACACAATCCGCAGATTAGAAATGATTTTAAGAAGTATACAAAATTTTAAATATGATATGTATACTAATCACAATTTTCAGAACAGAAACAAAATTAACATATACAATTTTAAATATTAAATATTATAAATATCATATAATATCTATAAAATCCAACTCAAATGGCTATCAAATAAGATCGATGAGCACCACAACCATGTGTTTTTTATTTCAAACCTCCAATGAGAGTTCGATCACAGTTGGGTTACGATTAGAGGAGAGCAAATAAAAAAAACTTTTAAAGAAAATACTCGTATCCAATCCGTTCAATGTTTATAGAACAAGAACGGATTCAAAGAGTTAAGAGTGTAGAACCAAAACTATTGAACACTACGAAATAGCAATTGAAATACGAGTTTTAGAAAATAAACGTTAAGGAAAAGAGAAACGAGTGGAGGTGAGACTATGATCTCTTTCCTTAATTCTTTGAATCGACCGTAGTGCGACGGATTTCTGTGATCCAAGAGTCGCAGGATACAACCAAACTTATCCATTTTCAACAGCACTAAGAAACACGGATCTAAACGAACTAGTTCAACTATACTCTCGGAAAAAGACTTACGAAAAATAAAAAAAGAGAGGAGAGAGACTGTTGCGAAAATTTCTGAGAAGAGAATGAGAGGTGTAAGGTCTGAAAATGAGAGAAGAGGTCGTGTATATATAGCGGAGGAATAAACTTGAGCAGTCTCTAAAAATCCCAAAAAATTTGCAAGTCAACACGAATCACGACCATAAATTTAGCGTAGTCAAAGGCAAAAAATCAAGAATATGTGATTAATCACAATCTCTTACGTTTTTGTAGGGATAATGAATATCCAATATTCTTTTGACTGAATCAAAAACATAATACAGAAAGTCAACCTAAAAACATTGACCAGACGCTCATAAAAATATGGCCCAAAAAGAATACCCGCCTTAGGCCCATTCGACCAACACGACCGCGCCCGCGTCCGGCCCGACTTGGCTTGGCGGCGGCGACGGCGCGCGCGTGGGGCTTCCTCTTTTTTTCTCTCACATGTTATTCAAACATGTATGAAATAACTCTTAATATATACTAGAGCATTTCTCCCTAAATGGTCGATGTGGGACAAATCCCATTTCCTCTCTTCACCATTTTCTCTTCGTCCTTAATGGGCTTAAAATTTCAGCCCAACAATTATACCTTTGGTTGAAATCCTTTCTCAAAAAAGGATCGAATGGCTACAACAAAATCATTCCCCACAACATGCCGCTTTGAAGAACTTACATGTGTATCCATCTGGTCTCGATGACTTATTATTTGCTATAGCAAACAAGACGTTTTTGGCTTCTTCCTCGATTATCGTTCTGCTCAACATATCCCCATCTTCTTCATCACATTGGAATCCCAATAATTTTCATTATCATTGCTATTATAGTTCTCTGGTCTGTACGACAAAAAGTTGCTAAAGAAGCTTTCAGCTTCATTCTTTATTTCCTCTTGCGTATGAACAACCAACCAATCAGATTTTTGTGACTCACGAGTTGAGTTTCTCACTTCTCTTGCTTTTGCAGCTTGATGAAAAATGTGATTATTCCCATCTCCTACCTCCAACCAATGGAGCTTCGATCTTTGTTTCAAGAACCGTTTCTCAAGATCTGCTAACTGAAGCAAAGAATTTTTTAAAAAGTCTATAAATTTATAAATCTTTTTAAAAAAATACGACATCAAATTTGACATAAAAATATATTTAAAATGAAATTAAATGATGATTTGATCTCTCGCGTGTTTTAACAAGATTTCAAATGTTATTATTAAGTGAAAATACGACTGTTCTTTGTACTCTAGTTGTAAATTGACTTGTCTTTATTTCCTTCCTGAATATTCTTGATGAAACGGAAAGTTTTTTTGTAACTGAAAGTAAGTGAATTCCCGTGAGGGGAGAGATTGCATTGATCGACCATAAATAGTCAAGAGGATACAAAGATTACGGGATTTACAGGTAATCACGGGATATACAATATATGATTATGAACAAATATGTATAGAAGATATCCCATAATAAATGTGATATCTTTCACCCTCCCACAGTTGGAGCATCGGGGCTGCAGACGGTCAAGCTGGATTTGAAATCATTGAACAACGAGGATGAAAGTCCCTTAGTGAAAATGTCAGCGAATTGAAGCATGTCGGGACATGAAGGACTTTGACTTGACCCAGTGAGACTTTCTCTCGAACGAAGTGGATGTCGATTTCGATGTGTTTAGTTTGTTGGTGCTTGACTGGATTGCTTGTAAGGTAAACTGAGCTGATGTTGTCACAGTATACGACAAAGGCTTTAGTGATCGGGCATCCGAGTTCAAGGAGTAGATTCCGGATCCAACAGAGTTCGGCAACGGTGTTCGCCACACCTTTGTATTCTGCTTCTGCGCTGGAGCGGGAGACAGTTTGTTGCCGTTTTGACGACCAAGAGATCAGGTTGGATCCGAGGTAGACACAGTAGCCAGATGTGGAGCGGCGAGTGTCAAGAGGGCCTTTGACGAGTTGAAGACCGTGAGATGCAGTTCCGCGAACGTAGCGTATGATTCGTTTAAGTGCTTGAAAGTGCGGCTGACGAGGTGAGTGCATGTAGAGGCAGACTTGGTGCACGGCATAGGAGATTTCAGGCCGAGTGAACGTAAGGTACTGAAGAGCACCGGCAAGACTTCGATACTGAGTTGGGTCGTCGATGGGTTCCCCTGTTTCAGCGGAGAGCTTTGAGTTGAGATCCATGGGAGTGCTGCAGGGTTTGCAGTCGTTCATGCCGGCGCGAACGATGATGTCGAGAGCGTATGCTTCTTGGCTTAGAAAGAGGCCCTTGTCATTGAAGTCCGCTTTAATGCCAAGGAAATAGCTGAGCTTGCCCATGTCAGTCATCGGGAACTCTGTTTTGAGAGAGTTAATGATGTGGTGCATGAATTTGGTGTCAGATGCGGTGAGGATGATGTCGTCGACATAAAGGAGGAGGTAGGTCATCTGTGTTCCTTTCCTGCAGACAAATAAGGAAGCATCTGGTTTGCAAGATTTAAAACCAAGAGTGAGAAGGAATTTTGCAAACCGTGCATTCCAAGCGCGAGGAGCTTGTTTGAGTACATAGATGGCCTTTCAAAGCTTGCAGACGTGGTTGGGGAATTGCAGGTCGACAAAGCCTGACGGTTGATGCATGTAGACAGTTTCAGTCAGGTCTCCATGTAGAAACGCATTTTGCACATCTAGCTGATGAACATGCGAGTCACGAGCAAAACAGATGTCGAGGACAGTGCGGATGGTGGCAGGTTTGACAACTGGACTGAACGTCTCGTCGAAGTCGATGCCAGCCTCTTGAGACTTTCTATTTGCCACAAGCCTGGCTTTGTGTCGAGTGAGAGATCCGTCTGCTGCATATTTATGCTTAAAGAGCCACATGGAGCGGACAATGTTATCATTTGCGGGACGATGAACAAGATCCCATTTCCGTGTCTTAATCATAGCACCATGTTCAGACGTCATTGCTGGGTTGCAGTTTGAATCAGCGAGAGCTTTGAGATAGCTGTTGGGAAGAGGAGACACAAAAGTGAGAAGATAGATGACCGGCTTGGGTTTTCGAATGCCAACTTGCTGTGAGTGGTCATGGAATGAACATTTAAAGCAGAGGTTATGGGAGGAGCAGCGGAGAGAAGGTTGAGGATGAGGAGGAGAAAGAATGTGATCTTGAGGTGGAGGTATATGAGCGGTGGGTGGTGGGTGGTGGGAGAGAAGATGGAGGAGGAGCAGGCTCATCAGTGGGAGATGAAGTGGGAGACTGAAGAATGTTTCTAAAGAGAGGAGAAGGTTCATCAGACACGTCAAGGAATAGATATGTTTGTTTGAGAGTTTGTTTCTCAGCAGCTAAAAAGACAGACTCATCAAAGAGGACATGACGGGAGATAATGATTTTGTTTGTTGTTAGATCAAGGCATCGGTAACCAGAGTGTTGGGATGGATAACCAAAGAAGAGACATGGGTGGAGCGAGCCGAGAGTTTTGCAAGGTTTGAGTGGTTATTGTTCGGAAAACAGAGGCATCCGAAGATGCGGAGGTGATCATATCAGGGTTGTTTTTGAAAGAGGACATGGAATGGAGTGCGATTTTGAATGGCAGAGGAAGGAAGAATGTTTAAGACGTGAACATCAACATGAAGGGCTTCCACCCAGTAAGTTGGAGAGAGGTGAGCTTGGAATAAGAGAGCACGAATCATGTTATTGATCTTGCGGATCATTCGTTCAGACTTAACACTTTGCTGAGACTTATGGGGGCAGGAGAAGCGGACTTGAATGCCGTGAGTGGCGAAATGGTTATGAAATTCAGAGCTGTTGTACTCACCTCCATTATCGCACTGAAAGGCTTTGATGGTGGTGTTGAATTGGTTTTGAATGAAGTTTGTGAAGTGAAGAAATTTGGAACAGACTTCATGTTTCCTACGAAGAGGATAGACCCAGAGAAAATGAGAATGATGATCAAGGAAGATGACATAATATCGAATACCACTATTGCTGGGAACAGGGGATGTCCAAAGATCTGAGTGAATCAAATCGAAGGGTTGAGAGACAGTAGAGACAGAAGGAGAAAATGAGAGTTTTATTGCTTTTCCAATTTGACAAGCCGTACAGGAAACTAAAAGGCTGTCTTTATTACATCGACTGAATTTAGAAGAAATAAGAGAGTGAAGGGTGGAGTTGTTGGTGTGCCTAAGATTTGGTGAAGGAGAGCAATGGGAGATGAGGAATGAGGCACAGACGAGGTGCAGATGGGGTATAGATCACTGGAGCTGTTGCTGCAAAGCAGGGTCTTCCGAGTTTGAAGGTCCTTCACAGAGAAACCAAATGGATCAAATTCCACAGAACACCAATTGTCTTTGGTGAATTTGCGAACAGAGATGAGGGTTTTAATGATTTGAGGAGTGACAAGGATATTTTGGAGAGATAGAGGACAAGAGTGAGAGGGAATAGAAGATGAGCCAGAAGAGAGAACAGGAATCGATGATCCATTACCAACATTGACGGAGTGATTGGTGTTATAATTAATAGGGGACTGAATCATACCTGCAGAGGCAGCAAGGTGAGTGGAGGCGCCGGTATCCATGTACCAACAACAATCTTTCGTAAATTATCCACTCACGATAGCACATAATCATATTCCAGTAGTAAATTTCCCAGAATAATATATATTATATCTATAAGAAGTAAACCCAAATTAGAATAAATTATTATTTAATAATCGCAAAACAGACTTGTAAATACAAAAATGTGTTTAACAAAACTAATAATGTATATGGATTATCAATTTTGAATCCTTTTACTCGGTCCAATCCATTAGACATCATCTGTATCCAGCTCATCTAATCTCTCCCTAGTCCTGAAATTTCAATAACAAAACCATATAGCTCTAAATTTATGAAAATATTTTTTTTTTTCATAAGCCAATTTAAACAACACATAGAAACATACTTACCGATTGTGCAAGGTTAAAACTTCAGCAATAGGTGAATCAGTGATAAAACGGGACACATCATCATCATCATGATTCTTGATAGACACATTCTCTAAAACATATATATTGGAATATTGTTATGCTATATACAACGATTTTATAAATAACATATTGATGTATCATTAGGAAACATACCCCCGTCAATTGCTACACACCAATCGGTTAACACACATATAGCAAAGGGACCTTCGTATTCACTTATCTCTTATTTCAGTTGCCAACTCACCGTGTGCAACACACTCTAGCATAAACTCCCTATATTTTGACAAAGAATGTAGTTAAGAATTAGTTAGATAGACTTCAAACATATAGTATGAGATATACTTACTCGTCATCTATTAATCTTAAATCGAATTGATGATGAAGTCGTTCAATCCGGGTATGTAATAGTAAAATATCTAGTATCTTTGACGACTCCAATCAAATCTGCGATTGTAATTAGTCAAAATAAAGACATGAGTTCAAACTATAAATTTTGCATTATACGAAGATACCAAAATATTCTTACCAATTAGATAATAATGAGCATCTGGGAATTCATAAATCGAAAGGAATGATACAAAATTATAGAACAAATTATTTGTTAATGGTAAAGCTGGTGAAATCGTTGTTCCCTTTGTCAGTGTAATAACGTAATCATGTTTTGTAATACTTTGGATATTAGTCCAGCTGTAAGGATTCAACAGAAATCCAGTCAACATAAACCATATTCTTCGCATATCTGATTGAAATGTTCCATCATCTAATTGGTTACCCGAACCTGTATTCTACAACCCTAGAAGTTTATACCGTAACAATAAAACAACAAAAAAAACAGATTAGTGTGTGTTAAAACAATAAGCATAACTAACAATAAATATCACAAATACCATAATAGGTTATTGAAATTTACCCTTTCATCGACCATAATGAAATTTAGGCTTCGATTATCGTCCGAATAATCCACCACCCATTTTTTTAGTATCTTCACTATAATTCTCCAATCGGATCTTTGAGAGTCCAATTGACGAACAAAATCATAATCCGCCATTGCGTGATGACTATCGGTTAGGGTTATGCAATTTAGAGTATATTTATAAGAAAAAAAATGATTTTATATTAATCTATAACTGAAAATTAAGAATATTAACATTTCAGAATCAATATAGATAAGCAAACAATATTATCTTTGATTAAAATAAATATAAATATATTGAGATTTTCCTATCTAAAATAATGTTAATATTCCAATCCTTATTGTTACAAATTCTTAAAATTATCTATTATAACACCATCTATATATTTTGAATGACAAATTTACTTTGAAAATTTACATTAGCTAAATGATAAACATCTACAATATATTTTAAAGATGGTGACTTGTTATCGTGTTTTGATTTTCAAGAACGCGCAAATTCAACCAGTAAATTATTTCTTCAGTGAACAAACAAAAATAACTATTTCTAGATTTTATTTTTTCTTTCGTAGATGCTACAAAATCATATTATTTATAAAACATAGTGTTTAGTAGAACATGATAAAATCAACAACCAAAAAACAAAAAAAACGATAATAAAGATAATAATAAAAATATAAATTAAAGCTAATACATATCTAAAACAAAGAACTGTTTCCATGCACTTCGTTCCGTATCTTCACCCAAGTCCTGAAATTAATATTTAAGAATATATGTAAACAATATAGTACTACAAAAAAAAAACTGTATTAAGGGAGTAGGGTTAATGTCACAATAAGTATCTTACTTCGCCCGAAATTCAGAAACTTCATCCATTGTAGGAGCATTCATGAAACGCGAAAGACCTTCTTCTTTGTGATTTTGGATAGTTAATTCTTTAATAAAAAAAGAATCAATACGCATGATGATACCTATAAATTCAAATTATTTAGAGTTATATCAAATTGAAGGGTATACCTCCAGTTCTCGTAACACACCAATCGGTTAAAACGCAGAGGTCAAATGGATCATCATATCCTATGCATTGTTCTTTTATGTCAGATACTAATGAGCCATGTGCGATACATTCCAATGTATTATCCCTTCAAATTACATAATAGAGTTATTGTAAAACTAAATTATCATAACCATAGACAATAGAATATAAAAAGAACGCACTTACTCATTGTCTTTAAAATAAAAACGAAGTGTCAGGATAATTTTTCCATCTGTCTGCACAACTGGTATGAGATCTCTTTTATTGTCAAGTACACCAATCAAATCTGAATAAACACACATATCAGTAACACTACAGCGAATTTTTCAAAATAAAAAAAACAAAAAACAATATATAATTATACTAACCAATAGGGTATTCATGAGCAGAAGGATTATTGATAATCTGAGAAAATTGTACGAAACTGACGAATGCCTTATTAGATATTGGAATTATACGCGAAACTTTTGTGTCAGTCAGAGTAATCATAAACCCGTGTCTAGTTATCTTGTCGTGATCATTCCTGAGCAATCGGTTGAGACTAAACCGAGATAACATAATCCAGTGACCTTCATGGCAAACTCGTTCAAAATACTCGAACATCTGATTGTGAACAATTGCCTGAATTTGACATCCCTACAATATAAGAAAAAATATAGAAATTATAGAACCATTAAAGAAATATAAGAATCAGAGACTTATTACTACAAAATTTAGTTTATAATAAAACTAACGTTCTCGTCGGCATAATGAAGCCAAGACCTGGTAATCCTTATGGATCGTTCACGCTCCACTTTTTCAAAACTTTAACCACAATCCTCCAGTCATCTCTCCATCCATTCATCTCATGAACCAAATCATAACTACCCATATTTGTCAGAAGTTTAGAGAGAATAAAATATCAGAAAGTAGTTATGTTTTGTTGCATTAAGTCTTTATCAAATCATCTATATATATATATATACGTAACGTTTTTTAAAATATGATTACGCTTAATGATGACGATTCATTAGAAACCGTTACTTGAACCGAGTCTTTAAAAACGATTTTCATTATCCGTTATATATATATATATATATATTATATATTCAATATAAATACAATATGATCCCAACCACTAAAAACAAATTATCTATAACTTTATAATTTTAAAAAATTATAACAAAACACAATCGATATATGTATATCTTCTTTCTATATAATTTAAAAATTTGTTTTAATTCAAAGACAAAACATATGTGTATATATATGTT
This sequence comes from Eutrema salsugineum, assembly GCF_000478725.1. NCBI lineage: Eukaryota > Viridiplantae > Streptophyta > Magnoliopsida > Brassicales > Brassicaceae > Eutrema > Eutrema salsugineum. Next base: position 20,718,563 of record NW_006256909.1, on the reverse strand, counting down.
TTCATACCGATAAATCATTATTAAATAAAGGAATTCATGATTGTATTAGTTTTTTTATTATTATTTTGATATCCGAATATAAATGGGTTATTAAGGTATCTAAAAATATAGATATACTGGACCCATTAATTAATCATGACTTAATATTATTGATATAGGTATACCGGATATTATTAAGCAAATAAACGTCTAAACATTAAACGAATCTAAATCCCTACAAAAATATTACTGATTTCGATTTTCGTGAACAACGATAAAGACTAAACAGGATTGGGTCCATATCGTAGAATATCTTTACTATCACGATCATTAAAGTTTTTATGAGCTCTTGGAAAAGATAATTATAGTTAGAGGTCTATTGAAAATTTATGACGACAGTCAGTAAGTTTTTCCTGTGACAAAAAGTCGAAGTATATATATGTTTCCTAATATGTTTACCTTAGGCAATTATCCTGATTTCTAGTATGTTTACTTTAGGCAATTATTCTGACTATACCAAAAATAATCAAAATATTTTCCATAACAGAAGCCACAAAAATCTTATAAAAAGGACATAGTCTGACATTGAACCTAACACTATGAGCAAATAAAAAACACATATAGTACATAAAATATAGTTTGATACATCACAAAATTATTATATAAACAATAAGAAAGTATGAAATAAAATCACTGATCTTAGTTTTAAAAGTAGGCATAAAATTACTAAGTAATAAGTTCGAGAATACAAAGAAGAAACAGTGAAAATAGTGAGACAGAATAGAGGAGGTCTACAAATAACATCAAACAGTCGATGCTCTCATCCGTACATGGTTAAGCCTACGAAAGTGATAAAAAGTCATTACCAAAACGTTTTAATAAACATTGAAACAACAATATATAGAATCCAAAAAATTTAAATACTCAAAAAATCTGAGCATAGATGATTAGATCGGAGAACCAAAGACTTCTTATCGATACCTAAACTAAAATAGAGAAAAGTTTTATTCAACATTCAGATTTTAAGACATATATGAGAAAATATGTATATACCTTGGCCATTTGTCATCTTCTAGAACCTTAACACCCAGACAACCGATTCACATGTGTTTCTCTGATATACATCATGGAGATTTATTGCTAGAGAACCATGGGCGTAACATGTTAACCGGTCTTCTCTTCTGCCATAAGAAAAAACAATATAAAAATGAAATATTTGGTAAAGACTTTATATGTTAACAGTTCTTTACATATAAAACAATGGACATGATTCATAATACCGTGCATCTACTATCTCAAATCGGAAATAAGTGAGAATCTCTTCATAAGCATCATTACTTGCATTGCAGAGTGGACCCATCTTCACAATAGTTCCCATAACGTCTGATAATAAATTGAATTTAAATTTATTATAAAACTTAACATATATGTTTAGAGATTATCATGCAAACCGATAAAATTGATTATTTCTTATAAAAAGTTAAAGATAAAATTTGTACCAATCAGATAGTCAAAAGGAATGGCTCGATCCACAATATCATAAAATCAGAAGCAGTGGAGATACAAAGTGTACGACCTCGTTCGAATAGGGGTGATAATAGTGACAGAAGTTAACTGCAAACGATGTTTATTGATCGTTGTAAGCATTGATCCAGTTGCTTCTTTAACGTAAAAGTTGAAAATCCAAATCCACTGTCCTTGTTTGATTTCTTTCTAGTGAGTGGGAAACTCGTTTGGCATAATGGTTGCAGCGATCCGAGTACCCTAGAAAAATAACACAGCCAAAATTAATCAGTGAATAAGAAATAGAAAACATAAAAAAAAAATTCAAAAAAAGACACATACTTTGATATCAGACAGAACCATCTCGATAGTGTTTCCGAAGAATGTTGAATGCTTCCAGAGCCTGACCACTTTGACAGATATTAACCACCCTGTTTTGTAAGTATCCAAACATGCAACATCGACAACATCAGACATTTTAGAAACCTTATTTTTTCTTTTTTTCGATCGAGAACTCTGAATGAGATTTATAAAGAGGAAAACTAAAAGTGACGAAGTATGAGAAAATGTGTTAAAGATGAAAAGGACAGACAATGCAGTTAAGTATGCAGTTATTCTTTCTTATAAATTTATTTTCATTTGAATTATTTTTTAAAAAAAAATTTGAACAGTTACCATTTAAAGCCTCTTATTGTCAAAACCAACAACAATCCCACTAATTTATGTCAAGACATTTCCATATCGATATTGACTGATTTGTTCGTTTCACGTGTCAGAGAGAATATATTCCATGTTTTAAGTTTCACCAAGGATACACGCACCCTCAATAAGTAAATATACCATTTTACTAAATATATAATTTTGCTAAATTATAACACTTTCCATTAAATAATACGATCTCTCTCTATAGCTTATGCTATTTAGACAATTTTATGTTTCAATATTTTAGGAAATAATATATTCATACAACATCATAACAAAATGGTTTTTATGTAGACTTATATGTTATAACTTTATGTATCTACTTGGGCAATTTTCTTAAAAATTATATGAAACAGGAAACCTGGAAAGTCAAACGGTTAGGTGCAAACATAAAGTCGCATAATCTTCCCCATAAAAAATTGAAAAATGAGAAAATTGATTATTATTGCACACCTTATAAATACTCACTTGAGGTTTTCTCTTCAAAGAACTTTAAAATATTTTATAAGTAACCTTATCATTTGTGAGAGCATTCATACGAACATGGCGAACACAAATGAAAAAAAATTCGATGAAAATGGCTTGTTGATCATCAATCCCCCACCATTAGTAACATTCTTTTGGTGTAAACCAATCAGACATAATCTAATATATGGGCTTTACAAACCCATTTACGATAATAGAAAATCTAAACTTAGTACATGATATAAGAATTATTTCAGGTCTAATTTAGTGAAAATTTGAAAACGAATTACATCAGATCCAACTTAGTGAAAAATCGAAAAACATCAAATCTATTAGTAAAACCTATAAAACCGAACGTAATTATAATATAGTAAAAAGAACTAACATATTTCGAGATCCATAGAGAATAGATAAACAAAAAAAAATCATATCTTGTCAAAAACTTCCTTGTAGACGACATTCAATGTTTTGCTTTGTGGTTTGTTGTCGTTATCGGTTTTCAATATCTTCAAACCTTCTAGATGTAACCCTCGACACAGCGACATAGAGTTTCCCATGAGTAAATACCGGCCTTGGAAGATACAAACCAACCTTTTCGAGTGTTTGTCCTTGGCTTTTGTTTATAGTCATTGCAAAAGCTAATGTGATAGGAAACTGCTTGCGTCTCATCCTGAAAGGAAGTTTCATCTTCGAAGGAGAGAGGAATATCCTAGGAATGAGTACTTTGTCACCAACCTTGCTACCTGTTATTATCTGAGCCTGGAGAACATAATTAGCCATCTTAGTAATGTTGATTCTTGTGCCATTACAAAACCCATTCTTAGGGTCGATATTTCTTAGAAGCATTACAGGAGTATGCTCTCTCAACTTCAGGACATGATTAGGGAAACCAAACATCTTGATACTATTTAAAAACTCCTCGGTATAAATCATATTGTTGGAACCACCTTTATTCTTACTGGCTACACTCTCCGATGGTACTTCAGATGCATCATTGTAATTGACAACTTCTTCAGCCGTATCAATGCTATCACAACTAAGATAGGTCCTTTCAACACCTGTTATATACAAAAAAATCGTTGTATTATATAAATTTAAAAAAATAAGTTAAGAGGAACTAATAAAAAATAAACATACCCGACAACTTTGAAAGCATGTAATCATTTATCGTCTCTACATCACCGTTTCTTGGACTCAGTATGGCACGGTCTTGAAAACATTTAGGATCAGTCTCTTTCGAAAACGAACTCCCATAAATCTCTTTGACGATCGTTTTTATAGGATCTTTACAGTCTTTAATCAACAGATCATCAGGAATATCAATCACGGCTTCACCACTCCCATCATCATTTATCGTTCCATCACCAATGTCTAAGATCCACTTTGTAAAGGCAGATCGTTCAAGCATCGCACGGCTACTATCTCCAGCTATAAGTCGCATGTTCTGTGTAAGTCTCAACACTCTACATTTGTACCACAGAGGTGACGAATTCAAAGTGGCCATAAGTATCTCTGTCTTCCCAGCATTTGGAACCACTGGCTATATTTGCCTGAAATCCCCTCCCAAAACAATGACCTTGTCACCAAAGGGCTTGTCAACTTCTAATATACCACACATCGTTCTATCTAGAGTCTCGAAACAGTCTTTACTCATCATCAACGCCTCATCCCATATAATGAGTTTAGCAATCCTTATCAGGTCGGCAAGATTCGACTCCTTCTTGATTGAACAGAAGGTAAACTTATTAACCACGATAGGGATTGCAAATCTTGAATGCGCAGGTTGGCCTCCTTCTAATAGCAACGCAGCAATCCCGCTCGATGCAACCTTAAGAACAACATCACCTTGGGAACGTAGAGCAGATCCTAATAGACTCCACAAATAAGTTTTACCAGTACCTCCAGAACCATAAACAAAGAACATACCTCCCTTGTTCTTATTTACTGCTTCTAGAATCTCATCATAAACACTTCTCTGTTTGCTGGTTACAGTGGCTAACATCTGCTCGTTTTAAATGTAATTTCTCTCATCCCGAATAAGAGGATTATCACGTGACTCCAGAGTAATATCTTCAGGAAACGGCATAGGTGTGAATTCTTTTAAAGATCTCCCACTTACACATAAAAGAAGTTCTATTTCGACCAGAGCAAAGTCCTTAACTTGCTCCTCAGATAGACTAACAGCTACACAATTTCAAAATTTTACAAAAGATAAATTAGCTATCAATATCTTAAAGATATATAATAACAACAACGTAAACGATAACTATACGACTTACTTTGATCCCTGGCAGTCTTTCTGTAGTTATATATGATGTCATCTGATAATACCTGCCATGTAGCATCCCAAACTCTATAAAGAATGGATATACTATGAGTAGTGAGCATGATCACAAAAAGACGACGGAGATAATTGGCAGAAAGCCACAATCCTGCCTCATTGATGGCCACAATATATTCTATGTCATTATTCAATAATCCATACGCATAGCAAGCGTCTTTAAACGAAGAATGTAGAACTTTGTTAACCGTTTTTATATCGTCAAAACTATGTGGTCCTTTGACTAAATTAAGCAGAAGCTTTAAATAATACGCTTCACCTGCCCTAATGGGTACGTACGTAGTTCTACCAAGAGCAATTCTCCTTGACCGTGGCGTCCATATCCTCTTTGGTCCATTCCATACAAATCTCGAAGGAAGTTGCGCATAAGTTAACGTACTCACCAGTTCATACTCCTTGTTGCACTCCATCCAAGCAATAAATTTTGATGTACCAACTGAGACACGATTAGTAACCTCGTCACCTGGATCATCCTTGTTGTATATGAGCATTTGCTCGTTTGGTAAATGAAAGGGTAGTTTAACTACAGAAACCATGCGATGGTGAGTACGATTACCGAAAATTCTCCACGTAGACTCCAAAGGCGCTACATACCTATATAGACATACCTATATAGAAAGACATTATTAAATAATGGCAGATTGGAATTTCAAATATATAAAAGATGTGAACAGTATGTTTAAAACATACCTACAGTTTAAGTGTTTCTTAATCTCGTTTTCTTTATCATCATTCTTGATAGTTGCACCGATGTAGTCAGCACCTTTATGAATATATTTGAATAGATATTTTACTGATCGTGACTGTACACACCATTCGACGTTGATATGAGCCCTATAAAGCAGTGTGAGGCTCCTATTATAAGGAACCACAAATCCATTATCACGTTCAATACCCTTTTTAACGATAACTTTCTTATCATTACGTCGCATGTATATAGGGTATCCAACATCATCTATTTTAGTGATCAGACTGAATGGTTTTGGAAAATACTTTGTACATTTTCCTTCAGCCATGCAAACACTATCCTTATTCAAAGCACCACATGGCCCATGCATCATGACATCTCCTACTATCTCATACAACGCTGGATCAATATCCTTGTCAGGAATTTCAGCACATATTATCTTATTAATGTCATCACCTGTTGGTAGCTTGTGACTAGCCTCTAACAAAAGAACGATGTGTGCATGAGGTAGTCCCCGTTTTTGAAACTCAATCGTGTAGATCGCTGCAACGAATAATTTTTAGTTTTTAAAAGATTAGTTAGCATGATCAGTGGTATGGACAATATCTTGCTAAACGAAATAAGATACTTAGTTTAATAAAACATATTGGCTTTTACGACACCTAACACATTTTCTTTGGTGAGTCTGTGCATGAGATCATCTAGTTTCATCTTGAAAACTCGCGTACATATATCTGGCCTATCCTCTTACTTCAAGTTATGTCTTTTTAGGTGCCTGGTAATCTCAGGCCATTTGGGATTACACGTAAAGATTATGAAAAGATCCGGAAAACCAAAATGCTGGCAAGTAATCATCGCATCTAGATAATGTTGCACCATATACATTGTACCACCAGTATAAGAAGAAGGAATAATAATACGTTTACCCTTGTCAGAAAGATCAGTGTCACCTTCATCAACACTTTTCTTTATCTTATCATAATTTTCGCAACGAAGTTTAGAATGATTCATTGAAATGAAACATAGTCTATATCGATACCAAGTCTGAACCCGTCCTCGCCATAGGGAAACAATAATGGATATTGCAAAGGCAAATACGCGGGATGTAGTTCACTGATCCTTTTGAGATTTCCAGTCTTTTACACTTGATGATGATATCACGTGAATCTGTCTCAATATCGAAATCATTAGGTATCAGTGCAGCAACCTCGTAAGTAGTTGGTAGATTCTCAGTCCTTCCATCACTTTTCCAGTCATGCCTTAAAATTAACCTTAACCGGCTTGTATCATCGTTAGGACCAAACCTTAATGCATCCACATGTTTGTTATGTTTATCTAGCATATTTTTTATTTTCCCAACCACCTTTTCTCGCAATTTATCAGTCGGTTCCGTTTTCCTAAAAAAAAATTAAAATAAAGTCTTATGACAGTTAGAACCACATAACATTTAATAACAATTCATATATGTTTTAAAATTGATCTCAATGATTAAATTAAATATAAACCAAAGGAATAATAATCATACCCATAAGCAGCTATTCGATTAGATGTTTCATTTGCAGTATCATATATATACAGCTGTAAAAAGGCTGGTTCTTTTCCAAGAGCTGGTAGCATATCCCCTATAGAATGGTAGTTCTCCCCACTCATCTGGAAAATGTAAGGACCTTTACCGTCGTTGATTTCTTTATTTATTTTTCCTCCAAGAGAAGTGAAGGAAAACATCATATTATACGCCCGGATAAACTCACGAAAGTGATCACGCAAATCACCATAATTGTACATCAATGCTAATAGCGAATTCGGAGGGGCTTTAAAAATGAAAGAACGACTTTACCCTGACCACAACACATGGAGAATATAGGCTTCCCACGTCGATATCGTTTACCCAACCTCTCTCCATACCACATATAAGCTTTACACTTACCACATATATAGGATCACCATCATAGTAATAACCTGGTTAGGAAAATATTCATTGATTAGTATTAATTACACGATATTTATATATTATGTATTAAATGAAATATATTAGTCCAATGAAAACCATAACCTCCATCTTTCAGACCAGGACTAATTGATTCCAATAAATCTGTTCTAGTAGCAACGGTCTCGGTTGCTTCCTCATCACAAGAATCAGAGGATTTAGCGTGTTTTTTGGGTCTTCCTTTTTTTTATTACCAGAAGTCGGTTTTTCCACATCCTCACTTTCCGACATAGAGTCTTCATCATTATCTCTATCGGACTCAGAATCAGTAGCAATAAAGCAATCAAACTCTTCCGTATTGATAGAAGTAGCCAAAAAATCTGTTTGTTTTTTCATGGAAAAAATAGTAATTATAAAACAGGTATATAATTATTAATCTACATTGTAATTATTAAAAAAGAAGATCAAACCAATAACTTCTTCTTTTTTTCTCCTCTCATGCATGATATACATTCTTCTCTGTTGTGCATTACGAATTCCCTGAGGTGTTAGATCAGGAACTTCATTCGATATTGTAACAAAACAAACCTCCAAGTTGGTCAACATCGGTTGCACTGGTAGGAGCATATGATGCGTTCTTAGCATTACCACCTACAAATTCCAGTTAATAATAAGCAGATTTATAACGCGTGAATGTTTTCAAAATGTAATTTAGTTGAAATCGCACCTTTATTTGGAGCAATTGACGAAGATGAATTTTTCTTCCGAAGACCCCCAATCTTACGTTTCATAGTTTCTGATGAATAGTACGAAAACAAAACAAAATATGTGATCTAAATACACAATCATTAAAAAACTCTATATATATATATAATTATATTGCACGATAATGCAAAATATACATTTTAGCTTCTCATAATAAAATAAAGATTTTGGTAATAAATAGAATTTCAAAATAGAAAACCTCACGATAATGTTAACATTACTTATTCTTCGCAATAATATGCCTATATTCTCATGCACCATAATACTCCAATATCAAAAATTTACATTTTTCGTGATAATTTTAAAATACTATTGAGATACTTCTACATTACAGTAATGCGGATCTATAAATAATTATTTATTATTGCAAATATGTATAGCTAATCCTAAAAATATACCTCTACATTACAACAAATATATTCTCCTAATATTTTTTTGAAAACCGAAAAGTTTATCGTTATATTTCTTAGAACTAGAATATTCTCCCAAAAAAATATGGTTATTTAACATATCATCTCAATAAATTATATCACATTTTTTTCGTGGAAAATTATATTATACTTCGTTACGCAAATGTTTTGGGAATAGCTATGAATATCGAAATTCATACATGAAAATAATAATTAAAAAATATTATTTTCATACACTGCAACAAAAGTCAAATTTTATTCATATCACATACGATGTCTAACACAAACCACAAAACTTAAAAATAAAAATCGATATAAAATAATTCCAAAAACATTATCACGGAACTTGAAACAGCAAGGTCTAACGACTGGATATCAACTCTCGAAACTGATAGACCTCAAAGCATGGTGAATTTAGAAAAACTTGTGTGTAATCATACGACGTAGTTGCCAAGAAACACCCCATATTATCGAACAAACCAAAATCAAATCATATTTATCACATATACTATACAACCATCTCATATCAAAAACTAAAAAATACCTCCTCGAACAATTATCTTCGCAAAACGAATGATGCAAATAACGACATCTTGTTTACATCCACCCAACTCACGAAGAAAAGTTTCAGCATAATCTCTTTTCAAAAAACATGAAATAAAAATCAGTCTGAGTTAAACTAAAAAATTTGTTTTTTTGAATTTTATTAACATAAAATAGATTACCTTTCGTTTTCGAGATCGAATCTTATTATAGACTGTCTAGAGTATCCTAAGGATCCAATTCTATCGTGAGAGTTTCCAACGTTGACAACCTTACCGATTAAATCTGTTTTTTTTATAAAAAAAAATACCGATTAGTCAATTTAGTAATTGAATGACAAATCAGTAATGAAAAATACACCGACTACTCACCCACAAAGAAGTTAAAATCAATAGTCCCATTCATGATATCTTCGAAAACGACGAACGAAAAATAACCATTGATATCTAAAGTATAAGAGCTTGCACATGTTGTATCACTGGTAAGTTGGATCATATAAGGATATGTACTTGGATTGAATTCACCGGTAAGAGGCAATAGATTAAAATTTATTAGAAGAACCCAACATATCCTTGAATACCTATCATAAAATTCAATCGGTGCAGTTACATAAATCTTCTGTCCCTGAAAGTAACGAAACAAACATCCAAACATTTATCATTACAAAAACTAAATATAATCATGAAATTGATGTGTTATACCTTCCAGGTCCCCATTATAAAGTCTAACGTGCGGTCACATTCAGGAAATCTTTTAAATTTCCGTAAGACTTTCAACTTAGTTTTCCATATATGCTTGGTAGGGTCATGTTCGGAAATTCCAAACAGATTTTGATCATATTAATTTTTTATGTACGGCGACAGATAGGAAATAAGCCATTTAAGTTAAATGGAACCCAGAGCCTCAAAACAATTACAACGATTTCTTCCAAAGGTGCCTTAAATAAACACAGCAGAGACAGTATTTAAACCAAACCTTTGTTACCTATTTATACAATTTAAAATAAAGGATATATCCAATATTTTACATTTTTGAGATGCCTTAATGTTTATTTTACATTTTTACGATAACATATTACTCTGATAGAAAATTTCATCTCTTGATATATTCCTTTCATATCGGAATCGCAGGGATACCTTTTCTGATTTGTATTAGGAATCTATTATATTATATTGTTATAATTATAACAATTTTCCGATTTGTATTAGGAATATATCGGAGGTGAGACATTTGCATTGTTATACATAAGAACGATGTATTAGCATTACCGAGTTATATCTGATGAATACTTTATAGGTTTTATAGGCAGTACATCATGTCGATCGCTGCTTGTCTTTTAGCAATGAAAAACATGACTTTCACCAATGTCTCCGATATAACTCCATCAAACCAACTACGCCGTATTCGTATGAAAATACTACGTATTTTCGAGCACATCGGTGAACATGACAACACTCTAGATTTGGTGTTGGTTGATAAAAAAGTATTCTGGTGACTCTGTATATTCTGTGCATTTCACTTCTCTAATATACATATTTTTGTTTTTATAGGGTGATAAAATACATGGATTAATATCAAAAGGGTTTATAGACAGTTTTACATCAGAAGTGAAGCAGGGAGATTCAATTATTCTGTATTGTTTTGGTGTAGTCCCTGTCATCGGAGACTTAAGACCGACGTTGCACAATTATAAAATAATATGGAATTTTCAAACTTATTTTTGAAAGATCCCTTTCTATGATAACAACAACTACCTAAGTATTGTTGAATTTGGTAACATACACAACAATCTTCGAGACCCATAGTTTTTCGTAATTGCAACCACTGTAATTATCAATTTTTACTATATTATGTGATTATCATATGCCCAACAGGGATGCTAGATTGCAAGTGTTATTACAGAACGACTACGCACTGGACCTGATGACTGCTTTATCATGGAAAGAACACAAAATTAACATTTGTGTTAATATTTCGTCAAACTGTTCAAATTCTCACATGGTTGGGCAACGATAACCGCATACGATTGTATCGAAATTTTATTAAACCCTAACCTACCCGAAGTCGAGAGAATGCGGACTACAATCACAGAAACAAACCACGGTGTTATATTAAGTTTTTGATTAGTATTTTTTTTCGTGTGTTTTGTTTTCGTTTTTATTTATGTTTTCATCATTTGACTCAATAAACGACGGTACCATATCAAAACTATGCTTATAGTAATATTATTCTTTTCGTATACCTTATTTTCTTCCTTTTTTAAATATATTTTTATTATATATATACATATTTATGTTCCTAGTAAAATATTGTAATATTTTTAAATCAATAACGGTATCAATGGACTATGAACACAATTTTGCATTAAAAACATAAAGTGACACTCTTGTAAATCAAAACAATACGCTAAAATGAGATTCTATGCGAAACAGAGAAAGTTTATATATATTGAATAATTTAAATTACAATAAAAATAAACAACAGCTATGTTGTTCAAGTACACAACTTATAGAAAACGAAATAAAAAATCAATATCTCATACGGATACTGATCTTCATATCCATCATCCAAATGGATAAAATCAACTGAAGTTTCAAGCCTGAAACAATATGACAATATTATAAAATCATAAAAATAGATGTCAATAGAATACATATACAGGATACAATATCAAAGATGGAATTTACATACCTCATCTTTGCTATTTCCACTTCTGAGTAGGAGGATCCTCGAGAATATCAGATATGAATCTTTCTGATTCAACTATCCACTCATCTAATTACATATACATATTCAGTACGCATGTGGAAACAATATATATGTTAAACTTCTGATTAATTTCTGTATTGAATAGATATTAATAGTTAATACTTACGTACCTCTCCACCTATTGAAAGAGAAAAATCGCAATACAATAATATGCCTTGAAGACCTATCACGATTCGTCCAAAGTTCTTTAAATTTTATTGCCAAGTTATCCCAAACAATACATTTCAAGGAATTTACACTGTATATATTTACACCAACATAGAAGATAAATAACATAGTTTAATATATCAAGAAACCCAAGTCTGACACCAGTTATTTTGAGGATAAGTTGTACTTACCCAAAATCTTGAAGTATAAAACGAATAAGTGGACGTTCTGTGGGTTTATCCAATGTATCGGACATAGGAACTCCTCTTTGAAGTTTCTGAACAAAAGTGACAACCCCGAGAAGATCAACTGCAAAATTAAATGACTAAGTTAGAAAAAATCATTTCTCAGTTAATGAGATAAACCAAGATAACATGCATGTAAGAAACTTACCAAGATATCGGTCTGTTTGAATCGACCCAAGCAAAATATCTATGAATGCACAGATAGAATATATTTCTCAAGAAGACTTCGGATCGGTTTTCTCAGTGATTGTCTCCTCGTTGAAACGTATATAACAGTTGTTTGATGATATACTTGGATGGGGTAATCTGTCAGTAACTGCAAAATTACCAAGAAAATACCACTCTCCTTCGAGCAATGCATACTCGAATATATTAATTATTTCATATTGAATAGTACACAGGATGCGATTGTCCTACACAGTTTTATTAAAAAAGAATCAATAAACGATTACATTCCCAAAACATGTATAGGAATAATAGTTTAAAATCTCATAAACTTACAAATTCATCAGCAAGAACTAACATCCGATTAGGGCAACCAATGAGAGTATAATCATAATAATTTCTAACTACTTGGACACAAATACGATGCCCGCCGTTAGTCTTCTGAAGTTCAGAAACCCTATCACATGGAGACATTCGTTGTTTTTAGTTAGATTGGAGATGAAAGAGGAGAAAAATGGATGTTTTTTATAGGATGGAGTTAACAAACGGTTATGTTTTTAAACGCGGGTTTAATATACTTTAGAAAAGACGGTTATGTTTTTAAAGGCGGGTTTTATATACTTAAGCAACGATTCGCCAAACTAACAAAATTAAATGACAATTGGTTCAAATGTGAACTTAAATATATATTTAAAAAACGATTTGTCAAACTGTTCAAACTCGCATGTGACTGAGCAGCGATAACCGTATACAATTGTACCGAATGTTCAAAATCGCACATGACTGAGCAGCGATAATCTTATACTTTATAGTATTAAAGTATTTTTTTCGTTATCTTTAGAAAAATAGTTATGAAAAAAACAGCAAAAAATAAAAAAGAAATATTCTATCAAATCTAGTAAGCTAAACCTAATAAACGACTCCACCAAAAATTCTAATATCATCAAAGTTACATGGACCCCTCACTACGTCTAACAAAACCCTAAGATGGTAATCTTCTCCATACTCTATCGGTGATTCTTCTATAACACATGGACCAGGATTTTCACGTCGTCTTGGTCTCCACGACTTATTTTTCTGATCCCATACAATTCGAGAAGGTATCTCCAAGTACAAAAGATCTCTCGCCTCTGGGTAAACCTGATTACACTTCATCCATGCATAGAACTTAGCTTTTCCAACCAGAACATGTGCATCTAAATCATTAGCAAACAAAATATGTCTTTCCGGAAGATAAAATGGTAAAACTTGCAATTTTCAGCGTCGATGCCTGTGAGCACGTAGTCATCCAAGTCATAGCAATGAATCATTATTAAAACTAAAACAAAGGTTTGAAACATGAAACGAACATTAAAAAATACAGAAAGATAACAAAACATAGCATAAAAAAAATAATTAGTTTATGCATAGCATAATGATTACGTATCCCCTCCATCGCAGAGCCCAAACTAATAACTTAACTCGGAAGTCCATCGTATGTGCATATATATATTTATACACATATATAACGTTCTTGCTAATCAAAATTAACAATTTTTTATTAATAAAAAACTTGATAAACATAGATAAGATCCATTTTCACATAAACAGTTTATTTTATTATTTTATGATAAGGTAATTACCCTTCCGGATTACAACAGATCAAAGGATGTTATATTCAAAAATTTCCAAATATAAACTTGTATTGAATAGATAAGGAATATTTTCAAATTTGTATTGAGGGCTTTGATAAAGAAACACTTAAGGAATGAGATCTGAATTTGACTCGGGCGGAGTTTGCTTACAATAATAGATCAATGAGTTACACTACAAGACGTTCACCTTTTGTGGAAGTGTACGGTCTGAATCGTCTTACTTCTCTTGATCTAGTTCTTTTACCTTGTGAGATCAAAGCAAACTATGAAGCAGCAGAAGGTATTAAGACAATAAAGAACCTTCATGAGAATGTTCATGCTGAGATTGAGAAGGCTAATGAGAAGTGCAAGAAGAAAGCTAACAAAAACTGGCGTGCTAAGTCCTTTGTACCAAAAGATATGTTTTGGTTGCACTTTAGAAAAGAGAGGTTTCCAAGCAAGTGCAAGTCTAAACTCATGCCGAGATCAGAAGGTGATATAAGATTGGAATCACACTAAGTCTTATAATCACAAGGTTATCAAAGAAAACAAGCTTTTTTGGCGGAAGGTGGAATAGATGGTAAAGATGGGGTGATTATGGGATGATTGACTCACAAAATCTATTGATGACAGACTCTCTTTATCAAGTGATCGAACAAACTACTTGAATCACACAAATAGTTTAATCCATGAACCACTGATAACACCTGATTTTGACCGCTTTCATGGATCATTTTCAATATTTTATACAGGTTTTTTCACTCAGTTTTAAAGATTTTATAAGTGTTTTCCATGTTTCGGAGTTTTAGAAGGCTTCTCAGGAAACTTGGAGTTTTGGAGTGCATTTTGGAGCAAAAGTACACTTTTGGATAAATTCAGGCCGTCAGAAGTTTGGCAACCAAAGAAGACCTTCTCACCGTCTGATCATCCCCAATTTGGAGAAATTATAGAGGAGACAACCAGATTATTAACACATTTGGAATCAATGCAATCCAATGGTTAGATCTCCAGATATCATCAATGCACTGAAGGCCAATCAACACAGTTCAGTCAAGGACAGAAGCTTTCACCCGCGGCCAAGCTTCTCCCACCGCGGCTCAGCCTCCTTCACCCCCGGTGGACCTACGTACGAACCTCAGAAGTCCAACTAATGCCCAAGACACTTCCTGCACTCATTTTACAAGCCCTAGACGCCCAAACTTGAGGAAACACTATAAATACTCCTTTTTAGGTCTTTTGTAAATGAGCCTCTTTCTTCTCTTTAAGAGAGAACTCATTTGTAGTTTTAGGTTTTACTTTTATGCATCTGTAGAAGCTTTTCATCACCATACATTGTTTTCAATAAGAGAAGGTTTTCTGCAACTTTTGTTTCTTTACTTTACTGCTTACTAGTTCTTAAACCGATGATGATGTCTAACTCAGCCATGTCTGAGTAGTCACCGAGTTGGGTGAAGGGACCATCAAAGGGGATCCCATGTTTGAATGAAATCTAGGTTTTTAGGCAAAAGGATTTCGATTTTTACATGATTCTCTCATTCATCCAAATCTCAAAGCGGTAAACTCTGGATTTATCACCCAGTGATGTAGGCATGAAGCTGATGACTGCTGAATGGATCGATGGGGAAGCTTTAGTTGGACTGAGGTCACTCCCTAAAGCATCAAAGAGATGGTTTGCAAAAGGTAGAGGATGGAGACTCTTCAACTGGACTGAGGTCACTCTTTGAAGAAACGAATATATGGAAGGAAATAGATGGAATGAGAGAAGCCACACTTATCTGCGGAAGGATCAATGATAAGTCTAAGCACTCAGATCTTCAAGGATTCTCACACAAGAAAAAAGAGGCGACACTTCTTTCACAGAAGAGAAAGAGAAGAAACTCTCGTTTTATTTCAAATGTAATACAGACTCTTGAAATTTGAATTGCAAACTAAAGCAGACTCGCTGGGACTTAAAAGAAAATAAGGACAATACTCTTAAGACTCTAACAGTCACATTCCTGCAAAACAGAAAGAACCATTATTTATTCAAAGGATAAATAATCTAATTGCACACCTTAGATAATGTGAGAGTTCCTTGGATGATCTAGATGATTCATTCGGCTTCTGATATGATGAACAATGATGTGTTGCGAAGACCTTGAAGAACCAGCATACATAGTGTAGTTGGGGACATGAGTTGCTCTTGAATGTCTTCTCCTTGTATCTCTTGAATAAGATCAGATTCTTGAAGTCCTTCAGTCTCCATTAGTGTGATAAGATTTTCCACAGACTTGTTGAACTTCTCCCTAAGACGCTTGGTGCCCGATCTTGTTCTTGGAGCTTGATTCATAGTTGGAATATTGCCATCTTCTTCTTCGGTCTCAAGTGAGGCAGTCTCGATGTCCTCATAATCTCCTCCCTCTTGAGTAGGTTCTGTCCTCAAAACTGGTTCATCTGCATGAAAAGCGGACAGATCAGTAATATTGAAAGTAGGAGATACGGTAAACTTACCTGGAAGCTCTAGCTTGTAGGCGTTATCGTTGATCTTTTCTAGCACACGAAAGGGACCATCTCCTTGCGGCAAGAGCTTAGACTTCCTTTGATTTGGGAACCTCTCATGCCTCATGTGCAACCACACCCAATCTCCCGGCTCAAATTTCATTTCCTTGCAATGTTTGTCAGCGTATCTTTTGTTTTGCTCATTCTTCTTTGTGAGATTGTCTTTGACTTTCTGGTGAATCTTTTTTACATGTTCTGCTCGGGTTTCACATTCCTTAGACATAACAGTTTGAGGCAAAGGCAAAAGATCCATTGGAGTAGTGGGAACAAATCCATAAACTACTTCAAAAGGTGAAACTTTAGTACCCGAATGCTTAGCATGATTATAAGAAAATTCAATGAAAGGTAAGCAATACAACCAATACTTTAGATTCTTACCGACCGTGGCTCTCAACAAGGTTGATAGAGTCCGGTTTACTACCTCAGTTTTGCCGTCGGTTTAAGGGTGACAAGTGGTTGAGAAGAGCAGCTTCGTTCCAAGTTTCCTCCACAGAGTTTTCCAGAAATGGCTCAGAAACTTAGTGTCACGGTCTGAGACAATAGTCCTTGGTATCCCATGTAAGCGTACTACTTCTTTGAAGAAGAGATCAGTGGTTTGAGTGCCGTCATTAGTCTTGTAGCATAGAATAAAGTGAGCCATTTTTGAGAATCAGTCCACCACCACAAATATAGAATCCTTGTTGTTGATCTTGGGTAATCCTAACACAAAATCCATAGAGATATCTACCCACGGTAGGTTAGACATTGGCAAAGGCATATATAAACCATGTGGATATGACCTGGATTTTGCCTTCAAGCAGGTAATGCACTTTGCACAGAATCTTTCCACATCTCTTCTCAAATGCGGCCAGTAGAAATGTTCCATAAGGACGCTCAGTGTCTTATCTCGGCCAAAGTGTCCCATGAGACCTCCTCCATGAGCCTCTCCGATAAACAACTCTCTCATTGATCCCTGAGGAATACAAAGCCGTTTTTCTCTAAACAAGAATCCATTGTGTTGATAGAACATACCCGAGGCAGCTTTGCTGGTTTCCTTAAACACATCTTGAAAATCGGGATCCGCTTCATATTACTCTCTTTTTTTATCGAACCCCATGATCTTAGCTTCCATTGTGCTGATGAGAGCATATCTTCTTGACAAAGCATCGACCATAATGTTTTCTTTTCCTTTCTTGTATTTGATCACATATGGAAAATTTTCTACAAATTCAAGTCATTTAGCATGTCGTTTCTTGAGCTTAGTTCGTCCTCTAAGGTGCTTGAGAGTCTCATGATATGTATGGATAACAAATTCTTTCGATAATAGATAATGTTGCCAAGTTTCAAGAGACCTTACCAGAGCATATAGTTCTTTGTCGTAGGTGGGGTAATTGAGGAAAGCTCCATTCAGTTTTTCACTGAAATACGCAATTGGTTTTCCTCCTTGCATAAGAACAGCTCCAATTCCTGTTCTAGACGCATCACATTCAATTTCAAAAGTTTTATCAAAGTTCTGAAGTACCAATACTGGTGCGTTAGTGAGGCGGTCTTTGAGCTTGTTAAAGGCTTCCTCTTGCGCAGGTCCCCATTTAAACTCCACATTCTTCTTGATGATGGAAGTGAGAGGTGCAGCCACTATGTTAAAATCCTTCACAAACCTTCTATAAAAGCTAGCTAACCCATGGAAACTCCTCACATGTCCAATTGTTGTTGGGGTCGGCCATTCTTGAATCACCTTGATATTTTCTTCATCAACTTTTAAACCCTGGGAACTTACAACAAATCCTAAAAAGACAACTTGATCAGTGCAAAAAGTACATTTTTTAAGGTTAGCGTATAGATTTTCTGCCTTAAGCGTCTCTAGAACCTGGTCAAGGTGTTGTAAATGCTCCTCAAGAGTGGAACTATAGATCAAGATATCATCAAAATAAACGACAACAATCTTACAGATAAAAGCTCTAAGGACGTGTTTCATGAGCCTCATGAAGGTGCTAGGAGCGTTTGTAAGGCCAAACGGCATGACAAGCCATTCGTACAGCCCTTGTTTAGTTTTGAAAGCCGTCTTCCATTCATCTCCCTCCTTCATTCTTACCTGATGATATCCACTTCTCAAATCAATCTTGGAAAAGATTGTAGCTCACTAAGCTCATCCAACATATCATCAAGTCTAGGTATCGGATGCCTATATTTGACGGTGATATTGTTGATAGCACGAAAATCAACACACATTCTCCAAGATTCATCTTTCATGAGGAGAACTGGGACAGCACACAGACTTAGACTTTCACGGATATATCCCTTGGACATCAAGTCATGTACTTGTTTCTCCTGCTCTTTAGATTCTTCCAAGTTTACCCTGTAAGTGGCTCGATTCAGCAATGGTGCTCCTGGGACTCGATCAATCTGATGCTCTATCCCTCTGATCGGTGGTAACCCTGGGGGGAATTCTTCTGGGAAAACATCAGGAAACTTATCAAGAAGTTGTTTGACACCGCTAGGCAACTCTTGACTTTCTTGCCCTGAAAGCAAACTTTCTTTTAAAACCATTAGTAGCACATGTTCTTTCATTCCAATAGATCTAAGAACAGTAGAAGGTGTCACATAAGGGTTAGTTTTTCTCATCTGAACTCCTTTAGACATCGCCTTCTGCATTTCATGTACTTCTTGTGGGGTTAAAGGAGCGAGACTATGCTTTTTGTTGTTGTGCACCAAGGTGTAGTAGTTGGTATGGCCATTATGCATCGTTTCTTTATCAAACTGCCATGGTCGACCGAGAAGCAGGTTCCCTGCTTGCATAGGGACCACATCACAGGTTAATTGATCCGCATATTTGCCTATGTTGAACGGCACTGTGACTTGCTCTGTAATCTTGAGCTTGGTTTCATCATTGAGCCACTTGAGTCGATATGGTTTGGGATGTTTTGCCTTTGGAAAACCTAGCATATTAACCAGATACTTGCTAGCCACATTAGTACAAGATCCTCCATCAATAATCAAACTACATACCTTGGAGTTAACAGTGCATCGAGAGTGAAAGATGTTTTCTCTTTGAATGATTTCTGGCTCGAAAATTACACTTAGAGCTCTCCTAACGACCAATAACTCTCCCGGCTCAGGATAATTGACAATGTCTTCCGCTGAATCTCCTGGTTCCAACTCTTCTTCGTCTTGAGATTCATATTCCCCGTTAGCCTTGATGATCATTACTCGCTGGTTTGGACAGTCCCTTGCGCAATGTCCTTTTCCCTGACATTTAAAACATGTTATATCGCGAGTTCTTTGAGTTGGGTTCTTACCTGGTTCAGGCTTGGTAAGCTTAGAAGACTCTGGTGCGGTTCTTCTGTACTTGGGATCTTATTCAGTGGATTTCCCCTTGTCGAGTACTTTTGATGGGGGCTGACTCCAAGTTGATTTCCCCTTGTTTGCAGTGAGCGTCTTTCGTCTAATGTGTTGCTCAGCTTGGATGGCTAGATGTAACAGTTCTGTTATATCAAGATAAGTTTGTCTTTCGACTTTTCTAGCGATCCGATCTTGGAGACCATCTAGAAATTGCGCCATCAAAGTCTCCTCCGAGTCTTCAGAATCTAGCCTGTTTCTAAGAGATTCAAACTTGTGAAAATATTCTTCAACAGATTTAGACCCTTGGACTAATTTTTGAAATTTTTTTTGTAACTCCCTGTAATAATATGGAGGAACGTATCTCTTCCTCATAGTGAACCTCATTTCTTCCCAGATGGTAATTTGCCCATGTCGATGCCTTCTTCTTTCGGCCACTTCTCGATCCCACCAAGCTAAGGCACTCTCGGTGAGTTGGGCTGCGGCTAAGGCCACTTTTCTCTGCTCTGAGTGATTATAATCCTCAAAAATATACTCTATACGCCTCTCCCAATAAAGGTAGGCGTCAGGGTTAACCTTCCCAGCAAAGTATAGTGCTGTGAGCTTCACGTCAGTATTAGCATGCCGAGCATCTTCATTTCTACCTTGATGACGATTAGGCTGTCTCCTACGCCCTGGATCAGGTTCTGGTGGATCTGCTTCATCGTCAGACTCCTCAGATTCTTCTAGATTTACTCTTGGTGCGTTAACGTTTCTAATAGGCGCTCTCTGCACCGGTGGGGGCTGTTCAAGGCGAGCTAGTCGACCTTCCAATGCTTGGAACTGGTTTTGGAGTTGTGTTTGAAGATTGGCAAACATCTCGGCTAGGTTAGGTACTCCAGCTTCTCCCATATTCTCACTCGGAACAAAGATCAAGTGCGAAGGAATTTGAAGAGACAAAACCAAGGGCTTGGTTGAAAAGTTGATATAGAAAGAAGTTGAAAAGACAAAATGAGTTGAGTCGAGTAGTTCAAAAGTGAAATGGTTAAAACACTAGATCGGAGCAAAAGGAAATGCAAACTTGACAGATCTATGATGGATCTAACAAGATGAGGCAACAAACTTGACACAAAAACTCTTTATGGGTTTCTCTTTAAGATCTAAAGATGGAAAGTGACTAAAACAGAAAAGCAACAACACAACCTGCTTTTAGGAGCCGATTCGGCTCTGATACCAGATGATGTAGGCATTAAGCTGATGACTACTGAATGGATCGATGGAGAAGCTTTAGTTGGACTGAGGTCACTCCCTAAAGCATCAAAGAAGTGGTTTACGAAAGGTAGAGGATGGAGACTCTTCAACTAGACTGAGGTCACTCTTTGAAGAATGGAATATATGGAAGGAAATAAATGGAATGAGAGACGCCACACTGATCTGCGGAGGGATCAATGATAAGTCTAAGCACTTAGATCTTCAAGGATTCTCACACAAGAAGAAAGAGGCGACACTTCTTGATGTGTGTTCGTGTCAACTACGTGAGGGAACAAATTTTACCCGTAACAAAACAAATGAAAGCCGCAAGTGCACAGCTAATCAGTTGTAGTATTTAGGGATCGAATCCACAGAGATTTGTGTGCCTGGTATTTTTTTACGGTTTTTAACTTTATGTCTAGACTAAATTGGTTTTAAAGGTTGGTTGTTTTTCTTGCGAATTAAACTAAAACAAGAGAAAGCAAATAAATCTATCCTAAAAAGCAGGTAAGAAAATCGAATGGAATGCAATTAGAATAAGCAAATATCGAATGAAAGACTAATAAGGAAAGTAAGATATCGCATGAAAAGTAAATAAAACAAATAAATAATGAACTAAGAAAATTGAAATGCAGGTCTAAGAAAGCAAGTAAAATCGATGGAATTGTGAACTATGGCTAAAAACGCTGAGCTTTTGGGAACTCTAAGGGATCATAATCGGTTTTAACACTAAGGTAGATAGATTGGGATTGACAGATAACGATATATGGGTTCTAGAGCTAGAGTACGGCGGTATGACTACGTCACTGTCCTGATCATAACCAACTGTTTCTCGCAACCCTGACCAGTAGGTTTCCACTCTGGCCCTGGAAGGGAGAGAACGCAAGAGCTGCACAAGACTCGTCAATACTCACGATCTCGCCGCAGGTAGGTTTCCACTCCTACGGAAAAATCGCCTGTTTCATTCTAGGGCTGATACTTAATGAAAACTTTCGCAACACTAACTATCTAGATCAGATACTAGGTGATCAATCAAGCATACATGCAATAAGAACAAGAATAAACAGAGAACAGGTCGAAATCCCAGATCTATAAACCTAGATGTCTAAATCGATTATGAGAGCCCCTTTCGGGAACCCTAAGCCCAACTCGGGATCTACTAAGACATGGCTGAGTTCGACATCATCATTGGTTTTAATAAAAGTAATGAAAAACAGTAAAGAAAAGAGATAAAGAAAGCTTCTCTATTGAAGAACTCGGACTTGAACAATCTTCTACAAAAATCTCATAAAAACGGCTAAAAGAAAAGGGTTTCTGTAAAGTATGAAGGTGGTGTCTAAAAACGACCTAAATGACATGTAGTTATAGTCTCCAATACTCCATGGTCTCTAGGGTTCCGGAATTGAGGCTGAGAATGACTTTGGGCTTCAGATAAGTGGGCTTTAACTCGGAGATTGATTGCCGCGGTCGGGAGTGTTGTGACCGCGGCAATTGGCTTGTTGGCCGCGGTCGGGAAGCTTCTGACTGCGGCAAATAGCTTGTTGGCCGCGGTCGGGTGAGTTGCTGACCGACTTCGAGTGGCTCCGGGGCTAATGGAATATCTTGAGATCAAACCGTTGGAATGTCTCCAAACCAAGTGCATTTGAAAGCTGGTTGATTCTTCTATAAGTTGTCCAATTTTGAGGGTGATCAGACGGTGAGAAGGTCTTCGTCTCTCCATGAGAGTTCTGACGGTCTGTATTTATCCAAAAGAGTCTTTTTGTTCCATTTTGTGCTTCTTTATCCCAAATTACCTGAAAAGTCTTTTAAAATCCGGAAACATATAAATCCTTTGAAAACCTTTGAAAATGGAGTAAAAACACCTGTAAAAGATATTAAAATGATCCATAAAAATGGTCAAAATCCGGTGTTATCAACTCCCCCAGACTTAGTCTTTTGTTTGTCCTCAAACAAAAAACAAAGGCTAATCTCGGCGAGAGGTTTGAAAACGCAGGAACTAAACAAAATCTCAGAAACCAAACTTCTAGACCAATATCAATCAGTATGCATCAATCGGGAATAGCCTAGAAAATTCTCACTAGCAATACAGGCATAACTAGTCCGTTAATCCATCACGCAGAAATCTATGCACTAAGATCTAACTTCCAGTCAACTAGCTCTTAACATTCATTAAAAATCTCGGTTGTTCTCATCAAAGAAAATCTAGGCAAGGCAATCTAGGCTAGGTGTCAAGAAGGGTTATTTTGGGGGTAGGGCTTAAAGTGTTTAAGGGTTACCTGAAGATCTGGAGGATCAGGATATTATGCAAAACCGCAGGAGAGAGTGAAGCTGTTGGTATCCACAGTTTTCAGTCACTTTCTTCTTGACATAGATTCATGGTCTTCTTCCTCAGGTTCTCTCCAAACTCCCCCAGACTTAGATTTTTGTAAATCTTTCAAAACAATAGCTCCTTAAACGAATAGTGGTTGCTCATTGCCCCACAAATTTCGACAATCTAAGACTCATTAGGCTTTTTGTTCCCTTTTCTCTTTTCACTTTTTTTTTTTTTTTTTTTAGAGAAAGAGAACACCTTTAGATATAGAGTCTTAGAGAGCACAAATTTACCAGTTAATATCTGTCTTGTAAAGCTTTATTATGTTTCAGATACTCTTCCTTCCCAATTCCATTCAGTCTCCTTTGTGAGTGACTGAAAACTGCGTCGCTCCTTTCTCTCCGTCGTTTTTGCACATATCTGCTGATATAAACTAAAGAGAGAATGCATGAGGATTGAAAACAAGGGTTTTGGGTTTAGGGTATGGTACCAGATAAAGATAAACTGGTCATCTAGGACGACAAATAGTGGTAAAAGTGATGGTAAAAGACATCCTAGATGTGTATGTCGATGCCTGCCTAAAATCAATGATGAGAAAATTAGATATCAATATTAAGTCCAAATAAAATGAGCTAGTATATCCTGTCAGAAAGAATCTCCATGAATAGAAGTCCTCTGGTGGGAGTTCGTAGTGCAAGTACTCTAGCTACCGCCTAGTCTAGTGCTAACCACAAATCAGCTATCATGCATAGTGTAGAAGCGTGCAGGTCTAAATCATCATAGTTTTGCGTCAAACATTCCTGAAAAATACTTAATGTCGAATAGGTTACATATTAAAATTTAAAAAGGTACTTGAAATTTAAAAACAAAAGCAAGAAAATGATTAGTACGGATAGACATCCTCCCCCAGACTTAAATCACACTGTCCCCAGTGTGAAAAAGTTGGTGAGAAGATGGTGAATAAAAGCAAAATAAAATAAAATAAGATAAAGGAAAAGAAAATGATTATAGAATCGTGATGGTAGTGAAGTGCTGATCAATCATTCATCCTCCGAAGTGTCGTCTGCGAAATGGTGCTGCTCCTGTAAGAAGGTGACAACGCGCTCAAAGCGTCGTCCCTGTCTCTCAACTCTGCGCTCGAGATCGGAATGAGTGTGTGATGACGTAGATGATGAGGTGTGGCCAGTCGAAATAGATGGCTGAAAATGAACACGGGCTGCAGCTGCATCACGCTTCGCCTTGGCCACTATGTATTGGCCAATGGTGAATGGTAGACGAGATACAAATGGCAGAAAATCATCGGATACCGGAGTCCATCGTGGGCTTCCTCCGTTGCACAATCTCGGGATAGACGCTGAAGGTAAGCGGACTCGGTGCTCCTCGGTGCCAGTGCAATACTTGTAACCAAACCTGTCTGGATCGAAAGCGGCACGAGAGATAGTGTGATCGCGAGAGAGATAAAGTAGATCATACCAGACATCGGAAGTGGCTCGTCAGATGAGAAATCGAATCCTACAGTCTGTAGTATCGCTGTAATAGCACTCCCGAAAGCTGGAGTAGCGTCCTCGTAACCATGTAAATCATGCTTCACCTTTACCATATTTTGCGCTATGATCCATGCAAAGCAAGCAATTCTTGGGTCATCCATAAACGGAATCTGAAGTGTAATGAGCTCAGTCTTCAAAAAACCTCCCATGTTTGCTCTAGAGAAGATCGTGTGTGCTAAGAGTTTGTGCACAACTCTCACTGCTGGGTGGCTAAGAAGGTCTGACTTCGATCTCCCACTATCATAGGTTCCATGACCCATCTCTCTCCACAGGTTAAGATCAGGTTCATCTTCAAGGTAAATGCCATCAGTGTATGGAAGCTTAAGAGCTTCACAAACCTCGGAAATGGTGAGAGAATAAGGCTGTCCGCGGATAGAGAATGACAAGATGCCATCTGATGCTCTGGGGTTCCTCCTCTTTGTGTGGTGGAGTGTAATGTTCGCTAAAAGCTCACGGACTAGCTCATGATAAGTCGGAAGGTTCAGCTCCATGTAGGGTCTCAGCTTAAGTGCATCGATGTACCAGATCACATCCTCTCTGATTCCAAGCATCTCGAGTGTATGATAATCAATGCAAGGCGGCTTCTTGAAACGCCTTGCATAGTCCACTCTCGGGTTTGTCTCCCTCCCAATGTATCGAATCTGTGGTGGCTCGGGAGGTGCTCGTGTTTCTCTTGAGTGCTGGAGCAATCTCATCACATAACTTCTTCTTCTTGGTCTGGCTTGGTTTAGCATGTACTCTCCGAGAGTAGCATCATCGGGAATGTCCTCGGAGCTGTCACTAGTGCGACGGCTTCTTCGGGATCTGGTTTGTTCCATTTTTCTGCAAAACAAAATGGTTCTTGGAAAAAGAATGAATTTGGATGCTGATTTTAACACATTAAGATCTGTTATACTAATACTAGCATAAATAGATTAATTTAAACCATGAGCAAACAAAATCGATTTTAAATCAGAGAAATCAAGTAGTTCATGATTAAATTCGGATTTCTGATGTTCTTAACATAGAAATCTTCTAAAAATCGGTTTTGATGAGCAATTTCCATGTAAATTCTAAAGATTATCCAATACTAATCATTAATCACACAAGACTAAATCAAATTCATCAATTTTGCTGTTCCAAATTCGATTTTTATTAAGCATGTAGAACCCAAATTTCAAAAATCTCAATTTCTCTTAAGCTAGGTGCTAAAATCGATTTTTAGATAACCTAAATAGATAATCTATCATTCTTAAGCTATTTCCACCATCAATAGACCAATATTTTGGGTTTTTAAAGAAAACCCTAAGTTCAAAATCGAGTAAGAATGGTGAGTTTGAGGTTCATACCTTGCTGGAAAGAGAGAATTGATGGCAGAATTGAAATCAGCTTTGAAAAAGAGTGAGGTTTGAGCCAAAAATCTCTTAAAAAGCTTAAGAATTGAAAAATGTGTTCTTTCTCCTAAATCTCTAAGTCTTTTGAAAGAGAAGAGAAGAAAGAGTTTTAATCCAAAAAGTTTGTTTCTTTTCTTTAAAAAGCGTTTTTGAAGCAAAAACGGAAAATTTCTGGAAATTTTTAAGTTTACGGGAACTTACCTTTCTTGTTTGCACATTAGGAAAGTTTATAACTTACGGAGGATCTTTTCGGGTTTTACCGGGAACATTTCGGGAAGCACCGGGAATCACCGGGAATGACCAGGCAAACACCGGGAAATCACCAGGTAAACACCACGCAACACCGGGAAATCACCAGGTAAACACCAGGCAACACCGGGAAGCGGCAGAAATCTGCGGCGTCACCTAAACGACCAACGGCCGCGGTCAGGAGACGCGCGACCGCGGTGGCTGAGGGCTCGGCGCCGCGGTCACATTTCCGGCGCCGCGGTCGATGCACCCTTGGCCGCGGGTCGAACGGTCGCGACCGCGGCTCTTCCTCCTGCGGCCTATTGTCCAATCTTCTCGTCTTTGCCGGTCCGAGCAGCTAAAAACCTACCTTTTCTTCTTGGTTTTTCTAATTTTCTGATTTTTTGTGTTTTTGTTTTATAAAATACCTAAAACTTAAAAAGAAAAAGAAAGCATAAGTTGTAAAAAGAAAAAGAAAACTAAAAGAAAGAGTACCTAAATGGGTTGCCTCCCATTAAGCGCTTTTGTTTTAAGTCGTTTAGCTCGACGTAAGCATGAGGAATCAGGCTGATTTGAATGACACTCCACTTGATGTGCCTTTATCACTTCCGGTTGCTGGAAGTTTTACTTCTTCTCCTTGAATAGCCGTCTTCTTCCCTTTATTCTTCTTTCGGACTTTAATGTTGTTCAAAACCCTTTTTGTATTTTCGATTAGCTCCTGGATTTGGTCCTCACTAGTTTCTGTTGCATCTGGTGGAATGATGATCTTGATCTTTGCAAAAGCTTTCGGCTTCTCCTTTTCTTTCTCTTTTAGCCTGTTTCCTTTGCTTGGAAATTCATCTAAGATAGTAGGATAGTACCTTTTTCGGTCCACATTGAGGAAAACAGCATGCCGGTTTGCGTGATTGATTATTGCTCCCACTGTAGCTAGGAATGGTCTCCCAAAAATGAGTGGCCTCTCCTTGTCTTTATCCATCTCCAGGACTTGGAAATCTGCTGGAACAATCTTATCTCCCACTAGAACTTGTAGATCATGAATCGCCCCTTCAGTATCTTTTTGAGATGAATCTCCAAAGATAACCTTAATTGTCGATGTCCTTAAGGTATTTATGCCCAATTTTTCGGCAAATGTCTTAGACATGATGTTGACATTGGCTCTGAAATCGTACAAGCAGTCTGTAAACTTGATTCCTGAAATGAAACACTGAAAAACAAAACGTCCCGGATCATCGGCTTTGGTAAGCCTTTGAAACGGTGATCGTTCAGGTACCTTAAACGGTGGCTGCTTGGGATCGATATCCTTGTACAGTGGTACAAAGATTGGGGTTTCTTCTTTCTTTCCATCGGTTCCGGCCTCTTCTTCGGGCAATGTGGTTATGGCGTTACAAAACTTCTTAGGGTTATCTTCAACTCTTCCTGGAAGAACTCCACTTTGCCTCTTCATAGAGTCGGCTGTTTGGGCGACTTGCACATCTAACTTTTTTACGTGCGAAGATAAAGATTCAAACTTACCATTCAGATCATTGTACATACAGTCCACTTTCACGTTCACGTCTTTAGATGCTTTTTTGTTCATCATAACAAGCTGTTTGATTGACTGTTCAAGTCTACCAATTTTTGAAGCTAGCTGGTTCGTCGTGACTCCCTGCTGTTGTACAAATTGATTGTTAAAACCCGTACCTTGGTAGTTATATGGCTGTCGCGGTTAATATGGTACTATTCCTCCAAAGTTTCCACCTTGAAACTTGTTTTGGAAGGATTTTTGCTGAGGTGGGTAGTACTGATCTTGAGGATTCTCCACATTTGGATTGCGGTAAGAGAGATTGTTGTAATTTGCATTCCAGAAGTTGTTGTTGAAGTTGTTGTTGGAGTGATTTTGGTATGGCACCAGTGCTCCTACGTAGTTCACATCTTCTTCTTGAAATGCTTGATTAATGTGATCGATATCACTAGGTCCTTCCTCTTCTGCGCCATTGTTGGTTTCACAGGCATGGATCGGGCGATTGTTGCTCTTCAGAAGCTGGCTAACCATGTTCTTCAACTCGGTTATCTCCTTGTTGTCTGTTCCGGCTTGCTTCATCGATCGATCGTATTCAGGACAGTCATTGCTATTGGCTTGAGCCAAATTTTCGATGAGAGCTCTTCCTTGGGTTATCGTCTTTTGCCCAAAATCTCCATTGCTAGCTGTATCAAGTGAAAGTTTGTATTTTGGTTGCAAACCTCGGTAAAATGTGCTCAGCAGGCTTGATCCTTGAAATCCATGGTGAGGGCAATCACGTTCATACTCCTTAAAACGTTCCCAAGCTTCATAGAAAGATTCAGTTGGCCCTTGTTGAAAGGTTGAGATCTTCGTTCTCAAATTGTTCGACCTTGACTTAGTGTAGAAGTGGTTTAGGAAAGCAGTTCTACATTCTTCCCAATTTGTAATCGATCCTGCAGGCAAAGACTTCAACCAACGGTGAGCTTTATCTGCTAATGAAAAAGAGAACAACTTACACTTTAAATAGTCAGGTGGAACTTGGTTTGTTCTCATCATGCTGTAAATTTCTTCAAAAAGCTCGATATGGTCCATTGGGTGCTCAGAAGGAACTCCATGGAACTGGTTTTGCTTCACCAATGAGATGATTTGAGGCTTGACTTCAAACTCATTCCAGTTTGGAAATGGTACTTGAATCGCAGATCGATTCTGAAAATTTTGAGTAGGTGCATCAAAATCAGCTATGCGATGGTTCCTGGCTTATCTTCGGTGTTGATTTGCTGGCGGAATGGGGCGGTGAATGCGTTCATTCGGCTGCATTGCTGGGTGGTCACCATCGGCTGCATTGATGGGTGGATCAAGGTCTTCACGTCCTTCTCTCTCTTGGTTCTGGTGGTTTCTTGGAAGAACCTCATCCTCCTCTCCATCTTGTCGAGCATGATCACCTTCTATGTGATCATTCTCTTCATTTCCTCCATGTTCGGACCCGTCTTGGTCCATATTTAAATTTCGATTAATAGGATCTCCAGGCTGGTCGTCGTTGGCCATTCCTTGCGTTCGTCTAAGTCTTCGAAGTTCTCTTTCGTGTCTGTCTATCTCGTCTAGAATTGGAATGTCTCCTGCAGGTCTACGCCTGGTATTCATGCAATTCAGAGAAAAACAAAAGAAGGGAAAGATAGTTCAGAAAAAATTTAAGAAAGAACTAGAGATCAGGTGTCTAGAACAGAAGTTAAAACAAGAAAAATAGCAAAAGGCAGCGAAACAAATCCCCGGCAACGGCGCCAAAAACTTGATGTGTGTTCGTGTCAACTACGTGAGGGAACAAGTTTTACCCTTAACAAAACAAATGAAAGCCGCAAGTGCACAGCTAATCAGTTGTAGTATTTAGGGATCAAATCCACAGAGATTTGTGTGCCTGGTATTCTTCTACGGTTTTTAACTTTATGTCTAGACTAAATTGGTTTTAAAGGTTGGTTGTTTTTCTTGCGAATTAAACTAAAACAAGAGAAAACAAATAAATCTATCCTAAAAAGCAGGTAAGAAAATCGAATGGAATGCAATTAGAATAAGCAAATATCGAATGAAAGACTAATAAGGCAAGTAAGATATCGCATGAAAAGTAAATAAAGCAAGTAAATAATGAACTGAGGAAATTGAAATGCAGGTCTAAGAAAGCAAGTAAAAATCGATGGAATTGTAAACTATGGCTAAAAACGCTGAGCTTTTGAGAACTCTAAGGGATCATAATCGGTTTTAACACTAAGGTAGATAGATTGGGATTGACAGATAACGATATATGGGTTCTAGAGCTAGAGTACGGCGGTATGACTACGTCACTGTCGTGATCATAACCAACTGTTTCTCGCAACCCTGACCAGTAGGTTTCCACTCTGGCCCTGGAAGGGAGAGAACGCAAGAGCTGCACAAGACTCGTCAATACTCACGATCTCTCCGCAGGTAGGTTTCCACTCCTACGGAAAAATCGCCTATTTCATTCTAGGGCTGATACTTAATGAAAACTTTCGCAACACTAACTATCTAGATCAGATACTAGGTGATCAATCAA
Source organism: Eutrema salsugineum (assembly GCF_000478725.1). Lineage (NCBI taxonomy): Eukaryota > Viridiplantae > Streptophyta > Magnoliopsida > Brassicales > Brassicaceae > Eutrema > Eutrema salsugineum. The sequence continues at coordinate 20,687,716 of NW_006256909.1, read as the reverse complement.
GCATACATGCAATAAGAACAAGAATAAACAGAGAACAGGTCGAAATCCCAGATCTATAAACCTAGATGTCTTAATCGATTATGAGAGCCCCTTTCGCGAACCCTAAGCCCAACTCGGGATCTACTCAGACATGGCTGAGTTCGACATCATCATTGGTTTTAATAAAAGTAATGAAAAACAGTAAAGAAAAGAGATAAAGAAAGCTTCTCTATTGAAGAACTCGGACTTGAACAATCTTCTACAATAATCTCATAATAACGGCTAAAGGAAAAGGGTTCTGTAAAGTATGAAGGTGGTGTCTAAAAACGACCTAAATGACATGTATTTATAGTCTCCAATACTCCATGGTCTCTAGGGTTCCGGAATTGAGGCTGAGAATGACTTTGGGCTTCAGATAAGTGGACTTTAACTCGGAGATTGATTACCGTGGCCGGGAGTGTTGTGACCGCGGCAATTGGCTTGTTGGCCGCGGTCAGGAAGCTTCTGACCGCGGCAAATAGCTTGTTGGCCGTGGTCGGGTGAGTTGCTGACCGACTTCGAGTGGCTCCGGGGCTAATGGAATATCTTGAGATCCAACCGTTGGAATGTCTCCAAACCAAGTGCATTTGAAAGCTGGTTGATTCTTCTATAAGTTGTCCAATTTTGAGGGTGATCAGACGGTGAGAAGGTCTTCGTCTCTCCATGAGAGTTCTGACGGTCTGCATTTATCCAAAAGAGTCTTTTTGTTCCATTTTGTGCCTCTTTATTCCAAATTACCTGAAAAGTCTTTTAAAATCCGGAAACATAGAAATCTTTTGAAAACCTTTGAAAATGGAGTAAAAAAACCTGTAAAAGTTATTAAAATGATCCATAAAAATAGTCAAAATCCGGTGTTATCACTTCTTTCACAGAAGAGAAAGGGAAGAAACTCTCATTTTATTTCATACTAGGTTAAAAGATACATAGCCGAGAAGGGACTTATATAGACGTCCAGTGGCTGGGGACCTTCTAGGGTCAAATGTAATACAGAATCTTGAAATTTGAATTGCAAACTAAAACAGACTCGCTGGGACTTAAAAGAAAATAAGGACAATACTCTTAAGACTCTAACGGTCACATTCCTGCAAAACAGAAAGAACCATTATTTATTCAAAGGAGAAATAATCTAATTGCATACCTTAGATAATGTGAGAGTTCCTTGGATGATCTAGATGATTCATTCGGCTTCTGATATGATGAACAATGATGTGTTGCGAAGACCTTGAAGAACCGGCATACATAGTGTAGTTGGGGACATGAGTTGCTCTTGAATGTCTTCTCCTTGTATCTCTTGAATAAGATCAGATTCTTGAAGTCCCTCAGTCTCCATTAGTGTGATAAGATTTTCCACAGACTTGTTGAACTTGTTGTTGGAGCTTGATTCATAGTTGGAATATTGCCATCTTCTTCTTCGGTCTCAAGTGAGGCAGTCTCGATTTCCTCATCACCCAGAGTCCGATCCTAGATTAAATTCGAGCCACAAGGGTGTTGTATCTAGGTTGCCTGAACTGGATCTTATGGACGTCACCGTCGTAGGAGACAAAAGCTACCTACAGAGGATACGTAAGCCGAGATGGAATCTGATCTGAAATACATGATCTTGTTCAGGCATGAGAGCGAGAGTTAATTGCCATGAACAAGTGATTAGATGATTCGGGTGACAAGAGTTGGCTAATCTTACAAGTGTCTATCCTCGTTTGAAAGTCGTAGAAAATCCTTACCTAGATTCCCGTTTTTTACAACATGAACCCTAAAGATGTACACTAATCCCAACGCCGTTTTCCATATAGTTTTCAACCGATTTTTATTTCAAGCTTTTAATTGTCTGCTTAGTTAGATTTAGTAACAAACCAAAACTCCCTTTTATTTTATTAGGTGTACGATTGTTTTTAACTTAAGTTAGAAGTCCTCAACACACAAATCCCTATGGATTCGATCCCTATGTACTACTGCATTTGCTGTGTACTTGCTGTGTTGCCTGATGGTGGTGTGTTGTGGGTGTCAAGTTTTACCCTAATTGAAATCAATAGCCGCAAGTGCACAGCTGATCGATTGTAGTACTTAGGGATCGAATCCACAGGGAAAGAGGATCTTTTCCTGCAAAAAGCCTTTGAAATAAGTTAAAGTAAGGAAGTCTAGAACAAAAACGGTTTTGTGGGGGTTTGGTAGTGTGTTTAAAATCTAAAAACGAAATCTTAAAAGAGAATACGGAAATTAAATGGCGTAATAACTAAACTTAACGAAAATAACTAAAAATATTAAAAACGGATATTCTAATGCTTAAATGAAAATAAACTAAAAAGGAAAGACAATATTGAACTAAAGCTTGAAAGAAAATCGGTGTAAATCAATGGAGAAGAAAGCGTTGGGGTTCAGGGAAGTTTTCTCAGGGGTACGAACGATTCAAAACATTGCTAGAGAGTAAATTGAAGAGAAGAGATGCATTATGTTTAAGACTCGTCCTAATTCACAAATCGCCCATAGGTAGGTTTCCACTCCTATGTTTGTTTTGCTCTCCTAAACTAGATCTGATACCTGATGAACACTTTCGTGTCACCAAGCATCTGGATCAGATTGTAGTTCATGACGCTACCCTCATGCAGTAAAAACGAATTCAGAAGAAAAAGTTCTAAGATTTAGCTCAATAGCCAATGGAATCCTCACCGAACATATAAATCCCCATCGAAAATCCCTTAATCCCAACAATAAAACTACTCAGACATAATAAACAAAATCAAAGACATAGTATTAAGAAGTAGAATAGAAACCGAAATTGATAAAGAAAGAACAAGGGTTCAAGAGAAAAAATCTCTCTCTCCCTAAAAGCTAAAGCAAAAACAATAAAAGTTTGAAGTAATGAAAGATGATATTCGGTTCCTAGGTTACACGATTTCTAGGGCTCCTAAGACATGTATTTATAGTGCTCAAGACCTCTCTGGACGTCACTTAGGGTTTCTCCAAATGTGGGCTTCAGAAATGGGCTTTTTGGGCTCGGAGGTTGAAGGCCGCGGTCGGGAGTGCTCTGACCGCGGGGAATGTGTGGTTTGCCGCGGTCGGGATGCTCCTGACCGCGGGAAAATGCTTGTTGGTCGCGGGTGGAAGTGATGGCCAGCTGGTTTACGGGACATCTTGCGCTTCGCGTATCTTTTGATTGAACCGTTGGATTGCCAAGCTGTAAAGTGCACTCGAAAGCTGATACTTCCATCTTTAAGGTCCCCAAATTTGAGCTGGATCAGATGGTGAGAAGGCCTTCAATCAGGGGTGAACTTCTGACGGTTTGACTCTGAGCTGAAATCTGGTTTTCTGTCCATTTTGTTAAGCCTTTCCCTAAGTTACCTGAAAAGAGTCTTGAAACTACAAAAACTAGAAAAACGTGATAAAATTACTTAAAAGCAATTAAAAACATATAAAAAGTATTTCAAAACGATCCATAAAAGTGGTCAAGATACGGTGTTATCAACTCCCCCAGACTTAAACCTTTGTTTGTCCTCAAACAAAGCAAAAGCCTAAACTGGTTAAGTGAAAACAAAAATAGGAAACGCACAAATCTCAAAGACATGAACTCTAAACTAGGACCAAAGATAGTGCATCAATCCACAACTTAGTCTAGAAAATTCTCACCAAAGCACAAGAGATACTAGTCCACTTTTTCCGTCATGCAAAACTTAAACAATTTAAATCTTGATTTCAGTCAACTAGCTCTCTACATTCATTAAGTTCAATAGTGAGTTCTCATTAAAGACATCATCCAGGGTAGACGGCGTTTGGCATTAAAGGGCTATTTAAGTGGTGGAGTTAAAGTGTTTCGGGTTACCTGAAGATCTGGAGGATGCAAGATAATATGCAAAACCACAAGAGAGATAGGGACCTGTTGATGACCACAGTTTTCAGTCAGTTCTTCTTGCCAAATGTTGTTGCATAATCCTTCCTCCTTTGTTGTAAACAGCTGTTCCCCCAGACTTAGATTCTTTCCGGGAATCAGAAAAACAATCTCCAAAACTCCATAAAATCAAACTCCAGTTGCCCTGGGACTTAAAATTCGACCTCTCTAGACTCTCTAAGGCTTTTATCTCCTTTCTTTTCTTATTTTTGGATTCTTTTTTTTTTTTTTTTTAACGAAAGGAAATGCCTTTTAAAGAGAGAGACTAGAGGACGAGATTGTACCAAAATTTGAGATTTTTCTAAGGCAAGCTGAGCTTTCTCTTGTGTTGAATCCTTCCGGGAACTTTTCCGGCAAATCGCAGGTCTCTGTCCTTGGTGACTGAAAACTGCATCGTTCCTCTTTCTCTCCAACGTTTTTGCACTTATCTGCATATAAGACAATAGAAAACAAGAGTGCATGTGGTTTGAAAGAGGATTGGTTAAGGTGGGGAACTAGCTAAAGATGAACTAGCCATTCAGGATCAACAGAGAGTGGTAAAAGGATAAAGGAGTCCTGAATGTATGATTCGTTTCCCTGGTCTAATGCTTCAATGAGAAAATTAAATCCAAATTAAGTCCAAATAAAACAGAGCTAGTGTATCCCTTCATCTAAATCGAAATCATTCAAATTCCTCTGGGGTACTTCGTTTCAAATGTGCTTAGCTACCGCCTAGTCTAGTCCTAAATCATGAATGAGCATGTCACTAGGAACAGTCTAAAGCACACAGTCAACTATCATTGATTCATGTTCACCATTCCCTTTAAAACGTATTTTGTTTTGAAACCGATTTTGAAAAACTTTAAGGAAAATGCAAAAAAATGTAGATAATGCAAGACTCATGAAAGAAAAGTGGTTAGAAAGGGATGAAATCCTCCCCCAGACTTAAATCACACTGTCCTCAGTGTGAAACAAGCCGAGATTGGATGAGAAAAATGCATAAATAAGCGAATTGGTAAGGACAAAGAGAACTTACCTGGATCCGGGATGCTGGTGGAGATGAACCGGATTCATTCGAAGGGGTTTGGGAAGGTGATTAGGTGGTGATGAGGGTGGTGGATGGTGATGAATGAGGTGGAGGGTGATTGGTGAGGTGAAAGGGGGTGAAAGGGGTGGTTTGGGTCGGGTTTGGATCTCAACGACAAAGTGTCGCGGTCAGGAGCTGCACGACCGCGGCAAACAAGCACTTGGCCGCGGTCAGGATTATGCGACCGTGGCCGACGGTAGGTTTCCCGCGGTCCGAACAACTGCGACCGCGGGGGCTTATATCGCGGCCTCTTCCTGCTTCTCCTTGGTTCCTGCTGGGCCGAGCAGTCAAGTACCATCCTTCTTTTTGGTTTTTTCTGGTTTTTTGATTTTTTGGCTTTTTTGTTTTATAAGAAACACCTGAAACTAAGAAAAAGAAAAAGATCAAAAGAAAAAGAAAGAAAAATTCTAAAGAAAACAATACCTAAATGGGTTGCCTCCCATTAAGCGCTTTTGTTTTAAGTCGTTTAGCTCGACTTTTGGTATTGGACGTTGCTTAGTCTGATGAAGAAGACCTTGTCCTGAGACAAGTCTTTTTCGACATCTCCTTGCTTTGCTTAGCAGGTTCGAGATGGTAGCCTCCTCCAGGATCAAAAATCAGTCTTGGAACTTCTTTGAGGTATGAGTCTTCAACACCACTTCTGATAGGAGAACGTCTTAGATGCTTGTATGATGAGGTGAATAAGGTCTCTCTTGCTGCATGACATTGAACCATGTTGCAAGAAACAAGGATAGATGATTCTTTATGATCTGAAGTGGTGGAGATGGTTAAGCATCCAAGGTGAGGACAGTTTGCTTGGAGAGGTGTCGCCATGGCTTGAACTATTGGAGAATTGGTAAAAAGAGCATTGGCCGCTGGTGAAAGTGTCGCGACCGCGGTAAAAGGTGGTTTGGCCGCTGGTAGAGCACACGCGACCGCGTCGAAAGGTGGTTTGGCCGCTGGTAGCGCACACGCGACCGCGGTGCCAAATATCCTAGGAAAGATGTTCAAATCCTCTTGCTTCTTGTCTCCAATTCTTTTTCCTTGTGGAGAGTCTTCGGAAAAGAGTCTTGAGAGCCATTTAAACTCCACTCTTGCTTCGATTAAGTCTGCATCACCTCTCATAAGAGCATTAGTTAAAGGTATACATAAGGAAGTACCTTTGTTCGTCAAGCTTGTAAATCCAGTGTTTTCTTTGGGTGCTCTTCTCTCTAGAACGTATCCAACATCTTTTGTAGCTCCTCCAGGGTCGAATATTGGATTATCCACGCTGCCTATGATTATACAATGTGAGTTCCTTGTAGGAATCGCCGGATGTAAGGTTTTCTTGTTGATCTTCAGGAAACTCATATGTTGATGCAGGTAGTTGATGAGTGTTCCAACATATGCTAGACACGAAATACCAAGTATCAAGGGTTTTGTTGCATTGTTTCTCATCTCCATAGCATGGAAACCAGTAGAAACAAGAAAACTTTTCCCTTGAAAAGGCAATTCTGGTTTGGAACCAAGTAGAGCTGCACCAGAAAAATCTCCATAGTGAATATCAATCTTTGAGGGATGAAAAATCGAAATACCTGTATTCTCTGCCATGGTCTTTGGTATGAGATTCACATCAGGTCCAGATTCACAAAGAGAATCACGAAATTTCACTTCCTTGATTGAGAATGGGGCATCAAACTTCTCGGAATCCTTCGTCTTAGAAAGCGCCTCCAATGGTGGTTTTGATGTCACCATTAGTGTCTTATCTTCCACGTGGTCTGTCTTACATTCAAGGTGGTGAGGAGCTGAAGGAGAAAAAAGCTTTGGTTCATCAAGAGGAAGTGACTTATGATCTTGTTTGTCGTCTCCAAAACACTTGAACGAATCGGTAGAGACAAGATCGTCACTAGGGATGGGAAGAGGTTCTCCTTTTTCTTGATGGCTGGCTTCCACGACGTGATGATCCAAAGGAATTTCATTTGATGGCCTCTTTCTAACGAACTTGATGGAGGATTCTCCATCTACTTCACAAGATACCCAATACCCATCATCCATAGATTCATTGAGCTCCTGAAGCATATCATCAATCTCGGTTTGGGAGACAGACGACATATCTTCATCAAAGAGACGATCATGGATATCTTCGTGGGTATTGTAAGTTGTCATGGTCTCCCAGCAGAATCCTTTTTCCTCTAAACCTTCGCGATTTGATTTGTAGCGCTTGCGATGTCCTCTTTTGTGGTGGTTCGGAATTGAATTCTGATCCATTGAGAATAGATCACGAATGTATTGTGCTTCTCGGCGTTGAGTGGCTCGAGGATTGTTGTAAAAACCTCCCTCATAGTAGTAATTTGGTTTCATAGGATCCATATCTTCGGAAATGGAAACAAAATAACCGAAAAATGGAAAGTTGCAGAAAAGGGGGTTCTAGAGTCGATTTACTAACCTTTCTCGGGGTTTTGCATAAAATAAAATGTGTGCCTTCCCCGGCAACGGCGCCAAAAACTTGATGGTGGTGTGTTGTGGGTGTCAAGTTTTACCCTAATTGAAATCAATAGCCGCAAGTGCACAGCTGATCGATTGTAGTACTTAGGGATCGAATCCACAGGGAAGGAGGATCTTTTCCTGCAAAAAGCCTTTGATATAAGTTAAAGTAAGGAAGTCTAGAACAAAAACGGTTTTGTGGGGGTTTGGTAGTGTTTTTAAAATCTAAAGACGAAATCTTAAAAGAGAATACGGAAATTAAATGGCGTAATAACTAAACTTAACGAAAATAACTAAAAATATTAAAAACGGATATTCTAATGCTTAAAAGAAAATGAACTAAAAAGGAAAGACAATATTGAACTAAAGCTTGAAAGAAAATCGGTGTAAATCAATGGAGAAGAAAGCGTTGGGGTTCAGGGAAGTTTTCTCAGGGGTACGAACGATTCAAAACATTGCTAGAGAGTAAATTGATAAGATCTTAGCTTAAACTTTTTGAACTGGAGTCACGGACGTATGAATACGCCACTGTCGTGATCATAGACAACTATCTCTCTCAACCCTGACCAGTAGGTTTCCACTCTGGCCCTGGAAGAGAAGAGATGCATTATGTTTAAGACTCGTCCTAATTCACAAATCGCTCATAGGTAGGTTTCCACTCCTATGTTTGTTTTGCTCTCCTAAACTAGATCTGATACGTGATGAACACTTTCGTGTCACCAAGCATCTGGATCAGATTGTAGTTCATGACGCTACCCTCATGCAGTAAAAACGAATTCAGAAAAAAAAGTTCTAAGATTCAGCTCAATAGCCAATGGAATCCTCACCGAACATATAAATCCCCATCGAAAATCCCTTAATCCCAACAATAAAACTACTCAGACATAATAAACGAAATCAAAGACATAGTATTAAGAAGTAGAATAGAAACCGAAATTGATAAAGAAAGAACAAGGGTTCAAGAGAAAAAATCTCTCTCTCCCTAAAAGCTAAAGCAAAAACAATAAAAGTTTGAAGTAATGAAAGATGATATTCGGTTCCTAGGTTACACGATTTCTAGGGCTCCTAAGACATGTATTTATAGTGCTCAAGACCTCTTTGGACGTCACTTAGGGTTTCTCCAAATGTGGGCTTTAGAAATGGGCTTTTTGGGCTCGGATGTTGAAGGCCGCGGTCGGGAGTGCTCTGACCGCGGGGAATGTGTGGTTTGCCGCGGTCGGGATGCTCCTGACTGCAGGAAAATGCTTGTTGGCCGCGGGTGGAAGTGCTGGCCAGCTGGTTTACGGGACATCTTGCTCTTCGCGTATCTTTTGATTGAACCGTTGGATTGCCAAGCTGTAAAGTGCACTGGAAAGCTGATACTTCCATCTTTAAGGTCTCCAATTTTGAGCTGGATCAGACGGTGAGAAGGCCTTCAATCAGGGTTGAACTTCTGACGGTTTGACTCTGAGCTGAAATCTGGTTTTCTATCCATTTTGTTAAGCTTTTCCCTAAGTTACCTGAAAAGAGTCTTGGAACTACAAATACTAGATAAACGTGATAAAAGTACTTAAAAGCAATTAAAAACATATAAAAGTATTCCAAAATGATCCATAAAAGTGGTCAAGATACGGTGTTATCATTGCCTACTGCACCCATATCAATCACACACAATATTCGAAAGAAACAACTCTTGCAAAGAACTCTCTTTGAAGAAAAAAGAAAATGCTTTATTACTTTTAGATTGAATGGTGATTTGTACAAATGATATAATGAGCTTTAAATAGTGCTCTCACAACGTTCTAAAGTCTACAAAGAAGAAGAGTAATCTTAGCAATAAAAGAATATAGCTGTTGGAGCTATTATGACGAGAATCGGCCAAAGTAGAGGAAGTGATGTAGCCTTTGTATCTGGAAGGTTTAAGGGGTTAGGTTAGCTTCTCTGGAATATTATTTTCATCATAAAACATGTCCAAGTCGTAGCATTCAAGAGAAAAGAGTCGTTGGTGAGTTATTCTTCCAAGTGTGAATGCGTCCGGAAAATGGAAGTGTACAAACATGAGATCCGCCTGATCCTGTGGTTTCTTGAGAATGGTAAGATGTTTTTAGACTCCAATAAATGTCTAAGCAACTCCTCTGGTCGCCAAACTCGGGTTTGTAAGAGATTGAACCGGTCGGTCTTCATACTTTCCATACGCTCCGGTTGGCTTAATTGAGAATTCAATTGGATTCGCCTGATCCAATGCGTTTTGGTGCACCTTAGGATGTTGTGGAAAGCTTCTATAAATAACTCAGAGTCTCCTGGGCACCAATGATATGTTTAAAGTCTCCAAAACCAAGAAGGTTCCAAATAAGGCAACCGAGAATTCTCTGGTTTAGAATTTGAACAACTTTCCAACCAAATCCGGTCTCGGTATGATTCTAATTCTCCTGGATTCTCTGATGAATAAATAATCTATAGCAAGCGGGTCATAGCTTGATTCGTCCTGGTTTGGTCGGAATCCTTTGATCAAGGCACATATGTCCAAATCGGGTATGTTGGAAATCACCCGCTTTGTAAACTGAATAACTCTTATGTCTGAACTCCAATTGGACTGATTCAGATTCTCCGCGTGCCTATGCTGGATCCATATTGCATAGAAAGTGGTTTCATGTATTTACTCCTTCTAGACTGATTGGAGTGATTTAATAAGTGGTTGTATATCTCCATCGGATCCATTGAAGATCTGCCTGTTTGTATCTTCAGTATCTTCTTCATGTGGAAAGCTTTTGGGATAATTCTTCTTCGTGGTATGCTCTAGACGAGATGAGTAAATATCCCAAATGTTTGTTGAGCTGGAACGGTCATTATTGGTCTTCATTTGAGTTGAACAAAGCTTGTATGTCTTTTTAGCTCATCTTGGCTCCATGTTCTCCTCTCTTCGTTTCTTGATTTCTTGCTTCTTGTCTTATGATGATTTGACATCCACATCAGAAGCTCCTTTCAGGTACTTGAGAAGTTTGGTCAAAATGCTTATAAACTTGAACTTCCAGGTGACTATGGAGTTTTAGCTACTTTCAATGTGGGGGATGTGTCTCCATACTTTGAGGATGAAGAGTTGCTGGATTTTAGGACAAATCCTTTTGAACCCAGAGGAACTTATGTGGGAGCATGTGAGCAAGAGAATGTTAAACCAAAAGGAGAAGACATGCAGAATGGACTGGCTGTTACTATGTTACTTCTAGTCCATCCAAGCATCTAAAAACGTGGCTTCAAGTTTTTGGGCTTTATTTTTGTTGCCTTATTTTTCAAGTAGAGTTCAAGAGGAAAAAGAAGAAGTTCAAGAGGTCAACAAGAGCATATGAAAAGTCATTTTCTTCATCAGTCAAGACTGCATTTATTTTAGTCAATTTATCTAGTTTTTATGCATCTAATAAATATTTTTTTGATTTCCTAAGTAGTCTACATGCATTGTATCCTTTATGGACGAAAATTACTTATATTCTCTTTATAACGAAGCTTATTATCATGAATAAAATCAGATCTTTCAGTATTGAGAATTTGGAGTGTCTTTGTGACCCCTTGGTTATCTTTTGATCATTCTCCTTTATCCTTTGGTTTTGGGAGAGCCATTGGTGGTGTATTTAGAGTGTCATTATCATCTGGTGGTGGCAACTTTATCAAGGTGTGGTGGCTCGAGCGGGTTTCTTTAACAACTCTGGTGCTTTGGCTTTACGAGTTGTGGTAATCTATCATGTATGTTTCTATCTATCCGGTTACTTTGTTAAGGCTTGTTCTAGTCTTGTTCTAGACTGTTTCAGGAACATTTGCAGCCCAAAGCACGCATTAACTTGGTGCCAAAGCTGTATTGTTTCAGTCTCATCCGTTCTTCACTCCGTTTGCATCCGTGTTACACATCAACTGACAATAGAGAGCCATTTCTGATTAAATACATAGGAATTCAATCAACAAATAATGAAGATAACGAAGATTGAATGAGCCATATTAGCTTGAGTCAGCTTACTTTATTGACCACCATTAAATCCTTCAATCCTAGCCCACCTTCCTCTTTCGGTTAGAAAATATCATGCTGATCTATCTTTGCTTTCTGGGGATTCAGCTCTGGCCAGACCACAGAAAATTAGTTGCACAAAACTTGTCTATTTTATCAATGCAGGCTTTCGGAAATCGAAAAGCAGACATCTAAAAAGTAATCAACCCTTGAATAATAGAATCTATTGGAGTCGTCCTGCAAAGGATAGACTTCTAGTTGTCCAACAAAGAATACGATTTCTGATTTTCTCCGATAAAGGTGTATAGTCATTAACTGTCATCCTCTTAGTGGGAAGCAGAAGACCAAGATAATGTACTGGTAGAAGTCCTGTATCAAAACGAAATTGTGTGAGTATATCGTCTCTTGTTGCTTGAGAAACACCTGCCATATACAGTGTAGACTTCTCCATTCTTATACCCAAACCAGAAACCTCAGTGAACTCATTGAACACTTGAAGAATACCCGTTATGGATCGCTCCTTCCCATCTGAAAATATCATCAGCACAACAGAGGTGTGTAAGCTTTATGTTTTGACAATATGGATAATAACCAATCTTTTTTTCCACTGTTGCTTTGTCTAGCATCTTTGAAAGCACATTCAAACATATTACAAATAAGTATGGGGATAAAACATAGCCTTGTCTTAGACCTCTAGCACTTCGAAAGAATCCTGCAAGCTCGCCATTTACTAGACAGCCCTATCTTAGACCTCTAGCAATTTGAAAGAATCCTGCAAGCTCGTTGTTTACTGGAAGCGAAAAGGAGGCTGTTGTGACACAAAGCTTAATCCAGTGGATGAACTTTTCTGGTATGTTTAAAGCTTGTAACGTAGATCAGAGAAAATGTCACTTTACTGAGTCAAAAGTCTTTGCTATGTGTATCTTTTTCTGAACTCCAATTGGACTGATTCAGATTCTCTGCGTGCCTATGCTGGATCCATATTGCATAGAAAGTGGTTTCATGTATTTAATCCTTCTAGACTGAATGGACTGCTTTAATAAGTGGTCGTATGTCTCCATCGGATCCATTGAAGATCTGCCTGTTTGTATCTTCAGTATCTTCTTCATGTGTAAAGCTTTTGGGATAATTCTTCTTCGTGATATGCTCTAGACGAGATGAGTAAATATCCCAAATGTTTGTTGAGCTGGAACGGTCACTATTGGTCTTCATTTGAGCTGAACAAAGCTTGCATGTCTTTTTAGCTCATCTTGGCTCCATGTTCTCCTCTCTTCTTTTCTTGATTTCTTGCTTCTTGTCTTATGATGATTTGATATCCACATAAGAAGGTCCTTTCAGGTACTTGAGAAGTTTGGTCAAAATGCTTATAAACTTGAACTTCCAGGTGACTATGGAGTTTTAGCTACTTTCAATGTGGGGGATGTGTCTCCATACTTTGAGGACGAAGAGTTGCTGGATTTTAGGACAAATCCTTTTGAACCCAGAGGAACTTATGTGGGAGCATGTGAGCAAGAGAATGTTAAACTAAAAGGAGAAGACATGCAAAATGGACTGGCTGTTACTATGTTACTTCTAGTCCATCCAAGCATCTAAAAACGTGGCTTCAAGTTTTTGGGCTTTATTTTTGTGGCCTTATTTTTCAAGTAGAGTTCAAGAGGCAAAAGAAGAAGTTCAAGAGGTCAACAAGAGCATATGAAAAGTCATTTTCTTCATCAGTTAAGACTGCATTTATTTTAGTCAATTTATCTAGTTTTTATGCATCTAATAAATATTTTTTTGATTTCCTAAGTAGTCTACATGCATTGTATCCTTTATGGACGAAAATTACTTATATTCTCTTTATAAAGAAGCTTATTATCATGAATAAAATCAGATCTTTCAGTATTAAGAATTTGGAATGTCTTTGTGACCCCTTGGTTATCTTTTGATCATTCTCCTTTATCCTTTGGTTTTGGGAGAGCCATTGGTGGTGTATTTAGAGTGTCATTATCATCTGGTGGTGGCAACTTTATCAAGGTGTGGTGGCTCGAGCAGGTTTCTTTAACAACTCTGGTGCTTTGGCTTTACGAGTTGTGGTGATCTATCATGTATCTTTCTATCTATCCGATTACTTTGTCAAGGCTTGTTCTAGTCTTGTTCTAGACTGTTTCAGGAACATTTGCAGCCCAAAGCACGCATTAACTTGGTGCCAAAGCTGTATTGTTTCAGTCTCATCCGTTCTTCACTCCGTTTGCATCCATGTTACACATCAACTGACAATAGAGAGCCATTTCTGATTAAATACATAGGAATTCAATCAACAAATAATGAAGATAACGAAGATTGAATGAGCCATATTAGCTTGAGTCAGCTTACTTTATTGACCACCATTAAATCCTTCAATCCTAGCCCACCTTCCTCTTTCGGTTAGAAAATATCATGCTGATCTATCTTTGCTTTCTGGGGATTCAGCTCTGGCCAGACCACAGAAAATTAGTTGCACAAAACTTGTCTCTTTTATCAATGCAGGCTTTCGGAAATCGAAAAGCAGACATCTAGAAAGTAATCAACCCTTGAATAATAGAATCTATTGGAGTCGTCCTGCAAAGGATAGACTTCTAGTTGTCCAACAAAGAATACGATTTCTGATTTTCTCCGATAAAGGTGTATAGTCATTAACTGTCATCCTCTTAGTGGGAAGCAGAAGACCAAGATAATGTACTGGTAGAAGTCCTGTATCAAAACGACATTGTGTGAGTATATCGTCTCTTGTTGCTTGAGAAACACCTGCCATATACAGTGTAGACTTCTCTATTCTTATACCCAAACCAGAAACCTCAGTGAACTCATTGAACACTTGAAGAATACCCGTTATGGATCGCTCCTTCCCATCTGAAAATATCATCAGCACAACAGAGGTGTGTAAGCTTTATGTTATGACAATATGGATAATAACCAATCTTTTTTTCCACTGTTGCTTTGTCTAGCATCTTTGAAAGCACATTCAAACATATTACAAATAAGTATGGGGATAAAATATAGCCTTGTCTTAGACCTCTAGCACTTCGAAAGAATCCTGCAAGCTCGCCGTTTACTAGACAGCCCTATCTTAGACCTCTAGCAATTTGAAAGAATCCTGCAAGCTTGTTGTTTACTGGAAGCGAAAAGGAGGCTGTTGTGACACAAAGCTTAATCCAGTGGATGAACTTTTCTGGTATGTTTAAAGCTTGTAACGTAGATCAGAGAAAATGTCACTTTACTGAGTCAAAAGTCTTTGCTATGTGTATCTTTTTCTGAACTCCAATTGGACTGATTCAGATTCTCTGCGTGCCTATGCTGGATCCATATTGCATATAAAGTGGTTTCATGTATTTAATCCTTCTAGACTGAATGGAGTGCTTTAATAAGTGGTCGTATGTCTCCATCGGATCCATTGAAGATCTGCCTGTTTGTATCTTCAGTATCTTCTTCATGTGGAAAGCTTTTGGGATAATTCTTCTTCGTGATATGCTCTAGACGAGATGAGTAAATATCCCAAATGTTTGTTGAGCTGGAACGGTCACTATTGGTCTTCATTTGAGCTGAACAAAGCTTGCATGTCTTTTTAGCTCATCTTGGCTCCATGTTCTCCTCTCTTCTTTTCTTGATTTCTTGCTTCTTGTCTTATGATGATTTGATATCCACATAAGAAGGTCCTTTCAGGTACTTGAGAAGTTTGGTCAAAATGCTTATAAACTTGAACTTCCAGGTGACTATGGAGTTTTAGCTACTTTCAATGTGGGGGATGTGTCTCCATACTTTGAGGACGAAGAGTTGCTGGATTTTAGGACAAATCCTTTTGAACCCAGAGGAACTTATGTGGGAGCATGTGAGCAAGAGAATGTTAAACTAAAAGGAGAAGACATGCAAAATGGACTGGCTGTTACTATGTTACTTCTAGTCCATCCAAGCATCTAAAAACGTGGCTTCAAGTTTTTGGGCTTTATTTTTGTGGCCTTATTTTTCAAGTAGAGTTCAAGAGGCAAAAGAAGAAGTTCAAGAGGTCAACAAGAGCATATGAAAAGTCATTTTCTTCATCAGTTAAGACTGCATTTATTTTAGTCAATTTATCTAGTTTTTATGCATCTAATAAATATTTTTTTGATTTCCTAAGTAGTCTACATGCATTGTATCCTTTATGGACGAAAATTACTTATATTCTCTTTATAAAGAAGCTTATTATCATGAATAAAATCAGATCTTTCAGTATTGAGAATTTGGAATGTCTTTGTGACCCCTTGGTTATCTTTTGATCATTCTCCTTTATCCTTTGGTTTTGGGAGAGCCATTGGTGGTGTATTTAGAGTGTCATTATCATCTGGTGGTGGCAACTTTATCAAGGTGTGGTGGCTCGAGCGGGTTTCTTTAACAACTCTGGTGCTTTGGCTTTACGAGTTGTGGTGATCTATCATGTATCTTTCTATCTATCCGGTTACTTTGTTAAGGCTTGTTCTAGTCTTGTTCTAGACTGTTTCAGGAACATTTGCAGCCCAAAGCACGCATTAACTTGGTGCCAAAGCTGTATTGTTTCAGTCTCATCCGTTCTTCACTCCGTTTGCATCCGTGTTACACATCAACTGACAATAGAGAGCCATTTCTGATTAAATACATAGGAATTCAATCAACAAATAATGAAGATAACGAAGATTGAATGAGCCATATTAGCTTGAGTCAGCTTACTTTATTGACCACCATTAAATCCTTCAATCCTAACCCACCTTCCTCTTTCGGTTAGAAAATATCATGCTGATCTATCTTTGCTTTCTGGGGATTCAGCTCTGGCCAGACCACAGAAAATTAGATGCACAAAACTTGTCTATTTTATCAATGCAGGCTTTCGGAAATCGAAAAGCAGACATCTAGAAAGTAATCAACCCTTGAATAATAGAATCTATTGGAGTCGTCCTGCAAAGGATAGACTTCTAGTTGTCCAACAAAGAATACGATTTCTGATTTTCTCCGATAAAGGTGTATAGTCATTAACTGTAATCCTCTTAGTGGGAAGCAGAAGACCAAGATAATGTACTGGTAGAAGTCCTGTATCAAAACGACATTGTGTGAGTATATCGTCTCTTGTTGCTTGAGAAACACCTGCCATATACAGTGTAGACTTCTCCATTCTTATACCCAAACCAGAAACCTCAGTGAACTCATTGAACACTTAAAGAATACCCGTTATGGATCGCTCCTTCCCATCTGAAAATATCATCAGCACAACAGAGGTGTGTAAGCTTTATGTTTTGAAAATATGGATGATAACCAATCTTTTTTTCCACTGTTGCTTTGTCTAGCATCTTTGAAAGCACATTCAAACATATTACAAATAAGTATGGGGATAAAACATAGCCTTGTCTTAGACCTCTAGCACTTCGAAAGAATCCTGCAAGCTCGCCGTTTACTAGACAGCCCTATCTTAGACCTCTAGCAATTTGAAAGAATCCTGCAAGCTTGTTGTTTACTGGAAGCGAAAAGGAGGCTGTTGTGACACAAAGCTTAATCCAGTGGATGAACTTTTCTGGTATGTTTAAAGCTTGTAACGTAGATCAGAGAAAATGTCACTTTACTGAGTCAAAAGTGTTTGCTATGTGTATCTTTTTCTGAACTCCAATTGGACTGATTCAGATTCTCTGCGTGCCTATGCTGGATCCATATTGCATAGAAAGTGGTTTCATGTATTTAATCCTTCTAGACTGAATGGAGTGCTTTAATAAGTGGTCGTATGTCTCCATCGGATCCATTGAAGATCTGCCTGTTTGTATCTTCAGTATCTTCTTCATGTGGAAAGCTTTTGGAATAATTCTTCTTCGTGATATGCTCTAGACGAGATGAGTAAATATCCCAAATGTTTGTTGAGCTGGAACGGTCACTATTGGTCTTCATTTGAGCTGAACAAAGCTTGCATGTCTTTTTAGCTCATCTTGGCTCCATGTTCTCCTCTCTTCTTTTCTTGATTTCTTGCTTCTTGTCTTATGATGATTTGATATCCACATAAGAAGGTCCTTTCAGGTACTTGAGAAGTTTGGTCAAAATGCTTATAAACTTGAACTTCCAGGTGACTATGGAGTTTTAGCTACTTTCAATGTGGGGGATGTGTCTCCATACTTTGAGGACGAAGAGTTGCTGGATTTTAGGACAAATCCTTTTGAACCCAGAGGAACTTATGTGGGAGCATGTGAGCAAGAGAATGTTAAACCAAAAGGAGAAGACATGCAAAATGGACTGGCTGTTACTATGTTACTTCTAGTCCATCCAAGCATCTAAAAACGTGGCTTCAAGTTTTTGGGCTTTATTTTTGTGGCCTTATTTTTCAAGTAGAGTTCAAGAGGCAAAAGAAGAAGTTCAAGAGGTCAACAAGAGCATATGAAAAGTCATTTTCTTCATCAGTTAAGACTGCATTTATTTTAGTCAATTTATCTAGATTTTATGCATCTAATAAAATTTTTTTTGATTTCCTAAGTAGTCTACATGCATTGTATCCTTTATGGACGAAAATTACTTATATTCTCTTTATAAAGAAGCTTATTATCATGAATAAAATCAGATCTTTCAGTATTGAGAATTTGGAATGTCTTTGTGACCCCTTGGTTATCTTTTGATCATTCTCCTTTATCCTTTGGTTTTGGGAGAGCCATTGGTGGTGTATTTAGAGTGTCATTATCATCTGGTGGTGGCAACTTTATCAAGGTGTGGTGGCTCGAGCGGGTTTCTTTAACAACTCTGGTGCTTTGGCTTTACGAGTTGTGGTGATCTATCATGTATCTTTCTATCTATCCGGTTACTTTGTTAAGGCTTGTTCTAGTCTTGTTCTAGACTGTTTCAGGAACATTTGCAGCCCAAAGCACGCATTAACTTGGTGCCAAAGCTGTATTGTTTCAGTCTCATCCGTTCTTCACTCCGTTTGCATCCGTGTTACACATCAACTGACAATAGAGAGCCATTTCTGATTAAATACATAGGAATTCAATCAACAAATAATGAAGATAACGAAGATTGAATGAGCCATATTAGCTTGAGTCAGCTTACTTTATTGACCACCATTAAATCCTTCAATCCTAACCCACCTTCCTCTTTCGGTTAGAAAATATCATGCTGATCTATCTTTGCTTTCTGGGGATTCAGCTCTGGCCAGACCACAGAAAATTAGATGCACAAAACTTGTCTATTTTATCAATGCAGGCTTTCGGAAATCGAAAAGCAGACATCTAGAAAGTAATCAACCCTTGAATAATAGAATCTATTGGAGTCGTCCTGCAAAGGATAGACTTCTAGTTGTCCAACAAAGAATACGATTTCTGATTTTCTCCGATAAAGGTGTATAGTCATTAACTGTAATCCTCTTAGTGGGAAGCAGAAGACCAAGATAATGTACTGGTAGAAGTCCTGTATCAAAACGAAATTGTGTGAGTATATCGTTTCTTGTTGCTTGAGAAACACCTGCCATATACAGTGTAGACTTCTCCATTCTTATACCCAAACCAGAAACCTCAGTGAACTCATTGAACACTTGAAGAATACCCGTTATGGATCGCTCCTTCCCATCTGAAAATATCATCAGCACAACAGAGGTGTGTAAGCTTTATGTTTTGAAAATATGGATGATAACCAATCTTTTTTTCCACTGTTGCTTTGTCTAGCATCTTTGAAAGCACATTCAAACATATTACAAATAAGTATGGGGATAAAACATAGCCTTGTCTTAGAGCTCTAGCACTTCGAAAGAATCCTGCAAGTTCGCCGTTTACTAGACAGCCCTATCTTAGACCTCTAGCAATTTGAAAGAATCCTGCAAGCTCGTTGTTTACTGGAAGCGAAAAGGAGGCTGTTGTGACACAAAGCTTAATCCAGTGGATGAACTTTTCTGGTATGTTTAAAGCTTGTAACGTAGATCAGAGAAAATGTCACTTTACTGAGTCAAAAGTCTTCGCTATGTGTATCTATTTCTGAACTCCAATTGGACTGATTCAGATTCTCTGCGTGCCTATGCTGGATCCATATTGCATAGAAAGTGGTTTCATGTATTTAATCCTTCTAGACTGAATGGAGTGCTTTAATAAGTGGTCGTATGTCTCCATCGGATCCATTGAAGATCTGCCTGTTTGTATCTTCAGTATCTTCTTCATGTGGAAAGCTTTTGGGATAATTCTTCTTCGTGATATGCTCTAGACGAGATGAGTAAATATCCCAAATGTTTGTTGAGCTGGAACGGTCACTATTGGTCTTCATTTGAGCTGAACAAAGCTTGCATGTCTTTTTAGCTCATCTTGGCTCCATGTTCTCCTCTCTTCTTTTCTTGATTTCTTGCTTCTTGTCTTATGATGATTTGATGTCCACATCAGAAGGTCCTTTCAGGTACTTGAGAAGTTTGGTCAAAATGCTTATAAACTTGAACTTCCAGGTGACTATGGAGTTTTAGCTACTTTCAATGTGGGGGATCTTTCTCCATACTTTGAGGACGAAGAGTTGCTGGATTTTAGGACAAATCCTTTTGAACCCAGAGGAACTTATGTGGGAGCATGTGAGCAAGAGAATGTTAAACCAAACGGAGAAGACATGCAGAATGGACTGGCTGTTACTATGTTACTTCTAGTCCATCCAAGCATCTAAAAACGTGGCTTCAAGTTTTTGGGCTTTATTTTTGTGGCCTTATTTCCCAAGTAGAGTTCAAGAGGCAAAAGAAGAAGTTCAAGAGGTCAACAAGAGCACATGAAAAGTCATTTTCTTCATCAGTCAAGACTGCATTTATTTTAGTCAATTTATCTAGTTTGTATGCATCTAATAAATATTTTTTTGATTTCCTAAGTAGTCTACATGCATTGTATCCTTTATGGACGAAAACTACTTATATTCTCTATATAAAGAAGCTTATTATCATGAATAAAATCAGATCTTTCAGTATTGAGGATTTGGAGTGTCTTTGTGACCCCTTGGTTATCTTTTGATCATTCTCCTTTATCCTTTGGTTTTGGGAGAGCCATTGCTGGTGTATTTAAAGTGTCATTATCATCTGGTGGTGGCAACTTTATCAAGGTGTGGTGGCTCGAGCAGGTTTCTTTAACAACTTTGGTGCTTTGGCTTTACAAGTTGTGGTGATCTATCATGTATCTTTCTATATATCCGGTTACTTTGTCAAGGCTTGTTCTAGTCTTGTTCTAGACTGTTTTAGGAACATTTGCAGCCCAAAGCACGCATTAACTTGGTGCCAAAGCTGTCTTGTTTCAGTCTCATCTGTTCTTCACTCCGTTTGCATCCGTGTTACACATCAACTGACAATAGAGAGTCATTTCTGATTAAATACATAGGAATTCAATCAACAAATAATGAAGATAACGAAGATTTAATGAGCCATATTAGCTTGAGTCAGCTTACTTTATTGACCACCATCAAATCCTTCAATCCTAACCCACCTTCCTCCTTCGGTTAGCAAATATCATGCTGATCTATCTTTGCTTTCTGGGGATTCAGCTCTGGCCCAGACCACAGAAAATTAGTTGCACAAAACTTTTCTATTTTATCAATGCAGGCTTTCGGAAATCGAAAAGCAGACATCCAGAAAGTAATCAATCCTTGAATAACAGAATCTATTGGAGTCATCCTGCAAAGGATAGATTGCTAGTTGTCCAACAACGAATACGATTTCTGATTTTCTCCAACAAAGGTTTATAGTCATTAACTGTCATCCTCTTAGTGGGAAGCGGAAGACCAAGATAATGTACTGGTAGAAGTCCTGTATCAAAACGAAATTGTGTGAGTATATCGTCTCTTATAGCTTGAGAAACACCTGCCATATACAGTGTAGACTTCTCCATACTTACACCCAAACCAAAAACCTCTATGAATTCATTGAACACTTGAAGAATACTCGTTATGGATCGCTCCTTCCCATCTGAAAATATCATCAGCACAACAGAGGTGTGTAAGCTTTATGTTTTGACAATATGGATGATAACCTATCTTTTTTTCCACTGTTGCTTTGTCTAGCATCTTTGAAAGCACATTCAAACATATTACAAATAAGTATGGGGATAAAACATAGCCTTGTCTTAGACCTCTAGCACTTCGAAAGAATCCTGCAAGTTCGCCGTTTACTAGACAGCCCTATCTTAGACCTCTAGCAATTTGAAAGAATCCTGCAAGCTCGTTGTTTACTGGAAGCGAAAAGGAGGCTGTTGTGACACAAAGCTTAATCCAGTGGATGAACTTTTCTGGTATGTTTAAAGCTTGTAACGTAGATCAGAGAAAATGTCACTTACTGAGTCAAAAGTCTTTGCTATGTGTATCTGTTTCTGCACATCGGGTAGAGACTGTTTCTTTGTGATAATTTTTCTGCACATCAGAAGTCGATTCTTAGCAAAAGCTGACTGATTAGAAGTGATGAATTTTGGCAGAAGCTTTTTCAATCTATTCATAAGCACCTTTGAAATCACTTTGTATAACACATTGTAACAAGAAATAGGTTTCTAGTCTTTCATCACCTTTGCCTCCTCCTTCTTAGGTATAAGCGCAAGAATAGTAGTGATTATTGTAGGACCAAAAATATTGAACACTAGAAAATAGCAATGGAAATAGGAGTTTTAGATAATAAACGTTAAGGAACAGAGAAACGAGTGGAGACGAGACTATGATCTCTTTCCTTAACTCTTTGAATGGCTTGTAGTGCGACGGGTTTCTTTGATCCAAGAGTCGCAGGATACAACCAAACTTATCCGTTTTCAACAGTACTAAGCAACACGGATCTAAACAAACTAGTTCTACTATAATCTCTGAAAAATACTTACGAAAAATAAAGAAAGAGAGGGAGAGAAATTGTTGCGAAAATTTCTGAGAAGAGAATGAGAGGTGTAAGGTCTGAAAAATGAGAGAAGAGGTCGTGTATATATAGCGGAGGAAGAGACTTGAGCAGTCTCCAAAAATCCCAAAAAATTCGCAAATCAACACGAATCACAGCCATAAATTTAGCTTAGTCAAAGGCGAAAATTCAGCAATCTGTGATTAATCACAATCTGTTACGTTTTTGTAGGGATAATGAATATCCAATATTTTTTTGACTGAATCAAAAACATAATACAGAAAGTCAACCTAGAAACGTTGACCACACGCTCATAAAAATATGGCTCAAAAAGAAAACCCGCCTTAGGCCCGAAGGCCCATTCGACCAACACGACCCGCACCCGCGCCCGGCCCAGCCCAGCTTGGCTTGCCGGCGGCGGCGGCGTGCACGTGGGGCTTCCTCATTTTGCTCTCACAGGTTATTCAAACATGTATGAAACAGCTCATAATATATACTAGAGCATTTCTCCCTAAATGGTCGATGTGAGACAAATCCCATTTCCTCTCTTCACCATTTCCTCTTCACCTTTAATGGGCTTAAAATTTTGGCCAAAAAGTCCCCCACATGAAGAGAAATGACTCTAAACATATGAAAATTCAACTGCCTCGATAGAACTTAACTCGACTAGACTAGACACAACTCTGACAAGACTAGACAGACTTTCGAGAGTATGCGAAAATGCAATTGTATTTGAGAGGTAGCATTTTTCAGCTCTAAACCAATCATTTTTAATATCTGTCAGGTTTACTCGGCCAGGAGGTGTACATGATGTCTTGAACCACCCAGTCTTTGATGTATACCGAGACAACAATTATCTCGCAGCAACATTTTCTCGTAGAACTTGAGTTCTTTATTGTGTTCATTTTGACCTTGAACTTTCTTGGTTTTATGAGTGGACTTGGAGAATATAGCCTTCCTTTCATTCTCCTAGAAACGGCCCCATTTCACACTCATTAGGTGATCTGCCATTAGTTTCGTTTTTAAGAAGTAACCTGTAATACTTCACGAATATCTCAAAACTATAGAATCATTAAAAGCTACAGCTTAACCTTAACAATCACAGGTAGCACTGTTTATCATCTTTAGGAACTGGGAACAAACGTATTCTGCTCACTTCTAAAGCTTGATTTCGTTTTTCCTTTGAACCTAGATCTTGGGATCTCCAGTCACATAGGTAGGGTTACCATCAGGCATCACTTTTATCTATAGCTTTAAACCCATTCCTCTTGATGATTTAACAACTTGATCTCGCGCCAGACTTTTCACAAACAGGTCTGCTAGATTTTCAGCTGATTTGATGTGGTCTATCGTGAGTACACCAGTAGAGATCAAATGTCTAATGGTTTTATGTCGTCTTCTAATATGACAAGATTTACCATTTTATAGCTTATTCAGTGCCCGAGATATAGCCGACTGACTATCACAATGTACACGTAATGCCGGCACTGGCTTTTCCCACATCGGAATATCTTTCAAAAAATTCCGAAGCCACTCTGCTTCCTCTGCGGCTTTGTCTAGCGCTATAAACTCATATTCCATGGTTGATCTGGCCAACAGAGTCTGTTTGGAAGATTTCCAGGATACTGCTGCACCACCTAGTGTAAAGACATCCAGTTGGCATCACTATAGCCTTCTACGACGGCTGGTTATTTACCATAGTGCAGCCTATAATTTTTGGTGTATCGAAGATAATTCAATACTCTAGTTATGGCCTTCCAGTGATTATGACCTAGATTACTTGTATAGCGACTAAGTACATGTACTGAGTGCGCTAAGTCTGGTCTCGTACAGTTTGTTAAGTACATAATACTTCCGATCACCCTTGCATATTCCACTTGTGACACTGGTTCACCCGAATTTTTTGTCAAGTGAATATGAGGGTCAGCTGGAGTTTTGGCAACTCCATTTGAGTAGTTCTTAAACCGCTCAAGAATTTTTTTCAGCATAATGTTCTTGGGACAAGATTATCCCATCTGAGTGTCTTATAATTCGAATTCCTAGAATCACATCGGCAAAACCCATGTCCATCATTCCTAGTTCGATTGATCATGTCTTTATTGCTCCCAATAATGAGCATGTCATCAACGTATAAGCAGAGCAAAACATACCCGTGAGGATTATTTTTTATGTATATATATTTATCACATTCGTTAATGCTGAAACCATTTGACATCATTACATTGTCAAATTTTTCATGCCATTGTTTTGGAGCTTGTTGAAGTCCATACAATGATTTAACAAGTCTACAGACTTTGTTTTCTTGTCCTGGGACAACAAATCCTTAGGTTGTTTCATGTAAATTTCCTCTTCTAAATCACCATTTAGAAATGCGGTTTTCACATCCATTTGATGGATTTCTAGATCTCTCAGTGCTGCAATTCCGATCAGCATTCTGATTGAAGTTATTCTCGTGACCGGAGAATATGTGTCAAAGAAATCTAGACTTTTTTTTGTCGAAATCCTTGCACTACAAGCCTAGCCTTGTACTTGTCTATTGATCCATCGGTTTTCAACTTTGTTTTGAAAATCCATCTACACCCTAGAGCTTTAAACCCTTGTTGTAGATCGGTTATCTTGTAAGTGTGATTCTGTCTAATTGAGTCCATCTCACTATTGACAGCTTCCTTCCAAAGAGGACCATCTGGCGTTGACATTGCTTCTGTAAATGTTCTTGGTTCATTTTCAGCTAGAAAAACTACTAAGAACTTAGAACCAAGTGTTTTTTCCTTACGAGTTCTTTTACTCTGTCTAGGTTCTTTTTCTTTTTCCTCGTCATTAATAGCAGTTCTCGAAGTGCGTGCTTCATTTCCAGAAGTAGAGGCATCTCGTTGATCTTGACTCCATTATTGTACTCACATGAATATCTGGTATATCTGATTTATGTATCGATAGGGACTACTATTATGAGCATATCCAATGAAAATGCAATTTACCGTTTTAGGTCCAATTGTGACCTTTTTCGGAGGTGGAGCTGCAACTTTTGCCAGACACCCCCACACTTTTAAATATTTATACGAAGGTACTCTACCTTTCCAAAGTTCATACGGAGTTTTTCCCGTAACTTTATGCGGTATTTTGTCCAGGATATAATTTGTGGTAAGCAAAGCTTCCCCCCACATGTTCTGGGGTAACCCAGATTCCTGCAGCATTGCATTCATCATTTTTTTTAGAGTTCTGTTTTTTCGTTCTGTAACTCCGTTAGACTCTGGTGAATAAGGAGCGGTAGTTTGATGAATAATGGCATGTTCCCTACAGAACGCATTAAAAGGTTTATCATATTCTCCTCCTCTATCACTTCGAACTATTTTAATAGATTTATTAAGTTGGTTTTCCACTTCCAACTTATATTCTTTGAATTTCTCCAAAGCTTCATTTTTACTGCTTCGTAGATATACATAACAGTATCTTGTGCAATCATCTATGAAGGTTACAAATTACTTCTTCCCACCTCTACTTTGCACATATTTTAAGTCACATAAATCAGTGTGAATTAAACTTAGAGGTTCAGTTGTTCTTTCCACGTTAGGTGATGGTGCTTTAGTGAGTTTAGCTTGAACACAAATCTCACATTTGTCTTTACTTATTTTGTGTTTAGGAATCATATTCATGTTCATCAATCTACTCATAGTTTTGAAGTTAACATGTCCTAAACGTTCATGCCATAAAGTAAAAGACTCAGACAAATAAGCAATTGGTTTCTTATTCTCATTAATCTTAGAGGTGGAAGCCTCGGTTACAACATCGCTGCAAATAACAGCTTCAACACACATCTTAAAAAGACCATCAGAAACAAACCCTTTCCCCAGATACATCCCATTCTTGGATAGCACCAGCTTATCCGCATCTAACTTAATGGTAAATCCATGGTTACTCATAAGAGATCCAGAGATCAAATTCTTGCGCCTGTCTGGCACATGGACCATGTTTGTCAGTGTGAGCTCACATCCAGAGGTAAGCTTCAAAACAACTTTCCCATAACCTTCAATCTTTGATGTTGCAGAGTTTCCCATAAAGAGTTTTTTGTCACTCTTATTCTTGGTGTAGGAAGAAAACATTGACCTGTCCAAACAAATGTGTGTGGTTGCACCTGTATCGAACCACCAAGTCTTGGGATGGCTCTCAGCAACATTTGCCTCAGTGATCATCCCGCACATGTCTCGATAGGCCATATTTGCTTCATTCTTCTTTGGAGACTTTTTGCTGCGGCACTCAAAGGATTTGTGGCCTGTCTTGCCACAATTGTGACATGTTCCAGCGAATTTTTGTGAGCTTTCACCACCACCAAATTTCTTCTTTTTGAACTTCTGTGAGTTATGTGGTGGTACTTTGCCCTTTCCTTTGTCTTGGCGTCCTTTGTTTTGGCGCCCTTTGTGTTGGTGTTCCACCACATTCGCATTGGGTGGGTTCACGAATTTCCTCACCTATTCCGATATCTTTTGGTTTGTTGACTCCATACGGAGCTTCATGGTTAGATCTTCAATACTCATCCACTTCTTCTTCAGCTTCAGATAGTTTTTGAAGATCGTCCAGTTAGGTGGAAGCTTCTCAATGATGCATTCGACCTGAAAGGTCTCACACAGTCTCATCCCCTCAGCATGGATTTCATGGAGTAGAGTTTGTACCTCTCCCACTTGATCCATTATTGGTCTGGAATCCACCATTTTGTAATCTAGAAATTTCACCACAGCGTATTTCTGAGATCCAGCATCTTCCGTACGATACTTCTTGTCTAGAGGATCCCATAGTTCTTTAGACGTCTCAACATTGCTATACATATTGAATAGTGCATCAGAAAGACGACTTTGAATGTATCCTTTGCACAAGAAGTCTCCGTGTTCTCATGCTAACTTGCTCGCAAGTGCATAAGCATCATCATTATCTGATGAGAGAATAGGTTTCTCTTCGGGTGTACTTCTCCAGCTTAAGTGTGGCCAGGTAGAAGAACATCTTCTTCTATCACATCTTAAAGTTGCTGTCATCGAACTTGTCGGGAAGGACAGCTACTGGAGTTACAGCTGGCATCTGAACCGATTGATACTGTCCAGTGACCGCAGTTTGGACAGTAGCAGAGATCGGAGCAGGGATAACCACAGTCACTAGAGGGAAAGTCCCAAACTGGATCTTTTCAGTCCCAACAGTGGAAGTCTGATCAACTGAGGAGACATTGAGAGTTTCGTTTTCCATTTCTGAAAAGAAACACAATCTGCAGATTAGAAATGATTTTAAGAAGTATACAAAATTTTAAATATGATATGTATACTAATCACAATTTTCAGAACATAATAGAAATTAACATATACAATTTTAAATATTATAAATATCATATAATATTTATAAAATCCAACTCAAATCGCTATCAAATAAGATCGATAAGCACCACAACCATGCGTTTTTTATTTCAAACCTCCAATGAGAGTTCGATCACAGGTGGGTTACGATTAGAGGAGATCAAATAAAAAAAATTAAAGAAAATACTCGTATCCAATCCGTTCAATGTTTATAGAACAAGAACGGATTCAAAGAGTTAAGAGTGTAGGACCAAAAATATTGAACACTACGAAATAGCAATTGAAATACGAGTTTTAGAAAATAAACGTTAAGGAAAAGAGAAACGAGTGGAGGCGAGACTATGATCTCTTTCCTTAACTCTTTGAATCGCCCGTAGTGCGACGGGTTTCTGTGATCCAAGAGTCGCAGGATACAACCAAACTTATCCGTTTTCAACAGCACTAAGAAACACGGATCTAAACAAACTAGTTCAACTATACTCTCGGAAAAAGACTTACGAAAAATAAAGAAAGAGAGGGAGAGAGACTGTTGCGAAAATTTCTGAGAAGAGAATGAGAGGTGTAAGGTCTGAAAAATGAGAGAAGAGGTCGTGTATATATAGCGGAGGAAGAGACTTGAGCAGTCTCTAAAAATCCCAAAAAATCTGCAAGTCAAGACGAATCACGGCCATATATTTAGCGTAGTCAAAGGCAAAAAATCAAGAATATGTGATTAATCACAATTTGTTACGTTTTTGTAGGGATAATGAATATCCAATATTCTTTTGACTGAATCAAAAACATAATACAAAAAATCAACCTAAAAACGTTGACCAGACGCTCATAAAAATATGGCCCAAAAAGAATACCCGCCTTAGGTCCATTCAACCACACGACCGCACCCGCGCCCGCGCCCCGCCCGGTTCGGCTTGGCGGCAGCGCGCGCGTAGGGTTTCCTCTTTTTTCTCTCACATGTTATTCAAACATGTATGAAATAGCTCATAATATATACTAGAGCATTTCTCCCTAAATTGTCGATGTGGGACAAATCCCATTTCCTCTCTTCACCATTTTCTCTTCGCCCTTACTGGGCTTAAAATTTTGGCCCAACAATTATACCTTTGGTTGAAATCCTTTCTCAAAAAGGATCGAATAGCTACAACAAAATCATTCCCCACAACATGCCGCCTTGAAGAACTTACATGTGTATCCATCTGGTCTCGGTGACTTATTATTTGCTATAGCAAACAAGACGTTTTTTATCGTTCTGCTCAACATATCCCCATCTTCTTCATCACATTGGAATCCCAATAATTGTCATTATCATTGCTATTGTAGTTCTCTGGTCTGTACGACGAAAAGTTGCTAAAGAAGCTTTCAGCTTCATTCTTTATTTCCTCTTGCGTATGAACAACCAACCAATCAGATTTTTGTGACTCACGAGTTGAGTTTCTCACTTCTCTTGCTATTGCAGCTTGATGAAAAATATGATTATTCCCATCTCCTTCCTCCAACCAATGGAGCTTCGATCTTTGTTTCAAGAATCGTTTCTCAAGATCTGCTAACAGAAGCAAAGAATTTTTTAAAAAGTCTATAAATTTATAAATCGAAAAAAAAAATACGACATCAAATTTGACATAAAAAATATATTTAAAATGTAACTAAATGATGATTTGATCTCTCGCGTGTTTTAACAAGATTTCAAATGTTATTATTAAGTGAAAATACGATTGTTCTTTGTACTCTAGTTGTAAATTGATTTGTCTTTATTTCCTTCCTGAATATTCTTGATGAAACGGAAAGTTTTTTTTGTAACTGAAAGTAAGTGAATTCCCGTGAGGGGAGAGATTGCATTGGTCGATCAAAAATAGTCAAGAGGATACCAAGATTACGGGATTTACAGGTAATCACGGGATATACAATATACTAGGCATCTGCCCACGACGCGCGGACACAATCAGCATACAAATCTTATTATAATTTGATTTTTGAAATTCTTGTAATATAAACATCACATTTTTATTTTCAATAATTGAGACTAAAATAATGTATAAAAATAAATCATACAAATACTAAAATAAATCATATAATAAGATCCAACACGCAAGTTTTAAGTTATATAAATACTTATACAAAGAAATTAAGAGAACACTACTCCAGTAAGTATTGTTATAAGTTATGTTTCCGTCTTGTGTCGAAAATGTGCTCCACCTCTCCCGAATCCTGGAGGTTTAAGAGATATATACATACTGTAAGGTTGTTGTATATACAAAATTTTCCAATTATAATTTTCAGATTACTTACTTTCTCTTAAAAATCAGGGCATCATCAGTGGTGGGATCAAGGAGAAGACGGGAAAAAACAATTGCTTCATGTGAATGGATAGTTATTTCATCTACACATAAAATTATTATTAGGAAATATACATGCAATATAAATATAAAACATATATTGGACAAAATAAAAATAATAAGGACATATGCTTGATTATCCATACCTTTTTTTTTATTTATACTCCAATCGGTTAAGATAGAACCCGCAAAAAGACCAGTGAATCCTTTGGTACTTTCTTTGATATCAGTAACAAAGTCCCCGTATGCGATACATTTCAACTTCACATCCCTTTGATTTAAACAATTTAAGTTACAAACTTTGTTACCAAGACATAGTGATCGTGAGAGAAAATATAACTTACTCGAGATCTGTGATGGTGAAAGTTATTTTCTGAACAATATCTCCATCAGGGTTATTCTCTGTTTCAATGTCGCTAACATTTTCCATCACACAAATAAGATCTACAAATCAATTATGAGAGAAAAATTTATCATAAACGAACTTCAAATTTTTTTTTATATATGTACAAATTTATAGATGAAAACACTAAAACGAATATTAGAAGTTAATCTTACCAACAGGATACAACTGAGCGTAAGGAATTCTGTATACCTCACTAAAAGGGACAAATTTCATGAAGGGATCCATTGTCAATGGTCGTAGACTTGAGACTTCTGTCTCAGTAGTGAGAGTGATCTCATAATTGTGTCTCGTTGTCTTTCCCTCATTCTTCCAATCATATGGTATCAAACCAAATTTAGACAATTCAAGCCACTGTCCTTCAGTCCCAACACGGTAAAAATATGAAAAGGCAAGGTTACCACATGAAGCATTAATTCTACTACCCTATATACAATGAAATTTTCAAAGAGATCAAACAAAAAATAAATATAGACAAAACAGTTAATATTCATATTAGATAATACTTACGTTTTCGTCGACTTAAATGAAATTCAGTCCTGGTAAGCCTGGTTTATTCCATCTTTTTTAAATTTTGACACGGATTTTCCAATCTCATCTCCATGCATGATAACTCATCAACAAAGTTATATGTAGCCATGGGGATAATGTTTTTATAAAGTCAAAGAAACAGTTGGGGAGAAAGATTGCTTTGTTGTTTATTTCTAACAATGGAAATGAGGAAATGAGGATATATATAACACCCAAATAACGGTTATGGAAAGTGTCCCGTGAATCAGTGCATTTTACATATTTTTGTAAACTAAAAATGCTCCATTTTTGAAAAGTTACATTTTATGATGAATATTCTAGATAGATTATTGGTTAGCACGGTTTACCTATTAAAGGAAGAGTCGAATTTTAGTTATAACACGAAATTTTTTTGGCCCATATGATGTATAAAAATATTGGGCTCAGATGATATATAATTTGAGTGTAACATAATAAACCGTTTACATCAAACAGATTTAGAATCAAATCAGTTATATATGTTATTGACATGCATTTTAATCATCCAACACGTGCAATTGTTTTGACAGAACATTATTCAAAATATATAATATCATTTATATAATCCAATTTATTAGAATAATGTTATTTTTATCCAACGCTATATTGATCTAACATTCTTATTAATAACATTATTTTTATCCAACAACAATCTTGCGTAAATTATCCACTCACGATAGCACATAATCATATTCCAGTAGTAAATTTTCCAGAACAATATATATTATATCTATAAGCAGTAATTTAAACACAAATTAGAATAAATTATTGTTGATTAATAATCGCAAAACAGACTTGTAAATACAAAAAAATGTGTCTAACAAAACTAATAATGTATATGGATTATCAATTTTGAATCCTTTTACTCGGTCGAATCCATTAGACATCATCTGTATCCAGTCCATCTAATCTCTCCCTAATCCTGAAATTTTATTAACAAAATCATGTAGATCTAAATTTATGAAAATAATTTTTTTTTCATAACTCAATTTAAACAACACATAGAAACATACTTACCTATTGCGCAAGGTTAAAACTTCAGCAATAGGTGAATCAGTGATAAAAGGGGATACACCATCATCATCATGATCCTTGATAGACACATTCTCTAAAACATATATATTGGAATATTGTTACGCTATATACAATGATTTTATAAATAACATATTGATGTATCATCAGAAAACATACCCCCGTCAATTGCTACACACCAATCGGTTAACACACATATAGCAAAAGGACCTTCGTATTCTCTACACTTATCTCTTATTTCAGTTGCCAACTCACCGTGTGCAACACATTCTAGCATAAACTCCCTATATTTTGACAAAGAATGTAGTTAAGAATTAGTTAGTTAGACTTCAAACATATAGTTTGAGATATACTTACTCGTCATCTATTAATCTTAAATCGAATTGATGATAAAGTCGTTCCATCCGGGTATGTAATAGTAAAATATCTAGCATCTTTGACGACTCCAATCAAATCTGCGATTGTAATTAGTCAAAATAAAGACATGAGTTCGAACTATAAATTTTGCATTATACGAAGATACCAAAATATTCTTACCAATTAGATAATAATAAGCATCTAGGAATTCATAAATCGAGAGGAATGATACAAAATTATAGAACAAATTATTTGTTAATGGTAAAGCTGGTGAAATCGTTGTTCCCTTTGTCAGTGTAATAAAGTAATCATGTTTTGTAATACTTTGGATATTAGTCCAGCTGTAAGGATTCAACAGAAATCCAGTCAACATAAACCATTGATCTTCTTCGCATATCTAATTGAAATGTTCCATCATCTGATTGTTTACCCGAGCCTGTATTCTACAACCCTAGACGCTTATACAGTAACAATAAAACAACAAAAAAACAGATTAGTGTGTGTTAAAACAATAAGCATAACTAACAATAAATATCACAAATACCATAATAGGTTATTGAAATTTACCCTTTCATCGACCATAATGAAATTTACCCTTTCATCGACCATAATGAAATTTAGGCTTCGATTATCGTCCGAGTAATCCACCACCTATTTTTTTAGTATCTTCACTATAATTCTCCAATCGGATCTTTGAGAGTCCAATTGACGAACAAAATCATAATCCGTCATTGCGTGATGACTATCGGTTAGGGTTATGCAATTTAGAGTATATTTATAAGAAAAAAATATGATTTTATATTAATCTATAACCGAAAATTAAGAATATTAACATTTCAGAATCAATATAGATAAGCAAACAATATTATCTTCGATTAAAATAAATATAAATATATTGAGATTTTCCTATTTAAAATAATGTTAATATTCCAATCCTCATTATTACAAATTCTTAAAATTGTTTATTATAACACCATCTATATATTTTGAATGACAAATTTACTTTAAAGAAAATTTACATTAGCTAAATGATAAACATCTACAATGTATTTTAAAGATGGGGACTTGTTATCGTGTTTTGATTTTCAAGAACGCGTAAATTCAACCAATAAATTATTTCTTCAGTGAACAAACAAAAACAACTGTTTCTAGATTTTTATTTTTTCTTTCGTAGATGCTACAAAATCATATTATTTATAAAACATAGTGTTTAGTAGAACATGATAAAATCAACAACCAAAAAACAAAAAAAAAATGATAACAAAGATAATAAATCAAAATATAAATTATAGCTAATACATATCTAAAACAAAGAACTGTTTCCATGCACTTCGTTCCGTATCTTCACCCAAGTCCTGAAATTAATATTTAAGAATATATGTAAACAATATAGTACTACAAAAAAAACTGTATTAGTGGAGTAGGGTTAATATCACAATAATTATCTTACTTTGCCCGAAATTCAGAAACTTGATCCATTGCAGGAGCAGTCATGAAACGTGAAACACCTTCTTCTTTGTGATTTTGGATAGTCAATTCTTCTAATAAAAAAAGAATCAATACGCATGATGATACCTATAAATTCAAATTATTTAGAGTTATATCAAATTGAAGGGTATACCTCCAGTTCTCGTAACACACTAATCGGTTAAAACGCATATCTCAAATGGACCATCATATCCTATGCATTGTTCTTTTATGTCAGATGCTAATGAGCCATGTGCGATACATTCCAATGTATTATCCCTTCAAATTACATAATAGAGTTATTGTAAAACTAAATTATCATAACCATAGACAATAGAAAATAAAAAGAATGCGCTTACTCATTGTCTTTAAGATGAAAACGAAGTGTCAGGACAATTTTTCCATTTGTCTGCACAACTGGTATGAGATCTCTTATATTGCCAAGTACACCAATCAAATCTGAATAAACACACATATCAGTAACACTACAGCAAATTTTTCAAAAATAAAAAAAAAACAAAAAACAATATATAATTATACTAACCAATAGGGTATTCATGAGCGGAAGGATTATTGATATCTGAGAAAATTGTACGAAACTGACGAATGCCTTATTAGAAATTGGAATTATACGTGAAACTTTTGTGTCGTCAGTCAGAGTAATCATAAAACCGTGTCTAGTTATCTTGTCGCGATCACTCCTGAGCAATCGGTTGAGACTAAACCGAGATAACATAATCCAGTGACCTTCATGGCAAACTCGTTCGAAAAACTCGATCATCTGATTGTGAACAATTGCCTGAATTTGGCATCCCTACAATATAAGAAAAAATATAGAAATTATAGAACCATTAAAGAAATATACAGAATCAGAGACTTATTACTACAAAGTTTAGTTTATAATAAAACTAACGTTCTCGTCGGTCATAATGAAGCCAAGACCTGGTAATCCCTGTGAATCATTCACGCTCCACTTTTTCAAAACTTTAACCACAATCATCCAGTTATCTCTCCATCCATTCATCTCATGAACCAAATCATAACTACCCATGTTTGTCAGAAGTTTAGAGAGAATAAAATATCAGAAAGTAGTTATGTTCTGTTGCATCGAGTCTTTATCAAATCATCTATATATATACGTAACGTTTTTTAAAATATGATTACGCTTAATGATGACGATTCATTAGACACCGTTTACTTGAACCGAGTCTTTAAAAACGATTTTCATTATCCGTTATATATATATATATATATATACATATATATTCAATATAAATACAATATGATCCCAACCACTAAAAACAAATTATCTATAATTTTTTAATTTTTTAAAAATATAACAAAACACAATCTATATATGTATATCTTCTTTCTATATAATTTAAAATAAAAATTTAATTCAAAGACAAAACATATGTGTATATATATGTTTTCATACCGATAAATCATTATTAAATAAAGGAATTCATGATTGTATTAGTTTTTTTTATTATTATTTCGATATCCGAATATAAATTGGTTATTAAGGTATCTACAAATATAGATATACTGGACCCATTAATTAATCATGACTTAATATTATTGATATAGGTATACCGGATATTATTAAGCAAATAAACATCTAAACATTAAACGAATCTAAATCCCTACAGAAATATTACTGATTTTGATTTTCGTGAACAACGATAAAGACTAAACACGATTGGGTCCATATCGTAGAATATCTTTTCTATCACGATCATTAAAGTTTTTATGAGCTCTTGGAAAAGATAATTATAGTTAGAGGTCTATTGAAAATTTATGACGATAGTCAGTAAGTTTTTCCTGTGACAAATAGTCGAAGTATATATATGTTTCCTAATATATTTACCTTAGGCAATTATCCTGATTTCTAGTATGTTTACTTTAGGAAATTACTCTGACTATACCAAAAATAATCAAAATATTTTCCATAACAGAAGCCACAAAAATCTTATAAAAAGAACATAGTCAGACATCGAACCTAACAATATGAGCAAATAAAAAACACATATAGTACATAAAATATAGTTTGATAATACATCACAAAATTAATATATAACAATAAGAAAGTATGAAATAAAATCACTGATCTTAGTTTTAAAAGTAGGCATAAAATTACTAAGTAATGAGTTCGAGAATACAAAGAAGAAACAGTGAAAATAGAGAGACAGAATAGAGGAGGTCTACAAATAACATCAAACAGTCGATGCTCTCGTCCGTACTTGGTTCCGCCTACGAAAGTGATAAAAAGTCATTACCTAAACGTTTTAATAAACATTGAAACAACAATATATAGAATCCAAAAATTTTAAATACTCACGTCGCTCTAAATGCATCAACTTCTGCATTGACAGGATTGTACAAAAAATCTGAGCATAGATGATTAGATCGGAGAACCACAGACTTCTTATCGATACCTAAACAACAATAGACAAAAGTTTTATTCAACATTCAGATTTTAAGACATATATGAGAAAATATGTATATACCTTGGCCATTTTTCATCTTCCAGAACCTTAACACCCAGACAACCGATTCACATGTGTTTCTCTGATATACATCATGGAGATTTATTGCTAGAGAACCACGAGCGTAACATGTTAACCGGCCTTCTCTTCTGCCACAAGAAAAAACAATATGAAAAATGAAATATTTGGTAAAGACTTTATATGTTAACAGTCCTTTAAATATAAAACAATGCACATGATTCATAATATCGTGCGTCTACTATCTCAAATTGGAGATAAGCGAGAATCTCTTCATAAGCATCATTACTTGCATTGCAGAGTGGACCCATCTTCACAATCGTTCCCATAACGTCTGATAATAAACGAAATAATAAATTGAATTTAAATCTATTATAAAACTTAACATATATGTTTAGAGATTATCATGCAAACCGATAAAATTGATTATTTCTTATAAAAAGTTAAAGATAAAATTTGTACCAATTCAGATAGCCAAAATGAATGGCTAGATCCACAATATCATAAAATCGGAAACAGTGGAGATACAAATTGTACGACCTCGTTCGAATAGGGGTGATAATAGTGACAGAAGTTAACTGCAAACGATGTTTATTGATCGTTGTAAGCATTGATCTAGTTGCTTCTTTAACGTAAACGTTGAAAATCTGAATCCAATGTCCCTGTTTGATTTTTTTCCAGTGAGTGGGAAACTCGTTTGGCATAATGGTTGCAGCGATCCGAGTACCCTAAAAAAATAACACAGCCAAAAATAACAGTGAATAATAAATAGAAAACATAAAAGAAAAACTTCAAAAAAAGACACATACTTTGATATCAGACAGAACCATCTCGATAGTATTTTTGAAGAATGTTGAATGCTTCCAGAGCCTGACCACCTTGACAGATATTAACCACCCTGTTTTGTAAGTATCCAAACATGCAACATCGACAACATCAGACATTTTAGAAACCTTTTTTTTCGATCGAGAACTCTGAATGAGATTTATAAAGAGGAAAACTAAAAGTGACGAAGTATGAGAAAGTGTGTTAAAGATGAAAAGGACAGACAATGCAGTTGAGTAGGCAGTTATTCTTTCTTATAAATTTATTTTCATTTGAATTATTTAAAAAAAAAATTGAACAGTTACCATTTAAAGCCTCTTATTGTCAAAACCAACAACAGTCCCACTAATTTATGTCAAGATATTTCCATATCGATATTGACCGATTTGTTCGTTTCACATGTCAGAGAGAATATATTCCATGTTTTAAGTTTCACCAAAGATACACGCAACCTCAATAAGTAAATATACCATTTTACTAAATATATAATTTTGCTAAATTATAACACTTTCCATAAAATAATATGATCTCTCTCTATAGCTTATGTTATTTAGACAATTTTATGTTTCAATATTTTAGGAAATGATATATTCATACAACATCATAACAAAAATGACATTTATGTAGACTTATATGTTATAACTTTATGTACCTACTTGGGCAATTTTCCTTAAAATTATATGAAACAGGAAACCTGGAAAGTCAAACGGTTAGGTGCAAACATAAAGTCGCATAATCTTCCCCATAAAAAATTGAAAAATGAGAAAATTGATTATTATTGCACACCTTATAAATACTCACTTGAGGTTTTCTCTTCAAAGAACTTTAAAATATCTTATAAGTAGCCTTATCGTTGTGAGAGCATTCATAAGAACATGGCGAACACAAATGAAAAAAAAAATCGATGAAAATGGCTTGTTGATCATCAATCCCCCCACCATTGGTAATCAGATTCGGTGTCGTGGAACCTAAGTCACCACCTTCACCAACAGATTCCGAGATCGAGCAAGAAGAATTATGAGAACAATTACACTTACTCACCGCATCAAATCAGAAAGCCAAATAGAATACTCCTCAGGTAATATATCCTCTTAACTAAAGGTTATTTTTATCATGTCTTACACAATGAATTGTAAAATCTGCATATTCTATTTATCGAGGATGACAAAGGCAACCCATCTAATGAGACACCCCAAGCAAGTTGCACAAAACGAAAACATGATCTGATTCTAGATCTGGAGATAGGGTTGAAGTGCATGTATTGCGGTTTTGTGGAGACAGAAATTCGACACATGGATACCGCCGAATGGGTAAGTAATCAGAAATATATTTAGATTAATAATGAAAAATTGTCTAAAATCTATGTGACTGAGTCATGATATTTTGTTATTGATTGCTCATTGAACTCTCTGTTTTATAAATAATTCATGTTTAAATATAATATTGAGTTAGTTTAAAGTTATATAATTTTACAAAAATTTAAATTGGATTGTTTGTGTTTGTGCTTGAAGGGAGAGGAGAAGAAAAATAAAAAGAGGAGGTCTGGAGTTTAATCAACAACCATATCAAATTCCATTTTTTTTTTCTGTTTGCAATGATCACTTTAAAGACAGTATGTATTTGGTTTAGTTTTCTAAAAACTATTAAGTTTATTTCGATGACATTGATAATTTGGTTTTGGAGCATTCTCGATATTTATAACTATGTGACAATGTTCATCACATGAAATGTCAATAGATGTCCAATAATATGCTACAATTTAAGTTTCGTTAAAATATATTATCGAATTGAGTTTGTCATTGGAATATCTGACTACAGTTAAACGTCAGAGATCAAACCATTAATAAAAAAAACATTAAGAAAGCTGCTAAATTATACATGGTGGAGTAATATATATATGAAGAAAAAACGAATCAGATTGATAAAACCGAGTAACTATACAACTTCCAATTTATATACAATATTTGGGTTCAATAAAAATAATAGTCGATACCCATATCCATTAGTAACATTTTTTTGGTGTAAACCAATCAAACATAATCTAATATATGGGCTTTACAAACCCATTTACGATAATAGATAATCTAAACTTAGTACATGATATAAGAATTATTTCAGGTCTAATTTAGTGAAAATTTGAAAACGAATTACATCAGATCCAACTTAGTGAAAAATCGAAAAACATTAAATCTATTAGTAAAACCTATAAAACCGAATGTAATTATAATATAGTAAAAAGAACTAACATATTTCGAGATCCATAGAGAATAGATAAACAAAAAAAAAATCATATCTTGTCAAAAACTTCCTTGTAGACGACATTCAATGTTTTGCTTTGTAGTTTGTTGTCTTTATCGGTGATCAATATCTTCAAATCTTCTCTAGGTGTAACCCTCGACACAGCGACATAGAGTTGCCCATGAGTAAATACCGGCCTTGGAAGATACAAACCAACCTTTTCGAGTGTTTGTCCTTGGCTTTTGTTTATAGTCATTGCAAAAGCTAATGTGATAGAAAACTGCTTGCGTCTCATCCTGAAAGGAAGTTTCATCTCCGAAGGAGAGAGGAATATACTAGGAATAAGTACTTTGTCACCAACTTTGCTACCTGTTATTATCTGAGCCTGGAGAACATAATTAGCCATCTTAGTAATGATGAGTCTTGTGCCATTACAAAACCCATTCTTAGGGTCGATATTTCTTAGAAGCATTACAGGAGTACCCTCTCTCAACTTCAGGACATGATTAGGGAAACCAGACATCTTGATACTATTTAAAAACTCCTCGGTATAAATCATATTGTTGGAACCACCTTTATTCTTATTGGCTACACTCTCCGATGGTACTTCAGATGCATCATTGTAATTGACAACTTCTTCAGCCGTATCAATGCTATCACAACTAAGATAGGTCCTTTCAACACATGTTATATACAAAACAATGATTGTATTATATAAATTTAAACAAATAAGTTAAGAGGAACTAATAAAAAATAAACATACCCGACAACTTTGAAAGCATGTAATCATTTATCTTCTCTACATCACCGTTTCTTGGACTCAGTATGGCACGGTCTTGAAAAAATTTAGGATCAGACTCTTTCGAAAACAAACTCCCATAAATCTCTTTGACGGTCGTTTTTATAGGATCTTTACAGTCTTTAATCAACAGATCATCAGGAATATCAATCACGGCT
The DNA here is from genome assembly GCF_000478725.1 of Eutrema salsugineum. Lineage (NCBI taxonomy): Eukaryota > Viridiplantae > Streptophyta > Magnoliopsida > Brassicales > Brassicaceae > Eutrema > Eutrema salsugineum. The sequence continues at coordinate 20,647,541 of NW_006256909.1, read as the reverse complement.
TCACCACTCCCATCATCATTTATCGTTCCATCACCAATGTCTAAGATCCACTTTGTAAAGGCAGATCGTTTAAGCATCGCACGGCTACTATCTCCAGCTATAGGTCACATGTTCTGTGTAAGTCTCAACACTCTGCATTTGTACCACAGAGGTGATGAATTCAAAGTGGCCATAAGTATCTCTGTCTTCCCAGCATTTGGAATCACTGGCAATATTTGCCTGAAATCCTCTCCCAAAACAATGACCTTGTCACCAAAGGGCTTGTCAACTTCTAATATACCACGCATCGTTCTATCTAGAGTCTCAAAACAGTCTTTACTCATCATCAACGCCTCATCCCATATAATGAGTTTAGCAATCCTTATCAGGTCGGCAAGATTCGACTCCTTCTTGATTGAATGCGCAGTTCGGCCTCCTTCTAATAGCAACGTAGCAATCCCGCTCGATGCAACCTTAAGACCAACATCACCTTGGGAACGTAGAGCAGATCATAATAGACTCCACAAATAAGTTTTACCAGTACTTCCAGAACCATAAACAAAGAACATACCTCCGTTGTTCTTATTTACTGCTTCTAGGATCTCATCATAAACACTTCTCTGTTCGCTGGTTACAGTGGCTAACATCTGCTGGTTTCTAACTCTAAGAGTTTCGCGATTGTAATTAATCTCATCCCGAATAAGAGGATTATCACATGACTCCAGAGTAATATCTTCAGGAAATGGCATAGGTGTGAATTCTTTTAAAGATCTCCCACTTACACGTAAAAGAAGTTCTATTTCGATCAGAGCAAAGTCTTTAACTTGCTCCTGAGATAGACTAACAGCTACACAATTTCAAAAATTTACAAAAGATCAATTAGCTATCAATATCTTAAAGATATATAATAACAACAACGTAAACGATAACTATACGACTTACTTTGATCCCTGGCAATCTTTCTGTAATTATATATGATGTCATCTTATAATACCTGCCATGTAGCATCCCAAACTCTAGAAGGAATGGATATACTATGAGTAGTGAGCATGATCACAAAAAGATGACGGAGATAATTGGCAGAAAGCCACAATCCGGCCTCATTGATGGCCTCAATATATTCTTTGTCATCATTCAATAATCCATACGCATAGCAAGCGTCTTTAAACGAAGAATGTAGAACTTTGTTGACCGTTTTTATATCGTCAAAACTACGTGGTCCTTTGACTAAATTAAGCAGAAGCCTTAAATAATACGCTTCACCTGCCCCAATGGGTACGTACGTAATTCTACCAAGAGCAATTCTCCTTGATCATGGCGTCCATATCCTCTTTGGTCCATTCCATACAAATCTCGAAGGAAGTTGCGCATAAGTTAACGTCCTCGCCAGTTCATACTCCTTGTTGCACTCCATCCAAGCAATAAATTTTGACGTACCAACTGAGACACGATTAATAACCTCGTCACCTGGATCATCCTTGTTGTATATGACCATTTGCTGGTTCGGTAAATGAAAGGGTAGTTTAACTACAGAAACCGTGCGATGGTGAGTACGATTACCGAAAATTCTCCACGTAGACTCCAAAGGCGCTACATACCTATATAGAAAGACATTATTAAATAATGGAAGATTGGAATTTCAAAGATATAAAAGATGTGAACAAAATGTTTAAAACATACCTACAGTTGAAGTGTTTCTTAATCTCATTTTCTTTATCATCATTCTTGATAGTTGCACGGATGTAATCAGCACCTTTATGAATATATTTGAATCGATACTTTACTGATCGCGACTGTACACACCATTCGACGTTGATATGAGCCCTATAAAGCAGTGTGAGGCTCCTATTATAAGGAACCACAAATCCATTATCACATTCAATACCCTTTTTAACGATAACTTTCTTATCATTACGTCGCCTGTATATAGGATATCCAACATCATATATTTAAGTGATCGGACTGAATGGTTTTGGAAAATACTTTGTACATTTTCCTTCAGCCATGCAAACACTATCCTTATTCAAAGCACCACATGGCCCATACATCATGACATCTCCTACTATCTCATACAGCGCTGGATCAATATCTTTGTCAGGAATTTCAGCACATATTATCTTATCAATGTCATCACCTGTTGGTAGCTTGTGACCAGCCTCTAAAAAAGAACGATGTGTGCATGAGGTAGTCCCCGTTTTTGAAACTCAATCGTGTAGATCGCTGCAACGAATAATTTTTAGTTTTTAAAAGATTAGTTAGCATGATCATCTAGCAGTGGTATGGACAATATCTTGCTAAACGAAATAAGATACTTAGTTTAATAAAACATATCGGCTTTTACGACACCTAACACATTTTCTTTGGTGAGTCTGTGCATGAGATTATCTAGTTTCATCTTGAAAACTCGCGTACATATATCTGGCCTATCTTCTTGCTTCAAGTTATGTCTTTTTAGGTGCCTGGTAATCTCAGGCCAGTTGGGATTACACGTAAAGATTATGAAAAGATCCGGAAAACAAAAATGCTGGCAAGTAGTCATTGCATCTAGATAATGTTGCACCATATACATTGTACCACCAGTATAAGAAGAATGTATAATAATACGTTTACCCTTGTCAGAAATATCAGTGTCACCTTCATCAACAGTTTTTTTTATCTTATCATAATTTTCGCAACGAAGTTTAGACTGATTCATTGAAATGAAACATACTCTATTAGTCTCAATCATCGTGTACACATCCACTAATAACTGCTGGAATAATCTTCCAGATAAAGGGATGATTGGTGACTCGCCAACCCTCTCCTGTATGCGGAAAGCAAAAACCTCTCTCATAGTAATATGCAACATTTTCCTCCCTTTGGTATCTACAAAACCAATATCGATACCAAGTCTGAACCCGTCCTCGCCATAGGGAAACAATAATGGATATTGCAAAGACAAATATGCGGGATGTAGTTCACTGATCCTTTTGAGATTTCCAGTCTTTTAACACTTGATGATGATATCACGTGAATCTGTCTCAATATCGAAATCATTAGGTATCAATGCAGCAACCTCGTAAGTAGTTGGTAGATTCTCAGTCCTTCCATCACTTTTCCTGTCATGCCTTAAAATTAACCTTAACCGGCTTGTATCATCGTTAGGACCAAACCTTTCTCGCACGTTTCGTAATGCATCCACTTGTTTGTTATGTTTATCTAGCATATTTTTTATTTTCTCAACCACCTTCTCTCGCAATTTATCAGTCGGTCCCGTTTTCCTAAAAAGTTTTTAAAATAAAGTCTTATGACAGTTAGAACCACATAACATTTAATAACAATACATATATGTTTTAAAATTGATCTCAATGATTAAATTAAATATAAACCAAAGGAATAATAATCATACCCATAAGCAGCTATTCGGTTAGATGTTTCATTTGCAGTATCATATATATACAGCTGTAAAAAGGCTGGTTCTTTTCTAGGAGCTGGTAGCATATCCCCTATACTATGGTAGTTCTCCCCCACTCATCTGGAAAATGTATGGACCTTTACCGTCGTTGATTTCTTTATTTATTTTTCCTCCAAGAGAAGTGAAGGAAAAAATCATATTATACGCCCGGAAAAACTCATGAAAGTGATCACGCAAATCACCATCATTGTACATCAATGCTAAAAACGAATTCGGAGGGTCTTTAAGAAGTGAAAGAACGACTTTACCCTGACCACAACACATGGAGAATATAGGCTTCCCACGTCGATATCGTTTACCCAACCTCTCTCCATACCACATATAAGCCTTACACTTACCACATATATATATAGGATCACCATCATCGTAATAACCTGGTTAGGAAAATATTCATTGATTAGTATTAATTACACGATATTTATATATTATGTATTAAATGAAATATATTAGTCCAATGAAAACTATAAGCTCCATCCTTCAGACCAGGACTAACTGATTCCAATAAATCTGTTCTAGTAACAACGGTCTCGGTTGCTTCCTCATCACAAGAATCAGAGAATTTAGCACGTTTTTTGGGTCTTCCTTTTTTTTATTACCCGGAAGTTGGTTTTTTCATATCCTCACTTTCCGACATAGAGTCTTCATCATTATCCCTATCGGACTCAGAATCAGTAGCAATAAAGCAATCAAACTCTTCCGTGTTGATAGAAGTAGCCGAAAAATCTGTTTGTTTTTTCCATGGAAAAAATAGTAAGTATAAAACAAGTATATAATTATTAATCTACATTGTAATCATTAAAAAAGAAGATCAAACCAATAGCTTCTTCTTTTTTTCTCCTCTCACGTATGATATGCATTCTTCTCTGTTGTGCATTACGAATTCCCTGGGGTGTTAGATCAGGAACTTCATCAATATTGTAATGAAACAAACCTCCAAGTTGGTCAATATCGGTTGCACTGGTAAGGGCATATCGTGCGTTCTTAGCATTACCACCTACAAATTCCAGTTAATAATAAGCAGATTTATAACACATGAATGTTTTCAAAATGTAATTTAGTTGAAATATCACCTTTATTTGGAGCAATCGACGAAGATGAACTTTTTTTCCGAGGACGCCCAAGCTTACGTTACATAGTTTCTAATGAACATTACTTATTCTTCACGATAATATGCTTATATTCTCATGCACCATAATACTCCAATATCGAAAATTTACATTTTTCGTGATAATGTTAAAATATTATTGAGATACTTCTACATTATAATAACGTGGACCTATAAATAATTATTTATTATTGCAAATATGTAGAGCTAATCCTAAAAATATACCTCTACATTACAACAAATATATTCTCCTAATATTTTTTCGAAAACCGAAAAGTTTATCGTTATATTTCTTAGAACTTGAATATTCTCTCAAAAATATAATTATTTAAAATATCATCTCAATAAATTATATCACATTTTTTTGTGGACAATTATATTATACTTTGTTACGCAAACGTTTTGGGGATAGCTATGAATATCGAAATTCATACATAAAAATAAAATTAAAAAATATTATTTTCATACACTGCGACAAAAGTCAAATTTTATTCATATCACATACGATGTCTAACACAAACCATAAAAATTAAAATATAAAAATCGATATAAAAGAATTCCAAAAACATTATCACGGAACTCGTAACACCAAGGTCTAACGACTGAATATCAACTCTCGAAACTGATAGACCTCGAAGCATGGTGAATTTAGAATAACTTGTGTGCAATCATACGCGTAGTTGCCAAGAAACACCCTATATTATCGAACAAACCAAAATCAAATCATATTTATCGCATATATTATACAACCATCTCATATCAAAAACTAAAAAATACCTCGTCGAACAATTATCTTCGCAAAATGAATGATGCAAATAACGACATCTTGTTTACATCCACCCAACTCACGAAGAAAAGTTTCAGCATAATCACTTTTCAAAAAACATTATAAACGTCGATTCCCAAAGTTTCTCATCAAACAAAAATCAGTGTGAGTTAAACTTAAAAATTCGTTTTCATCAAACCCTAACCTAGCCGAAGTCGAGAGAATGCGGACTACAATCACAGAATCAAACCACGGTGTTATATTAAGTTTTTGATTAGTATTTTTTGTGTGTTTTGTTTTTGTTTTTATTTATGTTTTCATCATTTGACTCAATAAACGACGGTACTATATCAAAACTATGCTTATAGTAATATTATTCTTTTCGTATACCTTATTTTCTTCCATTTTTTAAATATATTTTTATTATATATATACATATTTATGTTCCTAGTAAAATATTGTAATACTTTTAAATCAACAACAGTATCAATGGACTATGAACACAATTTTGCATTGAAAACATAAAGTAACACTCTTTGTAAATCAAAACAATACGCTAAAATGAGATTCTTTGCGAAACAGAAGAAGTTTATAGATATTGAATAATTTATTTATTACAATAAAAATAAACAACAGCTGTGTTGTTCAAGTACACAATTTATAGAAAACGAAATAAAAAATTAATATCTCCTACGGATACTGATATTCATATCCATCATCCAAAAGGGTAAAATCAACTGAAGTTTCAAGCTTGAAACAATATAAAAATATTATAAAATCATAAAAATAGATGTCAATAAAATACATATACAGGATACAATATCAAAGATGGAATTTACATACCTCATCTTTGCTATTGCCACTTCTGGAGTAGGAGGATCCTCGATAATATCAGATATGAATATTTCTGATTCAACTATCCACTCATCTAATTACATATACATATTCAGTACGCATGTGGAAACAATATATATGTTAAACTTCTGATTAATTTCTGTATTGAATAGATATTAATAGTTAATATTTACGTACCTCTCCACATATTGAAAGAGAAAAATCGCAATACAATAATATGCCTTGAAGACCTATCACGGTTCGTCCAAAGTTCTTCAAATTTTACTGCCAAGTTATCCCAAACAATATATTTCAAGGAATTTACACTGTATATATTTACACCAACATATAAGATAAATAACATAGTTTAATATATCAAGAAACCCAAGTCTGACACCAGTTATTTTGAGGATAAGTTGTACTTACCCGAAATCTTCAAGTATAAAACGAATAAGTGGACGTTCTGTGGGTGTATCCGATGTATCGGACATAGGAACACCTCTTTGAAGTTTCTGAACAAAAGTGACAACCCCGAGAAGATCAACTGCAAAATTAAATGACTAAGTTATAAAAAATTATTTCTCAGCTAATGAGATAAACCAAGATAATAACATGCATGTAAGAAACTTACCAAGATATCGGTCTGTTTGAATCGACCCAAGCAAAATATCTATGAATGCACAGAAAGAGTATATTTCTCTGGAATACTTCGGATCAGTTTTCTCAATGATTGTCTCCTCGTTGAAACGTATATGACAGTTGTTTGATGATATACTTGGATGGGTGATATGTCTATATTTTACATCATTTAGAGTGCATTTTAGAGTCCTCATCATGTGTTTTCCCATGTAAATTGAGTCTTTAGGCATGAAAATAGGATTTAGGGCTTGCATTAGGTCCCAAAGAGTTTTGCATGTTTTGAGGTCTTTATCAGGTGCTTTGGGAGTCATTTGGAGCTTAAGAAGAGGAGCAGAGAAGAAGACGGTGAAGAAAACGGTCAAAAATGGTGAGAACCGCTTGGAGGAATTTCTCGGCCAAATCGCATACCGGGCGGACAGAAACCTCGGTCAAAATCCTTACCGATCGCTCATTACCGGCCAAAATCCTTACCGATCGTCCAACCTCGGCCAAAATCCTTACCGATCGTTCAGCACCGACCAAAGTCCGTACCGATCGACCAAAGTCAGCCTGGGTCGAAGATCAGGCGTTAATACCGCGGGTTGAGTTTTGGCCGAGGCGAAAGAATTTTTACGACCAAAAAGCTCACCGCGGTACACAGCCCTCGGTCATTTTTCTTACCGTGGGAAGCTTTTCTCGACCAAAATCTGTCCTTGTCTGCGCAATTCAAAGATATGAAATCCGGGGAACCTTCCGGTCCGAATCAGTTGGCGGGGTCTTCAGCAAAGTTGGAGATAATCAAACAAAGACCCCAGAACAGTTGGAATCATCCAATTCGGACCAGTAGGGAGAAAGATACAGCTTCCGGAAGATGCACCAACATTACGCGCATCCGAGAACTGAACGGCGAAGTACAAAGGTCACGGCGGACGGAGCCTTTCCGGACCAAATCAGCTTGCCCGGTCTTCATCAAAGTTTGAGATCTGTGAAAGACCTTTTCAGAACAGTAGGGATCGCTCAATTCGTACGAGTGGTTTGAAAGATAAAGTCTCCGGAGTTCACATCGGTCCAAACAGCTTATTTTCCGGTGATTTCGATGCGGTTCAAAGATGTGAAATCCAGGAAGACTTCCACTACCCAAGCTCCGACGGTTTCTTCACCAAAGTTCGAGTTTATTGAGTCACCTTGACTATGGAACTGGTCTCAGAGCATTTGGAGTCGTGGGTCGAAAGTTACTGCTTCCGGAAGGCAACATGGTCGATACGGGCCCAAATATGTTGCGATACGCGCTAAGTGTTTCTTCAGGGCTCGGCATCATTACCTCGACATCGGCCAAGTCAAGGCTCATATTTTGGAAGTATCCTGAGCTAGGCCTCGTACTGATACCTCGGCACGTTGGGATCAAGGCATGCACACGTAGAATGGAGCTGGAAACGACTAAGTGTTGAACATGCACCTCGGTGTAGCGACCTCGGCGTGCATGCCGGACCCTGTTCTCCCGAACCCCTCGACGTCCAAGCGCCTCGGCATTTTATGCCGAGGTCCATTGTCACAAGCCCAGAATCAAGAACAAAGCTGCTCAAGAACACACACGTGAAGATGGATCAAAGACTAGGGTTCATGCATGTTCTTGACGTGTTCTTCACGAGATCTTCATTTGGATCTGGACTCACGTGCGCCCCTCGACATGAAAACCTCGGCTTCACTCTCCGACACACCGTGGCACTCACCCATCAGCCCAAGAACGCGGTTCAGTACCCGGTTTGTTCCGGGCTGACCCGTGACACTTTACCTTTGCTATATATACATTTCGAGACTAAAAACCTAGGCATCTGATCTCTTATCTGTTTTTGGCTTTAAGAACTTACCTCTTTTGTGAAACTTGATCAATCTAATCCGATATCTCGTTTTTGCATCAGAAATCTTGTTCTTTCTTTATTTTCTTTTGTCATCTATCATTAAACTCCTCATCATGACTAGCTACACGTCTTGCAAAAGACTTAATGAGCTCGTTATGATTAGTGAGTAGTCGTTTAAGCAGCTTTAGATGAGTAGATTAGGGTGCTTTCAAGGTAGATTAGTGGGTTTAGGTGTCTAGTCTTGCATGTTTCATTCCTTAACCGACGAGATCTCTAGGCTGGATCCAAGCACATCACTTGAGGTTCAGATCTGAGACATATCTCGCATCAAAAGTGTTTGTAGAAATGTCTGAACCACTCGGTTAAGGGTTTAAGAGTCTTTCATCGCGGGGGTGATAGTTTGTTCTCTTAAATGACATTTTTGAACTGATTCTTATTGCTGATTGATTCGATGCTTCTCAAAAGACATTTTTGGTATGAAGGAGAATCAGTTTAGATGCTTAATACTTTCATGAGAAGATTAACATACCTTGAGTTCAAAGTTAAATGAAACCGCTTGATGTTTTGATTCATTAACCAACTAGTTGAACTTGGAAGCACCCGAGTCAAGTATCTCGTCTAAAGTCCCTTGCTTTATTACACATTATCATCATCTGAATCGTTTAGTTATTATTTGCATCCTGTCTCTGTTTAGATCTAATCATTTGCTTTACCTTTCATGCTTAGTCGTTTGTTACTTAGCTTAGTTCAAAACCTTCACCTTTTGTCTTGACTTAAATTAACAAACATCATAGTCTAGTGTCTCGTTGACTTGTCTGGATTGATACCTCTTTGTACTACTTCGACAAAGGGGATTGATAGCCCTGAGACCTAAAAAAGTCTTATCTATCAATGGGGTAATCTGTCAGTAACTGGAAATTTACCAAGAAAATACCACTCTCCTTCGAGCAATGCATAATCGAATTTATCAATTATTTCATATTGAATGGTACACAGGATGTGATTGCCCTACACAGTTTTATTAAATAAGAATCAATAAACGAATACATTCCCAAAACATGTATAGGAATAATAGTTTAAAATCTCATAAACTTACAAATTCATCAGCCAGAACTAACATCTGATTAGGGCAACCAATGGGAGTATAATCATAATAATTTCTAACTACTTAGACACAAATACGATGCCCGCCGTTTGTCTTCTGAAGTTCAAAAACCCTATCACATTGAGACATTCGTTGTTTTTAGTTAGATTGGAGATGAAAGAGGAGAAAAATGAATGTTTTTTTTATAGGATGGAGTTAATAAACGGTTATGTTTTTAAACGCGGGTTTAATATACTTTAGAAACGACGATTATGCTTTAAAGGCGGGTTTTATATACTTAAGCAACGATTTGCCAAACTAATAAAATTAAATGACAATTGGTTCAAATGTGAACTTAAATATATATTTAAGAAACGATTTGTTAAACTTTTCAAACTCGCACGTGACTGAACAGCGATAACCGTATACAATTGTACCGAATGTTCAAAATCGCTCATGACTGAGCAGCAATAATCGTATACTTTATAGTATTAAAGTATTTTTTCGGTATCATTAGAAAAATAGTTATGAGAAAAAACAGCAAAAAATAAACAATAAATATTCTATCAAATCTAGTAAGCTAAACTTAATGCACGACATGCACTTCTAAAAGAAGGATAAACAACTCCACCAAAAGTTCTAATATCATCATAGTTACACGGACCTCTCACTATGTCTAACAAAACCTTAAGATAGTAATCTTCTCCATACTCTATCGGTGATTCTTCTATAACACATGGACCAGGATTTCCACGTCGTCTTGGTCTCCACGACTTATTTTTCTGATCCCATACAACTCGAGAAGGTATCTCCGAGTACAAAAGATCTCTCGCCTCCAGGTAAACCTGATTACACTTCATCCATGCATGGAACTTAGCTTTTCCAACCGGAACATGTGCATCTAAATCATTAGCAAACAAAATATGTCTTTCGGGAAGATAAAATGGTAAAACTTACAATTTTAAGCGTTGACGCCAGTGAGCACCTAGTCATCCAAGTCATAGCAACGAATCATTATTAAAACTAAAACAAAGGTTTGAAACAAGAAACGAATATTAAAAAATACAGAAATACAACAAAACATAGCATAAAAAATAATTAGTTTATGCATAGCATAATGATTACCTATCCCCTCCATCGCAGAGCCCAAACTAATAACTCAACTCGGAAGTACATCGTATGTGCATATATATATTTATACACATATATAACGTTCTTGCTAATCAAAATTAACAATTTTTTATTAATAAAAAACTCGACAAATATAGATAAGATCCATTTTCACATAAACAGTTTATTTTATTAATTTATGATAAGGTAAATTTCCCTTCCGGATTACAACGGATCAAAGGATGTTATATTCGAAAATTTCTAAATATAAATTTGTCTTGAATAGATAAGGAATATTGTCAAATTTCAGTATTAAAAATCTGCAATATATTATATAGCTAGGGTTAATCCGTGCGACAAAAAAAAAACAATCAATTCATAAACAGTATAAATATAGCATCATCTCAACCCGAAATCTATGTTTTCCTTTTTTTATGACGGTAAACTATAGGAGACTTTTTGAGAAAACATACAATATTAAAAAAAAACCCTAGTAGTTTTATTAATTATAACAGAAATATTTTAGTAATTAAAATATGACATATAAAAGTATAAAATTAAATTAAAAAATAAAAATATAACACGTAAAACCCTAATGCTTAACTTATGAAAATTACAAATTTGCTAGTCCAATCGCATGACATCCATCCTTGAAGGTAGGATACACGATACCAGCAACAGTCCTAATATCCTCATAAGAACATGGGCTCTTTATGACACCCAACAAAATCCTGAGATAATAAGCCTCGCCAGATCCCTCCGAACAATCTGCTATAACGCTGACTCCCGGGTCACCAATGACATGTCGTCTCCATAACTTTTGCTTACGATCCCAAACAAATTTACTTGGAATTTCTGAGTACAAAAGCATCCTAGCTTCAGGACATTCTTTGTTGCAGTCCATCCAAGCCGTGAATTTAGATATTCCATTAGAGCCAAGATTTTCGCCTTCATCAGTCATCACAATCTCCGATTCAGGAAGATGGGAAGGCAACACGTTTGGACTAACACTTCTACGTGTATTTGCACCTACGAAACATAATTAGACCTAAGTTACCAACCACTATAACTAAGAAAGCAGAACTTAATAAACACAAAACGATATCAAATTGGATATATAGTATACATCATACCTGATGAGTTTATTATAGAGGTATAAAGAAAAAGTTCGCAGCACAGAATGGAGTAAACCACGACATGACACTACATGTATATATAACCGAGAATTCTAGGGTTTTATTAGAAATTTGACATTTTTTTATTAGAAATTTGACATTTTTGTTTTATTTTATAAATATACGCACACGTAAATATAACATAATAAATTTTCTCTAAAATATTCGAGAATCACTAAAAGTGAATATATAATTCATTTGCTACAAATACTGGATACTTATTCGTACAAATATTACGATCATAATAAATATATCACGATATTTATTTAACTATATCGTGATATATGTACATTTTATTAATTTTGATACTTATAACAAAAAACACGAACAGAGTTTAGATTTTTATGAATCGGGCCTCAATAAAATCAATTTTTAGAGTCACGACAGTTTCCAGAATGTTAGGTAGACGTGTTCAAGGATAAACGAAAATTCCAAAACAACGCTTTAAAATGTCTATTGATTATACCCCTAGTATCATATCTAAGATTACAATAAACGAATTATCGATATCATAGACAAACATCATAACAAATTAACTATCGACATAATACCAAACATGATAACCATTACTAAAAAAAATGGGATAAAAAAATGATCCACAGACGGTATGTGAATATACGATACACGCGACGGTTGTAAACATAAAACTGAATATAAATAAATCATTTTTTTAAAAAAAAAGAACAACTATTTATGATGAAATATTAAACTCTTTCAAATTAAATAAAAAATTAAGTAAGTATAAAATCCAAATCATCAATATTCTGAATAGAAAAGGTTCTAACAAAAATCTAATCATAAAACTGTATAAGATAATATAATAGCGACCTCATTATCGCTAAACATCCTATGACAGAGAATTCTTCTTCCTTTTAGATGCAGATGTTTTGACGGGAGTAGCAATGACATCAGGATCCTCACGATCTCTTTTAGAAGTCACAGGAGCTGTCTTCTCGATAGAAACATCTGTATATAGTTTAGCAATGACATCAGGAGCATCACAGTCACTTTTAGAAGATGCAAGTACAATCTTCTCGATAGAAGCTTCTGCATTTACATTAGCAATGACATCAGGATCATCACAATCACTTTTAGAACAGGCAGGCAGAGTCTTCTCGATATGTGCTTCTTTATCTTCACCAACAAAGGATTCCAAAAGCAGAGGCTTAAAAAAAAAAAATCATAACAAATAAACAATCCGTTATGTATAGTTACATATCTAAATATTCAGACATAATAAGAATCGAAAGAAAACCTCATAATAGACCTGACTAATGAACGTCTGAATCATATAGTCATCGGATGTAAACCGGTCAACCGAAAACGAAGTCTTAACCTTTTTGACATTATCTTCCGTTACCACAACCTTGAAAAGGAACTCTTTTCCTTTTAGATCACGCAGGGATTGAGGCAGTCCAGACGAATTATCCTACGCAATATTTTGAGAGTAATTTAAATGAATTATATAATCATAATGCTTATCAAATAAAACTATAGGTGTACCCCAACAGATTCTTCGAAAACTTCCTCAGCAGTCTTCTTAAACAATTTTTTAGCAATTTTGTCGAACATGACAAAGACTGTCATCCCTCCAAACCCATCGTCCACATTCAACAACCAAAAAAAACTGTAAAATAACAATTAGACAATTAGTTTTACAAATATAAACAAATGTATGGCATAATTATTATAAAGGTGTGTAGACGCCGAATTCAAAGAATAGAGATTTGACTACCTAGCAACTACGTGAGACTCAGAAACATTGCTATTGCAATTAATGCATTTCCAAGACAGCGGCGAAGGAGCATGTTCTCTCTGGTGGATAGGATGAACCTTTTTCAGACTTTTTGCATGCTATGTAATACCACGAATTACTATTGGCAACTTAGCGTATGGTCGCCAATGTCACATACTTACCAACCTGCTTATAAACAATCAATGACAACCACCGATACAGAAACTTTTTTATAAACAAAAAAGATAGAGTATCGCATATTCACATACCGTATCGATCGAATGTATAGAACTTAACTTCTGCCTAATATTAGTTCCCAAAAATTCATTGTTTAATGAATCTTTAGAATCTACACCCGAATCATCTTCGTTAGGAATGAGAATATACTTATCTTGAGGCAACCTTAACGGAAAAAATGCAAAAATTAATTATAGTAGAACTAACATATGTACAAATATAAATACAACATAAATGAGAAATAAAACCGAACTGTAATTTCTTTGAATAGATTATTACTCAGATCAGAATTTCGCCACCAGAGAACACACTGGCTCAAACAAAATCTGAGTTGTACTAAAAGCATTTGAGACGCTCATCTCACCTAAAATGTTTAAATAAACCGGTGTTTCAGAAATACATATAATTTATGTCAAAATTGTTCATAATCTTCGCTAAAATCGAATCAGAATAAATCATTAAATAATATACCTCGATAGTTTTTGATACATGCAAGGCTTATAATAACCACAGCGACGGATGTGCGATTACGTTTAACGTAAACAGCAACTTCTTTTGCATAATCAGCCCAAAGAGTACACGGTAATTGTAGGTCGCTATCATAATTAATACATGATCATGAGTTCAATTATATAAGTTAAAATAACACAAAATAAAATAAAATATTAAATTAAAACTTAGTATGTTACCTCTCATCTCTAAGATAAATCTTAAGCCTAGAACGACGTTTTCCTTGAGCCATGACGTCCTCAACATGACCAACTCTTACGATTTGTCCGACCACGTCTTAGTGTTTGTAATAAAGTAACACAAAAAAAAAGAACCAAAACAATTATCCAACAGATATCTAATGCAGAAAGTGTTTAATACCGTGTCATAAAAAACGTTAAATAAACTCTGCGTTTCAGTTTAGATATGGTACCGATCAAATAGCCATTGTCCAAATCAGGTTATAAAATATCTAGGAAACTTTTCATATATATCTCGGGAATTTCCTGAGGGAAATCCAAGCATCCCGAGACAGTCGTAGTTGCATAGAACACTATCTTGAAAGGTGTTCGTGTAGTTCGATACTCAGAATTATACTCAACAACCTTAAAAATATTGATAAGCACCGATCTCCCCTTGATCAAATCTTTACGAAAAGATTTAGCGAAATCTCTTTCAACGGTTGCTTGTATCCTATCACCCTGAGTTCCAAAGTACAAAAAAAAAAAACTTAACCAACAACTAATTGACTAACCGGGATATTCATAAATTATAGCACTAACCTCTTGATCAACCAAGACCATCTCAAGTGAACACCCCCCTCTGCCTTTGAATCCATCCCAAACCTTGAGGATATTAACCTTGATAACATAGTTATCAGAGCCAGGACGTAAATCCCTAACGAAAACATTATATGCTGATTTTCTTTTAAAAATCGACATAGCTTAGACCACATGATATTGTAATAAAGAAGAAAAATTGGGAGAAACCAAGACGAAGAACGGGTCTGTATATATAGAGTAGAAGACATGATATATATATATATATATATATATATGTATATATAAATTAGACTAATTCAGATATGATTTACTACTTTTTAGAATATAGATATATAACAACAAAAGTTAAAGACGAGAAAATCTTCTAATTTTCTTTATTTTAAAAATGTTAAAAACGATAAAATCTTCTAATTCTCTGTATAAAGTAAAACATTAATACTCAGATAATATCAATTTATATATACTTTAACGGAAAAATAACATAATGAAGTTAATAACAACTTTAAAAAGGACAAACATTACAGGAACTGCATATACAAAGTAGAAACTATATTTCATAAATAAGTTTTTAGCGATTTAGGTAAACAATTTAAGGAGTTATTCCTAAACGATGGGTTTAAGTTACCAAAAACGTTAATACATACTAATAATTAAGCGTACAAATAAATTATATAAAATGAGATCAATCAAAATATCTTTACAGTTTATCCTTTGTATAATTTATCCTCCGTATATAATATTTACAATTCTTAAACAATATATTGCATGAAAGAATAATTATTAGTTTAACTATAAAATAGAAAATTTCTATAATATATTGTAACAATCGCGCACATACGCAGAGTTCAATAAGATAGTTCATATGAGAAGAAAATGCCAATAACAAACTAAAAAACTACAATGTAATTTTACACGATATAAAAAAATATATAGGCTAGTATTCCAAGATTAATGTATTCGTGAAACGGAAATCACTATTGATCGGCTGACACCAATGCCTCTCGCAGACGTACCACTTCAGGAATAGCTGGTGCCAACATTATCCGCGTGTAATTAGGAGCGGCCACAGCCACCCAATTATCTTATGATCACAAAAAAAACAATTGGAAGAATTAATAACTTAACAAACACTTTTAATTTTTGTCGAGTTATATCTATATTCGAAAAAGTACCATGCATTTCGGCCTTAGAATACCTCGGATGATATCAACTTTTGCAGACAGAACGATACATATTATCATATCGTCCTCACAATGGGTCAAACCATCGAGAAAATCTCGACCAAAATTGTCAACCAACGACATGGTAGACGACATCCTCTAATAATTATAAAATAAAGCAATCAGCGGAAAATTGGTTGTAAATAAGTAGCTTTGAATTATAAACTGTATGATAGTACACAATACATCTGATTCTCCAATTCGATATATATCTCATTCATCATGTAGCTTTCAAAAGGATTTTGTGGATCAACGTAATTTCCAACAGTCATAATACGTCCAATTAGATCTTATCGCAAAAAACATAAAAAGGCAAGTCAACACTATAGCGATTTACACCTTACAAAACATATAATATGTCATATCATAAGAACATACATAATACACACAGCTTACCGACACAACTGTTAACGTCGCAGGATCCATCTATGATATATTCGAATTCGGTAAAAGAGAAGCAATGATCTGAGTTATCCATCACATATACACCGACAGACTTTTACAGTTAACAAAATATTAAAAGAATGAGAAACAACTCTATATATACGCCGAACCATATCTCAAAATATGTATTTATTTTATTTTATTTTTATAAAATTTAAACAACGATAAGATTACGGCAAAACAAAATAATATTATGTTATAATTAAACCTTTATTATTATAACAAATTTGATATATATAATTATTCTAATATCCTTTATTATATGTTGCTTTTTATTAAAATAAGAAATAAGTATGCCCCAATAAAGAAACTAAAAAGAAAATATGATAAATAACTATTGTCTTGTGATCATCAACCAACTAACCCTAATGCATGGTCTGCACTTCTAAACGAAGGATACACGACTCCACCAACAGTCCTAATATCATCAAAACTAGGTGGACCCCTAACTATGTCCAATAAGAGCCTCATATAATATTTTTCTCCGTACTCTGTCGGCGATTCGTCCACAACACACGCATCAGAATTTCCCTTTAGTCTTGGCCTCCTTGTCTTATTTTTACGATCCCATACAAACATAGAAGGAATCTCCGAGTATAAAAGATTCTTCACCTCTGGATAAAACTGATTACACCTAAACCAAGCAAGGAATTTAGGTTTTCTGGCAGGAACACGTCTATCTAAATTATTAGAAAACGAAATACTTTCCCCAGGGAAATGAAACGTCATAACTTGCCAATTAACACGTAGTCGCCTGTGAGCACCTAGACATGGATAATAGAAAAACAATCATATATACAATAACAACAATCAATCGAATACCGTAAAGAAAACTAATACTTATTGACGTCTCTAAAAACATAATACAAAACTCATTTACCAAACGCTTCCATCGAAGAACCCGAATGCAAACAAATCTAACAATGCAGACTGGTAATTCGCAAAGTCGTGATAGATGCATATATATACCTATGCCAAAATATATGCATATATATAGAGATATAAGAATTATGTGGTTTACGCGTTGTTTATTTTTTCTAGGGTTTCTTAGGAATTTTTTCCTGTAATAACATTTTATACATTTTAAAGAATAGACTTTGTTCACATAACTTTTTACCTTTTAACTACTAAGTTTTTCCTTTTTAACATATAATTAAATAATCAATTTTATATCTTGTTTCTGATAAAAGAACCACCATGATTTTCATAGTTGCTAAATGGAAAAAAATAAAAGTTGTGATATGATCACATATATCTTCGAATCCTCTAAAATATTTATAAATTTGACTTACTTGGAGTCCAAGAAGTCAATAAAAACATGTGTTATTTATGTGTATATATAATTTATAATATTTTCTCCGATATTCACGTTTCAATATCAAACAACAATAATAATGACATTAAACAATATATTTTATTGATTAAAATATAAAAGTCTGAAGAATAAAGAATATTTAAACTATAATTTGTATACATGGTAAATAGTTTTTAAAAATGATATATGCATATCTGAATAAGATGCATCATAACACTATTCAATGTAGACGTCTCACACTACCACGTGTGCATGGCCTCTTACGCGGATATCTGCAGTTTTATAAAAAAGATTTGAGAGAGAGAAGGCGACCACGGGTTAATACAAAAAAATTCTTATACAACCATTAAGTATTAGAAAAATAAAGTAAAAAAAAAAAAAACCTACTGTTCCAAAAACTCATCTAACTCTGGAATACGGGGATTGAGTTCGAACTTAGTAGGAGAAGTGGACGATATAGTGATCTTGCCTACGTTCATAAAACACATATAGAATCAAAACAATAAAACAGGAAAAATATAGAGACTATAAATTGGTATACTAAAAATACCTCCAAAATAATCAATGACCGCCCATCTAAGCACACACACACAATGATATTCTGATCACAGCGTCTCCAAGATGCATAAAAGCTTTTAGCCATCTCACTGGATAATTCACAACTCAAATCAACACCACTAAATTAAAACATGTCACACATAATCAGCTAGATAGAACAAATAAAATGACAATATACAGTTTAAAAACATTCAGCAAACAGTACCGTTTATTCCTCAGACAGAATGTGACGGTTGAATATGCACCCCATATTTCGGAATCACATACATCCTTACATGGACTGCCATATGAAGGAACAGAATGCTCTCTAGGCAGTAAACCACACCACGTCCCACATCGACTTACATTTAAGACCCGACCTATCAAATCTTCATAAACAATAAAAACTAAACCATATTAACATCAGCAACATAATAATAACGAAATTCAATAACTAAACCGAAAATAAACACACCAACTAAATAGTCATCATCATGGGCACAGTCCAATATCCTTTGAAAATCAACGAAGTCAAAATAAGCATTTTCACATCTACGTGAAATCTTGTCAATGATAGTTGATGGTAGGAACAATATTTTGTATCTATGAGAAGTCGGTCTACAACTATCCTCATAATCGATAACATAAAAACGACTGATAATAATCCAACTACCAACATCTATGCTAGACGATGCGACACCGATCTCACCATCTCTAACAGTGGCCTGAATTTTAACACCATGTGAATAAAATAGTCAATTAGACACCAACAAATTTTTATAATATTTTGTGTAATAGTACAATAAATACCTGTTCATCCGATAATATGAGCTCCATGGAAGAACGTTTCAAATTAGTATATGCATCCACGTCTGTAAAACCTTAACAAAGATAGTACAACCATCTTTGGAAGGACTCAAACGGGACACACACCTTCCAAAACACATTGAACCAAGAGAAACTGTATAAGTACACACCGAATTCTGGTGTCCCGATATACTAATATTCTTTTCGATGAGTATATCACTCGGTTCGACGTTTTGCTGATCCTCACTATCATCATCAATCTCAGTCTCATCATCCAACATAACATCTTCATCATCATCTTCATCATCATCAGCCGAATCAGCATCGTCATCATCTTCATCTTCGTCATCACCGCTATCACCTTCCAAGTTATCACTTGAACCATCAGATCCTTCACAAGACTCACCGTCGTCAATTAAATCATCTTCAAAATCGTATTCATCTGTTTGGTCCATATCATCAATATCATCGCGCGACTCTAGATCAGACCCCATATAATCCTCAAAACCACCTAAACCCTAAACCCTAAACGACATATTGGAAGGTATGTATAATGTTTCTGTATTTAAAAATTTGGATGTTGGGCCACGTTATTCGACAGTTAGAAATATGGCCCATGTTTCATTTTTAAAAAAAAAATATGTTTAGCATTTAATATATAGTTTAATAAGCATTTAATTTATGATTTAAATGATAAAAAATAGTTGATTAACCAATCAAATTATAACGTAAAATAACCAATCAGAATCCATGATTTTCATTAATCAAAACGACACAAAAATCTGTGCGTTAAATCATAGCACGATTCACTTCTTAAATACTATAATAGATGATTATGAACAAATATGTATAGAAGATATCCCATAATAAATGTGATATCTTTCAGTAACAAGATGAAACGGAAAGTTGAGTTCAAACTTGACATCCACTTAAGCTTATTGATTATTTTTCCAAAACTATTAAAGTTTAGAGAGTTTAATTTATTATTTGAAAGATGCATCGAGACCTACTCAAATAGGTAGATGTAAAACCTACAGCTAGTGTAGATTTTAATTGATTATTTGGGACCCTTACTATTATCAAGTTAAATACATTTGTTATCATATACACGTTTTTCCAAATAATTATGATTCATTGTAAAATTTTATATATTTTATATATATGTTTAAGTAGACTCTGATCTTCACTATTAAACATAATGAACGGTCCTATTAAACTTATTCAAGTATATATAAATGTTTGTATAATCTATACAGAGTAGTGGAATACTCGAATGATGGAAAAGTATTTAGCGTCTGGTGTTTATCTACTCACTCTGATTCTTGAGTTACTACTGTGGACACAAAAGTCAAGAAAGAGACCCCACGTGGAAAGTGTTACCAACTAGTAAAAAATCAGTTACAGTAACGGTAAAATAGATACTATCTATAAATATCTGCACAAGGCATTTGTCTTCAGACATGTGAGCCACTCAATTCAACCCTTAACTAAAGAATATTTTTAAACAATGGCCTCTTCTTCTGTTAACAACTTTATGTTCTTCTTTTTAGCTTCCCTTTTGTTCACATTCTCAGAAAACTTCGTGGCAGGAGAATCCGACAAAGTGAAGCTAAATCTTTACTATGAATCACTTTGTCCATATTGTCAAAAATTCATAGCCGATGAGCTGGTGAAAATCTTTAACTCCGATCTCCACACAATCACTGATCTAAATCTCATTCCGTTCGGTAACGCTCGTGTCTCCGATGATATGACTGTTACTTGCCAGGTTCTTTTCAGTTTCTCCTCTTCCTTGTTTTTTAATTAATTGTTTAAAGTAGATTGATTAATTTTACCTAGCCAATTCTTTTCAATGTTTTGGCATAAGATTTTTTAGAATGATATACAAGATTTCTGATGATCTTTACGATATCTTTAAGGATTACTCTCCAGAACTTATCCGTTCTTCTCTTTCTTGTTCGTAAACTAATTTATTTTCATATTTATATCATTATACACCTTATTAATTAATTGTATGTTTATCTTATACTCTGTTCTAATTAATTATGAAATTTTGTGAAGCATGGTGAAGAGGAATGCAAACTAAATGCCATTGAAGCTTGCGCCATAAGTACCTGGCCCGATCCGGTATATAAGTAATGCATTTATTTACTTCATTACTAATTACTAATGAAAACATTACTAATGAAAATTTAGGGAGCATAATATAAAGTATGTTTTAAAATTTTAAGAATAGTAAACTGGATCAACCGGTTTGTTTCGGTCACTCGTTTCACAAGATTTTGGCGGTTATTGATAGTTTCTTTGTCCGGCTTAAAAGTTCTTAGGTGTAAATACACTGTGTGTAAGTTGAGTAAAATAAATGATTGTTGTTTTTGTTAATTAAAAAAAAGGTAATGATTGTAGAATTTTATTTTGGAAAAATGGGATGATTTTTTTTTTTTGAAACGCAGAAAATGCACTACTGGTTCATAAGGTGCGTTGAAAAGCACACAAAAAACTGGGAATCATCATGTGTTAAGGAATATGGAGGTGAGAAAGCCATCAAAGATTGTTACTCCGGTGATCTCTCCAAAAGTGTAAGTTCAGATAAAACAAGCATAATATACACATAAATTGTATAATTATTTAACCCTATAAGTTATTTTTCGTTTGTAATTTCAGCTCATAATTGAGTATGCAAATCAGACTTTAAGTTTGAAGCCAAAGCATGAATACGTACCATGGGTCACAGTCAACGGCAAACCACTCTATGATGTATAACTCCTTTTTCATGAAGAATCTGACTTCATTTATTTAGTTTCGTTTTCATATTCAACTAAAAATGTGTTGATTGTGTTGGTTTTTGGGGATGCAGGATATGGATGATTTTGTGGATCGAGTGTGCAAAGCGTATAAAGGAAAGTCTCCTCTCCCAAAACTCTGCAATTCATCTGCATTGCCCAAGAAGAAAGTGTCGAAGCTTCAAGTCTCCTTTGCCGATGAATCTATCAATAATTAAGCAAATTATTTACTGAACTAAGATGTTGAGCTTATGTTATTAATGGAAATGATAAATAAGAGAAACCTTTTCTAGACTTTATGCTTAAAAAACGACAACATTAAAAAACGCCTAACTAAACTATATTTAGACCATTTCTACAAGTAGTTGATATGACGTCTAAACCGATGAACGTGTCATCTAACTCGGTAATGTAACAACCGGATTTTTTCAGCTATTTCTCTTTTGAACTCGACTAGAGTTGCAAGTGGATATGTGAAAATGCCAAAAACGCGATTCCTAAGACTGCGTTTTGGTGGTGGCTATATTAAGATTAACAGACGGAAACAGAGAAGGAGAATAGCTTGAGCTGAGTTGGAATCCAAACACCTGTGCTTACAAAACTAATAATTGGACTAGGATGGATTTAATCATAAATAAAGACCTTTTACCAAAATTCAATATTCACGCCGTTCAGATATAAACGTTCGGACATTAAAAACAAAACCATTAAAAAGGCCTAAACAACTATATTAAGACCATTGTCTACTATAAGTAATTAATATGACGTAACGTTTAAACCAACGAAAGTGTAATGGTACTTTATCAACCGCACTTTTGCGACCTAAAGTGTATATGTAAAACACACTAAAAATCTGCAGAGATACGAAATCCGAAAGCCATAGACTTGAAATTACAATTGAGAAAGAACTTCAAATGAAAAAAAAAAATCTTTCGAAACACAAGCGTATGATTGATTTTACTCACCTTGTAACATCCCGACTTTTGGTTAACCAAATATCGGATGTTACCAGTTCCTAATTCCGGTTTTATTAAATTAAACCATCTATATTTTCTTTTCTTTTTATTTCCTTTTTATTTGGGTTTTTCCTAATTTTACTAAGCCCAACCCATCTATTTGACCTCTATATAAATACCTAATTAAATCCCTAAAACCCTCATTAAGCTCCTAATCAACCCTAGCCACCTTTTTCTTCTCTTTTTCTCTCCTCATGCGCCGAGCTGCTCCCTTCCTCTCTCTCTCTGCGTTTTCTTCTCCTTCTTTCTCTCTCTTGGCCGTGTCTCTCTCCTTCCTAGCCGCGGCCGCCACCATCCTCCAAGCCTCTCTCGCCGTCGAAGCTTCCTTGCCTCGCTGTGATGTCTGCGCCGCCTCCTTCTCCTTTGGGTGAGATGGGAGCTGATTCTGATGGATCTCCTCTTAGATCTCCTTCTCCTCTGCCTCCTCCTCCAGTTTCTCAGCCTTCTAAGCCAAGGTGAGGGCTTTGTGGCTTCATCCTCTCTTACATATGCATGGTTGTCTTTTAAGTGGTCTTTTCTTAGATCAGGCTTAGATCTGCTTGTTAGGGTTGTTAGAATTGTTAGGACCTGGATCTGTGTTGCATGTTTGTTGATGATTGCTGGTTGCTGGTAGAATGAGATAATTAACCTGAACTTGGATCTAAACTTATTGGACTTTAAAATATTGGTTGTGTGATGTTGACCTGATTAATGTTCCTTTTTGTTACAATTGGTATCACCGAAAGTGCATCTTAATAATGGAAGGACCTTTAAGAAATGGATGATTCTTTGAAATGGATGAGTGTGCATATAGATCTCTGATAGGACCCCTGGCTCCTGGAGGCAGGAGTCAGTGTTGTTTGTTGGCTATCACTGTCGTGTGAGGCACGGCTAGAGTCATCGCTGGAGTGGATTAGCGATCCACTGTTTATTGAGCCGTCCAAAGGGACCGCTGGGTACAGCTTTCTGGTGAGACCGCTATGAGCAGCCGTCTGAGTGACCGTTAGTGTCATAGCCTGGCTCGGTGATTGCTGTGGATCAGTCTGTGTGACTGGCAGAGTGAACCTGACTAATGGGTATGGTAATAGGCCAGCCATTGGATGGGATTATTCTGGTTGCCTTTCCGGGTGAGGCATGGAGCCCATGTGGCAGCCCACTACTGCCGCGTCCAGGGACCCGTTGCTTGTGTAGTTGTTTGTAGGGTTACCCTTGAATGCTGTGTGATTGATTGCTAAGAATGAATTGTCTATATATATAAGTAAATATATCTATATATGTGTTGCTTGGGCTTGCTTTAGGATTAGATCTCTTAAAACCAATTTATGCTAGTTTGATGATGTTGTGGGCCTCCTTAAGGTCCACCCTCACTGAGTAATCCCAATTACTCACCCCTCCTCTCCCCTTGTCGTAGTACAGAGATCAGCCTAAGTCTGTGTTGTTGATTGTTACCTGGGCGTTTTCCTGGCGATCCTGTGTGCTCACCAAATCGGACATCCTACCGGACGCGGTTCGATGGCCGATCTAACATACCCGGTTCCCCGCTCTCTTAAGAGCCTGGGATAGGGATGTTACAATTGGTATCAGAGCCCAGGATTAGATCACTTTAGCTCCGTTCTAAAGTGGTCGCGCCCGTTTTTGTTTTCAAAGAGAAAACTGTTTGCAAAAACATTTTTATTAAAAATCTTTTTAAAATGTTTTCAAACCTAGAACAATCAACAACTTATGGACGCTGATCTAATAGATTTTCTTTTTCCTTTTCTTCTTTCCTTCCTCTTCTAGATTTGGGCTTAGGACCAAGGAGACAGCCAGGAAGAGGACCCTTGCTGCGACCCAAGTGACCCTTCAGTACACTCCTTGGATATGTAATGAGGTGCATGAGGCGTCCACAAGTGGACCAAGTCAGGCTCGGCGAGCTCCTTCAGCTTCTCCTCTGCAGCAGCCTAGTTCAGTTCCTGCGCCTCCTCCTGAGACCAAGCCAGCCGTTCAGCAAATGGTGGAGCATGGGCGATGCTGTCAATGCCCGAAGACTTCAGCGGCACCAGGTGCTCCTCCGGTGAATCCACTCGGTGCTTGGAGAGGGTTTGCCATCCAAGCAGACAGAACTCTTCTGGAGTACCACCAGGATTTTGTTAATGCAATGGAGCATGCGCCCCAGGCCTACTCAGCTCAGGAGTTTGCTAACTTCTTCTTCCAAGGTCTGCATTACAACTTCAGGGCAAGGATCAGGGAGATGGGCAGAGGCATAGGAAGTCGTGTAAGGGAAGTCCTCAAGCGAGCCTTGTGGGTAGAGAGATCCTTTCAGACTGGAGGCCCAGTCTACATCTCCTCTGATAGCGAAGTGGATGAAGATGAAGACCCCTCCGAAGAAGATCTTCCTGCTTATGCTGATAGTGATTAGAAAAAAATTGTTTTCAGGAGTAGAACTACTTATTCTTTATTTATTATATTATATTGATTGATTGCTTGCTTTAGGATCTAGTTATTAGGACTTAGCTAATTCCTTGTTGGTGTTCCAAGTATTTTATATTTCTAAACTATATGTTCTACTCCTTATTTTAAATTAACAAGAAAAAGGATTTTGATTTAATTATAAAGTGTTTTAAATTGCATAATACCTTAAACTCTCCCTCCTACACGATTCTGTTGACCACTCTGCGTTCTAACCCTTAGCCTCCAACTCCTGCTTGGCGCCATGTGTCCTATGGTCTCTTTCCTGCTCTTCCCTTCTTAGCTAGAATCTCTTCTGATGTCATGGCTCCTTCCTGCCTTCCCTTTTCTGATTCCATTTCTGATCCTCCTTCTCGTTCTATTCCTGCTTCCTTTTTCTTTCTGCTTTCTCTTTCCTAGCCTTTATCTTTTCTGTTGCCATGGCTCACTTCTAATTCCTTTCCTGATTTCATTTGTGAGCCATTCCTGATTTCATTTCTGCCTCTCTATTAGGTTTCACTTCTGCCTTCATTTTTGCTTCCTCCTAATTCTATTTCCAATTTCTTTCTGATCTCATTTCTGGGTCTTCCAGATTTCATTTTGTCTTTCCTTCTACTTCCATTCCTAATTTTCTTCCTACTTCCTTTCTGATTCCTTATGGCCATTTTCCTCTCAGCCTTATCTTTTATGGTGCCATAATTTCTTGTGGTTCTATTCCTAATCTCCTTCCGAATTTCTATTCCTGCTTTCTCTTCTAATTTCATTTCCAATTCTCATCCTGGATCCATTTCATTTCCTGCTCCCATTTCCTGATCTCATTTCTGATCCCCCTTCTGATTTCATTCATGTCTTCCTCTCCGTTATTCCTAGCCTTATCTTCTGAATTCCTTTCTGATTTCTTCTCTGAGTTCCTTTCTGATTTCCTTTCCGATTTCCTTTCTGCTTCGATTTCCTGAGTTCATTTCTGAATTCTTCTCTTCTGCGACCAAGGTCCTCTTGTCATTTGTGGCTTCGATTCCCTTGGTTTGTAGTCTTCGAAATTCCTTTCAGGAACTTCTCTCTCATAGGATTCGGGGACGAATCCTGTCTAAGGGGGGAAGATTGTAACATCCCGACTTTTGGTTAACCAAATATCGGATGTTACCAGTTCCTAATTCCGGTTTTATTAAATTAAACCATCTATATTTCCTTTTCTTTTTATTTCCTTTTTATTTGGGTTTTTCCTAATTTCTTTCTAAGAGCCCATTAAGCCCAACCCATCTATTTGACCTCTATATAAATACCTAATTAAATCCCTAAAACCCTCATTAAGCTCCTAATCAACCCTAGCCACCTTTTTCTTCTCTTTTTCTCTCCTCATGCGCCGAGCTGCTCCCTTCCTCTCTCTCTCTGCGTTTTCTTCTCCTTCTTTCTCTCTCTTGGCCGTGTCTCTCTCCCTCCTAGCCGCGGCCGCCACCATCCTCCAAGCCTCTCTCGCCGTCGAAGCTTCCTTGCCTCGCTGTGATGTCTGCGCCGCCTCCTTCTCCTTTGGGTGAGATGGGAGCTGATTCTGATGGATCTCCTCTTAGATCTCCTTCTCCTCTGCCTCCTCCTCCAGTTTCTCAGCCTTCTAAGCCAAGGTGAGGGCTCTGTGGCTTCATCCTCTCTTACATATGCATGGTTGTCTTTTAAGTGGTCTTTTCTTAGATCAGGCTTAGATCTGCTTGTTAGGGTTGTTAGAATTGTTAGGACCTGGATCCGTGTTGCCTGTTTGTTGATGATTGCTGGTTGCTGGTAGAATGAGATAATTAACCTGAACTTGGATCTAAACTTATTGGACTTTAAAATATTGGTTGTGTGATGTTGACCTGATTAATGTTCCTTTTTGTTACAATTGGTATCACCGAAAGTGCATCTTAATAATGGAAGGACCTTTAAGAAATGGATGATTCTTTGAAATGGATGAGTGTGCATATAGATCTCTGATAGGACCCCTGGCTCCTGGAGGCAGGAGTCAGTGTTGTTTGTTGGCTATCACTGTCGTGTGAGGCACGGCTAGAGTCATCGCTGGAGTGGATTAGCGATCCACTGTTTATTGAGCCGTCCAAAGGGACCGCTGGGTACAGCTTTCTGGTGAGACCGCTATGAGCAGCCGTCTGAGTGACCGTTAGTGTCATAGCCTGGCTCGGTGATTGCTGTGGATCAGTCTGTGTGACTGGCAGAGTGAACCTGACTAATGGGTATGGTAATAGGCCAGCCATTGGATGGGATTATTCTGGTTGCCTTTCCGGGTGAGGCATGGAGCCCATGTGGCAGCCCACTACTGCCGCGTCCAGGGACCCGTTGCTTGTGTAGTTGTTTGTAGGGTTACCCTTGAATGCTGTGTGATTGATTGCTAAGAATGAATTGTCTATATATATAAGTAAATATATCTATATATGTGTTGCTTGGGCTTGCTTTAGGATTAGATCTCTTAAAACCAATTTATGTTAGTTTGATGATGTTGTGGGCCTCCTTAAGATCCACCCTCACTGAGTAATCCCAATTACTCACCCCTCCTCTCCCCTTGTCTTTCAGGTTTAGTAGAGAGATCAGCCTAAGTCTGTGTTGTTGATTGTTACCTGAGCGTTTTCCTGGCGATCCTGTGTGCTTACCAAATCGGACATCCTACCGGACGCGGTTCGATGGCCGATCTAACATACCCGGTTCCCGCTCTCTTAGGAGCCTGGGATAGGGATGTTACACACCTTTTGTTTTTTTTAATGCTTATATTAAATACTTAAATGACTGGAATGCATACAATACAATATTGAAAAGTTACATAAATGTAGACATAACAGTTTAAGAATTTATCTTCTAGACTCAAGAGTGCCACGGAACTCCAGAAAGCTTGCACATAAAGAAATAGCTCTAAACACCTGAATGGAATCATATTTGAAGGCAATCTTCGAGAAGTTGATCAAAACCAACTCGTGGTCAAATATAGCTCGCATGGCTAATGTATATACCATCACAGCAGAGCTTACAACACATCGCTCCTACGAGGAGGATACATATGAAAGTGATCTCTCCGTCAAAGAGGAAATGAGTGGAAACTATATCTTCATAAATGAGGAAATGTTAGAGATTTATCTCTTCTTAAAAGAGAAAATTTGTGGAATCTATCAATCTCTCCATAACGTAAAAAGTATTGAGAACAATATCTCCGTAGAGGAAGATCTTGATAAATAAGATACGGAACATGACTGTAACCGCTGCTGATCTAACTCTCTTAATGTATCCTGTTTTGGAATGGGGGAAAAATCTTAGATCCATAGATTCTATTCTGCAAACATGTGAACATTAAGTTATAGATACAATTAAGTTATAGAACAGATGTATTTATTAGAAAAACCTAAAAACAACAACAAGTGAAATAACTAAAAACAGGACAGAACAACAAGTCAAGTTTCACACCGGAGGTAGTCTTCTTCTTATTCGTTCCCTTTGACAAGAAAGAGTTTCATCTGAAGCAGCAGAAAAAACACTTTGTACTAATTACGTTACCCTCATCAAGTGATCAAACCAGAACCAAAAACAACGATCCGGAGCTTAGAAATTCTAACTAAAATTTCTAGTCATTTAGCGTTATAGTTTGCCCACATTGAATTACGGCAAATAGCTCAAACGTGGAGCTTAGAAAAAGCATGCATTCTGGTAGAAGAAGAATAATAGATGATGGTTAAGGATGAACCACGAAGAATAAATCATTCACTTGCTGAAAACACACATGTTTCTTATTCAAAGGAGTCAATACATAACAAGATGATCTAACAGTTTTTTTTTTTTTAAATAGAGAGCTCTCTTAAATCTTGCTCCCTTCTAGAAATCGGCTATAGAAATCCAATGCCTCCCGCGGTTTATACTCAGGAACCGTATGTCCTGCACCCTGCAATTACCACCGCAAGGATAAACATTCAGAAGGATAACAAATATTTTCCCTATTTGAATAGAGAATTAAGATTTAATGCTTGCCTTGATGGTCAGAAATGTGAGATTGTTTGCATATCCTTGCGTATACCTGCAAAAAATATGCATCGTTTGTATAAACGTTGAGAGCTCCAGAAACAAAATCATATTTTTAACAACGAAGAAAAATTACCCCGCGACTTGGTCATTTGATATCCATGCCCGCCATTCATCAATCACCTTGTATCCAAGAGAACGTGTCCAAGCTTGAGAGCCAGTAAAAGGAACACACATATCGTGATCCCCACTTCAAACCAAAACTGTCTCATCATTTTCTAAACTGAGGCAAGGCTTCAGATTTATTTGATGTATTTAGTGTAAGTACCTGTAAATGAGAGCTCTGTATCCACTTAGAGTGAGGTTTTTATGGAATTTGATCATGCTCCCTGCATCGTGATCGAATGAGAGTTTTCCTGAGCAGAGTACCCATCTTCCAATCTCGTTCTCCTGTAAACTTCCGACACATCAATGATCTGTTTTTATAAAATATAGCAATAGGATCAAACAGAGTTTGAGACCTCTTTAGCATGAATAGCATTCCTTATCGCTGGATCGTTCAACCAAGCTGTTGCAACTCTATCATCCTGAAAGTAAGCGTTGATTGTTCAGCTTATACTCTGAAGTGGTAAAGAAGAGAGGCTCTAGGTTTCAGTTTACTTACGATGCAAGGAACAGAGACATCAGCAAGGAGCTGAGACCAGCTAGGAACAATGCCTGGACGAACAGGCGCACGAACTGGCCACGCTCGACCAAACATTCTTTTTCTTACGGCTAATGGTTTTTCGGTTTTGCCTAGCTGAAGAAGACTTGAAGGCAGAGATCTAATGTCAAAAGCGGATAGCGATGTTCCGTGGTAACATGGCTCAAGAATGTTGTATATGTTCAACTTGTTAACATCCTGACACGAAAACAAAAAGATTAAAAGATGATCTCAATATATTCTCAATGTCTTTAAGTTAACATTATACCATTTGAACTTTCGTCATCTGTTCCTCGCAATCAAGTCCATCTATTTCATAAAAATTTCCATTGCAAGCTTCGGTAACGTCCTGAGGTTTTTCTTGTTATGTATTAGATTTATAACCAGAAAAAAATATTCATCCATTGAGCAACTAAACAAACCTCAAAGAGCTGATCAGATATTAGTCCCATCCCGTGTGCAAATGGGACAAGAGCGTTTCCATCAAACACTGAATCCGCAACTCCATTTCCAACCAAATATCCCTGTGCGAAATCAGAGCTTGTTCAATGAATATGCCCGAAAAACTAAACGAGAACTCATGTAACTGAGCTTGACTCGATAATATCGTTACCTTGAAGTTAAGAGCTGGTTTTAACCCATCTTTGTTCCCTGCAACATAACCAAAGAAATGGAGAAAAAAAATAGCTCAAGACGATGCATTTTTTCGATTAAATGAAAACTTGAAAAGAGCATTACCTTTGACAACTTCTGAAGCAAGAGTAGGGACATAAACTCCGGCGTAAGATTCTCCAGAGATGTAAAACGGGTTTGATTGAAACTCCGGAAACATGTGGAACCACTGGTGAAGAATATTCGAAAGAAGCACTTAGTGATCTAAAGTACACTAAAAAAACATTTAGGAAGCTGGTTGTGCAAAGAAAGAATTTTTTGTATTTGTGGTTTAAAATATTCTTTTTGTGGCAACAGGTTAAATTATTCAAAAAAGAGAATTTATTGAATTTGAAATAAATAAAAATTATTTTTAATTCTACTGTTATTCAACTGTGTATTTATTGAACCCTGTAAAATACTTTTGTAATTGGTTTGAGTATTTGATATCCTCTTATATATTAAATGAGAATGTAGTTTAATGAAAAAATCTTAAGTGTTTTAACTTGATTGGTTTAAAAAAAGTTT
Source organism: Eutrema salsugineum (assembly GCF_000478725.1). Lineage (NCBI taxonomy): Eukaryota > Viridiplantae > Streptophyta > Magnoliopsida > Brassicales > Brassicaceae > Eutrema > Eutrema salsugineum. The sequence continues at coordinate 20,615,920 of NW_006256909.1, read as the reverse complement.
CTTGCTTATATCAATGATGACGTTTATTCCACGTGAAATGTGACAAGACAAAGACACTGATGTGGATACTTCTGATTGGTTTCAGTTTAATGAGAAAAAATTAATCAGATGAATTATATTAATATTTATTAATTAAAAATGGATAAACACGCAGATTTTTTGATCCGACCCATTAAAAAACACGCGGATCTTTTGAACTGATCCACTAAAAAACACGCGGATCTTTTATAGCCGACCCATATAATTCAGATTCTTTTATTTTTTTTTGGATATTATTTAATTAATTACAAATATATTCAAAAATCAAATTTTCCATTAAATTCAAAAATTAATGCAAATCCAAGAAAAATTCTAAACAATAAATGAGATATTAAGATTGAATAAATTTTAAAATTAAATAAATTTATTAAATTTTCTTTTACCACCATTCCTATTTAATTTTAAAATTTATGCATTTTTTAGTTAAAATTAATTTTATAATTATATAAATTAAAACAATAATTAAATATTTGCAGGTTTGGTTCTGAAATTTTAAAATTTAACATAAATAAAAATAATATAAGAAATATTTTTAAGATCTGATTTTGAAAATTAATAAGTTTGATTAAAAAAAGAAATTTAATTTCAAATACTTAAAAATATAAACAGTATAAAAATTAGTTAATAAGAAAAATGTATTTATATATGCAAATCTACATATCTCGATATCCCTGCATATATTTAATAAAAAAATATATTTAAATATATTTAATTATTAATCTTATAAGATAATGTTGTTTCCTAAAATGGAAAGATTATTTATTACGATATCATCTATTTAATGCTTTTTACTAAGATTAAATCTATAAAAATTAATTATGTGTTGTATATAATCTTTGAATCTTTTCCAGCAAGTCTTTTTTATTGCTATATCTCTCAAATTTTTTTAAAATATTTTTAAAATTAGTGTGTTTCCTATATTGTTGCCATTAATGACGCTGTTAATGATTTTGAAAACTTTAAAATATTTGAACAATAAATTCGTAACAATAATTTGGATATAAAATCTGCATCTAATCAATGAATATTTTGATTTTATTTTTTAAAATTGATAAACCTAAATTTTCTTAGGTATGCTTCTCTCTTTATAAATATACATTTTACTAATGTCAATTTCACCATTCTTTTCTCTCTGCATATTTGTTTTACTTTATATGACTACTAATATTTTTATTTAATTTTGTGTAGATATAATTGACGAATCAGTGTTAATATACCTATGAGACAATGAAGTCTTAGTAAATCTCTAAACTCTATATTACTTCATGAATTTGTAAGATAGTTATCAATTTTTTGACAAATTGTTTTTTATTGGTTAATTATTTATTCTCTATTTTTGTAGGTGTTAACATGGTTGATTATCAGATGGAAGTCAAGCGTACATTTTATGAGATCAAGCTCGCAATCTCTGTCATGAAAATGTTAGTAATTTTTTTTATTTCTCTAAGTATAATTTTAATTTCAATGAATAATTTAATTGCTTAATAAACAAACAAATCATAATCAATATTTTTTTTGTATGCTAACAGATTATAGTTGTATGTGATGTGGTTACCTTCACCACTGCGAAAACATTTCATTGGTGTTTATATGAGTAATGAGTTCAAGGACACATTTTTATTGATACATCAGATCCACAAAAATTTAACGAAGAAAGATTGCTAACTTTTCTCAGCTTCAGGATTAATATATCGACGTCGGCAGATATCGACGTAAAATCGACGTAAAAGAGCATTTACGTCGAATTAACGATGAATTAAAAATCGTCGTAAAACGATCGTCGTAAAACCGAAATCGTCGTAAAATTACCAACTCCGGAAAATCGTCGTAAAATCGTCGGGAACTATTCGTCGTAAATGCGTCGTAAAATTTCCAACGGATGTACAACGAAAGAACTCCATCATAAAAACGACGTAAAATCGATGTAAAATTACATCGATTTAACAACGATTAGGAGACGAACAATTTCAATTAAGGGAAACTAAATTTTTAATTGTCGATGTTAAATCGTCGTAAAGTTTCGACGTAAAGCCGACGTAAACTTATTCGTCGTAACTTCGTCGTTAAATATTCGACGTTAAATCAACGTAAATTTACGACGAATTTACGTCGATTTATAAATTAATTATTTAATTCAATTTTAATTTAATTAATGAATTTTTAAAATAATCAAGAAATTAAAAATAGAAAAATTTTGAATTTAAATTGAAATTTAAATTCAAAAATAATTTATATCATAAAAGCGTTTCGCATCTGCATTGGGCTCCTCAACAGTATCAGCATGTGTTTCATGAAATGCATCAGTAATCATTTCATGCATCCTATCATGATCTTCACCCTGAACTTGACTACTTTGATAATCATTGGACGCTTCAAAATCCACATGTTCTTGATGATTACTACTACTCCGTGCAGCCATCTGACCACTACTTTGACCATATCCCTCTCCATGCTGATACCAAATAAAGTATTGGGGCATGAACCCTCTATTCAATAAATGCTGCCAGACAGTGTCAATAAGAATATGTTTCCTATTTTTGCATTTCACACAAGGACAATACATTTTGCCGCTTTCAATTACAGTTTCCAGAAGGCCGGCTTGGTACATTAATATTTCCAATCCGTTTTTGAAGTCTTCAGTCAACGACCCATCACCATTTTTGGGCGTATACATCCACTTTCGTAGATCGTATATAGACATTTCAAAAACAAATATTTGACTTTTTGTTTCTGAAATTTGATAGAAATTTCAACTACCAAAAATTTTACTTAAACATTCAAAGACTCAAAAAATTTGTGTCTTTATATGTTTTTTTGGGATGATGGAATAATGAAATTTGATAGAAATTTCAACTACCAAAAATTTTACTTAAACATTCAAAGACTCAAAAAATTTGTGTCTTTATATGTTTTTTTGGGATGATGGAATAATGAGAGAAGAAAGGGTATATATAGAATTTTTTGTTTGGTTACCAACATATTACCATTGCATATTTACATCAAATTTACGTCGAAATAAAATTTACATCACATTTATATCGATTTTACGTCAATTACAAGATAGAGGACAATTCGTCGTATTATCGATGTAAATATTACGACAAGATTACGACGAAATAAAATTCGTTCTTTATTCGTCGTAAAATCGTCGTAACATTACGACGATTTTACGAGGGTTATTTTTTACGTCGAATTTACGACGAAATTTTTGGTCGTCGTAAATACGACGTAATGTCGTCGTAAATAATTCGACGGAAAAGTCCCTCTTTCTTGTACTATATAGTAATTTCTAAAGTAGAAGAAATATGAATCACATTTACATGGCATTTTTCACTAATCATGTATTCTTTTTTTCCTTAGTGTTTTGGATATGCAAGAATTCTAGACTCTCATTGCTTTAGTAAATATTATAAGCCACAATTCTTGAATATGAATCGAAAAAATTGCTTGATTTTGAGGGAAAAAATATGGATAGAAGGGTTTGGATGTATTGATTTATAAAAATGTTGCTTTATTTTTAGTTGCTTTATTAGGAATTAGAGTTTAGCTTTTCTTTAAAACCAACAATTTGTAATTTGTAAATTTTATATTGTCTTACATTGTACAAAGTCTTCTTGTAGACAAAAAGTATATTTTTATATTTGTATAATTTTTTTTTGTAAAATCTATGATTTTAATCTCAATATATATTTGTCGTTGTAATCTAAAGTTGGTGTAATGATAACCTCAATCTATGGCACATAATCTCTAAAATGTGTATTATATCCCTAAAAAAAACTGAATTTGTTTTAAAAAAATATTTATTGGCCAAAAATAAAATACAAAATATATACTTATTAATTATTTTGATACTTAATTTGTTGCTAATATTTTAGGTGTTGTTAATTTTTAAAATTTTAAATATTAGAACAACAAATTTTTAATAATCAAGAATTAAGTTTACTCGCATATAGTGCCTTCAATATTATTTAAATATCCTTTGTATTGTTTTTTAATTTTCAGCCTAAAATAACTAAGTATTAGATAAAAGAAATAATGTGATTGTAATTTTTATTATTTTTATTTATTTTAAAATATATTCAAATTTGATTATCTATGATAACTACCTAAAAAAATGTATAAAAATTTTTGGTGGATAAAAAATATCTGCAGAATACATAGAATACATATAGAAATACATGCAAAATACATGGAACACATATATAGAAATACATTCAAAATACTAGTACTTAAGACAATTAAAGTATGTTAACATAAGCGGACGAACCACCTAGACGCACTTAGGACAAGTTAAGTATGTTAAAAAATTATATTAATATAATCACGACTGAGTTGGACCAAAATTCATTAATTTATTATTTTTATTGAAATACTACCTATACTTTATTATATATTCCTAATATTTTACTAAAAATTAAAATAATTATAAAAATTTTATAAACTTATACAATTTAAAATATCCGAATTAATTTGATAAAAAAGTATGAAAAAACACAAAATATAATTTACGTGATAATTGTAAATTCCAAAAACGATAACTCACTGCAAACATATGTGAGTATATGTTTCTCAACGTCCGGAGATTTAAGTTTTAACAAACATTTGATGTTTGTACAAGTGTGATAACCAATCATTTAGAGTCATTAGTATATGGTGGTCATTACAATAAATATAATTTATATTAATGATCAACATATATATATATATATCAAGTATATAAAAAAAATTCGTAACACCAATCGTGTCTGCACATGCGTGCGGACCATCATCCTAGTTTTCCTTAAATACTCATATATATCTAGTAGTATTCAATTCATATTTTTCTTAAATTAATTCTATTCTATGTTAGTGTTATTAATGTTACGTAGGTATGCATAAATTTCAACCAAAAAAAAATGTGAGTTCCGCTTCTAAGCTCTCATTTAGATAAAATTCATTAATATCCTAAAAAGAACTTCGACTATAAAGGTTCAAAAAAAAAAAAAAAAGAACTTCGACTATAGCATCGTGAATTTAAACTTCTATTTACTGAAAACCATTTCTTATAATTTACCTTGAGAAGGAACGCGTGAGAGTCAATCGCGGTTTTAATATCACCGGTTTGGTAATCAGATTCGTTCTTTGAATAAGAGAATCCCACACCAACAGGAGAATCAAGGTATATGATGTTAGACACCTAAAAAGAAAACAGGTCGTACATCAAAAGTCAAAACATTACAAGTAGGAAAAAAGAAAGAAGTAAAAATCTATATGATAAATTTAAATTACCTTGGACCAGTTATAAGGATTAATTTTTTCAGTCAAAAAGAAAAAAAAAAAGAAAAAAAATCTATATGATTAATTTTTTTTAAAAATTACCTTGGACCAACTATAAGGATTGAGTTGCAATAATGGGAGGCTAGTGTTTGCCTTTTTTGGCTCAAAATTGAAAGGACCGTGCTCGTAGACAAATCCATCCATGCTTGAGCAACCTGGACCACCATTAAGCCAGAGTACGACCGGATCTTTGGAAGGATTCTTCTCTGATTCAATAAAGTAATACCACAGATTCTTCCCATGCTCCTTATCAATCGTCACGTACCTTTAGAATCAAAACCATAAAAGTAGATAGAATTAGGAAATTAACCCATAAAGAAGAATTCTAAAGAATAAAATTTAAAGATGAGAATTTTGCAAATGGCATTATTTTCGATTTCCGGCCTGTGATCTATTCCAATTATCAAAAAAAAAAAAAAAAACAGAGAATTCAATTATTACCCGGAGTAGTGTTTTGAAGGAAAAGTGCCATCAAAGCCAGGGATTTTGGTGATAAGAGCAGATTCAGGAGCTGATTCTGCTGTTACTACAAAAAATGTCACAAAGACAAGAGCTTTAACTAACAAGCTCATTGTGATAAAAACCATAAACCCAGAACGAAGGACAAAGAGAAGATCTTTGTAGTACGATAGTGTAATAATGAGAATTGATGTTATTGCTTTATATAGAACAACACGATAGAAGAAAAAATATTAAGAATATTCCCGGTAGTTAGAAAAATAATTTAGCAAGAATGATTGATGGATTTCTGGAAAAAGAGCCAAAAGAGATGATCTGGAGAAAAATGATAGTAAGAAGAAATTTTGGAAACATATGATCTAGAAAAAGGATCTGTTTCTGGATAAATACATATGTATTTCTGCAGGCTACAGTTTCCTTAAAAGGCACGATTTTTGATTTTTGAGCATTTCTATAAAGATATAATATATACATGTATGCAACGTATCTATAGGTGTGAGCTTGCGTATGTGTTTGAGTTGCATCAGCAAATTGAGTGGAGGCAGAGAAGCGCGAGTTGACTTGGGACCGCCTTTATAATAAAGCAACAAGCGACGGTTACTTCAAGTGACGACTAGCCTATTAAATTGCCACACATGGCAAGAATGTAAGATATTTGTTTTGTGAAGTCTACCGTTTCCTTAGAAAAATATTCCCAAATTTTTGTTTTTTCTAATTTAGTTGAAGATTTTTTAGTGGTTGATGTACTTTTGCCTTCATGATAAGCTTTTATTCCTTGTTGTAAAGAGCCAATTCAATTCCCGCCGGCTGAGTAGGAGAAATCCATGAATCTTTTACAAAGCAAACACTAATCATTGGCTTTTTGCATGGTCTCTATGAATGTATTGGTTTATGCAAATTATGTTCATGCATCTCCGTTCCTTGCTGAATGTCTAAAGTAGATGTTTTTTTTTCTTTAATAAAATATTATATTAATTAAACCGACTCGAACTGACGATCGACCAGATTTACAGTAAATTAAACTGCTAATAAAATCAAAATCGAAAAAACCATGATGAAATCGAAAAAAAAAGAAGAAGCGGTGACAAATTTAGGGCCATTCCGTCCGATTGACGAACACACTGGCAGGTGTGACCGGTGAGCTTTGCGGCACACTGCCGGGTCGTTCACAACGCAGCCGGAGACCCGACTCTGGAGGTCGTTCCCAAACCCGGAAGACCTGATCTCCACTCAACCGGTCCCGGCGACATATAAAAATAACGACAGACATCACACGGTTTTTAACCGGTGAGTTGCTCGCCGGAGCAAGCACTCAATCTCCGACATCCTCATTAGCTCCTCTTCCATCTTGAAGAGGGTTCTCCAACGGCCTTGCCTCAACACCACACCTTCAGATCCGGTCGAGGAGGACCCAAATCTATGGGGCTGCATCAGACACGACACCTTCCGCAGATCCTCCTCAACTTGCAACGCAACCCACCGAACCCCACCGACGGCTTCCGCTGCTTGCGGCGGCTCAGATCTCTAAAGTAGATGTTTGTGTGAGTCAAAATTCGCACAATCAAGATTTATAAAGAAAAAGAGATAACCAAAATTTCTAGTAAAACATCTCAAAAATAAAGATCGAAAAGTAGTTTTTATTGCATAGGGTTTCTGCGGTTGCGTAAAAGTTACCTAATGAAAGAATTATATCGACTATTTATACTAAGTCCCCTAAACCTTTTAAATAAGAATTTCAGGAGAGATTCTCAGAAATTTTCCTTTTCCTTCGTGCGGTTGCCGATTTTGATCCCTTCTAGGGTAAAATCCATTGAACTCGTTTAACGGGGCTCCTTGACTATCCGGTTTGGCTCGTTAACGTTATCGACCCTCTAGCTCGACCCATTCTTTTTCTCCTTCGGCCCAATCTACTTCCCGTTTATGGGTTACTCCTTGGCTCAAGTACACATAGAATCTTCCGGTCCAGCTCGGTTCCATCATTCTTCCTGTGGTTTAGCTTGGGCCGGTTGAGACGTTCCTCGGGCCGGTCCAAACCAATATTTGGTTCGGCTCGGTTCAATTGAGTCGATCACCCAACTGATTTTGATTTGGGTCGGTTTACAGTATATCCTATATTTCGATTTGGTCTTTTTCGGAGAAATTGCGGAATTGGGTTTTTCCAAGTCCAATTTTGACACTTTTTTAAGCAGTTAAACTCATGCGGCGAAAACTGACCCCAACATTTGCCTCCAGCTCGTCAGTTTTGTCGAGGTTTATTTCGCATCCTTAACCCTAAACTGCTGGATCACGTGATAAATCCCCTTGCCGAGGTAACACGAGGCTTTTGGCTCGGCTCGTTCCCTCTTAGTTGTCCTTTTTTTTTTTAGTTTTTGCCGAGCCAAATTGAACCAAAATGAGAACGTGGTACCGAGCCGGTATCGCGAATGCGACTTGCCAAGCCAAAAGGGTGCATCTAAGGCACGTTTTTGACGATCCGAGCCAAGATGACAGTGCTGCTTCTGTTTTTACCGAGCCAAAGTCGGTCGAGGTGAAGTGGTTCTGTGGAATTGCCGAGACGAAGAGATCTGGACTGCTTTGTTGCTGAGCCGAGGCAAAGAGGAGATCAGTGCAGCTAATGTTCCCGAGCCAAGGTATTGGTGTTGGTTTGGCAAGCTGTTCTCGGCGAATAAAGTTGCGATTCGTTTACGTTCACTCAAAGTTCGAAGTTGTTGCGATCAATTTTGCTGAGATGTTTTTATATGAATATACAAGTTGACAAAAGTTATCGAGATGAGGAGATTCCGAGGTGAAGAGAGTGCCGAGCTATTTTCGGATGAGAACGTGTCGAGGCACAAAGTCACCGAACCGAACATGCCAATTTTTTTTATATTTATTCTAGACTTGGGGTTAGGCCTTATGAATTGTTTTTGCTTCCCTGAGCCCATTGTAATTCGCTGTTTCCCTAGGCAAAGCAGACCCCACACGCCTAAGTCTCTATATAAGCTCGACATCCTTGATCTCTCCTCACAATCTTCACTTTTCCAAAATTTCCAAAAGATAGTTTTCACCTCTCTCCTCTCTGACCTCTCTCGTTTTTTTCTTGGGTTAGTAATTTTTATTTCACCGCGCCACCTAGGGCTATTATCCGAGGCGCGGAGAGTTCTTTGATGTTTTAGATTTGCTTGAGGGTTTTCCGATCCACCTTCAAACTTTCTTATCCTCCTTCGACATCTTTTATATCTTTTAGATCTATCTGTCTTTTCCCGATTAAGTTTTTCATGATCCGAGATGTCAAACCAAACCGAGCCGAGCATTTCTGCTGATTCCGCGAGTTCTGCCTTGTGCATCAACCGAGATATCATGGATATCGCGCCGAGCTCGTTTGATGGTTTGTCTCCTCGGAATGCCAAAGCGACAAATGCATTTGATGACATAAAGCCTGAACCTGAGGATTTTGATTTCGATCCTGCCGCGGCTAGACGAGAGATCAAAATTACGATGGCAAATTTCAGAGCGGGTCCCTCAAAACCGCGAGGCTCTTGGAAGAAGAAAAAGAAGAAACCAGATCCTCCAGGTTCATCTCTTTCGACTGAAGAATCATTACGAAAGCCGAGGAAACGTTGTAGGATTTCCGAGGCGATATACTTTGTCGCGCCCAAACCTTTTGACCAAGCCGATGATCCCCCACCAAACAATTTTATAGTTTACAAAAGTTTCTTCGAGTTGTGTTACCTCTGGTTTCCATTGCCCGAGCCAATATTGTGATATCTCTGGTTGCACGGGATCTCCTTGGGACAGATCATGCTGTGGGGTCTCCGGCATATGATCGGAATCTTGGTCCGAGGTTACGAGTGCGGCATCGAAATTGGGGTCAATCATTTTTGCAATTTTCTGGAGATTCGATGGTCCTCTAAACTGGGAAGACATTATATCTCGAAAAACAGATCTTGGATGATCATCAGAGGTTTTCCGAGCAAAGATAACTCTTGAGATGACTATTTTTTCTACGTCCCTGTTGACGAGGCTTCCGTCAGGAATGACTTTCTTAATTTAACCAAGACGGGTTGGGGATTACTCGGTAGTCAACTCGCAGTTTTTTGCTTGCTTGTATTTTTCTGCTCGATTTTGACAGTTTTTTTGTTCTTGCAGTTCGCGATCCGCTTCCACCAGTTCCCGAGGATATTGCGAAACCAGAGAAGTTCTCACTGATCATAAAGTTAATTGGACGAAGCATTTCTCGTTCGGGAAAGTTGAGAAACCGAGAGCCTTATTTGCTGGAGCTCACGTCAATTCAAAATTCTTCTACTTCCTTGGATGATACGATCGAAAAGATGGTGTAATTATCTTTTTGCGAGAAAAAGGAGAGGCCGACAAAGTGAAAGCGAGCCAAGCCCAGGGAGAAGAGACGTCGACCGCTTAGGCCGAACCAATCTCTCCGGGGGCTGAAGAATCAAATGCCGAGGCTGCAGGCAACAATAAAGAGCCTCATAACGCTCCCAAGACGAACCCAGCCGATACTCAAGCTTCGGAGAAAGTTCCCGAGATCCCTTCCGAGATATCTGGAAAAGATACCACCGGATCCTCCGAGGTTCCTGTGTCTGGTGGTGAGGACCGACTCATTGTTTTGAGTTTGCCGAGCCGATCGAGATCTTCTGCTTTGGTTCTGATAAAGCACAAAGGTGGCTCGAACCGGAAGCGCTCTGCTTCGGAATGTGATAAGGGGAAGGATGTCACTGTGACAAAGAAGAGACGCACCATACTGATTGATGGCGAACCTGCACCTTGTCTTGTCGATGACATCGTTTCTGTCGAAGATCAATAACAAAGGAGTTCGGTTGCCACCTGCGGACTCGCTTACGAAGCAAAATCCTATGCCAGTGTGTCTCAGCAAGGCACCAAGGTAGGTTTTCAAAACTCTCATTCGTTTTTGTTTAAGTATTGGCTCGGATTTAATACTTTTCATTTTGCTATTTTTCAGTTCGTGGCGTCTATAAATGAGTTGGTCGTGGGATACGAGGCGGATGGTCGCAAGGATCAGCGGCGGGTCGACGAGGCGAGGAAGGATGCTACCATGCTCCAGACTAAACTGGAAGATGCCGAACGGAAACTCTCCTCCACTATGACCCAGGCAAAAGCTCAGATAAAAGCTCTCGAGGCGGAGAAGAAGACGTTGAAGGACAAGTGCGTCAAGGCGACAAACATGGGGTTTCGGCTCGAGGAATCGAGGGCTAGGAGAGAATCCGACCTTGCCTCTTTGCAGGGACAGCTGGCAGAGAAGGATGCTCTACACAAGGCAAACATGAGGAAATCTGTGAAGTATGTGAGAAGAGATTTGACCGAGAAGGTGCTGGGTTATTTCAACAGCGTGGAGAAAAATCTTAAGGACTTGATGGAAGAAAAGGAAAATGAGTTGGACCTCACGCAGATAGACAGCAACCTTCAGCTCATCAAGCTTCTTAGGAAGGACGACGCCCTGACTCTTGATGCTGAAGAAGAGAGACTGAAGCTGTGGCAAGCCGATCTAGTGGGGGGGCCGAGGAGGAGTTCAAGCCGAACTAACCTTGAGTCCCATCTCTAAGGATTCAATTAGGTTTGATTTGGGAGGCGAGTCAGTCGAGGCTGCTGTGTGTCGTACCCGACAGGTTCCAATATTGGGACGCCACGACTCGGCGAGCTTGCCGAGGAGAGGAGGAGCTCCGGGTGGTCTCCTCGAGAGTAATTTATGAGTTGATTATTGATAACACCATATTTTGACCACTTTTATGGATCGTTTTGAAATACTTTTTCTATATTTTTAATTGCTTTCAAGTACTTTTATTACGTTTTTCTAGTATTTGTAGTTCCAAGACTCTTTTCAGGTAACTTAGGGAAAAGCTTAACAAAATGGATAGAAAACCAGATTTCAGCTCAGAGTCAAACCGTCAGAAGTTCACCCCTGATTGAAGGCCTTCTCACCGTCTGATCCAGCTCAGATTTGGAGATCTTAAAGATGGAAGTATCAAATTTCCAGCACACTTTACAGCTTGGCAATCCAACGGTTCAATCAAAAGATACGCAAGAGCAAGATGTCCCGTAAACCAGCCGGCAAGCGTTTCCACCCGCGGCCAACATAGCATTTCCCGTTGTCAGAAGCACCGCGACCGCGGCCAGCCACCCATTTCCCGCGGTCACATTCATCCCGACCGTGGCCAGCCAACTCCGTCTTTGAAGGCCCATTTTTGAAGCCCGTATCATTTAGGGAGAGAGAGAGATTTGTCTCTTGAACCCTTGTTCTTTCTTTTTCAATTTTGGTTTCTATTCTACTTTTTAATACTATGTTTTTGATTTCGTTCATCATGTCTGAGTATTTATATTGTTGGGATTAAGGGATTTTCGATGGGGATCTATATGTTCGATGAGGATTCCATGAGCTTTTGAGCCGAATCTTAGAACTTTTTCTTCTGAATTCGTTTTACTGCATGAGAGTAGCGTCATGAACTACAATCTGATCCAGATGCCTGGTGACACGAAAGTGTTCATCCGGTGTCAGATCTAGTTTGGGAGAGCAAAACAAACATAGGAGTGGAAACCTACCTATGGGCGATTTGTGAATGCTGACGAGTCTTAAACATAATGCATCTCTTCTTTTCCAGGGCTAGAGTGGAAACCTACTGGTCAGGGTTGAGAGAGATAGTTGTCTATGATCACGACAGTGGCGTAATCATACGTCCGTGACTCTAGTTCGAAAAGTTTAAGCTAAGATCTTATTAATCTTACTCTCTAGCAATGTTTTGAATCGTTCATACCCCTGAGAAAACTTCCCTGAATCCCATCGCCTCTTTTCTTATAGATTCACATCGTTTTATTTCAAGCTTTAGTTCAATATTTTCATTACTTTTCAATCGATTTTCATTTAAGCAATTAGGTTAGCCGTTTATCCTGTTTTTACCCGTTTTTGTTAAGTTTAGTTATTAGGTCATTTTAATTCCCGTAGTTTCTTTTTAAATTTTGTTTTTACATTTTAAACACACCACCAAAACCCCCACAAAACCGTTTGGTTCTAGACTTCCTTACTTTATATTTTTTTCGAAGGCTTTTGCAGGAAAGATCCTCCTTCCCTGTGGATTCGATCCCTAAGTACTACAATCGATCAGCTGTGCACTTGCGGCTATTGATTTCATTTAGGGTAAAACTTAACAACCTTTGACACACGCACACATCAATTATATTATTTTTTTTTGTTTTGCTTCAGACTTTGTTGCCTGGATGGCTTTATCCGCTTTTGGTGTTTCCAAACTATATTTTGTTGGTTTCGTTTCTATTACCGAGCTGAGATGCTCGGAATGACATGTCTCGAAGGCAAATGATAATTATTGAAGTTTACGACTTATTAAATTGTCTGGTCTTGCATTTTTTCCCAAGATTCCAAACGTGTTTTTCTTTATTCTTAGAATTTGGAGTATAAAGAGCGTTGTGAAAACTGCTCGGTATTGATACTGAGGTACTGAGGTCTGATGTGCAAGAGTGTGTATCGGGTTTAAGTGTTTAAGTGCGATGCGTAGCGACTTACTTACCCAATTCGAACGTAAACTGTTATGATATTGATCTAGAAAATTTATATAGCGCGCTGTTATCCTGTGAAAGATGTCACCTCGTTTAGAGAATTTTCTTAGCTTATCTTTTGTGGCTTGCAACGAGATAGAAAATGCGAATGTTTGTTACTAAATAAGAGAATTATGAGAGAAATGTGTAAGGTAATAGTCGACTGTTTGTAAAAGAAATACCAAAAAATCCGAGCAGGTAATAAATTCGTACTTTGAAAAAACCCGAAGAAAAGAACTTTGAAATAATCTTTGTAATTATAAGCTGAACCCATCCGAAGATGCGCTGCATACGTACCTTTTTCAGGGATCAAGGCGTCTCGTAGTTTAGGGTTGATAGGTGATGGGCTTGCGGGCCTAGAGTTGTTTTTTTTAACAAGCCCATTGGTCCTCCAAAAGTTTTAAATTTATAAAACCTTAGTGTCTTCAAGTGCACAGATGTACGTTGTAGGACTTAGGGTGTCGATCCACAGGGAGGATGTTTAATCTGCAAGAAACAACAAACTGGGAAGTAAGCAAAGTCAGAAACCAATAAAAGGTTTTGGGGTTTTTGGTTAAAATCCTAAACTAACCTAATCTAATATTCACAAGAAATGCAATGCAGGATGAATTGTTAAAAGAACATCTAAAGCATATCGACTCAAACTAAAGACTCTTAAACTCATAGGTGGCGATTTAGACTTCTTCGGTTTACTCTAATCGATGTATGATGGCATTTCCAATTAGCTTCCGGGCGATTTATCTTCATCTGTTTCTGGGAATCTGCATTGAACTAAAATATACATATGTATGATTAACCAACTGTCATCACCTTATTCAACTAATCTCTTAGATCTAGCAATTAACTCTCGCTCTCATGCTAAACTTAAGATCATGCATTAGACATTGAATTCGTCTGCTCACATCTTATCTATAGGTAGCTTTCGACTCCTATAGCGACTATGTTCTTCTGAAGCTAGGTACGGATGATCTGATACAGCACTCTCGTGGCTCTGATCGATCCTAGGCTCAGAGAATAGGTCATGAATCTACTCTCATGCTTTATGAACAACTTAGAAGAGATGAGATCCAGAATATGGTCTAGAACAATAGAAATCCTAATCGATATATATGCTTGTTGATATCTTCAAACAACTTGACTCTCTGGGACTAATCTACATGATGCAATGAATGATGAAAGACATAGAAGAATGCAAAAGAATGAAACTGAAAAGTTAATAAGATAAAAAGAAGAAAGAAAAATGGATCTAGGGAAGAATCCCCATCTCCATTGCCTAACCCTAGAAAAAACAGAGTTTGGTGGCTCAAAATCTCATTACAGGAGCACGCACCCGTTTAGGGCTGCTAAACAATGTATTTATAGGTCCTAAGGTCTTCCATGTCTCATTTAGGGCTTCTCTGAAGAGAAATGGCGAAGTGGGCTTTGATGTTGGGCCATACGGCTCGTCCTAAGGTCCACCGGGGGTGAGAGTCTTCCAGGGCAGATAAAACATGTGTTTACCGCGGGTGAGAGTCTTTTGGGACTGGTGAACTGGATCAACTTGTTCTCCATGTATCTTTTGATTGCACCGTTGGATCTTTGTGATGTAAATTGATATGAAAAGCTGGTTGTCTCCTCTTGATTGTCTCTAAATTTGAGCTGGATCGGACGGTGAGAAAATATTCATTTGAGGCTGAACTTCTGACGGTCTGACTTTGAGCTAAAAATGTGGATTTCTTCCATTTTAGCCATCATATTCCCTAAGTTTCCTGAAAAGAGCCTGGAAACTACAAATACATAGAAATCATAATAAAAGTTCCTAAAACTAAGTAAAAAATTTGAAAAAGCATTTGAAATCAATGGTGAAAAGTGGTCAAAATCGGGTGTTATCAACTCCCCCAAACATAAGATTTTGTTTGTCCTCAAACAAAATAAGATCAAATATGGAAAAATATCATTCAACAAAAATGAGAGGGAACTCAAAAATATCAGCAACCATACTTCTAGACCTTAATTATGGACAATGCATCAATCAGATCAAGTCTAGAAAATTCTCACCAAAATACAAACATAACTAGTCCGTTAATCCGTTATCCGAAAATCCACACACTTAGAACTAACTTCTAGTCAACTAGCTCTTAACATTCATTTAAGGTTTCAGTGGTTCTCATCAAAAGGATATTAAACAAGGCATTCAAGGTTAGGTATCAAAAAGCTTTTTAATGGTAAGGCTGATGTGTTTAGGGTTACTTTTTTCTGGAGAGACAGGACAGTATGCAAAACAGCAAGAGAGGATGAAACTATAAATGCCCCCACAGTTTCTGTCATATTCTCCTTGCTTCAAGATTTCTGATCTCCTTTCTTCAGGTTCTCCTTATAGTTCCCACAGACTTGGATTTTTTTCTAGGTTGTGAATCCATAACTCCTTAAGTGAATACCTAATGCCTTGGCTCAAGTGAATTTGGCTTCTAATACTCTTTAGGCTTTTGGTTTCCTTTCCTTTTTTTCTTTTTCTCTTTTTTTTTGTTTTTTTTTTAGAAATGGGAAACTGCCTTTTGACTTGGAGTCTTAGGGAGCACAAAATTTACCTTTAAGAATGAGCTTTTCTGAGGCATCATACTGGGAATCTGTGCTTAGTGATTTTTTCTTTGAATTGAAATGCTTACTATAGCTAAGAAATCATACGAGATTACTTGGACCTTACCACGTTCCCTCCCCTCTCTTAGTATGGGTCCTGCCCCGTACGAGCAAATCGCTTCAAAAGGATTTGTCTCCAATCTCTTTAAAGGCACTATTAACTCTTCGGTCTTCACTTGGAATCTGTGCACTAGGAGTGCGTTACAATTGTTCTTTGAATACTGTGGCGCGCCTTTCAGGTGCTAGTTTCCGGGTGAGGGAAAACCTTCAATCAAATGTGTCCAAGAAATGGACGAGATTGAGGACAATATATTCTAAACCCCCGTCATCGTCTCAACTACCTTTAGAGTGGTGGATTGCTGTAGACAAAGTCCCCTCTCTCCATACATAAAGGGAATTCTAGTTGATATGCTGAAGAGAAAATTGAAGCCTAAACGACTTCAATTGCCTCCTCGGGATGTCCGTCTTTGAAGGGGAGGCAGCTATGAATGAGTATACTTTCTATCGTAACTGGGTGGAATCCTGGTTACAGCACATCCGTTCATACTACCTTCTTTTCATTGATGATTTCTGGCACACTCCCTTCTGGTCTCTTTCATTCTTTTTCTTGAGTGACTGAAAACTATGTTGTTTCTCCCTCTCCAGCGTTTTTGCACATATCTGCAAATTAGACTTAAAAGAATGCATGAGGTTAGAACATAAAGGTTTGGGTTAAGGGTGTGGTACCAGCTAAAGATGAACTGGCCATCTAGGAAAACAAAGAGTGGTAACAATAAGGTAAAGATATCCTAGATGTATATCATGATGCCTTTTTAAAACCATTGATGAGAAAATTAGATGTCAAGATTAAGTCCAAGTAGAATGAGCTAGTATATCCTGTCAGAAAATATCTTCATGAATAGAAGTCCTTTGGTGGGATTTCGTAGTGTAAGTACTCTAGCTACCGCCTAGTCTAGTACTAAACCTTGAAAGAGCTTTCATGAGTGATTGGTGTAGAAGAAAACAGGTTGGCTATCATCATCAATTTTGTCATTATTCCCTCAAAATGTATTTGACCTTTGAAAACACTTTTTGAAACTCAAAAGACTTCTGAAAAGTTTTTAAAAAATCGAAAAAATTGAATTTTAAAAAAAAAAATGCAGAATGCAATGGGTCATGCAAGAAAGGGTGGTTAGAAAGGAATGAAATCCTTTCCCAGACTTAAATCACACTGTCCCCAGTGTGAAATAAATCAGGCAAGAATGAGAAATAGAGTATGTAAAAATTTAAAAAGATTAAGAAAAAGAAAACTTACCTGGTGTTGGTGATGGACTGTGATGTGGTTGTGGTGGTGATGCTTGATCAAACTTGGATGCTAGAGATCCAAAATGACAGATTCGATCAAGGTGGTGGTGGAAGTGGCCAAGGGTGGAATGAAAGTGGCCAAGGGTGGCCGGCTGGTGCTGGCCGTGGGTTGGAGCATCGTGGCCGCGGTGGGACGCGTGCTGGCCGTGGTTGAAAGCGTCGCGGCCGCGGTGGAAAGCTTGCTGGCCGCGGCTGAACCTCCTTTGGCCGCGGTCAGCTCCTTTTCTTCTCTCTCTTTTTTTTTGTTGCATACTAAGGCCTGTCTAAAATGAAAGAAACAAAACTTTAATATTAAAATAAAGCTAAACAAAAGCAAATAAGTACCTAAATGGGTTGCCTCCCATTAAGCGCTTTGCTTTATAATCCTTAGCTAGACTTTGCAAAAAAAAAGACTTAGTTCAAATAGGATCTTGTCCTAAGACAAGTCCTTTTCGAGATCCTCCTGTTCTGTCTTGCAGGTTCTTCATCACTCCAGAGGTCTTCTGGTTCAAATGCCTGGGCTTTATGCTCTTCTCTTTTGCTCTTAAGTGGTGTAGCTTCATAGAAGATGTCCTTGTCGATATTGGCAAAAGAAACTCTCCTGTTGGGCCAATCCATGATGGCTCCAGCAGTTGCTAAGAAAGGCCATCCAAGAATAACTGGATAAGAGTCATCTTTGGTCTTCACTATGTATAGATCGACAGGCGCAATGCAATCTCCAATCCTTAGAGGAATGTCTCGGGCTATCCCTCTTGGTGTTGCACTTTAAAAATCTGCTAAGCTAATATCTGTCCTGGTACTTGAGATGTGCTTAATGCAAAGTCTCAAAGCAGTTGCTTTGGACATCATGTTAATGCAAGCTCCAGAATCACAAAGAATATTGAGGAATCTTTCACCTCTAATGTCACAAGAGATAAGAAATTGACCTTTGTCTTGAACTTTGTGCAGAGTTCGAACTGTCTACCTTTTTGGGCGTGTGTGAACAAGTCTTTAATCTCTTGGATTGATTATTTGCTGTCACAAAATAAGTGGCCTATCATGTGGTCTCTACATGCTTTGGAAAACGAAATTCCTTTTGGCAGGCTTTGAACTACTTGATTGACCTCTTCAAGTGCTTCTTTGCTGATCTTGTTTGTGTAGTCACTAGATTCTTGGGGATCTTTGAGTTGGATCCTGTAAACAGCTGCATCAGGTGATGATCTAGGAAAAGATAGATACTTGGCTCTTCTGAAATATGTATAGATGTTCTCCTTAGTCTCCTTGCTGTATCCGAAGAAAACTTGAAGGCAGCCTTGCTTCCAGATGTCGTCGAACCCATGGTAGAGAGGAATGGACTTCACAAACTTGTTGAATTCGATTAGTGTCTCTCTAGATATGCTCTTGCTTATTGGTTCTATGTTGTCATCAGATGAATCATCCCTAGGGTTTGGATCTTTTACAAACAAACCATACTGTTCATCTTCTGAGAATTGCTCTTGAAGCTCATTGTCACAAGTGTAAACCATGTTTCAAGATGCATAAGTGTTGGATTCCTCCTTTTCCTTTGATGCTTGTGCAGTGATTGAGAAGACAGCTTGATCAAACAACCTAGGTCTGGTCACATGAGGTCGGTTTTCTGATAAACAGGCTTCAGAAAGAGGTTGAAAGCTCTTCCAATCTGAGAAGTCGTGCTCCACCGTGGGTGAGGAGCTCGGAGCCGCGGTGGAAGTGGCTCTGGCCACGGGTGAAAGGCTCGCAGTCGCGGTCAGCTTCCTCCGGCTCTCCATGCTTGCATTTTCAATCTTTTCTTCTCCATTGTTGTACTCTTGCTTCCAGTGGTTGTCAGGCACGTCTTGGGTATCCAAATCATTGATTCCAAAGTTCAGATCATACTCCTTATGATCTTTAGAAAGTTTTTCAACTTTCTCTTCTACTTCATCTAAAGCATAGACAAAATTTTCTAAAGTAACATCAAGCTCTTTTGTCTTGTTTGTGATCTTTTCCATCTCTTCACTCATCTCTATCTTGTCTCCATCAGAGTACCACTTGCTATCTTTGAAATCTCTCTCCAAATCTTCATTCAGGACATTGCAGCCTCTTTGTTTCTTAAGTGCTTGACGAAGGGCGATGGTGTTCTTAGTCTCGCCTTCTTCGATGTCTTTAAGTCTCTTCTCTAGAACTGCATCATCTTTGAGCTTTTGTGTTTCTAGAGTCTTCATCCGGTCAGAGAGACGTTCGAATTTTCTGCTATAATCAGAGGACATTGATTCCAATTTCACACAAAGGTTAGATTCAGCAATGGCTTGTAGATCAAGAAACTCATTCAGTGTAGTGTCTAATCGATCTAGTTGGAGCCTAAATCGATCAGCCTCAGCGTTTTGGCGCAGAATCTGATGAGGAAGAGGATGAGATGGTCGATGGTTCACCAGGTGTGGCGAATAGAGCTTATCTCGATCGTGAAGGTGTGAAGGTCGCGAGTCTCCATGGTGGTGGTTTTTAGGGTTCTGAAGATGATGATCAAAATCACGTGATTCACATGCGCAGGGAGCTTCACACAGGTCGCAGGACCTTCGCTTGGGGTTAGGGTTTCTTCATGGATGATCCATACTTCAAAGGTTTCTTAAACTAGGGCACACAGAAGAGAGAATAAGCAGAAAAAAATTTAGGGTGTTTATGAATTTGGTTTACTCCTATGTTGCTTTGGCAGAAACTCGACATACATATATAGTCTTCTGCAGCTTTAACCTCTCAGGTTTAGACCTCCAGAGACTAAAATCCTCCAAGGCAACGGCGCCAAAAACTTAATGGGCTTGCGGGCGTAGGGTGATTTTTTTTTTAACAAGCCTGTTGGTCCTCCAAAAGATTTAAATTTATAAAACCTAGTGTCTGCAAGTGCACAGATGTACGTTGTAGGACTTAGGGTGTCGATCCACAGGGAGGATGTCTAATCTGCAAGAAACAACAAACTGGGAAGTAAGCAAAGTCATAAACCAATAAAAGGTTTTGGGGTTTTTGTTTAAGATCCTAAACTAACCTAATCTAATATTCACAAGAAATACAATGCAGAATGAATTGTCAAAAGAACATCTAAAGCATATCGACTCAAACTAAAGACTCTTAAACTCATAGGTGGCGATTTAGACTTCTCTGGTTTACTCTAATCGATATATGATGGCATTTCTAATTAGCTTCCGGGCGATTTATCTTCATTTGTTTCTGGGCGATTGATGGTGGTGGTGACTTGATGTCAAGTTTTACCCTAATTGAAATCAATAGCCGCAAGTGCACAGCTGATCAATTGTAGTACTTAGGGATCGAATCCACAGGGAAGGAGGATCTTTTCCTGCAAAAAGCCTTTGAAATAAGATTAAAGTAAGGAAGTCTAGAACAAAAACGGTTTAGTGGGGGTTTGGTAGTGTGTTTAAAATGTAAAAAAGAAATATTAAAAGAGAATACGAGAATTAAATGACGTAATAACTAAACTCAATGAAAATGACTAAAAATGATAAAAACGGATATTCTAATGCTTAAATAAAAATGAACTAAAAAGGAAAGACAATATTGAACTAAAGATTTAAATAAAATCGGTGTAAATCAATGGAAAAGAAAGCGTTGGGGTTCAGGGAAGTTTTCTCAGGGGTACGAACGATTCAAAACATTGCTAGAGAGTAAATTGGTAAGATCTTAGCTTAAACTTTTCAAACTGGAGTCACGGACGTATGAATACGCCACTGTCGTGATCATAGACAACTATCTCTCTCAACCCTGACCAGTAGGTTTCCACTGTGGCCCTGGAAGAGAAGAGATGCATTATGTTTAAGACTCGTCCTAATTCACAAATCGCCCATAGGTAGGTTTCCACTCCTATGTTTGTTTTGCTCTCCCAAACTAGATCTGATACCTGATGAACACTTTCATGTCACCAAGCATCTGGATCAGATTGTAGTTCATGACGCTACTCTCATGCAGTAAAAACGAATTCAGAAGAAAAAGTTCTAAGATTCGGCTCAAAAGCTCATGAAATCCTCATCGAACATATAAATCCCCATCGAAAATCCCTTAATCCCAACAATAAAACTACTCAGACATGATGAACGAAATCATAAACATAGTATTAAGAAGTAGAATAGAAACCGGAATTGAAAAAGAAAGAACAAGGGTTCAAGAGAACAAATCTCTCCCTCCCTAAAAGCTAAAGCAAAAACAATAAGAATATGAAGTAAATATTTCGGTGGTGATAGGTTATCTGATTTAGGGTTCCTAAAACATGTATTTATAGTGCTCAAGACCTCTCTGGACGTCACTTAGGGTTTCTCCAAATGAGGGAATCATTGTGGGCTTCAGAAATGGGCTTTTGGGCTCGGAGTTGGCTTGCCGCGGTCGGGATGCTTCTGACTGCGGGGAATGGATGGTTTGCCGCGGCCGGGATGCTTCTGACCGCGGGAAATGGCCTGTTGGCCGCGGGTGGAGTTGCTTGCCGGCTGGTTTACGGGACATCTTGCTCTTCGCGTATCTTTTGATTAAACCGTTGGATTGCCAAGCTGTAAAGTGCACTAGAAAGCTGATACTTCCATCTTTAAGGTCTCCAAATTTGACCTGGATCAGACGGTGAGAAGGCCTTCAATCAGGGGTGAACTTCTGACGGTTTGACTCTGAGCTGAAATCTGGTTTTCTATCCATTTTGTTAAGCTTTTCCCTAAGTTACCTGAAAAGAGTCTTGGAACTACAAATACTAGAAAAACGTGATAAAAGTACTTAAAAGCAATTAAAAACATAGAAAAAGTATTTCAAAACGATCCATAAAAGTGGTCAAAATACGGTGTTATCGACTCCCCCAGACTTAAACCTTTGTTTGTCCTCAAACAAAACAAAAGCCTAAACTGGTTAAGTGAAAACAAAATAGGGAATGCACAAATCTCAGAGACATGAACTCCTAAGTTAGGACCAAAGATAGTGCATCAATCCACAACTTAGTCTAGAAAATTCTCACCAATGCACAAAAGATACTACTCCATTTTTTCCGTCATGCAAAACTTAAACAATCTAAATCTTGATTCCAGTCAACTAGCTCTCTACATTCATTAAGTTCAATAGTGAGTTCTCATTGAAGACATCATCCAGGGTAGACGGCGTTTGGCATTAAAGGGCTGTTTTAGTGGTGGAGTTAAAGTATTTCGGGTTCCCTGAAGATCTGGAGGATGCAAGATAATATGCAAAACCGCAAGAGAGATAAAGATCTGTTGATGACCGCAATTTTCAGTCACTTCTTCTGGCCAATTTTCAGCTATTCCCCCAGACTTAGATCTTTCCGAGAATCAGAAAATGATCTCCAAAACTCCATAATATCAGACTCCAGTTGCCTTGGGACTTAAAATTCGACCTCTCTAGACTCTCTAAGGCTTTTATTTCCTTTCTTTTCTTATATTCGGATTTTTTTTTTTTTTTTTGGAGCCTTTTTAAGAGAGAGAGAGACTAGAGGACGAGATTGTACCAAAATTTGAGATTTTTCTAAGGCAAACTGAGTTTCCTCTTGTGTTGAATCCTTCCGGGAACTTTTCCGGCAAATCGCAGGTCTCTGTCCTTGGTGACTGAAAACTGCGTCGTTCCTCTTTCTCTCCAACGTTTTTGCAATTATCTGCATATAGGACAATAGAAAACAAGAGTGCATGTGGTTTGAAAGAGGATTGGTTAAGGTGGGGAACTAGCTAAAGATGAACTAGCCATTCAGGATCAACAGAGAGTGGTAAAAGGATAAAGGAGTCCTGAATGTATGATTCGTTTCCCTGGTCTAATGCTTCAATGAGAAAATTAAGTCCAAATTAAGTCCAAATAAAACAGAGCTAGTGTATCCCTTCATCTAAATCGAAATCATTCAAATTCCTCTGGGGTACTTCGTTTCAAGTGTGCTTAGCTACCGCCTAGTCTAGTCCTAAATCATGAATGAGCAAGTCACTAGGAACAGTCTAAAAGCACACAGTCAACTATCATTGATTCATGTTCACCATTCCCTTTAAAACATATTTTGTTTTGAAAACCGATTTTGAAAAACTTTAAGGAAAATGCAAAAAGTGTAGATAATGCAAGACTCATGAAAGAAAAATGGTTAGAAAGGGATGAAATCCTCCCCCAGACTTAAATCACACTGTCCTCAGTGTGAAACAAGTCGAGATTGGATGAGAAAAATGCATAGATAATCGAATTGGTAAGGACAAAGAGAACTTACCTGGATCCGGGATGCTGGTGGAGATGAACCGGATTCATTCGAAGGGGTTTGGGAAGGTGATTAGGTGGTGATGAAGGTGGTGGAAGGTGATGAATGAGGTGGAGGGTGATTGGTGAGGTGAAATGAGGTGAAAGGGGTGGTTTGGGTCGGGTTCGGATCTCAACGACCAAGTACCGCGGTCAGGGGTTACACGACCGCGGCGAACCATTGCTTGGCCGCGGTCAGGACTACGCGACCGCGGTCGAAGGGTTGTTTCCCGCGGTCCGAACGTCTGCGACCGCGGGGGCTTATATCGCAGCCTCTTCCTGCTTCTCCTTGGTTCCTGCTGGGCCGAGCAGTCAGGTACCATCCTTCTTTTTGGTTTTTCCTGGTTTTTTGATTTTTTTGGCTTTTTTGTTTTATAAGAAACACCTAAAACTAAGAAAAAGAAAGAGATCAAAAGAAAAAGAAAGAAAAATCCTAAAGAAAACAATACGTAAATGGGTTGCCTCCCATTAAGCGCTTCTGTTTTAAGTCGTTTAGCTCGACTTTTGGTGTTGGACATGACTTATTCCAATGAAGAAGACCTTGTCCTGAGACAAGTCTTTTTCGACATCTCCTTGCTTTGCCTAGCAGGTTCTTCGTCACTCCAAAGTTTTTCTTCAAGCTCTTCTGCTGCAGAACGTTTTCGTGCTTTGCTATTGTATGGAACAGCTTCTGTGAAGACATCTTTTTCGATATTGGCAAATGAAATCCTCCGGTTTGGCCAGTCCATTATAGCTCCAGAAGTTGCTAGAAAAGACGATCCCAGAATCACTGGATATGTTGCATCTCTCGTTTCGACAATGTAGAAGTCGACAGGCACTATGCAATCTCCTATTCTCAAAGGAATTTCATGAGCTATTCCTTGAGGTGTTGCATTTTGAATCATCAGCTAGACTAATCTTTGCTCTAGTCCTGCGCAGGTGTTTAATACCAAGTCTCAAAGCAATTGCCTTGGACATCATGTTAAGACAAGCTCCAGAATCACATAGCACGTTTTTAAACATTTCTCCTCTAATAGAACAAGAGATAAGAAACTGTCCTATACCTTCTATTTTATGAAGTGTTCGAACAGGTTTACCTCTTCTGGCATGATTGAACAAGTCTTCTATCTCAGGGATTGATTCTTTGCTCTCACAGAAGTAGTGTCCTATCATGAAGTCCTTGCAAGCTCTGGCAAACGTGATTCCTTCAGGCAAATTTCGAACCACATCATTGAATTCGTCGAGCTTCTCTTTGCTGATTTTGTTGGTGTAGTGGCTGCAGTCTTCCGGATTTTTGAGGTGAATCGCATAGACAGCTGTTTCTGGTGTTGTCATGTATCGAGCTCTCATAAAGTATCTATGGATATCCTCTTTAGACTCCTTGCAGTACCTGAAAAAGACTTGCAAACGACCAAGTTTCCAGATTTCATCAAAGTTTAAATGAGCAGGGAATGACCTGACTACGTTGTTGAACTCCATTAGCTTCTCTCTACTGATGTTGTTGGTGATCCATTGAATTTCTCCTGAGTCGTCTTCTGAGGAATATCCTGCGTTTGGATCTTCTACAAACAACCCATACTCTTCATCTTCAGAGTATTGCTCTTCATACTCATCTTCACAAGACAAAGCCATGTTGCAAGGCCATGACTTGTCCTCTTCTTCAGATCTTTGGGTGCTTATGGAGCAAACCAGTTGTTGATAGAGTGGTTTAGTCATCCTAGGAGGTGTACCAGACGTATAGATGCTTGTATGAGCTGAACGGGACTGTTTTGGGACGTTTTTACGGTTGGCCTTGACTGCAGGTGACGTGACCGCGGGGAAGCGACCATGGGCCGCGGGTAGACCCAACACGACCGCGGGGGAGCGCTTGTTGGCCGCGGTCAGAGCCAACGCGACCGCGGGGATTTGCCTCCGAGTTGCTCTGCTGCTGTTGCTTCCTCCTTTGCTTCCTGGATGGTCTCCTGGGTCTTCTGGCTTGATGTACTTCCTCTCTGGACTTGAGTCTTTAGTTTTGGTTGCTGGGATATGCTCTCAGAGTCCTTGCATGATCTCCTCAACCTTTTCTTCAACTTCATTAAGAGCATAGACTACTTTGTCCATGGTTGAGTCAAGCTCTTCGGTTTTGTCGATGACTTTGTAAACCTTCTCTGAAACTTCGACTGTAAAGTCATAAGACTCGTTCTTAGCTTCGTTTAGGGCTTTGTCCACGTCATCAAGCTTGAAATCCAGGTCCATGACTTTGTTTTTGGTGTTGCGAAGCTCATAGTTGTGCTTTGCTTGCTCTTCCTCCATGCTGTTGAACCTGTTAGCGATCATAGCTGCATCCTTGGTTGCACGTTCTTCTATTGAATTGACTTGTGAGGCTAGGTTATCGATTTTTTCATTGAAAAGTTTCGATACCCCATCAATCCTTTCGTTTAGAGAAGTTGTGGCGGTTGCTTGAGCTTCTATGAACTGTCTGATCACGCCTTCGAGCTGACTCAGTCTGTTGCTGAGCTGGACGTTCTCATCTTGCTGGAGAACTTGGTGAGGTAGGCGATACATAGAGTATATAAGGTTTGCCATTTGAGGTGCGTAGGGCTCCTTCTGGAACGTTCTGTAGTCTTCGCTTTGAGTTTTTTCGTAGAGATCGCGTAGATGCTACTCTCTGCGTCTGGTGGCTTGAGGAGTGTTATAGAAACCTTCCTCATACTGTATATTTCGATTTATAGGATCCATATCTTCTGAAATGGAAACAAAATAACCGAAAAATGGAAAGTTGCAGAAAAGGGGGTTCTAGAGTCGATTTACTAACCTTTCTCGGGGTTTTGCAGAAAAGAAAACGCGTGCCTTCCCAGGCAACGGCGCCAAAAACTTGATGGTGGTGGTGACTTGATGTCAAGTTTTACCCTAATTGAAATCAATAGCCGCAAGTGCACAGCTGATCAATTGTAGTACTTAAGGTTCGAATCCACAAGGAAGGAGGATCTTTTCCTGCAAAAAGCCTTTGAAATAAGATTAAAGTAAGGAAGTCTAGAACAAAAACGGTTTAGTGGGGGTTTGGTAGTGTGTTTAAAATGTAAAAACGAAATATTAAAAGAGAATAAGAGAATTAAATGACGTAATAACTAAACTCAATGAAAATGACTAAAAATGATAAAAACGGATATTCTAATGCTTAAATGAAAATGAACTAAAAAGGAAAAACAATATTGAACTAAAGCTTTAAAGAAAATCGGTGTAAATCAATGGAAAAGAAAGCGTTGGGGTTCAGGGAAGTTTTCTCAGGGGTACGAACGATTCAAAACATTGCTAGAGAGTAAATTGGTAAGATCTTAGCTTAAACTTTTCAAACTGGAGTCACGGACGTATGAATACGCCACTGTCGTGATCATAGACAACTATCTCTCTCAACCCTGACCAGTAGGTTTCCACTGTGGCCCTGGAAGAGAAGAGATGCATTATGTTTAAGACTCGTCCTAATTCACAAATCGCCCATAGGTAGGTTTCCACTCCTATGTTTTTTTTGCTCTCCCAAACTAGATCTGATACCTGATGAACACTTTCATGTCACCAAGCATCTGGATCAGATTGTAGTTCATGACGCTACTCTCATGCAGTAAAAACGAATTCAGAAGAAAAAGTTCTAAGATTCGGCTCAAAAGCTCATGGAATCCTCATCAAACATATAAATCCCCATCGAAAATCCCTTAATCCCAACAATAAAACTACTCAGACATGATGAATGAAATCATAAACATAGTATTAAGAAGTAGAATAGAAACCGAAATTGAAAAAGAAAGAACAAGAGTTCAAGAGAACAAATCTCTCTCTCCCTAAAAGCTAAAGCAAAAACATTAAGAATATGAAGTAAATATTTCGGTGGTGATAGGTTATCTGATTTAGGGTTCCTAAGACATGTATTTATAGTGCTCAAGACCTCTCTGGACGTCACTTAGGGTTTCTCCAAATGAGGGAATCATTGTGGGCTTCAGAAACGGGCTTTTGGGCTCGGAGTTGGCTTGCCGCGGTCAGGAGTGCTGTGACCGCGGGGAATGGATGGTTTGCCGCGGCCGGGATGCTTCTGACCGCGGGAAATGGCCTGTTGGCCGTGGGTGGAGTTGCTTGCCGGCTGGTTTACGGGACATCTTGCTCTTCGCGTATCTTTTGATTGAACCATTGGATTGCCAAGCTGTAAAGTGCACTAGAAAGCTGATACTTCCATCTTTAAGGTCTCCAAATTTGAGCTGGATCAGACGGTGAGAAGGCCTTCAATCAGGGGTGAACTTCTGACGGTTTGACTCTGAGCTGAAATTTGGTTTTCTATCCATTTTGTTAAGCTTTTCCCTAAGTTACCTGAAAAGTGTCTTGGAACTAAAAATACTAGAAAAACGTGATAAAAATACTTAAAAGCAATTAAAAACATAGAAAAAGTATTTCAAAACGATCCATAAAAGTGGTCAAAATACGGTGTTATCAGCGATTTATCTGCATATGTATGATTAACCAACTGTCGTCACCTTAATCAACTGATCTCTTAGATCTAGCAACTAACTCTCGCTCTCATGGTAAACTTAAGATCATGCATTAGACATTGAATTCGTCTGCTCACATCTTCTCTATAGGTAGCTTTCGACTTCTATAGCGACTATGTTCTTTTGAAGCTAGGTACAAATGATTTTATACAGCACTCTCGTGGCTCTGATCGATCCTATGCTCAGAGAATAGGTCATGAATCTACTCTCATGCTTTATGAACAACTTAGAAGAGATGAGATCCAGAATGGTGTAGAACAATAGAAATCCTAATCGATATATATATGCTTTTCGATATCTTCAAACAACTTGACTCTCTGGGACTAATCTACATGATGCAATGAATGATGAAAGACATAGAAGAATGCAAAAGAATGAAACAGAAAAGTTAATCAGATAAAAAGGAGAAAGAAAAATGGATCTGGCGAAGAATCCCCATCTCCATCGCCTAACCCTAGAAAAAACAGAGTTTGGTGGCTCAAAATCTCATTACGGGAGCACACACCCGTTTAGGGCTGCTAAACGATGTATTTATAGGTCCTAAGGTCTTCCAGGTCTCATTTAGGGTTTCTCTGAAGAGAGATGGCGAAGTAGGCTTTGATGTTGGGCCATATGGCTCGTCCTAAGGTCCACCGGGGGTGAGAGTCTTCCAGGGCAGATAAAACATGTCTTTACCGCGGTGAGAGTCTTCTGGGACTGGTGAACTCGGTCAACTTGTTCTCCATGTATATTTTGATTGCACCGTTGGATCTTTGTGATGTAAAGCGCTATGGAAAGCTGGTCGTCTCCTCTTGATTGTCTCTAAATTTGAGCTGGATCGGACGGTGAGAAAGTCTTCATTTGAGCTATGGAAGGCTGAACTTCTGACGGTCTGACTCTGAGCTAAAAATGTAGATTTCTTCCATTTTTGCCATCATATTCTCTAAGTTTACTGAAAAGAGCCTTGAAACTACAATTACATAAAAATCATAATAAAATTTCCTAAAACTAAGTAAAACCTTTGAAAAAGCATTTGAAATCAATGGTGAAAAGTGGTCAAAATCGGGTGTTATCAACTTCTCCAGACTTAAGACTTTGTTTGTCCTCAAACAAAACAAGATCTAATCTGGAAAAATACTATTCAACAAAAATGAGAGGGAACTCAAAAATATCAGCAACCATACTTCTAGACTTTAATTATGGACAATGCATCAATCAGATCAAGTCTAGAAAATTCTCACCAAAATACAAACATAACTATTCCGTTAATCCGTCATGCGAAAATCCACACACTTAGAACTAACTTCCAGTCAACTAGCTCTTAACATTCATTTAAGGTTTCAGTGGTTCTCATCAAAAGGATATTAAACAAGGTATTCAAGGTTAGGTATCAAAAGGCTTTTTAACGGTAAGGCTGATGTGTTTAGGGTTACCTTTTTCTGGAGAGACAGGACATTATGCAAAACAGCAAGAGAGGATGGAACTGTAAATGCCCCCACATTTTCAGTCATATTCTTCTTGCTTCAAGATTTCTGATATCTTTTCTTCAGGTTCTCCTTATAGTTCCCACAGACTTAGATTTTTGTCTAGATTGTGAATCCATAACTCCTTAAGTGAATACCTAATGCCTTGGCTCAAGTGATTTCGGCTTCTAAGACTTTTTAGGCTTTTGGTTTCCTTTCTTTTCTTTCTTTTTCTCTTTTTTCATTTTTTTTTTCAGATTGATCAGATTGACTCCATCTACGATATCGATACTGGACTGCTCGATAAACTCCACTAGTATGACTCTCTTCAGTCCTGGATCCGAAGTTGAAGCAAGAACTGCTAAAGCATCGGCAAATGCCTTTTCTCCTCAAGGTATTCGTGTAAGGCCGAACTCCTTAAATTGCTTTGTCAGCTCTTGGACCACTTTAAAATACGCTTCCATTCTACCGAACTCCTTAAATTGATTTGTGACTGACTAGCTGTGAACTGCAGAAGGCGCATATCTTCTGGATTTTATGCCGGCGATTAGAGCTTCATACTCTGCTTCATTATTGGACGCATGAAAAGCGAGGCAGAATGACTGCTCGAGGATCTCGCCGGTTGGTGATGTTAGTCGTACCCCAACTCCGGAACCTTGCTTCGATGACGAGCCGTCAACATGTAGTGTCCATGTTGACTTGGGGGTCTGCTCTTCTACTCTTTCTGTCGCAAGTTTTATCAGAAAATCGGCTAACACTTGAGACTTTGCGCATGATCTGTTTCTGTACTGGATAACATATTCACTTAGCTCCACTGCCTATTTGGCTAGTCTTCCGGATTGGCTTGGACTATACAGAATTCTTCACAGCGCAGAGTAGCGAGGACTATAATCGAGTGCGCTTGGAAGTATGATCTAAATTTCTGTGCTGACATTACAACGGCTATTGCAACCTTCTTCATTTATGGATAACGAGTTTCCGCCTTTGCTAAACTTTAACTCACATAGAAAACATGCTTTTGCTCTCTGCGCTCTTCTCTGATCAGTACTCCACTTACTGTGGTTGCCGACACAGCGATGTATAGAAATAGTGGCTCTCCTTCGACAGGCTTCGCGAGAATTGGAGGGTTTGCCAAGTAAACTTTCTGTCCTGGAACGCCTTCTCGCACCGATCGTCTCATCAAAATTTTTATTGCCTTTAAGAGTGTCGTAGAAAGGTAAGCATTTGTCGGTTGATCTCGAAACAAACCGGTTGAGGACTGCTACGCGTCCTGTCAATATTTGGACTTCTCTTTTCGTTCTCGGTGGGTCACAAGATATCCGAGGAATTCTCCGGATGTCACCGCGAATCGACACTTTGTTGGGTTTAGTTTCATATTGTGCAGATTCAGCTATTTAAAACAGTCTATCAAATGCTCCACGTGATCGTTTTCTTCGAGTGACATACCTAGCATATCATCTATATAAATCTCCATCGTCTTGCTGAGCTACTTCCCAAACATTTTGTTGACGCACCCGCGTTCTTGAGACAAAAAAGCATCACTTTATAGCAGTATATTCCCCGATCTTTTATGAATGCTGTTTTTTCCCTATCGTCGGGATTCGTGAATATCTGGTTATATCCAAAAAAGCATCCATGAACGTAAGCAATTTTTTCCTGCTGTAGCTTCTACTAGCCGATCGATATGAGATAACGGAAAACTATCTTTTAGGCACTTCTTATTAAGGTCGGTAAGATCTACGCATACCTGCCATTTGCCATTTTTCTTCTTTACCACTACAGGATTCGCGAGCCAATCTAGGTACTTAGCCTCGGCGATCGAGCCCACCTTTAACAACCTTTCTACTTCGTCGTTCACCGCCTTGGCTCGCTCAGGGTGTAGCTTTCTTCTCTTTTGCTTCACCAGTTTGAATGTCGGATCCACGTTGAGCTCGTGGCATGCCACGTCGATGCTGATTCCTGGTATATCTTATGTTGTCCATGCAAATGTCCCAACTTTCTGGTTTATAAAAGCAATAAGCTCCGCCTTTATTGCCTCATCCAGTGTCACTTCGATCTCCACGCATCGCTCAGAATGTGTTTCAGCTATGCATACCAAGATCACAGGATCGCAGCTCGGCGTGCTATTTTCCTTGCGCGCATTGGCGATCTGTAATTGCTATAAGAGCTTGGCGAGCTCGTTCGCAGGTTCTCGGTTCGTTTTTAGCTTTTTCTTGTTCTCTTATGCGATTAAGTCCAAAGCGGGCTTTCTCATCTTGTGCTCGGCCAAAAAACACATGCGCGATTCCTTTTGGTCTCCCCATATTGTTTTGATTCTGCTGATTGTCAGGAATTTAATGCACAAATGATATGTCGACGGAACGGCTCACATCGAGTTCAGCCAAGGCTTTCCCATGATCACGTTGTAAATTGCTGGATGGTTAGCGGTGTAAAACTCCACGATTTTCGTTACTCCTCCTTCTTGCACGAGAAGTCTGATCGTCCCGATGGTCATTGTCGTTTCTCCCGGGAACCCTGTTAATTGTTTTGGGACCGCGGTTACCTAGGACAAATCGATTTCCATTCTCTTGAGGGTTTCACGAAAAATAATGTCTACCAAGCTCCCCGTATCAATTAATACTCTGGCGACATCGTGATCTCTAATGGTGAAGGGATCGCTATGTGGCATGTTAATTCCCACCGTTTTATCCTCCGAAAATGAGATCGTCGTGGATAGATAACTTCGAGGCTCTGACCAGTTAACGCTTGCATTGGTTCTCCGCTGGAAAGCTTTTATCGATGACACGATATCGAGACAATATTACGAGCTGCCCATTATCATATTGATCCTTTTCCTGGGGCCATCTCGTGGATCCTCTTTGTTCCTCCTTCCTCGTTTTTGGGCTTCGCCTAGGTGGTCTTGCTCCCGGTTTGGGGGATTAAGTCCATTCTCTTCTGGTTTCTCGTTCTCAGGATCTTTGGCGGTTACAGTTTTCTTGGACTCTCTTGCCGCTCGCTTTGCGGCGAGTCTAGTGGCCATGAAACGGCGATTTGCCATTGAATGCCCATAGCAGTGGTGATATTCGCAGAACGCTTTTTATTTGTAAGTCTGAGGATTTCGAGTCCAAGTGTTCCACGGTCCTCTAGCTCGTCCTGCTCCTACTTGATAATTATGCACCTCTTGTAGCTTTGGCCCTTCGTAATGTACATAGTCGTTGTTTCGCACATTCCTTTGACGCGTTATCAGAGAATTTTGGATTACCGCTTTAGTGGACTCGTACTGCTCGTCTAGGTTCTTCATCTCTTCTTCATTTACGACAAAGTTAGTAGAACGATGTAGGACGTCTTGGATCGTGAGCGGTGTGTTAAACGCCTTCCCTCCGGAACTCAGAATTGTACCATAGCGATCTCTTTAGAGCCTCGAGAGCTACCTTATCACTTACTCCTTCCACCTTTGACACCACCGCTTAAAACCGAGCCATGTAAGCTCTCAATGGCTCGTTTTGCCCTGAGACAAGGTCCATAGATCGGCATCAGAGGTTCCCAGATCCATGAACATGGAATATTGTTTCAAAAACACGGCCGATAGCTGCTGGAAAATATTAATAGAATTACGCTCGAGCCTCGAGAACCATTCCAATAGCGCGCCCTTCAAGTGTTTGACAAAGAAGAGGCAAAAACCGACATCTCTTTCGTCTTCGCTGAGATTGTGGGCATTCCTCCAAAAAGCTCGCCCCATGCAGATCTGGAAAGTTGTGATGTGTGCTTTTGGGTCGGTCGTTCCTTCGTAGAAAGGAATTCTTACCTTTCCCGGCTCAGGAATCCTGGCTTCGGTGATCTGCGCCGTGCTGTGCTGGTTGCGTGGTAATCTTAAGATCAAATTGCTTTCATCTCGGCGGCCATCCGAGCTTGGTTGCTCGGAGCTCGTCCATCTCCTCCATCTTAGTGCTTATTCGTGGTTCAGCGTAGTTGTCATCGGATCTACCGTCGACTCGGGCGGCTCGTCGTACTCTGCCATTTTTGCTTCCTCTTCGCGTCAGGCTATCGCGCTTTGTATGTTCGATCCAGACCAGATTCTCCTCCTCTTCAGTTAGGTTTTGATTCCAAACTGAGGCGTCATTTCCTTTGTTCGTCTTTGTCCCTTCCAAGGCTGCTTCAAGTTCAGCTCGGGTGATGCGTCCTGAGGTGCGGCTCACCTGAAGAACAAGCTCCTTTTCCATCTCGTCTCCATCGTCGATGATGATTGTTTCCTTGTCGATGTTTTGTAGCATCACCTTTGGTTTGCTGACCATGCTTATCTCTGTGCACTCTTCCTCTCCAAGCTAGCATAGGTGGTTCGGTTGGTGTGGTCTTCCTCGCCGCGGGTGTCGCTAAACTGGAAGGATTTTGCGGCACCCCTCCAAGTCCGTTCGCGGGTGTCGTGAAGTCGAGGGCTGTCGGATGCGATCTGAACCTTCGCAGGACATCTCTGGAAGTTCCCGTCACTCCGAGGCGCTGGCTCCTGATTCGGTTCTCTGTTGTTTTGAGTCTATTCCGCAAAAGAGTTGTTATGCTTCTCCTGCATGTCGAACTTTTCCATCATTGCTGCGAGCATCTTTTTCACCTCGTTCAGGGATTCCACCGTCGCGCCTGCATCTGTCGATTTTGACCATTTTTATGTGATACTAAGTCCCCTAAACCGCTGATAACACCGGTTTTTGACCATTTTTATGGATCACTTTAATGTCTTTTACAAGTGTTTTTACTCCATTTTCAAAGGTTTCAAAGGATTTCTATGTTTTCAGATTTTAAAAGACTTTTCAGGTAATATGGGATAAAGAGGCACAAATTGGAACAAAAAGACTCTTTTGGATAAATGCAGACCGTCAGAACTCTCATGGAGAGACGAAGACTTTCTCACCGTCTGATCATTCTCAAAATTGGATAACTTATAAAAGAATCAACCAGCTTTCATATACACTTAGTTTGGAGACATTCCAACGGTTGGATCTCAGAATATTCCATTAGCCTCGGAGACACTCGAAGACAGCCAAAAAGTCATGTGACCGCGGCCACTATCCTATTTCCCGCTGTCACAAGCTTCCCGACCGCAGCCAATCACCTATTTCCCGCGGTCACGTTACACCCGACCGCGGCCGGCTAACTCTGAATTAAAGTCATATTTCTGAATACCAGGCACAAAAATCTATGTGGATTCGATCCCTAAATACTACAACTGATTAGCTGTGCACTTGCGGCTTTCATTTGTTTTTGTTAAGGGTAAAACTTGTTCCCTCACGCAGTTGACACGCATCAAGTTTTTGGCGCCGTTGCCAGGGATTTGTTTCACTGCCTTTGCTATTTTTCTTGTTCTAATTTCTGTTCTAGATACCTGATCTCTAGTTCTTTCTTAAAGTTTGCTGAATTATCTTTCCCTTCTTTTGTTTTTCTCTGAATTGCATGAATACCAGGCGCAGACCTGTAGGAAACATTCCAATTCTAGACGAGATAGACAGACACGAAAGAGAACTTAGGAGACTTAGACGAATGCAACGAATGGCCAACGACGACCAGCCTGGAGATGCTGTTAACCAAGCTTTAAACATGGACCAAGATGGGTCCGAACATGGAGAAAATGAAGAGAACGATCACAGAGAAGATGATCATGCTCGACAAAATGGAGAAGAGGATGAGGTTCCTCCAAGAAACCATCAAAACCGCGAGAGAGAGGAACGCGAAGACCTTGATGCACCTATCAATGCAGCTGATGGTGACCACCAGGGGATGCAGCCGAATGGACGCGTTAACCGCCCTGTTTAGCAAGCAAATCAACACCGAAGACAAGCCAGGAACCATCGCATAGCTGATTTCGATGCACCTACTGAAAATTTTCAGAACCGATCCGCAATTCAAGTTCCATTTCCGAACCGGAATGAGTTTGAAGTCAAGCCTAAAATCATCTCATTGGTGAAACAAAACCAATTCCATGGAGTTCCTTCTGAACATCCAATGGATCATATCGAGCTCTTTGAAGAAATCTGCAGCATGATGAGAACAAACCAAGTTCCAGCACACTATTTAAAGTGTAAGTTGTTGCCTTTTTCATTAGCAGACAAAGCTCACCGTTGGTTGAGATCTTTGCCTGCAGGATCGATTACTAATTGGGAAGAATGTAAAACTGCTTTCCTGAATCACTTCTATACTAAGTCAAGGTCGAACTTGTTGAGAACCAAGATCTCAAGCTTTCAGCAAGGACCGACTGAACCTTTCTATGAAGCCTGGGTACGTTTTAAGGAGTATGAACGTGATTGCCCTCACCATGGATTTCCCGGATCAAGCCTGCTAAGCACATTTTACCGAGGTTTGCAACCAAAATACAAACTTTCGCTTGATACAGCTAGTAATGAAGATTTTGGACAAAAGACGATAGCACAAGGAAGAGCCCTCATCGAGAATTTGGCTCAAGCCAATAGCAATGATTGTCCTGAATACGATCGCTCGATGAAGCAAACCGGAGCAGACAACAAAGAGATAACCGAGTTGAAGAACATGATGTGCCAGCTTTTGAAAAGCAACAATCGCTCAATCCATGCTTGTGAGACCAACAATGGCGCAGAAGATGAAAGACCTAGTGATATCGATCACATTAATCCAGCCTTTCAAGAAGAAGAAGTGAACTACGTAGGAGCACAAGCACCATATCCAAATCGCTTCAACAACAACTTCCGGAATGCAAATTACAATAATCTCTCTTACCGCAATCCAAACGTGGAAAATCCTCAAGATTCCACAGCAAAAATCCTTCCAAAACAAGTTCCAAGGTGGAAACTTCGGAGGGACAGGAGCCTATCAACCGCGACAGCCATATAACTATCAAGGTAAGGGTTTTAACAATCAATTTGTACAACAGCAAGGAGTCACAACGAACCAACTAGCTTCACAAATTGGAAGACTTGAACAGTCCATCCAACAGCTTGTTATGACAAACGAGAAAGCATCTAAAGACATGAACGTGAAGGTTGACTGCATGTACAATGACCTGAACGAGAAGTTTGAAGCTTTATCTTCGCACGTCAAAAAGCTAAACGTACAAGTTGCCCAAACAGCCGACTCTATGAAGAGGCAAAGTGAAGCTCTTCCCGAAAGAGTTGAGGATAACCCCAAGAGGTTTTGCAATGCCATAACCACGCTGCCCGAAGAAGAAACTAGAACTGATGGAAAAGATGAAGAAACCCCAATCTTTGTACCACTTTAC
The DNA here is from genome assembly GCF_000478725.1 of Eutrema salsugineum. NCBI lineage: Eukaryota > Viridiplantae > Streptophyta > Magnoliopsida > Brassicales > Brassicaceae > Eutrema > Eutrema salsugineum. The sequence goes on along the minus strand of NW_006256909.1, from coordinate 20,579,231 downwards.
AAGGATGTCGATGCCAAGCAATTAACCACCATTCAAGGCACCTCAACGTTCACCGTTTCAAAGACTTACAAAAGCCAACGATCCGGGACGTTTTATTTTCCAATGTTTCATTTCAGGAATCAAGTTCACAGATTGTCTATGAGATTCCAGAGCCAATGTCAACATCATGTCAAAGACATTTGCCAAAAAATTGGGCGTAAAAACCTTAAATACATCAACGGTCAAGGTTATCTTTGGAGATTCATCTCAAAAAGATACTGAAGGGGCGATTCATGATCTATAAGTTCTAGTAGGTGACAAGATTGTTCCAGCATATTTCCAAGTCCTGGAAATGGATCAAGACAAGGAGAGACCACTCATATTCGGGAGACCATTTCTAGCTACCGTAGGAGCAGTAATCGATCACGCAAACCGGCATGCTGTCTTCCTCAATGTAGATCGCAGAAGGTTTTACCCGACTAGATGATTTTCCAAGCAAAGGAAACCAGCCAAAAGAGAAAGAAAAGGAGAAGCCGAGAGCTTTTGCAAAGATCAAGATCATCATTCCACCAGATGCGACAGAGACTAGTGAGGACCAAATCCAGGAGCTGATCGAAAACACAAAAAAAGTTTTAAACAACGTTCCGAAAGAAGAGTAAAGGAAAAAAGACGGCTCTTCAAGGAGAAGAAGTTAAACCTCCAGCGACTGGAAATGATAAAAGCACATCAAGTGGAGTGCCATTCAAATCAGCCTGATTTTTCATGCCTACGTCGAGCTAAACGACTTAGAACAAAAGCGCTTAATGGGAGGCAACCCATTTAGGTACTCTTTCTTTTAGTTTTCTTTTTACAATTTATGTTTTCTTTTTCTCTTTAAGTTTCAGGTATTTTTATAAAACAAAAGCACAAAAAAATCAAAAAATTAGAAAAACCGAGAAAGAAGGAGAGGTTTTTAGCTGCTCGGCCCGGCAGAAACCTGAAAGTTGGACGAAGGCCGCAGGAAAAAGGGCCACGGTCGCGACCAACCGAGCCGCAGCCAAAGCATCATCGACCGTCGTGAATGTGACCGCGACCGAGCCTATAATGACCATGGTCGTGCATCTCCTGACCGCCGCCGTTGGTCGTTGAGATGGGAACTCAGACTTCCACCGCTTTTCAAAAGTTACCTGGTGTTTCCCGGTGTTTCCTGGTGTTACCTGGTGTTTCTTGGTGTTTTCCGGTGATTGCCAGTAATTCCCGGTGATTCCCGGTGATTCCTGGTGATTTCCAAGTGCTTCCCAGAACATTCCCGGAAAAGCCCGTTAAAGATTTTTCGAAAGTTTTAAACCCCCCGTTGCGTACAAGACAAGAAAGGTAAGTTCCCGTAAGCTTTTGAATTCCCGGAAATTTCTCGTTTTTGTTACAAAAACGCTTTTTAAAGAAAGGAAATGCACTTTCTGGATCAAAAACTCCTTTTTCTCTTCTCTTCCAAAAGACTTAGAAATTTAGGAGATAGAACATCTTTTTCAATTCTTAAGCTTTTTAAGAGATTCTTGGCCCAAACCTAGCTCTTTTTCAAGGCTGATTTCAAATCTATCATCAAATCTCTGTTTCCAGCAAGGTATGAAGCTTAAACTCGCCATTTTAAATTGATTTTGGAATTTAGGGTTTTCTTAAAAAATCCAAATCTTGGTTTATTGATTGTGGAAATAGCTTAAGAACAATAGATTATCCTTCTAGCTTAAGAGGAAATGAGATTTTTGAAATTTGGATTCTACAAGCTTTATAAAAATCGAATTTGGAACAGCAAAAATTGGTGAATTTGATTAAGTCTTGTGTGATTAGTGATTAGTAGTAGGAACCTATAGATTTAACATGGAAATTGCTCATTAAAACCGATTTTTAGAAGATTTCTATATTGAGAACATCAAAAATCCGAATCTAGTCATGAACTACTCGATTTCTTCGATTCCGTGTCAATTATGATTGCTTGTGGTTTTAGCTAATCTCTTGATACTAGGATTAGTATAACTGATCGTTAATGTGTTAAAATCAGCATCCATATTCACTCTTTTTCCAAGAATCATCTCGTCTTGTAGAAAAAATGGAACAAAACAGATCCCCAAGAAGCCGTCGCACTGGTGACAGCTCTGAGGACATTCCCGATGATGTTACTCTTGGATAGTATATGCTGAACCAAGCCAGACCAAGAAGAAGAAACTATGTGATGAGACTGCTCCAGCACTCAAGAGAAACACGAGCAATTCCCGAGCCACCACAGATCCGATACATTGGGAAAGAGATCAACCCAAGAGTGGACTATGCAAGACGTTTCAAGAAGTTGAACATCAAACCGACGCCTTGCATTGATTATCATACACTCAAGATGCTTGGAATTAGAGAAGATGTAATCTGGTACATCGATGCACTTAAGCTGAGACCCTACATGGAGCTGAACCTTCCAACTTATCTCGAGCTAGTCCACGAGTTCTTAGCAATTGTCACCCTCCACCACACAAAGAGGAGGAACCCCAGAGCATGTGACGGCATCTTGTCGTTCTCTATCCGCGGACAGACTTACTCACTCACCATTGCTTCACTTTGTGAAGCTCTTAAGCTTCCATACACTGATGGCATTCACCTTGAAGACGAACCTAATTTTGATTTATGGAGAGAGATGGGCCATGACGTCTATGATAGCGGGTGATCCAAGTTAGTCCTTCTTACTCATCCTGCAGTGAGAGTTGTGCACAAACTCTTAGCACACACAATTTTCTCTAGAGCCAACATGGGATGTGTTTTGAAGACCGAGCTCATTACACTTCACATGCCATTTATGGACAACCCACGACTTGCCTGCTTTGCCTGGATCATAGCACAAAACATGGTGAAGGTGAAGCATGATTTACATGGTTGCGAGGACGCTACTCCAGCTTACGGAACCGCCATTAAAGCAATACTACAGGCTGTAGGATTCGACTTCTCATCTGATGATCCACTTCCTGACTTCTGGAATGACCTACTCAATCTCTCTCGCGATCACACTATCTCTCGTGCCGCTTTCGATCCAGACAGGTTTGGTTACAAGTATTGCACTGGCACCGAAGAGCACCGAGTCTGCTTACCTTCAGCATCAGTCCCGAGATTGTGTAACGGAGGACGTCCGCGGTGGACTCCGGAACCCAATGTGTTTCTACCATCTGTGCCTCGCCTACCATTCATCATCGGCCAATACATAGTGGCCAAGGCAAAGCGCGATGCAGCTGCAACCGGTGCTCACTTTCAGCCATCTGTTTCGACCGGCCACACTTCTTCAGCGACATCATCACACACACATTCTGACCTGGAGCGCAGAGTTGAGAGACAAGGACGACGCTTGATATATTCATAAATTGCATCATTTAATGTACATATTCTAGTCCAAATTATGTCTCATTTGCATACATTTTAGGTCTTTAGGCATTGTTTTAGGACTTAGGAGATTGCATTAGGTCCAAGAGAGTTTTGCATGGTTTAGAGTGTTAAACAGGTGCTTTTGGAGCTTATTTGGAGTGGAGGATGTGATTCAGATGAAGAAATGGAGTTGAAATGATCAAAAATGGTGAAAAGGAGCAATTTTGGGTTTCTAGGCAAAATGATGTACTGATGGCCGAAGATTCTCGGCCAAAATCCTTCCCGCGGATAGCTTTCTCAGCCAAAAACACGTACCGCGGTCAAGTCTCTCGGCCAAAAATCCCTGGTGCAGATACATTTCCGAAATCGCATCACCGGAAGCTCTTGCCGGCCGATTCAGCTTACAGGATCTTCAGCAAAGTTGGAGATAATTGACTCAAAAACCTAGGACAGGTTGAATCAGGGCATTTGGAGCACTGAGCTGAAAGATACGGTCACCGGAAGACAGACCTCTCTCGCATCCATTCCGGAGCAATCCGATACTCCTGAATGATCGCCTGTCCGGGGAACCTTCCGGTCCGATTCAGCTGTCGGAGGCTTCATCAAAGTTGGAGTAGATTAGATCATGGTTTCAGAACAAGTAGAATCATGGAATTCGGACGCGTGAGCAGAAAGTTAAGCTCGTCTGAAGAAACTCCTGTCTCGCTGCCGTTTTGGACCAAGCCGATGAGCTCCGAAGAACGCAAAGGACGGTGCACTTCCAGATTCGGTTTCCGGGGCCTTGACGAGAATCAGATATTTGAGTCCTCTTTCCAGAACGTCCAAGATCATTCAATTCGGATCTATGATCAGGAAGATACGGTCTCCGGAATGGACACATGTGTAGACGCCTCTCTCTGATAGTGTAAATGCACTGCGAAGATGAGCCCTCCAGGAAGCCTTCCACTTCCCAATCACCGAAGCTTCCTTCACCAAAGTTGTAGATATATGAGTCCTCGCGCCTCTGCCACCGGAATCACTCAATTCGGACAAGTATCTTATCAGTTACACTCTCCGGAATGCGAAGTGGTCCAGACAGCCCTGAATGATGCGAGTTAAGTGAAACATGACACGGTTTGAATGCCACGGTCTGGGACTTGACCGTGGCAACTTTTACACACCTTCGGCGATTGACACGATCTTCATGCCACGGTATACACTTGACCGTGGCAAACAAACACTTGGCTGGGAGGAACTTTACAAGCATTCGGGTTTTGACACGGTTTGAATGCCACGGTCTAGGACTTGACCATGGCAACTTTTACACACCTTCGGCTTTTGACACGACCACTTGCCACAGGGCTTGACCAAGAGCTACTAGACCGTGGCAATCCAAGAAGTTCATCACCCAAACCCAGAAAATAAGAGACACGGCCACTAGACATGGTGTAAATCAAGCCATGGCAACCTTGATCATGAAGAATCTGTCCAAGAACTTTGACACTATCAGTTTGCCACGGTCAGTTTGCCACGGTCTGTCCAAGCATCATCTGACCGTGGAAAACCACACCACTATCCATCAAAGCCGGGTCAGGACCCAGTTTGTCCTGGGCTGACCCGGTCCGCAAGAGACACTATATATGCTTTTTAGGGTTTTTTCCAAGACAAAAGCTTTGTTTTCTCTTGTTTCTCTTTCCCTTTTTGTTAAAAAAAACGAGTTTGTTAAGAGATATCTCAAGGATTTAATCAATCTAAGTCTGTTTCTTATCATCTCATCTTCTTATCTTTGCTTCTAATCATGATTAACATCACCTCTTGCAAAAGAAATGGTGTGTTCATCATGATTAGTGAGTAGTCTTCTTTTAAGCTTCTAGGTGTGTAGATTAGGGTGCTTAGATGTTTGATTTGTCATGTTTAGGGTCTAGATTCTCATTTCATTTCCTTAGTTAGCTGCTCTTAATGCTATATCTCTCATTATAAGCTTGATCTAGAACTTAGGCATTTCTCCACCCACAAGGTGTTTGATGAAATGCCTGAATGAGCTAACTTAAGGGTTTATGCCTTTTTCATCATGGGAATGATTTGTTAAATGCATGAATGACATATTAGAACTGTTTCTTAATGCTCATTGATTCATATTTCACAAATGATGATTTGGTTTGAAAGTGGATTAGTGTAGAGATTAATGCCTTCATGAGAGTATTAGTCTAGATTAGAGTTCTAAGTTGAAATGTTTGAGATCATGTGATTGCTTGCTATGTCTTTCTGTATAAGATTCAGTCTTTCTTAGCTCTTATTTTGATGCACAAAGAGGCTTTCTGGTCATTTTAGACTTGGAACCTTATGCTTGTTGATTGTTTATTCATCTAATGGGAATTAGTCTTGAACTGGTAATTAACAAAGGGATTTTTGTCATGAGAATGAATTAATCTGATTTGGAAGTCTAGACTAAAGAATTGCAAGTGTTGCATTGTTTGCTTAGCATCATGAATTCACATTTAAAGCACCCTGATCAATGATCACATCTAGAGGTTTAGCTTTCTCTTTATTTGAATTTGAGTGTTTGTTTAGTTTATCTTGCTTGTTTAATTCTTAATTACTGTTTGTTCTTGTTTGCTTTATCTTTTTAGATCACCTTGTTACCAACTCATCTGCTTATTAGACTTGAATTAAGATAGATCCTCATAGTCTTAGTGTCTAGAATCTCTCCATTTGGATTGATACCTCAAGTGCTACAATGACATGAGTAGTTGAGGAATTGATCAAGGATTGAAAAATTCCTACTATCAATGCTTTGAGCGTGTTGTCACTTTCCTACAGGAGCAACACCAGTTCGAAGCAGATACATTGGAGGATGAGTGATTGATCGGTACTTCACTGTCATTTGACAGCCATCACGGTTCTATCATAATTTTCTTTTCTTTTATCTTATTTTATTTTCGCTTTTACTCACCATCTTCTCACCAACTTTTTCACACTGGGGACAGTGTGATTTAAGTCTGGGGGAGGATGTCTATCCGTACTAATCATTTTCTTGCTTTTGCTTTCAAAATTTCAAGTACTTTTTAAATTTTATTATGTAACCTATTGTCCTTAAGTATTTTTCAGGAATGTTTGACACAAAACTATGATGATTTAGACCTGCACGCTTCTACACTATGCATGATAGCTCATTTGTGGTTAGCACTAGACTAGGCAGTAGCTAGAGTACTTGCACTACAAACTCCCACCAGAGGATTTCTATTCATGGAGATTTTTTCTGACAGGATATACTAGCTCATTTTATTTGACCTTAATATTGATATCTAATTTTCTCATCATTGATTTTAGGCAGGCATCGAGATATACATCTAGGACGTCTTTTACCCTCATTTTTACCACTCTTTGTCGTCCTAGATGGCCAGTTCATTTTTATCTGGTACCATACCCTAAACCCAAAACCCTTGTTTCCAATCCTCATGCATTCTCTCTTTAGTTTATATCAGCAGATATGTGCAAAAACGTCGGAGAGAAGAGGAGCGATGCAGTTTTCAGTCACTCACAAGGAAGACTGAATGGAATTGGGAAGGAAGAGAATCAAAAACCTTATTAAGCTTTACAAGACTAATTTCAATTGGTAATTTTGTGCTCTCTATGACTCTATATCTAAAGGTGTTCCCCCTTTCAAAAAAAAAAAAAGAGAATGAATGAAAGAGAGGGAAACAAAAAGCCCAATGAGTCCTAGATTGTCGAAATTTTTGGAGCAAGGAGCAACCACTATTTGTTTGAAGAGCTATGGTTTTGAAAGATTTACAAAAATCTAAGTCTAAGGGAGTTAGGAGAGAACCTGAGGAAGAAGACCAAGAATCTATGGCAAGAAGAAAGTGACTGAAACTTGTGGATACCAACAGCTTCACTCTCTCTTGCGGTTTTGCATAATACCTTGCATCCTCCAGATCTTCAGGTAACCCTTTTGACACCTAGCCTAGATCGCCTTGCTTATACTTTCTTTGATGAGAACCACCGAAATTTTAATGAATGTTAAGAGCTAGTTGACTGGAAGTAAGATCTTAGTGCAATAGATTTCCGCATGACGGATTAACAGATTAGTTATGCCCGTATTGCTAGTGAGAATTTTCTAGGCTATTCCCGATTGATGCATAATGATTGATATTGGTCTAGAAGTTTGGTCTCTGAAATTTTGTTTAGTTCCTGCGTTTTGAAATCTCTCACCGAGATTTCGCCTTTGTTTTGTTTGAGGACAAACAAAAGACTAAGTCTGGGGGAGTTTATAACACCGGATTTTGACCATTTTATGGATCACATTAATGTCTTTTACAGGTGTTTTTACTCCATTTTCAAAGGTTTTCATAGGATTTCTATGTTTTCGGATTTTAAAAGACTTTTCAGGTAATTTGGGATAAAGAGGCACAAATTAGAACAAAAAGACTCTTTTGGATAAATGCCGACCATCAGAACTCTCATGGAGAGACGAAGACCTTATCACCGTCTGATCATCCTAAAAATTGGACAACTTATAGAAGAATCAATCAGCTTTCAAATGCACTTGGTTTAGATACATTCCAACGGTTGGATCTCAAGATATTCCATTAGCCCCGGAGACACTCGAAGACGGCCAGCAAGTCACGCGACCGCGGCCACCAGCCTATTTCCCGCGGTCACAAGCTTCCCGACTGCCAACCACCTATTTCCCGTGGTCACATTACTCCCGACCGCGGCCGGCCAACTCCAAATTAAGGCCCATATTTCTGAAGCCCAAAGTCATTTCTCAGCCTCAATTCTGGAACCCTAGAGACCATGGAGTATTGAAGACTATAAAAACTTGTCATTTAGGTTGTTTTTCGACACCACCTTTATACTTTTACAGAAACCCTTTTCCTTTAGCCGTTTTATGCGATTTTTATAGAAGATTGTTCAAGTCTGAGTTCTTCAATAGAGAAGCTTTCTTTCATCTCTTTTCTTTACTGTTTTTGATTACTTTCATTAAAACCAATGATGATGTCGACCTCAGCCATGTCTGAGTAGATCCCGAGTTGGGCTTAGGGTTCCCGAAAGGGGCTCTCATAATCGATTAAGACATCTAGGTTTATAGATCTGAGATTTTAACTTTGTTCTCTGTTTATTCTCGTTCTTATTGCATGTATGCTTGATTGATCACCTAGTATCTGATCTAGATAGTTGGTGTTGCGAAAGTTTTCATTAAGTATCAGACCTAGAATGAAACAGGCGATTTTTCCGTAGGAGTGGAAACCTACCTGCGGTGAGATCGTGAGTACCGACGAGTCTTGTGCAGCTCTTGCGTTCTCTCCCTTCCAGGGCCAGAGTGGAAACCTACTGGTCAGGGTTGCGAGAAACAGTTGGTTATGATCACGACAGTGACGTAGTCATACGCCGTACTCTAGCTCTAGAACCCTATATTTCGATACCCGTCAATCCCAATCTATAATCCCTAGTGTTAAAAACCGTGTAGAGTTCCAAAAAGCTCAGCGTTTTTAGCCATAGTTTACAAACCAATCGATTTTTACTTGTTTATTTAGATCTGCATTTTATTTACTTTAGTTCGATGTTTTGCTTGTTTCATTTGCTTTCCATGCGATTTTTATTTTTGCTTTCTAAGATAGATTTATTTGTTTTCTTTCGTTTTAGTTTAATTTGTGACAAACAACCAACCCCTAAAACCAATCTAGTCTAGACATAAAGTTAGAAACCGTAGAAGAATACCAGGCACACAAATCTCTGTGGATTCGATCCCTAAATACTACAACTGATTACCTGTGCACTTGCGGCTTTCATTTGTTTTTGGTAAGGGTAAAACTTGTTCCCTCACGCAGTTGACACGCATCAACCGCCTAAACAAGAATCTCGAGAGAGATTTTCAGAAATTTCCCTTTTTCTTCGTGCGGCTGCCGACTCTGATCCCTTCGTGACTATCTGGTTCGGCCTGTTAACGATATCGAACCTCCGGCTAGGCCCATTCTCTTTCTCCTTCGGCCCAATCCACTTCTCTTTTATGGGTTACTCCTTGGCTCAAGTACGCATGGAATCTTCTGGTCCGGCTCGGTTCCATCATTCTTGATGTGGTTTAGCTCGAGCCGGTTGAAACGTTCCTCGATTTGGGTTGGTTTTGCCGAGCCGGTTCTTGATTAGGCTCGGTCCGAACCAATATTGGCTCGGCTCGGTTCATTTGAGTCGATCATCCAGCTGATTTCGATTCGGGTCGGTTTACGGTATATCCTGTATTTCAGTTCGGCCCTTCTTAGGAGAAATTGCGGAATTGGGCTTTCTGAAGCTCAATTTTAACACTTAGTCTTTTTTAGATAGTTAAATTTATGGGGGCAAAAACTGACCCCAACAATGTCTCGGACCATAATAAGTTCATATCTACTAAAGCCTTATTGTTAATAAATCATTTTTTTTGTTATGAAAAGTTATCGATCGGAATTCAAATTTTGATTTCTTTTATTTTGCTCTCTAACTTGGTTTGATTTCTTTTAATTTGGTTATCAACTTTGTAAACCAGCTCCAGTTCCTAGTTTGAGATGATTATTGTGACTCTGACTATGAAATTATTGGGTGGTAAGAACACTTTGTAGAAGTAGATGAAAGTGGTCTTAATCGTGCTGAATATCTTTATCTTCTTGGCACGTTGAGCAGTGGTGAACTCGTCTCATATGACCCTAAGATAAAAGGAGACGAGAAAAATTGCACTTGACATGGATTAGAAGTATGTGAGCATTGCAAGAAATGATAATCCAATTGAAGATTATGTCAACAGGTGCATTAGCCCATCTGGAATAGTAAGAATTGGTTGAGTAGTGCTGTAGTGCATTATCATTTTTACGTACTGAATGTAGAAGTAGCATGACACCAATCAACTTGAATGGCAAGTGTTGGAACTCAATATTAATAAGCATTTGAACTTGTAATATTGAGTTTGTGTGTGAATAAGAAATGAAGTTTAATAAGCAAATGGGCCTTATAAATTCATTTGAGATTTGGGTTTGAGCCTATGGAAATGAAATGTTCCTATTATCTATAACTAAAAGTGGAAGTTTAGTGGAAGTGTATTTGTCCCACATTGCTCACCAAGGAGAAAAATCTCTTGTATATATATGGTCTTCTCACAATAAAGGTCAACAGCATTGTGGAAATAAAAAAACATTATGCAAAAACATCTACGCGCGCCGCCGCCACTGCCATCGCCGGTGCCGGGCTCGTGCTCGTTGCTCGTTACTCGTTGCATTTTTAAGTTGGCTCTTAGTGCTCTTGGGCTCTATATAGCTGGACATGGGTCGTGGGCTTCTTAGTTCCTGCGAAATAATTTTTGCATATTGAAAGGATAAATCTTAGGAAATAAAAGATTGCGTCCAGATAATAACGGAAGATTTCTGAGTCCTTTTACTTGCGGGAAAAGAAGAATATCTCGCAAATATTCCTTTTTGCCAAAGCTTATTCCTTGCGGATCAAGCTGAACCTTCCAGTATAAATAGGCGCCCTCTTCTCTCATTCTAAATCATCGAATTCTCGAATACACCAAACACACAACAAATAATTCTTTCCAGCAAATCTCTCTCGTCTTAATTTTGTAAGTGTCTCGATTGCTATAACGTAGTATTTTCAGTTCGCAGATTCTATTACAGGTGTTGCGTAATAGTCTCATCACGGTCTTATCCTGGGATTCAAAAATCGCAACAAACGGTCACACATTACAGGCGATTTATTGAGTTAAGGAAAGAGATCATATCTCGACTCCGTGTTTTTCGTCTGTTTTCAATCGGTTTTTAAACACTCGTTTTAATCTCTTACCTTAATATATCGTTTATAATATTGCTATTTTCTATTCGTGATTTCAATCGGATTTTCGCGGTCCTACAGTAAGTAGACTTTCGTACATTTTTGTGCATTAAGATAAACGCCAATGGTTAGTTAAATTAATGGTGCGAGTCTGAATATCTCGACCTAACATCTGAATACTGTTATGTATTGAAAGTAATTCCGATTACTCTACTTTCTTTGTTTTGTTGATTCAATCTACATACTGTAGAAACTCTATAAATTAATACTTGATAAATTAATAATCACTGTAAATTAATAAATTTTACTGGTCCCAAATTGGGTCAATATAAAAATTCATCAAATTCGATAAGATAATAAATTTTTTTAAAACAACTATGTAAATATATGGTCCTAATAAAAATATAAATTAATAATTATATATATTTATGCAAATATATATAAATATAATATTCTAAAATATATGATTAATGTGTTTGCTTTTGGGCCCCTCTCTCTTCTCTCACTTCGATCTTTCAGAGAGATAGAGCACCTTTCATCTTTTGTCTTCCGATCTGATATAGATCGGATTTAGCTTCCAACTTCATCGGATCCTTTTGGTTGTGTTATACTTCCGTTTGTCGGAATTAGGTTTTCCGTTTATCGGAATAAAATTTTCCGTTTTAAAACGGATTGGTTTTCGTTTGTTTTTCTTAGATTCCTCTATAGTTCTATCCAGATCTGGTTTAATGGTTAAATTTCATCTTCTTCATCTTTTAATTTCATCTGCTCATTTCGGCCGGGATATTATTTCCCTTAAGTCTCCCTTAGAAGAAGCCTTTTCATGGCGGAGGGTGACAGGTCATGAAGCTTGATGAATGGTGGCTAATTTGTGGAGAAGAAGGAATCTAACTGTGGCTATGCATATTCTGGAAATTATGGTGGTTCTTTGAGGAGTCTGGTTGGTACAATCATGGCGAATAAGGCTTAACCGTGATCTTGGGTGTTGAAGCTTCGACGGCAAACCGCGACGACGTATGGCAGTTCGAAGCGGCACAGCGGTGATGAGCGAAAACCTATCTTAGAGCAAGACACGTGTGTTTATTATTGTTATTGAGCTTACATGTGATCAACTACGTGTCTTTGTTGTATTTTGGGTCTCTTTGGGCTTAATTTATTATACTCGTCTTCTTATTGTACTTGAATGCTCTTTTGGGCCTCAGAGCCTTATAGGCCTAATGAAATGGATTGACGACAAAAAAAAAATGTGTTTGCTTTTATTTAAGATTGAAATTTTATTAGATCTTATTTCTCTAGTTATTATATCAGTAGTTTTTATTGGTGTTTTACGATATACATTCAAAATTTATGATATTTTTTTGATGTGATAATTGATTTTCTTACTTGTACATGTATTTAAATGCATTATAGTGTTATTTTAATTTTATCATCAATAATGCGTATAGTAACCATGATATTTTTTATAAATTTAAACTTATGAGCATGTATATTTTTACATAAACAATCTAATATGATATTAAAACTATTTTACTACGATAGTTATGATTGTTAGTCATAATTTATATTATGAGATTTGTTAAAATTTAAAATATAACATTATTCTAAAAAAAATTTTAGAAAATTATAAGTAAAAAACAAAATTTCTCACGATAAATTAATAAAATATCATAACTTTAATATTATTAATTTATAGATGTTTTACAATATTTCCAGCAAAAAAAAAATAATAATAAAATTTAACAAGGAAAAAACAACAAAAACAAAATAAAATTTTAGAATATATTAATTTGCATTGAACTTTTGTTTTTGACATCAAACTTTTTTTTCACATATCACTAAAATAGAACCAGATATTTTCCATCAGTAAAGCCAAAAATCTCAAATTTTAGCAACCTTCAAATTTAGGGGTAGTGTGCTAAGGTCGTTGAGATGATGCTAAGCCAAATGGGTTCTAAAAGCACAAGCCTTTTTGTTTCCCAGCCACTAAATCTTCAACATCACCAAGATATCGCCTTCAAAGTGAAATTAAATTACAAAAACTGCAAGAAAAAAAAAAACTCTTTTACATGTATTGCATGAGAAAAACACTTGTTTTCAAAAAAATTTCAAGGTCGAAAACTGAGCATAACAACTAGCCTTAAGTCTACTAGATGGACCAGTGGGGTTCACATAATCATCTCCTATGTCATTAATTCTTTTAACTGTCAAGAAGAACTATAAATCAACAATACCAAGCTATCGTATATCATATAATTCTCAGCACGGCCAAGCTTTTGTATTATCGAAACCAAATCTGTGAATTGCCATAACAATCTAAGTCGATACATAGTGAAATAACAATCTCCAAGCTATCCCAATAAAACCAAATTCATTCATTGCGATAAACACAGAACACCATATATATTTTGGACCAGTAGGTTTCACATAATCATCTCCTATGCTGTTAACTCTTTAGCTCTTTAGCTGTAAATAAGAACTAAAACAACAATACGCAAGCTTTCATAAATCGATATGATTCTCAGCACAAGCAAGCTGCAATTTCTATGATCGAAACCAAATTTGTGCAATGCCATAAAGAATATACTTCGGTCAATACATATTGAAACAACAATCTCCAAGCTTTCGCATCGAAATGAAGTTCATTTATTACCATAAACACAGAACAACAGAGATAAGCTGATACTGAAACTTTTAAGTCCAATACATTTTTTACCTTCCAAATGCTTTTAACTATAAACAATATAAAATACCAAAGATCAAAACCTGATAAGATCCATAAGCTTTTGCATCACTCGAACCAGAGTCAGAAACTTTCAACTATCCTCTGCTATTGTTCAGAATCGAACCCAAAGTTCCCAAAACAGCAAAAGCAAGCAAAGGGCTAACATCAAGCGTATCAAACACCGGAGGGATAATGTTCCTGAATAGATTCAGATAAGGATCACAGAGGTCTCTAATTGCAGACAAAGGCTGACGATCCCATGGAATGTTCGGGAACCAACTGAGCAAAACTCTAACCATTAGAACGCCACTGTAGATATCTAGCCACTTTGATAAACCCGCCGCAACTACTGTCAACGGCGTGTTCAGATAACCGGCGGGACGGTCGCGAATCGACGCGAAGAACAACGGACCGGAAACTCGGAGAGATGCTTGGATCTGTGGGGATAGGGTTACAATCGCGGCGGAGAGCTTCTGAACTAGGGATTTGGTTACGATTCCGGCGAGAATCGCGAGGGTTGTGATTGATTTCGTCGAGTTGGAGAAGGAAATTTGAGGAGGGGGTTTCGTGGAGAGTGTTGGAGATGAGGAGGTAACGACGGCGGAGACGATGGTTTTAGGGTTTTGGAGGGAGAGATTGAAGGTGGGTTTATGGGGAAGAGAGAGACGGAGATTAGGATTATGGTGATGGAGGTTGGGATTGAATCTAGGGTTGATGATAAAGGAAGAGCGAAGAGCAAGGATGTTGGTGGTGGAAGCCATCTTCGTTGCTGGGAGCTAGAGAATGCTCCTTAAGATGTTGTATGATGGAAATAAAATGAAAAATGATAGCTACCAACATAAATTATATACTCTATCCTATGGCCATACATATAAACTATATTAATGCATTTTTTTTTGTCCGGCCACAACTGAGTTCGCCCTAACTCTTTTCTCCCAGACACATTTACCCAGGCAGCCGTTCAACTCAGTTCTCCAATCTAACTTTGTCTTCTCCGTCTAATCCTTCGGTCGTTTTCTCCTCTCTTCAGCTGGGGTTTGGCTCGAGCCTTGCTCCGGCCTTGGCCGTGAGACAAGCGCCGGCAAAGTATTATCCCCTCGGCTGTATTTCTATTTTGTTTATGTATTTTGGAATCCTGTTCGCTCTCGTCGTCACGTCACCGCCAGCTCAGCCTCACCTCTGCTGCACCGGCGTCCTTACCGCCGCACCCTCTCTTCGACACTCCATCTCTCCCCTCACCTTTACTGCCGGCTCTCAACCTTGCCTTCTCACTACTTCGCCGTCTCGCCGTATCTCTGCCTTGAACTCTCTCTCACCATCACGAAGGCTGTGTCTGCTTAAGATCGGATTTGAAGGGAGCTGCTTTGGTCCTAGCCCTGTTAATCTTTGATTATCCTCTTTGTTCAGCCGCTGCTTATCGGTTCACTCCGTCTAGCTTCGCCGCCTGCTGCGTCAAAGCCAATCCGCTATACTTGTCATCTTCTTCGCTACGTCTCCTTCTGATCAATCTTGGACAGTTTCAAGGACAAACTGCTTACGAGCTATCAAGAGTTTCGATGGCAAAGAAGGTGGCCGATCTTGCTTCCATGTCTGCATCCTCGAGAACACTGCACTACTTTACCGTGGGGGCTATGGTCTTCCAGGTTCGCCTTTGTTCACTCTCTGCTTCTTGCTTTGGAAGAAATCAGTTGCTTGTTGAGAGGATGTTTTTGGATTTGTGGAATCTCGGTATAGTTAGTTATGATCCGATGGCTATGTTTTCCGACATTTCCATGTTTGTGGCCTATAATGGCACTCATGTCGTCTTGCTTGAACGACAGATGGGTATTCTATGTAAATCCAAAGCAATTTTGCTTGTGGTGTCTGTACCTATCCATGAATTTCTCACAAAGTTTATTTCTCAAATTGAGGATTACTTGAGTAAATCCTATGCATCTCCGCATGTGGTGTCTTTATCCCAAAGCTTTGAACTCGTTATTTCCCTTTTAGTGGCAGAAAGGATTTCAATCCGTGGAAATCTTCCTCAAGCTATCTCTGAAGAATTAAGGACAAGCTCGGTAAAATCCGACTCCTTACAATTGGTTGAGCTATCGACTAAGGCTCTTGTGTCTTCGAACTTCTTGGTATTCTCTAGGATTTCACTCCTCACCAGAAGATTTGGTTTCACTTCTATCATGTTTATCATAAGTTTATCTAATGTATTTGCTGCTTCCTTCGGGAAAAACTCTTTGTATGCGGTTCACGCAATTTCTGTTTGATTAATCGAAGTACCTGGTTGCACAAAAAAAAAAAACTATATTAATGCAATGTTAACTATACGAATTATATGATTTAAATAATGATATGTGTGAATTAAGGTGGATAAAGAATTTTTGTTAATTCTCGTTATGTGAATTATATAGTTAATAATATATTAATATAATAATTTATACTAGATTCTAACCCGTTTATTGGTGGGCGTGCATGATTTTTGTTAGCTAAAATAAAAAATAAATTATAAGTTATATCCAATTAATGTTTAGTTCAATGTATATATATAGTTGAATGTTATGGATAGAATAATATGTGGAGTTTAAACATCAATACGTGATGTTTATTATATGGAGATGTAGATTTTAAGTATATGTAAGCAATAAAATGGGCAAATTAAAATGTAAATTTGCTAAGTGTATATATAGTGTAGAAAGCAAAATTGTTGATAGTTTTACAGATTTTAAACAATAAAAGCCCAACAATTTGTATTACAATCATTTGGTATGATAAGTTACATTCTAGCTAAAAGCTCATTAATCTGTATCTCAAGATAATATCCTTTCATATAATAATGTATATATAATAATAATAAAATTTACCTAGTTAATAACTTAATTTTCATATTTCTAACACATGATTCGTATTAACGATCATTGATAAATATTTAAGCAGATAATAATTTAGATATTAAAATAAAATATGTTTACGGAAATTTCTAAACAACCATTGTAAAAAGCCCACAAAAATTAATAAGTTCAAGATATTAGATTCATAACATAAATATAAGTAGGAGGGCATATCTCCTTTTACCGAAATTGTGCTATAATGTAGTCCAATTTCATCTGCACATCTTAATTTCCTGGTTTGATATTTGACTTCTTCTCGGCCAGAATGAACCTGTTGATATAAATATGAATAGTCAGCAACTATAAATTATGATTTCATTTAAAAATAAAGATAAAACAGCTTACATGTACGCAAACTCTTGAACTTCAGTTATCTCTGGGTTGAAAAGAAATCGAGACTGACATCCTCCATTTCTGACAATGTGTTCACCTACAAAGAAAAATATAATTGTAGCATTTGACACCGTTATATACTTTGGTAGAAGTTCAGATACCAAATTAAATAATAATAATACATGGAGTATCTAACCTTTATAGAGATCAAGTTTCCACTCAGTTAACAGAACGAAAATGCGATCAGTCTTTCTCGATTTCCATGAATTATCAAAACAAATTGCGCAGTTATCAAAGGCAAAACATTTGATAACAACATCCCTAAATTTAAAAGAAAACATAACACCAATGAATAATACATATAAAAATGAATTTGCATAACATATAGAAAATACACTTACTCGAGATCTCTTATATGAAATTCAAGAACTTTATTTGGCTGGATTCTTGAAATGGAGTCAAAGTCATTGCCAATGGATATTTCACCAACAAAATCGATCACACCAACCAAGTCTATTAAAAAAAAAGAATAGAAGTTAAAATAACATTATGATTCCCTACATATAATGGACTAATTATTATTAAGAACAAATAAACTAAATAAATCAATAATGAAAATAAAATATTACCAATAGGAAACACAGGATCCACTTTCCTCTTCACAATATCTCCGAATTTGATTAAATTCAAGAAATACCAATTAGATACCGGCTCATCGCGTATAAATTCAAGCGTGGTATCTCGAGTAAGAAAGATATTGTAAGGATGTTTAGTTGGGCGTTCTTTCCAATTGTTCCAGTCTGAAAATCTAACAATAAAATTGCGAATTTCGAACCATTCTCCTTCGTGACATACATTCTTGAAATATTCATGGATCCACTTATGAGCAGACGCATGAATTTTACAGCCCTAGAATGATTACAGATTGTAATATACAAAAACTATTAGGGCAAAACCTTTTACTTGCATGCACCAAAAATTCATCTAGCATAAAAGATCAACTTATTTACCTCTTCGTCGGCAAATATGAATTCGACACGATCATGACCACGACTGTCTTTCTCAATCCATTTTTTTGTAAATAACAACACGTATCACCGGATTTTCTTCCCATGGCGTAAGCTTACTAACTAAGTCATGGTAAGACATAATTCGAGAAGTTCATGTTTTGAAATTGTTTGTTCTGTTAAGCAATAGTCTCTGAAATAGAATACAAATAAAGTGAAACCGTCGTCAAAAATGAAAAGAATAACTTCTTCTAATTAATTTTGGCAGACGTTTGGTTTTCTTGTTAAACAACAAAAATAATGATTACACCTATCGTAGCAACTAATGACGTTTATATACATTGAATGCAACATACTTTTCTATATTGTATTAATTTATGACAAATTTTTTAGAGATTCATATTCCAAAATATATACATAAATATTCGTTTTCTTATGTTAGGACTGAAAGTATCTTACATGATATAGAATTTATATTTCATACAGGAGCGAAAATTCATTTTCACATTTAATACATAAGAGTTAATAGTATAATTATTGGTTATACATTTTAGATATCGAATAAAAATCACTCGGATAACTGAAATAAAATAAGACTTAGTTCATTATCATATGTTAGGAGTGAAAAAGTAGTTTATGATTACAGTTTTTAGTTTCTATCTTATATAATAACCGTTTGACACCTAACAATATAAAATTATATTAAATGGCGACGATTCATTTATTATATTGGTTATCTTAAATTGAAATATAAAATGCATTGATCTCTAGTGTAATGATTACCATGCAGAAAAATAATGTGTCTTGTATCTCACATATGTAGCATCAGTGACAGAATGTATCTTACTATATATTTTTTAGTAATTAATAAATAAAAAGAACAGATGAAGTTGTTATAGTTAAACAACAACAAAAATAAGTAACATAGACATCATATTTTTATATATTATCAAAGAATATCAAATATATATAACAAAATTAATGCATATGTATACTTATAATTACAGTTTATTATCGTCATCATATAATAAATTATATTTATTCAATTTATTATATGGTTTCATTACTATTGCACCCCAATCGATTACCGAGACAACTCATAAATATTGACAAGTTAAAAAGCTGACGTTATGACCGTTTATTCTGTAGCATGCATACGCTTTGTAGTGCAGTTATGAACACATGTTTTATATACGTTAACGTACAATATATTAATTGAACATAAATTGTAATTATATGTATGTGATCATTTGATTTTTAAAATAATAGGTATAACAAAAGAGATAATCGAACAGAAATAATTATATCGAGAAATTATAGCATAATAAGTTACCATAAAATAGAAAAAAACATAATCTAAATGATTAACATTATAATTTTATCCTAAAAAAATACATCGTCTTCCCATCAAGCTTGTTTGGATAGTTCCAAATTAAATAAAAAGTTCTCATACATAAGCATATAAAGTTAAATAGATTCAAAATTAAACAGAGGTTAACTAACTTGAAAATTTCTCAATTTTTGTGACGACTGTAGACACAATAAATAACATTATATGAATACTCGTTGATGCTGAATTGTCTTCACGGCTAAGGATTACTCCAAAATCTTCAATATCATACCATTGATTTTCAACTAGCAAACAATCAAAATGATTAATAATTTTTTTGTTCACTCGGGCTTCTATAGTATGTCCCTAACACAATACAAATAAAAAGTTTATGAGCAAATCTTATAATATTAGTTCAGTAGCATACGCAACAAAACAATAAATTCATATAGTAAGCTATTATTGAAGTAACCTTTGGATCAGACAAAATAAGCATAAGAGTGACACCGTCATGTTGAATCCATTCCTTCCACTTCCGAACGATCTTAACTCGAATCTTCCAATCTGAGGTATGAGTGTTCAAATCAGAAATGTAGTCGTAGCCAAACATAATATCAAACAATAGTAATTAGAACTTTACTGTATACCTTCTAAAATATTACTTAAATAGTGGTGAATAAATTTTTAATCTCTGACGATGTAGGATTTAAAGAATATAGGTAAGATACTCAGGATAATAAAGTGAATATTATAATAACAATGCCTATAAAACTTAAGGAAATTTAAAAAATCACTGAATACGAGTAGAACATAATTTGGAATTTATATGATATTGTTAAATATCGTACGAATAAATACTTAGATATATGTCATTTAAACACTTATTACATTTAATACTATAAATATACAAAAAATTACCATTATAGTTATACACATACCTTAACAGTATTAATGAAAATATCCTATGTTTAAATTAAGTATCGATGAGTTATTGCATAAACAAACATCCAATTCTATACATAAGTATCGATGAGTTATTGCATAAAGAATGTCAGTTTATCATTAAAACGTACAACAATATAATGAATTTGTTATATAACTACCTAAAGCTTTATGGGTTTATCAAATATATATTCATACAATATTGTATGGGCTAAATTATATAATTTGCGTTTACTTCTAAAATGGAGATGAAGATTATATGCGAAAATGATATATAAACAGATAGAGATGAAGCTATAAGTAGTAAAGAAATATTAAAAGAGTTATTCCATTTCACTTTTCGTAAAATGCACATCGTTATTAAATATGTTGGCTACATATAAAAGCCAAAATGTTAAGAAAAATAAAAATAATTATCAATAAACTTATTACTGAATACTTAAAAAGATAAAGGAATCATTTATCTTCAAATGGGACAAATGCTCTAGCAAGACAAGCTTCTTTGAATGTGAGATGAGTAACACCAGCAACAGTCTTAATATCATCATAAGATGTAGGACCTCTTACGATGTGCAACAACAACTACAAGTAAAAAAGCTCGGAATCTTCAATGGGACACTTTTTAAGTACCCCGGATTGACCAACACCACGTTTTCTGAGTCTCCATTCTTTAAGTCTGGCATTCCACACAAATTTGGTAGGAACTTCACTGTATAGAATGTGTCGACCATTTTGGTACGTCTGGTTACATTCCATCCAAGCCATAAATTTGCTTTTCGTAATGACTTTACCGTGTCTGACGTCAGTTTCGCCAAGCGACAAAGGAAGATGGTAATCCATATTTTCTGGTAAAAAAAAAAACATATACAAGTGTAAACCTTAAGTAGTAAAACTAAAACTGTCGAAAAAAACTAAAAACCTGGCATGTTAGTTTTCAAAACAAACAATTGAGCAAATGGACTGTATTAAGATGTAATATAATAAACTTTCATCCACAGTCTGATACCTATATATAGTTAGTATTATCTAGGGTTTTTAAACTACCATACCAAACCAGTTAAGAAATATTTGTTTACTGTATGCGAATATATCATAATAAAACAAACTATAAAAATAAGTGGAAGAAGTTGAAAACAAATATATAACACCATTAACTTCGGTATTTATAAATATGAAGAACCAAATCTAATTAATATTTGTTCATTTAACAAAATAGTTGTTTCAATTTAAAATAGGAAATATAAATAGCTACCAAATATATAAGTACATTTTTTTACTTAATTAGTGATATAAATATATTTTTTTGATATCAAAAAACGAAACAATATCAAACATAAATATAAGAGAATATGCTTTGTCAGTTGGAAATGTGATGAACCATTAAACTACTTAATAGGGATAATAATACTGTATACTAAATGAGACTTATTTATTCCAAGATGATTTAAGCTGAACGTCTGAACGTTTTTTAATATTTTAAATTAATTGGGTATATTTTTAAGTTTAATGGGTCGAATTTTACAATATTGATAATTGACATAGTGTGTGGGTAAAGTGTTACTCATTTTGGGCCAAATGGTATGTTATTAGTTTAAGAATTGAATTGTGTATTAAAATTGCCTCATATTTGTAGTTATAAATTCAACGCAATTATAATTAAGCATGTATAATGAAGAAATTGTAGATGAAGAATACATATAATTATGAATAGATACATTAATTTTATGTTTTTAAATTATTCATCAAAATGTGACATATATGAACATATTGTATATATTATATGCGAATATGTATTTATTTATTTCGAAATGTATATTCGTTTGGAAATTGTGATAAATCAGTCAAATGTTATTTAATATGTTTTAAATATAAACTACTTTTGGGGAATATGAAACACCGTGAAGAAAAATGAGAAGTCATGCTCTAATAATTCTATAAATACACACCATAAGAGAATTTTGATTAACTAACCAAGCAAACAATTACTCACACAAATACAACCCATACTACAATTATTCTTCTGATGTGATCTTCACAGAGACGTACAAAAAATATGTTTACATGAAAGAAAAATACACGTTTTCATACATAATATTTCTTGTGCGTCTGTGAAGGATCACATCAGAGTAAGTAGTTTTATTCATTATTATGTCGCCACAGAGTTATTGTAATTATATTACTTGTGAATGCTCTCTTTCGACAGGAAGTATACTGTTATACCAACTTCTGGATAGAGTATTGACAGAGTACTTATTGTAGAGTGAGATACAAGTTATTTTGCTTAGTAGTTCAACAGAAATGTATATCGTTTCCTATAGGTTTTTGCTATTGTAGATTTTTTTTTTACTGGAATTTTTAGAAAAATCTCTAATTATATAGAAAATTGTTATTAGCTCAAATGAGATCCAATATTGTGTAAGAAATATATTTTAAGTGAGATTTTTTAATTTGAACTATAACGATTTTCCTAATTTATAGAATTGTTATAATTATTATTTCTCATTTGCAATTATCTCAAATAACAAAAAATATCATTTTATATATTATGTATTTCAGTTAAAATTGAAATTTAAAAAGTTGTTTAATTTTATCAAAAGATTTCCAAAATTTGAAATTATGTTACCATATATTGCGGTTTAAATCAAAATTTAAAGAGGAAAATCAAAAATTTTCAATATTTTTGTATGAGTTAATTTGTGTGAATTGGAAAAAAGAAGACGTGTGTAAATATTATGTCCATATATCAAAAACGAAAGTTAAAAAGTCATACTGGTTGGTTGAAACAGTATTCCCAATAAAAACATAGAAAATTGTTGACATTGAATATTTTATAACTATCCTATCCTATATAAAATAAGAGTTGCTTCGATTATAAACATACTTCTTATATTTTCTCTTCCAACTTCAACGCCTGATAAGATATTAGAAAAATAGAGAATACCCAAGAAAATCGTTATGATGAAAACGGATTACTGAAAATTAATCCACCACCATTGAACATGAGATTTGGTGTGGAAGAAACACCATCACTTCCTCCAATTTCTGAATCAGAGATTGAGGAAACTAATATATGGGAAGAGATGAATGACTTTCTCAGCAAATCAACTGTGAATGCCATCGAGGTTCCTTCTGAGGTAATTTAAACTTTTAATTATTCGGTTTCATTGATGATTTATGTATTATTGGATGTTTATATAAATATGTAATATCTGCAGCCTGATGAAGAAATATCGACTGATGATCCAAAGGAACGTTGCAAAAAAGGAAAACACGATCTCCATATAGACCTGGAGATATGTTTGAAATGTATAGAATGCGGTTTCGTTAAGACAGAGATCCGATACCTAGATACATCTCCGTGGGTAAGCTGTTAATAATCCATTAATACATTGATTTGTTTAACTAATATGTTTGAAGCTAACAACATTATATGTTTTCGAATCTTACAGGCACATAAGAATAAACGTGGAAGGAGAAACTTCTGGGTTTAGCTAAAATTATCTCTGTTTTTTTTTGTACCTTTATTCTTATGGAATTATCTATCTTTATTGGAATTATCTAAGCATGTTGCTACAATAAATTGTATTATATTGGTACAAATAAAAAATAATTATTTTCCCAAATCACTTTCTCATATATGTGTATTGATTCGTAAGATTATTGTTCATTTGCGTTTAAAAAAAAAAAAGAAAACCGCACTCTTCATAGTCACCAATCATAGCCTATAAGCTCATTTGCTACATTGATTATAATCCACAGACATTAAAACATCGATAATTTATATAATATTTTACACTCAACTCTAAATGTTATGAGAAACGCTTAACGTCAGTTGTCAGCACTGAAATTAAAACGTCAACCGGAATTAATTTCAATTTACTCTTACACGTAAAGTTGTTAATAGATGAATAGTGAGCAGTGGACCAAAAAAAAGAAAGATCAATAGTGATCATTGGATGAAATTGCCTAAGAAGCGTTATAGTTGCATCGTTTGATATAGTTAGAAATAAGCAAATTAATAAAGGTAAGTAATAAATGTAATGTCGAAGTCTACTGACATAAATCGTTATGGTACTAAAATTGTCATAATATGAAAAATGGCCGTTAATATATTGTATTAGTATACTTTGGCAATGTCTTATGATTATGGAAATGTATAATACTCGATAGAAGAAAATGTCTATAAAGGAAGTAACCTATATATAGATAGTATATGTTATATCTAAAACTATACATATATACATGTAAAAAATATTTCCAATAAATACAATGATATTAAATGACATAAGTAAATTGGCAATTAAACATTACCATAAATAAATACTAAATAAGTCAATAACAAATATACGAAAGTAGATTCGAATCCATCCCAGTTTTATTGGAAAATATTACATAATGGGAATGTTTAACAGTTACGGGAAAATATAAGTACATAATAAGGATTAAAATTATGGCCAGGTCGGATCTCCATAGATATCGGTAAAAGGAAGCCTGACAAAAAAATAATTTCAAGTTAACAATTGAAAAAAAACTAAACCCTAAACCATTATATATATTATATATATTAATACCAATTAGAAAAATTACCAGTCAAGAAAATCAGAAACTTCTTTTATGTGAGGATTGAAAAGTATTTCAGAATGATCTCCAGCATTCCTTATGTGATATCTCCCTGTATGATTTTAAAAAATAAAGAGCACACATGTTAGAAGCCAAATTATCATATTAAGAAAGTGGAATTAAATGTTCCTAGTCGATTATAAAATTTAATTACTAACCTTCCGAATCATAGGTCAGACGAAACATGCACAAAGTCAAGACTGTTTCATAAGTACCTATGTCTTCACACTTTTTCCAGATATCCAGAGCAGTCTTTCCAATGAGTGTTATGTCCATATCAACATAACTAAACCAAAAAATTATGTTACCACAACATTAACAAAAATACATATGTACAATAAGACAAATAATTGGACTTTACATATCTTATAATATAAAACATCTTACTTCATGTCCCTTATCTGAATATCCAATTTGTGAGAAGGTCCTAAAATCATCTCGTAGGGATCATCAATGTCAGTACTAGTTTATCATCAACATAGATGATTACGCCGATCAAGTCTACAAATAAAAAATTACATTACACAACATTTATACTAATTCTTAACTTGAATAAAGGTGAGAAATCTAAACGATAGAGTACTCAGTAGGGAAATTCCCTCAGACAATGGCATCAAATGGCATAAAATCCATCATATGCTTATGATTGACTTGAAAGGTCTTATCTACAACAGTATCGGCGTTCATGTTGATGAAGTGGTAGTTTATAGTATTTCTGAATGATCCGAACGCATTGACAACGTTGAAGAATTTGACATAATTCCATTCTCCTTCTTTAAACTTTGGACCGAGCGAAGGGATAAGATCCTGATCTATCGAAGCTTTTATTTTGTAGCCCTAAATTCGTGAACCAAATAATCATTTAAATTCTTCATGTGTTTAAATGTTCATAACATACAACAGAATAAAAAACTTCAAAAAGATGAACTTACATTTTCGTCACCGAGAATAAGATGCAATTCCTGGCGATGAGTACGGTAGTTGAAGTGTTCCCAAACTCGTAGAACTTTTATAAGAATTCTGGAGTCAGTTTTTGTGGGAGAAAGATACTCAAAGGTACAATAGCGATGCATGTTTGAGGAAAATGATTGTTTTCCTCAACCTTTAGGTTTGTTTTCGTTAAGATGGTGAGACGTTTTTTTACTTGGTCCTTTATATGTAAAGCAAAGCAAGTATAGGGTTTGAAAGGTTGTGTCGTTTTGTAAAATTAGAATAAATTGCAACCTTTGACATTTGTTGCAATACGTGAATTACGAACAAACCAAATTGGTTACATTCGATGCATATATATATTTAACTTTTATATTGATTAAATATATATAGAAAATACGTAAAGATGGTAAAAAAATGTGATATACTTAGATACAAGTTAAACAATTATTTGAATATATATATTTATTTAAATTAAACTACATTAATTGAAACTCTCGATGGAAGTTACAAGCCTGAAATAATATTAGGATTTCCAATTTTAATTCTATTTTTTTTTATGCTAATGAATTAAAATGTATAACATGGTGGACTGACGAACATAGTATGCAAAACCCAAACATATTTTATTAATAATTCAAATTCGAGAAACAATTAACTAACCAGATCCAAAAATATCCAAATGCTCAAACTACTAAACCAAATATTGGAAAAGAGAAAGTTATTCAATAAAAAATTGAATAACAACAAATTCATAAACTCCAGAATATATGGGATCACATCTTCCCATTTTTTCCTCTCTCTTTGCCAACAACTTTAACACCACCACGTCCTCGAGTTCGTCCCTTTGCAACACCTTCATTGGATTCACTTGTAAGAAGAACGTTCACCAAAACACCATCACTCTTCAGTGTATCTTTATCAATCACTTCATTAGCATATGTTGTTTCCACACTATTGCCACTATTACATGACTTCTTAGATGATGAGGATGAGTCGACTGAATCTTTAGGATCATCACGCTCACGCTTTGATAAAGGAGTTTTGATATTGCCAGAAACATCATCCGAAGACTCTTGGCTATGTATGTTCATCAGTGATGCCTATAAATGCAAAATTTTCAGATATATTATTGTCCCATAAATATAAAAATACATACACAACCATATTAATTTTACCTGACCGCCAGACATAAGTAAACTCTGATCACCCCCATCTTCAGATTCATTCACATCATCAACGGTGGTAGTCAAAATCTGATTGCCTTTCCAAACCTTTCCGACCTTGTATGTATTACTACCACCATAGAGATTTTCTTTCTCAACACAAATTAGAAACTGAAATTTTTAAAATGTATAATACCTCATCGTATGTCCCTTTTAAAATTTCATCAGCAGATTGGTTAACAATAAATCAAAGAGAAAACATTTGATCTTGCTCGTGTTGTCCATTACACAAAGATGAAGTTTGTATCTACAATATAATTTAAATGTAAACATGTGATTATATGTTTTTGGCAAACAATTTGTTATTTAGTAATTTATAAAATTTGGTTACCTCGCACTGACAGATGAAACTTTGGCATCACATGTTTCACATGAATAAAGCTTCTTAGTTTTATCACAAAATTTCTCGTCTTCGCGTTTGGGGATTTTGTAGACCTTTTTCCCACACTTAGTGCAAACCAAGTAAAACCATGACCAATCTGTATCAACCGCGTATACAGTACACATGATTTTGCATTTCCCAACCTGAATATTTAACAATATAACAGTCACAATAATTGCATAAACTATATTGATAAATTAATCATAAAAAAGTTAAAGTTTGAGTTATACCTTTAATTTAGTCGATACCATATATAAAATTTTATACCCTTTAAGTATTTTATGTTTTTAGTTTTATATTAAAAAATTATTTCCCAAAGACATATCATTTTATCAACATATAATAAAGTTATTACAACTTTGTTATATACCTCCAGATAATCTTGCAGTTCAGCAATAGTCACCATTGGAAATTGATCAAAATTACTCTCATCATCATAAGAAATCATCTGATGTGGCTTGCTACTCAAGAAAGTAATATTTCTGCCATTTGCAGGTAAACTTCATATTGGAAAACAATTATTATTAATAATCATATTGTCTGCATTTTTGTTTGATATATAAATAAATTGTTTACCTATTTTTGAAATCAATGACATCTGGATCGTTAAGATCTATGAGCACCTTAGAGGTTTGAAAAAAACTGGTAATTTGACGTTCACCTATGATCATTTAAACAAATAATCAAAATGCATTGTGTTTTATGATGAAACACCAATTTTGTAATTAAATATTTTTACCTTTAAAAACATTGATTTTTCCAAAACGGATTACAATGATGACACCACGTTCGCCAGCATTCTGACAAGCCGAATAGACTTGCTCGCCAAATTTACCCCAAAGTGTGCATGGTAAGCGCTCCTCTCTACATATAATACAGTTCAATTAGAGTAGAGTAACTATTTCAAAGAATAAAAATAACGTAAATTTCATAAAAAATAACGTTAACCGTATATACTCACTTCGCATTACACAAGTCGAACTCAAGCTTGCTTGTGTCCTTGTTCATGACAGGGATTGTTTCAAGTTCACGTACACTTTCAACTCGTCCAATAACATCTGGTATTTTGAAAAGTGACGTCAAGTGAATACATTTATAAATGTAATAAACTGACTATATAGATAAATGGAAACTCACCGATCAAAAAACTTGTACTTGTGGAATCGTTCAAGATTGTATCATAATTTAAGAACTCAAAAAATCGACTGTCAGATCGATTTGCACTTTTGGTGACAACGGTGGATGAAATGAAGGACATCTTGAATTGATGCTTTGTGGCCCGCTATTGACCGGACGCCTGGTTCAACAAAAAGTTCTCGATGAACTTCCATTCACCGACAACCATCAACCGCTCAAATCGATGCAAAAGGTTTTTCTTGACTGTGGCGTGGATTTTGGTACCCTGAAAATAAGAAATGTTAATAAGTAAACCAATAATAGCTAGTAGTACGAAAATGTAATTACACATTCACTTGATCATACCATTTCATCTGCGAGAATTATTTCGAGAGACTCTCCACTCTTAGTCTGGTATTGCTTCCAAGTGTGAAGCACCTTTACTTGCACCTTCCACCCAGTCTTGAATGGCTTTAAGCCAGCCAAAAGGGTTAACCTCATGTTGGAAGCCATTGCAAATAATTGAATTGAAGTAAAAGTTGAGAAAGTTGTAGTTGATGTAGAGTGAAATGGAATACGGTAGTGTCGTATTTATAGTGAAACATTAAAGGGTTTTCGCAATACCGTTGAGCTGTATGTAATCTGGCGGCCAAGTATATTTTTCTCAATTCAAATTTAACACAATATTGATTGGAAATAGTGAATCCTATATTTTTTGTAAAGTAGTTGTTATTGAGTATCTATACGGTGATCCGTAATAAATGGGATAGTATTCAATAATAAACTAATAGAATATTCTCATAGATTGAGATTTAGAAATAGCTCAAAATTAATTTTCCGGATGTTATACAATGCCGTTTAGAGGAAAGATACATTGGCGGCTAAGTATATAAGTTCAAATTTAAATTAATACAATTATTTGGCAAATAAGTAAATACGTCATTTTTGGAAGTTGTTATTATTGTGTTAATAATCGGGTATGCGAGAAAAAAGTTTTGAAGATTTGTATATTTTCTATTATATTTTGAATTCAAGATTCTCTCATGCGTAAAATGTTCTTAATATGTAAATATATTTATTGCGATATATTTTTCATTTATCCCGACTATTAAGAGCTAAATATTTCAAAGAGATTACATCATCAAAAATAATAAATTGAATAAAATAAGAAACGGGTCAATATTAAAGGATCCGCGTCCTTTTAAACGGGTCAAAATAAAGAACGCGGATCCTCTTTGGTTTCAGTTTTTTTGTTTGTTCGTGGAATACATTTTTTACAATGGCATTTCATGTAATATAACACGTAACACCGAGGTCAATTTCCTAAATGTACTTCTCATTTAATATTATAAGATGTGTGGCTATGTGATAGAGTATAATTCATTTAGCTAGCTATTATTTTTCAGAAATAAAAGACAAAAATTACATTAGATACTTTTTTTTGTTTTTAGTCACTAGACATTTTGTAACATCCATGTTTGGAAAAACCTTACCAAACGGGAATATTGGTTGAAAGAGTTATGAGTTATGTCAAGTAGAAATAGAGAAAATCCAAAAAGTTGAAAAATAAGTTTAGCCGGAGAAATTGGATTTAGTCGCGTGATTCCAAGCTAAGTCCAACATTCGTCGAGCCAAAACGTCAGCTGACTATGATTTTAGTTTAGCTGGATTTTCTGACAAGCCGAGTTTTTTGGAACTTGGTCAAAACTCAGACAAGTCTGGTCGGAGTAGACAGCCTTTGTCAGCTTCGGATGTGCGTGAAAGCGGTTATCGGGTAAAGCGCATTCGGGAAAGAGTGCAGGAACAGTTATGGGATTTGGCCGAGCGAGTGATAACACGGGAACAGTTATTGTCGGGTAAAAGATGCGCGAGAGCGGTTATTAGTCGAGAGAGAGTGCATATTGACGCGGGAACAATTTCTGGGCAGTTTTCTGCGGAAAAACAAGTGAGCATATATATTAAAGGCTTCTGACTCATTTTCTCTTCTTCGCGCGACCAAAGAACTAATAAAGATTGAGAGAAACAATTTTAAGAGAAGTTAGCCGAGAGAAATTATCTGTAGCCGAGAGATAACAGATTATAGTCGAGAGTGACTACAATTCTGTTGAGCGTGGTCCGGATTCAATCGAGCATTCGTGGGAACAAGTCTGAGCGATCGATAATTTGTCTTTACTGAATCTGTCCGAAAAAATCTAAGGTGAGTGCGTGACCGTGGCTATTAGTCTTGGTCGTTTTCATACATAGATTCTTAGTTCTGATTGCTTGCTTGTGCGCTTGTTTGTGCGTGTTATGCTTATCATGTTATATTCTGCTGGCTAACCGTGATAGCCGATCCGTTTTATCCGGTAATCTAGACCAAGCAATGCGCTTGGGGCTGTGATGCTCGCCGAGACTTGTTGGTTGTGGGAAGATTGGATGGTAAGCGCGGTTGACTATGTACGGCTAGTTTTCTGTTGTGATAAGCATGTTTTGGACTATGTGGTCGATGTTTGTTGATGGTTCTGATTATTAGTTCGGTGATACGGGATGACTGCTCTCACTTAAATTTTCTCTTGCTTCTGCCTCTTTTTGTGGATGCAGGTAGTAAGGATGTCTGATCAGCTCGCACAGACTAAGACTGTGAAGGAAGGGATGGTAGGATCTGGGTAGTTAAGGTCTAGTTTTTAATGTAATAACTTATATGCAAACTGATCATTGTACTAGAACCTCGATTTAATTCAAGTATTTCTGCTTTATATACTTATGCTCGATAACTGACTTGTCTATTGATCCAATGCACGGAAAAGTTAAGAAAATGTTTAGTAATCAGTGTTAGTTAAAAAAAAAAATCCAGGTTAGGGTGCTACAAGTTGGTATCAAAGAGCGGTTGGTTGTAGGACAGAGTCTAGCTTAAGTGGGTTAGTGGGTAAACCATCCTTCCAATGCCTGAAGTCCTGCGGTAAAGACTGATAATTTCTGTGGAATGTTAACTTAGCTTCCCGGCTAACTTAATAGAATGTTCTGATCCTTTGCAGATGGCAAGGGGTATCTGTAGACAGCATGGTGATGGTGAGAACTCTGCGGCTAGGAATGCCGAGGGTGAGAATCAGGATCAGGTTGATCCGAATGTGGGCATTGCTGGAAATGCCGAGAATGTGGCTGCTGCTGCTGTGGCTGGGGTTATTCCGAACGTTGCTGCTGTCCCAGTTGGATTGGAAGCTGTGTTGGGTTTTAACACAGGTGTTGGCAAGACTGTCGGCTGTTGCGGCTGTCCCTGTGACACCACTGCCATTCGTGCAAGTGAATCCGCCGGTTGTAGAAGTGGATGAGGGAAATGCTGGTCCGAGGGTGCCATCTTAACTGAAGGTGATGGACCACATGCAGAATGTGGGAATGAAGTTCTTTCTGGGTGGAACACAGCCAATTGAGGCAGATGACTGAATCGACCGTTAGGAGAGGAACTTTGAGTTGATCCGCTGTCTTGAGTAGTACAAGAAGACATTGCTGTGTGCACACTTGGTGGCACAGTGCGGTTTGACAAGTAAGGGAACGAGCGTGTTCGTGGACTGATTTTTGTTGGTTGTTTAAGGCTAAGTACTTCCCACCTGAGGTGAATTATCGACTGGAGAGTGCCTTTCTGGATCTGCGCTAAGGAACAAAGACGGTGCAGGAGTATGAAGCAGAGTTCAACAAGCTGAAGAAGTTTGCGGGTTGGGATAATGGGAAGTGAGAGCAACCAGATTAAGCAGTTCGTGCGTGGGCTAAGGATCGATCTCCATAAGCATTGTGAGATGCAGGTGTATCAGACTTTTCCGAAGCTGGTGGAAAAGGCGGCTCAGTTGAAAGTTACTTTTGCGGAGGAAGGTAAGTTGTTCGGTAATGCTACCGCAACTGGGCAAAAAAAGGATGGACCGTCAAAAAAATCACATGCGGGTCACAACGCGAGTTTGACCAGTAGGAAAGGGAAATGTGCAAGCTGGCGTGCATCTGGTGCTTGTCTCAATTTCAGGAGTATGAAGCACAAAGTGACGGATTGTCCGGAAGTGGACAAACATAGAAAGAATCTAGGGAGCGAATATGAGGGGAAGGTTTGTGTCCACTGCAGAGAAGCTGGGCACATGAAGCTGAGATGTCCACACCTGATGCAAATGGTGCAACACACTAGAAAAAGGCCGAATGAGGGACTACCACCTCCGCCAAAGAGGCAGTCTGTGATGCTGCATATTTATGCAGTGGCTGAGGATACTGTGGAGGATCCAATTACTTCTCGTCTGATCGCTGGTAAGTCCTATCACTTGCTTTCGTACAAAAGAAATATTTGTGGGAAATTTGCGTATTGCTTGCGGTAGCTTAACATTCTAGGTGAATGTGTATGGATCCTTGTTATGGATGAAGTGGCAACCTATGTTTTGTTTGATTTTGGAGCAACTAATTGCTTTGTGAATCCGAACGTGGTTGGAAAGGGTGGGTTTTGTACAGAGCCGAGGGATAACTTTGGCTTGGTCCAAGCGACTGGGGACATGTTATGTTTACCCTCTGTAAAGTCAAGAACGTGTCGGTGATGATTTGCAGTGTGAACATGCCAATGGATTCGGAGATTTGCCAGGGGAAGTCATACGATGTGATCCTTGGTATGGATTAGCTTAGGAAGTACCAGGCACATCTTGACTGTCATCGTGACCAGATTCGGTTTGAGATCGATTTTGGAGTGTTAAGGTATCAGACCGACCAAGGGAAGTTTGATGTTTTTTTTTTGGCACTGCTGGCTGAGCGAATGGTTGGGAAAAGGTGTGAGGCGTACCTGGCTACGATCACGACCGCCGAGGTAAGACCGGATGCGGAGTTGGGTAACATTCCAGTTGTAAGCGAGTTTGCGAATGTGTTAAAAGCATTACAGGTTTACAGCCTACGCGGTCAGATTTGTTACCATCGAGCTTGAGTCTTGAACGGCGCTGATATCCAAAGCACCCTAACTGATGGCTCCGACTGAGATGGCTGAACTGAAGAAGCAGTTAAACATTTGATGGAAAAAAGGTTTTTCCGACCCAAGCAGTTCGCCGTAGGGTGCACAAGTGCTGTTTGTAAAGAAGAAGGATGGGAGTGTCCAGCTGTGTACAGACTACCGTGGGCTGAATGATGACACCATATTTGTACACAATTTCACCATTGATTCAAATGCTTTTTCAAAAGTTTAGGGTTTGGTCAAATTCACCAGTCCCGAAAAAGACTCTCACCCACGGTAAACATGCATTTTACCTGCCTTGGAAGATTTTCACCCCCGGTGGACCAAATCCAAGCCTCAAGGCCCAACATCAAAGCCCATTTCGCCATTCCTCTTCAGAGAAGCCCTAAATGAGACCCGGAAGACCTTAGGACTTATAAATACATTTTTAGCAGCCCTAAACAGGTGTGTGCTACTGTAATGAGATTTTGAGCCATCAAACTCTGTTTTTATATTGTTAGGCGATGGAGAAGGGAATTCTTTCCTGGATCCATTGTTCTTTCTCCTTTTCTTCTAATTAAATTTTCTGTTTCATCTTTTGCATTTTTCCATGTCTTTTATCATCCATTGCATCATGTTGATCTATCCTAGAGAGTCAAGTTGTTGAAGAGTCATCGATAGACATACATGTTAGATTAGGATTTTCAAAATTTTAAACCATATACTGGATCTCATCTCTTCTAAGTTATTCTTATTGCATGAGAGTATATTCATGACCTATTCTCTGAGCCTAGGATCGAGCCACGAGAGTGATATATCAGATCATCCATACCTAGCTTTAGAAGAACAAAGTCGCTACAAGAATCGAGAGCTACATGTAGAGAAGATGTGAGCAGATGAATTCAATGTTAATGCATGATCTTATTTCTGGCATGAGAGCGAGAGTTAATTTCAGATTTGAGTGATTAGGTTATTAAGATAGCGAGAGTTGGTTAATCATACACATGTCTATTCCAGTTCCATGCAGATCCTAAAAACAGATGAAGATTAATCGCCCGGAGGCTAACTGAAAATGTTTTGACATCGATTAGAGTAAACCAGAGAAGTCTAAATCACCACCTATGAGTTTAAAGTCTATAGTTTGAGTCGACATCCTTGAGATATTATTTTAACAATTCATTTGCATTGCATTTTATTTTCCGTAAATATTAGATTAGGTTTAGTTTAGGATTCTTAACTAAAACCCCAAACCCCCATGAGTTTATGACTTTGCTTAATCTCCTAGTTTGGTTTTTCTTGCAGATTAGACATCTTCCCTGTGGATCGACATCCTAAGTCCTACAACGTACATCTGTGCACTTGCAGACACTAGACTTTTATAAATTTAAAACTTTTTAGGACCAATGGGCTTGTAAAAAAACACAACCCTAGGCCCGCACACATCAAGTTTTTGGCGCTGTTTCCGGGGAAAAGTTTAGTCGCTGGAGGTCTAAACGCAGGAGGTTGAAGCTGCAGAAGACTATATATATGTCGAGTTTCTACCAAAACACCATAGGAAGTAAACCAAACTCATAAACACCCTAAATTTTTCTTTTTTCTGCTTATTCTTTCTTCTGCTTGCCCTAGTTTCAGAATCTTTGATGCATGGATCATCCAAAAAGAAACCCTAATCCCGAGCAAAGGTTTGGAACCTGTGTAAAGCTCCATGCGCATGTGTATCACCATCCAGGCGTGATTTCGATCATCTTGTTCTGCCGAATCATCCGAACCACTACCATGGAGACTCGCGAACTCCACACCACCGAGATGAGCCCTATTTGCCACACCTGGTGAACCGTCGATCATCTCATCCCCTACCTTATCAGATTTTGCACCAGAGCAATGAGGTTGATCAATTTAGGCTCCAACTGAATTGATTAGAAGCGATTCTGAATCAATACCTTGACTTCCAAGTTGTTACGGAAGCTACCTTGTACAAGAGGATCTATGATCTCACGAACCATGTGAAATCGCTGGAAGAGCTGCACTCTAAGGATATTTATGCCCTAAAAGAGAAGATAGGAGCTTTTGAGGAAGAGCAACCAAGACAGAAGTACGATATCCTTAAAGGATCCATCGATGCCAAGGCTGCCAAGCTAGAGATCAAAGAAGCAAACGAAATCGCTTCATGGTACAGAGGAAGAACAGATGGTGAACTTCAAGAGATTGAATTTCGCCTAAGCAAGCTTGAGCATAAGAGCAGGGAAACCAGTTCTGATATAAAGCATCTCTCTAAGTGTCAAGGAGACACAAACCTTATGGTGAAGAAGATCTTTGAGAATCATAAGAAGGATTATCTTGTTCATGGTCAACAAAAAGAAGGATAATCAACCAATTCAGATGCAGGAGATCCTACAATGGACACCCATAATAGCCCTGAAGACAACCTGGAAGAACAAGAAAGAGGATCAGCTGAGCAACCTTCGGAGGCCTCCACTGCGGTCACGAAGACTTCACCCGCAGACAGACCCATCTCTACCACGGGTGAGACACCTTCAGCCGTGGAGAACCATCCTCTCTCCCTGAGTTGCATCACCAAGTATCTGAAGATCCAGAAGAACGTAACTCTCACATCCCATGCATAATGATTACAGAAAGTAAACCAGATGTCATAGATGTGGAGGATGAATCACCTAAGAAGATTTAAATGCCATACATAGATTCAATCATCAGTTTTGTTGCAGCAAAGTTCTGTTGTGATTCTTACTCTGCATTTGAAGCACCAGACCATCCACAGGAAAAACCAGTTCGAACTCTTCACAAAGTTCAAGACAAATGTTGATTTCTTATCTCTTGTGACATTAGAGGTGAAAGATTACTCAATATTCTTTGTGATTCTGGAGCTTGCATTAACATTATGTCCAAAGATACTGCTTTAAGACTTGGCATTAAGCACATTACAAGAACCAGGACAAAGATTAGCTTAGCAGATGATTCAAGTGCAATCCCAAGAGGAATATCCCGAGACATTCCTCTAAGGATTGGAGATTGCATAGCACCTGTCGATCTATACATAGTGAAGACCAAAGATGACTCATATCCAGTTAACCTTGGATGACCCTTCTTAGCAACTGCTAGAGCCATCATGGATTGGCCCAACCAGAGAGTTTCTTTTGCTAACATCGACAAGGACATCTTCTATGAAGCTACACCACTTAAGAGCAAAGGAGGAAAGCATAAAGCCTAGACATTTGAACCAGAAGAACTCTGGAGTGATGAAGAATCTGCAAGAAAGAACAAGAGGATTTCGAAAAGCACTTGTCTTAGGACAAGATCTTATTTGAACTAAGTCTTTTTCTTTACAAAGTCTAGCTAAGGACTATAAACCAAAGCGCTTGATGGGAGGCAACACATTTAGGTACTTATTTGTTTTTTGTTTAACTTTTTTTTTACTATTAAAGTTTGTTTTTGTTCTATTACAGGCCTTAGTATGCCTTTAAAAAAAAGAAGAAAATGAGCTGATCGTGTCTAAAGGAGGTTCAGCCGCGACCAGCAAGTGTTCCACCGCGGCCGCGACACCTTAGCCTGTGGCCAGCATCAGTTCGGCCACCTCCACCTCTACCTTGATTCAAATCAATCCCCATTTGGTGAAGCACCACTCCACATGAACCACCATCCATCATTCAACCACCATCCATCATTCAACATCCTACCACTTCCACTACCACCTCACAACCCATCACCAACACCAGGTAAGTTTTCTTCTCCTTCATCTTTTAAATTTCTACATACTCTATTTCTCATCCTTACCTGATTTATTTCACACTGGATGGCAGTGTGATTTAAGTCCGGGGGAGGATTCCATCCCTTTCTAACCATATTTTCTTGCATGAGCCCTTGCATTATGCATTTTCCTGTAAAATTTTTCAATTTTTTTTTCGGTTTTCTAAAAAATTTTCTAAGTCTTTTGAGTTTCAAAAAGTGTCTTCAAAGGTCAAATACATTTTGAGGGAATAATGACAAAATCAGTGATGGTAACCAACCTGTTGACTTCTACACCATCAGCACATTAAAAGCTTTTTCAAAGTTTAGTAATAGACTAGGCGGTAGCTAGAGTACTTGCACTATGAAATCCCACCAGAGGACTTCTATTTATGGAGTTCCTTTCTGACAGGATATACTAGCTCATTTTACTTGGACTTAATCTTCTCATTTAATTTTCTCGTCAATGGTTTTAAGAAGACATCATGATATACATCTAGGACATCTTTACCATATTGTTACCACTCTTTGTTGTCCTATTTGGCCAGTTCATCTTTAGCTGGTACCTTACCCTTAACCCAAACCTTCATTTTCAAACCTCATGCACTCTCTTTTAAGTCTATGTCGACAGATATGTGCAAAAACGCCGGAGAGGGGGAACAAAATAGTTTTCAGTCACTCAAGAGAAGGACTGAATGAAACCGGGAAGGAAGTGTACCACGCAACCTCAGCAAGCCTCATGATGTCTCAAAAAGCTAATTCTTAAAGGTAATTTTCGTGCTCCCTAAGACTCTAAGTCAAAAGCCGGTTTCCCCTTTCAAAAGAAAAAAAAACAAAAAAGAGAAAAAGAAAGAAAGGAAAGGAAACCAAGAGCCTAAAGAGTCTTAGAAGCCGAAATCATTTGAGCAAAGGCAATAGGTATTCACTTAAGGAGTTTATAGATTCACAACTTGGACAAAAATCCAAGTTTAAGGGAGTTATAAGGAGAACCTGAAGAAAAGAGATCAGAAATCTTGAAGCAAGGAGAATGTGACTGGAAACTGTGGGTATCAACAGATTCATCCTCTTTTGCTGTTTTGCATAATATCATGTCTCTCCAGAAAAAGGTAACCCTAAACACATCAAACATCACCACTAAAAAGCCTTTTGATACATAACCGTGAATGCATTGTTTAAATAACCTTTTGATGAGAATCACTGAAGCCTTTAATGAATATTAAAAGCTAGTTGACTGAAAGTTAGTTCTAAGTGTGTGGATTTTCGCATGACAAATTAATGGATTAGTGATGTCTGTATTTTGGAGAGAATTTTCTAGACTTGATCTAATTGATGCATTGTCCATAATTAAGGTCTATAAGTATGGTTGCTGATATTTTTGAGTTCTCTCTCATTTCTGTTGAATGATATTTTTTCAGATTAGATCTTGTTTTGTTTGAGGACAAACAAAGTCTAAGTCTGGGGGAGTTGATAACACCGTATTTGTACCAATTTTCACCATTTATTTCAAATGCTTTTTCAAAGGTTTTAATCAGTTTTAGGAAATTTTATTATGATTCTCTATATTTGTAGTTTCAAGGTTCTTTTCAAGAAACTTAGGAAAAAAGATGGCAAAATGGAAAAAAACCACATTTTTAGCTCAGAGTCAGGAAGATCCAGCTCAAATTTGGAGACATTCAAGAGGAGACAACCAGCTTTCCATAGATCCTTCGTCAGGAAGATACAACGGTGCAATCGAAAGATACATGGATAACAAGTTGGTCTAATTCACCAGTCTCGAAAGACTCTCACCCGCGGCAAACATGCATTTTACCTGCCCCAAAAGACTTTCACCCCGGTGGACCAAATCCGAGCCACAAGGCCCAACATCAAAGTCCATTTCGCCATTCCTCTTCAGAGAACTCCTAAATGAGATCTGGAAGACCTTAGGACCTATAAATACATTTCTTAGCAGTCTTAAATGGGTGTGTGCTTCTGTAATGAGATTTTGAGCCACCAAACTCTGTTTTTCTAGGGTTAGGCGATGGAGAAGGGGATTCTTCTTTGGATCCATTGTTCTTTCTCCTTTCTATCTAATTAACTTTTCTGTTTCATCTTTTGCATTTTTCATGTCTTTTATTATCCATTGCATCATGTAGATCTGTCCCAGAGAGTCAAGTTGTTGAAAAGTCATCGATATGCATACATGTTCGATTAGGATTTATAAGTTTCTAAACCATATTCTGGATCTCATCTCTTCTAAGTTGGTCATATTGCATGAGAGTAGATTCATGACCTATTCTCTGAACCTAGGATCGATCAGAGACACGAGAGTGCTGTATCAGATCATCCATACCTAGCTTCAGAAGAACATAGTCCCTACATGAGTCGAGAGCTACCTGTAGAGAAGATGTGAGCAGATGAATTCAATAGTTAAAGCATGATCTTATATCTGGCATGAGAGCGAGAGTTAATTGTCAGATTTGATTGATTAGTTGATTAAGATGGCGAAAGTTGGTTAATCATACACATGTCTATTCCAGTTTGATGTGTGGTGTGTTGTGGGTGTCAAGTTTTACCCTAATTGAAATCAATAGCCGCAAGTGCACAGCTGATCGATTGTAGTACTTAGGGATCGAATCCATAGGGAAGGAGGATCTTTTGCTGCAAAAAGCCTTTGAAATAAGTTAAAGTAAGGAAGTCTAGAACAAAAACGGTTTTGTGGGGGTTTGGTAGTGTGTTTAAAATCTAAAAACGAAATCTTAAAAGAGAATACGGAAATTAAATGGCGTAATAACTAAACTTAACGAAAATAACTAAAAATAATAAAAACGGATATTCTAATGCTTAAATGAAAATGAACTAAAAAGGAAAGACAATATTGAACTAAAGCTTGAAAGAAAATCGGTGTAAATCAATGGAAAAGAAAGCGTTGGGGTTCAGGGAAGTTTTCTCAGGGGTACGAACGATTCAAAACATTGCTAGAGAGGAAATTTGATAAGATCTTAGCTTAAACTTTTCGAACTGGAGTCACGGACGTATGAATACGCCACTGTCGTGATCATAGACAACTATCTCTCTCAACCCTGACCAGTAGGTCTCCACTCTGGCCCTGGAAGAGAAGAGATGCATTATGTTTAAGACTCGTCCTAATTCACAAATCGCCCATAGGTAGGTTTCCACTCCTATGGTTGTTTTGCTCTCCTAAACTAGATCTGATACCTGATGAACACTTTCGTGTCACCACGCATCTGGATCAGATTGTAGTTCATGACGCTACCCTCATGCAGTAAAAACGAATTCAGAAGAAAAAGTTCTAAGATTCAGCTCAATAGCCAATGGAATCCTCACCGAACATATAAATCTCTATCGAAAATCCCTTAATCCCAACAATAAAACTACTCAGATATAATGAACGAAATCAAAGACATAATATTAAGAAGTAGAATAGAAACCGAAATTGAAAAAGAAAGAACAAGGGTTCAAGAGAACAAATCTCTTTCTCCCTAAAATCTAAAGCAAAAAACAATAAAAGTTTGAAAGATGATATGAGGTTACTAGGTTACACGATTTCTAGGGCTCCTAAGACATGTATTTATAGTGCTCAAGACCTCTCTGGACGTCACTTAGGGTTTCTCCAAATGTGGGCTTCAGAAATGGGCTTTTTGGGCTCGGAGGTTGAAGGCCGCGGTCGGGAGTGCTCTGACCACGGTGGATGAGTGGTTTGCCGCGGTCGGGATGCTCCTGACCGCGGGAAAATGCTTGTTGGCCGCGGGTGGAAGTGTTGGCCAGCTGGATTACTGGACATCTTGCTCTTCACGTATCTTTTGATTGAACCGTTGGATTGCCAAGCTGTAAAGTGCACTGGAAAGCTGATACTTCCATCTTTAAGGTCTCCAAATTTGAGCTGGATCAGACGGTGAGAAGGCCTTCAATCA
The DNA here is from genome assembly GCF_000478725.1 of Eutrema salsugineum. NCBI lineage: Eukaryota > Viridiplantae > Streptophyta > Magnoliopsida > Brassicales > Brassicaceae > Eutrema > Eutrema salsugineum. The sequence goes on along the minus strand of NW_006256909.1, from coordinate 20,538,044 downwards.
GGGGTGAACTTCTGACAGTTTGACTCTGAGCTGAAATCTGGTTTTCTATCCATTTTGTTAAGCTTTTCCCTAAGTTACCTGAAAAGAGTCTTGAAACTACAAATACTAGAAAAACGTAATAAAAGTACTTAAAAGCAATTAAAAACATAGAAAAAGTATTTCAAAACGATCCATAAAAGTGGTCAAAATACGGTGTTATCACAGTTCCATGCAGATCCCAGAAACATATGAAGATAAATCGTCAGGAGGCTAATTGGAAATGCTTTGACATCGATTAGAGTAAACCAGAGAAGTCTAAATCGCCGCCTATGAGTTTAGAGTCTATAGTTTGAGTCGATATCCTTGAGATATTCTTTTAACAATTCATTTGCATTGCATTTTATTTCCCGTAAATATTAGATTAGATTTAGTTTAGGATTCTTAACTAAAACCCCCAAATCCCCATGAGTTTATGACTTTGCTTACTCTCCCAATTTGGTTTTTCTTGCAGATTAAACATCTTTCCTGTGGATCGACACCCTAAGTCCTACAACATACATCTGTGCACTTGCAGATACTAGGGTTTTATAAATTTGAAACTTTTTAGTACCAATGGGCATGTAAAATAAGACAACCCTAGGCCCACACACATCACTGAACACGGTTACTGTGAAGAACAAGTGCCCATTACCGCAGATAGATGAGTTATTTGACCAAGTCCGAGGGGCGACTTAGTTCTCTAAGATTGTTTTGGCTCCAGATCATCATTAGATACCAATAGAGGAGTCGGATGTGAGGAGGACCGCTTTTAGGACAAGGTATGGTCATTTCGAGTTTGTAGTCATGCCCTTCGGGCTAACTAATGCTCCTGCGGCCTTTATAAAACCCATGAACAATGTGTTCTGAGACTTCCTGAATGAATTCGTAATCATCTTTATTGATGATATACTAGTTAACTCCAAGAGTGGGAAGAACATGCGGTTCATGTAAGGACAGTGATGAATCAGATGAGGGAGCATAAGCTGTTTGCCAAGCTTAGCAAGTGCAGCTTTTGGCAAAGGGAGATCGGATTTTTGGTTCATGGAGTCTCGGACAAGGGAGTATCTGTTGACCCAGAGAAGATAAATACAATCGCGGATTAGCCTAGACCTGAGAATCTCCTCTTATTCTTTTTATGTTTTAGAATAACTTTATTTTTTTAGTTGTTTAGGGAGATAGCGATCTATCTCTTGAACCCTTCATTTTTCTTCTTCATATCAATCTCAACACAGCTTTTCATTACTATGTTTTTGCTTTCTTTAATTATGTCTGAGTAGTTTTATTGTTGGGTTTAAGGGATTTTTGATGGGGCTATATATTTTTGATGAAGATTTCATTAGCTATTAAAGCCTATAACTTTTTGTTTTAAACTTACTTTTAATGCATGAGAGTACCGTCATGAACTAGAATCTGATTTAGGTTCGTAGTGTTGCGAAAGTTTTCATTAGGAGCAAGATCTAGTTTGAGAAGAGCAATTCTACCATAGGAGTGGAAACCTACCTACGGGTGAGCTGTGAATATTGACGAGTCTTAAGCAAGATAGCATGTTTTCCCTTCCGGGGCAGGGTGGAAACCTACTGGTCAAGGTTGCGAGAGATAGTCGGTTATGATCACGACAATGACGTATTTATACGTTCGTGACTCAAGTTCTAAAAGTTATAGCTAGGTTCTTTTAAATTACTTTTTAGCAATGTTTTGAATCGTTCATCCCCTGAGATATTTCCCTGAAAACCCAGAGTCTCGTCTTTATAAGTTTACGCCAATTTTCATACAAGCTTTTAGTCATTAGGTTATTTTCTTTATTCCAGCCAATTTTCATTCAAGTTTAGATTAGGTCTTCTTTAGTTTTTACAGCCGATTTTCTTAAGTATTTTTCTTTTTTCCGTTTAGTTTAGAATTTACGTTTTAAGTGACAACCCAAAAACCCCTTTAATTTAAATTCGAGTAGTTCTAGACTTCATTACTTCATATTTCTTTCAAAGGCTTTTGTAAAAGAAAATTCTCCTTCCCTGTAGATTCAATCCCTAAGTACTACAATCGATTAGCTGTGCACTTTCGGCTTACTTGATTTCTATTAGGGTAAAACTTGACACCCCACACACACCACATCAAGTTTTTGGCGCCGTTGCGGGGTAAGGCACGCGTTTTCTTTTCCGTTAAACCCTAAAAAAGGCTAGTAAATCGACTCTAGAACATTTTTCTACTTATTTTTGTTTTTGGTTCTCTTTGTTTCAGTTCCCGAAGCAATGGATCCCAGAAATCAAAACCCCTACAACGAGGAAGGTTTCTACAACACTCCTCAAGCCACCAGACGCAGAGAAGAGCAGTACATGCACGATCTTCTCAACTATGTTTGGAACCCTAATCCGAACCATTAGCAGTACGGAAACCGCGAGCCACCTTTGTACCGAGATGATCCCTACGCACCTCCTATGGTCGACCCTAGACCATATGTTCATCGCCTACCTCACCATATCCTTTAGAAGGATGAGAATGTGCAGATCAGTAACCTTTTGGAGCAGCTTGAAGCCACAATCAAGCAGTTTATCGATGCTTAAGCCGTCTTTACTACTGCCCTTCAGGAGATAATCGATGGTATATCAACTCTTTTCAATAAAAAGTTGAAGACCTGTCTGATAAGGTTAAGTCAATAGAAGAATGAGCAGACAAAGATGCAGCAACCATTGCTGAGAGATTCGATGCCATGGAAGAGGAGCTAGCCAAGCACACTTTCGAGCTTTGCAGTACTAAGAGCAAGATCAAAGACCTGGATTTCAAGCTCGATGATGTAGACAACGTCCTCAATGAAGCCAAAAACGAGTCTTGTGAGTTCACAGTTGAAGTTTCAGAGAAGGTATACAAGATCATGGACAAAACCGAAGAGCTTGACTCAACCCTAAACAAAGTTGTTTATGCACTTAATGAGGTTGAAGAGAAAGTTGAAGAGATTATGCAAGGACGTGGAGCATAAGGTTTAGCACTTCACACCAAAGATCTTTATCTAGAAAAGGAGTACATTGAGCCAGAAGACCCATGAGATCATTCAGAAGGAAAAGGAATAAGCAAATCTAGCAACTCACCTCAGAGACATTTCCCCGCGGCAACATCCCCTATGACCGCGGCCAAGAAGCGTCCCACCATGGTCGCGCTTGGTCTAACTGCAGCCCACAGTCGTTTCCCCGTGGTCGTGCCTACTGCAGTCACGGCCAACCGTGAGAGCATCCCAAAACAGCCTTGTCCGGTTCATTCCCGCAACTGCTCGTCTGTGATATCACCTGATTTTGACCACTTTTCACCATTGATTTCAAATGATTTTTCAAAGGTTTTACTTTGTTTTAAGAACTTTTATTATGATTTCCATGTATTTGTAGTTTCAAGGCTCTTTTCAGGAAACTTAGGGAATATGATGGCAAAATGGAAGAAATCCACATTTTTAGCTCAAAGTCAGACCGTCAGAAGTTCAGCCTCAAATGAAGACTTTTTCACAGTCCGATCCAGCTCAAACTTGGAGACAATCAAGAGGAGACAACCAGATTTCCATAGCACTTTACATCATAAAGATCCAACAGTGCAATCAAAAGATACATGGAGAACAAGTTGACCCAGTTCACCAGTCCCAGAAGACTCTCACCCGCGGGAAACACATGTTTTACCTGCCCTGGAATACTCTCACCCCCGGTGGACCTTAGGACGAGCCACAAGGCCCAACATCAAAGCCCAATTCGCCATTTATCTTCAGAGAAGTCCTAAATGAGACCTAGAAAACCTTAGGACCTATAAATACATTGTTTTGCAGTCCTAAACGGGTGTGTGCTTCTGTAATGAGATTTTGAGCCACCAAACTCTGTTTTTCTAGGGTTAGGCGATGGAGAAGGGGATTCTTCTCTGGATCCATTGTTCTTTCTCTTTTCTATCTAATTAACTTTTCTGTTTCATCTTTTGCATTTTTCATGTCTTTTATTATCCATTGCATCATGTAGATCTGTCCCAGAGGGTCAAGTTGTTGAAAAGTCATCGATATGCATACATGTTCGATTAGGATTTATAAGTTTCTAAACCATATTCTGGATCTCATCTCTTCTGAATTGGTCATATTGCATGAGAGTAGATTCATGACCCATTCTCTGAACCTAGGATCGATCAGAGACACGAGAGTGCTGTATCAGATCATCCATACCTAGCTTCAGAAGAACATAGTCCCTACATGAGTCGAGAGCTACCTGTAGAGAAGATGTGAGCAGATGAATTCAATAGTTAAAGCATGATCTTATATCTGGCATGAGAACGAGAATTAATTGTCAGATTTGATTGATTAGTTGATTAAGATGACAAAAGTTGGTTAATCATACACAAGTCTATTCCAGTTCCATGCAGATCCCAGAAACATATGAAGATAAATCGTCCGGAGGCTAATTGGAAATGCTTTGACATCGATTAGAGTAAACCAGAGAATTCTAGGGTTAGGCGATGGAGATGGGGATTCTTCCCCAGATCCATTGTTCTTTCTCGTTTTTATCTTATTAACTTTTCTGTTTCATTCTTTTGCATTATTCTATGTGTTTTATCATTCATTGCATCATGTAGATTAGTCCCAGAGAGTCAAGTTGTTTGAAGATATCGACAAACATTTATATCGATTAAGATTTCTATTGTTCTTAGCCATATTCTGGATCTTATCTCTTCTAAGTTGTTCATAAAGCATGAGAGTCGACTCATGACCTACTCTCTGAGCTAAGGATCGATCAGAGCCACGAGAGTGCTGTATCAGATCCATACCTAGCTTCAGAAGAACATAATCGCTATAGGAGTCGAGAGCTACCTATAGAGAATATGTGAGCAGACGAATTCAATGTCCAATGCATGATCTTAAGTTTAGCATGAGAGCGAGAGTTAATTGCTAGATCTAAGAGATTAGTTGATTAAGGTCACGACAATTGGTTAATCGTACATATGTCTATTCTAGTTCAATGCAGATTCCTAGAAACAGATGAAGATAAGTCGCCCAGAAGCTAGTTGGAAATGCCATCATACATCAATTAGAGTAACCCAGAGAAGTCTAAATCGCCACCTATGAGTTTAAGAGTCTTTAGTTTGAGTCGATATGCTTTAGATGTTCTTTTAACAATTCATCTTGCATTGCATTTCTTGTGAATACTAGATTAGGTTTAATTTAGGATCTTAACCAAAACCCCAAAACTTTTATTGGTTTATGAGTTTGCTTACTTCCCAGTTTGTTGTTTCTCGCAGATTAGACATCCTCCCTGTGGATCGACACCCTAAGTCATACAACGTACATCTGTGCACTTGCAGACACTAGGGTTTTATAAATTTAAAACTTTTGGAGGACCAACGGGCTTGTTCAAAAACAACCCTAGGCCGGCAAGCCCATCAAGTTTTTGGCACCATTGCCGGGGAGGGATGAAGTTGCTGGAGGTCTAAACCTGGGAGGTTGAAACCGCAGACGACTATATAAATGTCGTAAACCAAATTCATAAACACCCTAACTTTTTCTCTTTCTGCTTATTCTCTCTTCTGTTTGCCCTAGTTTCAGAATCCTTTGAAGCATGGATCATCCAAGAAGAAACCCTAACCCCGAGCGAAGGTCCTGCGACCTGTGTGAAGCTCCCTGGGCATGTGAATCACCCTCCAGGCGTGATTTTGATCATCATCTTCGGAACCCTAATCTGAACCACCACCATGGAGACTCACGACCTCCACACCACCGAGATGAGCCCTATTCGCCACACCTGGTGAACCGTCGACCATCTCATCCTCATCCTTATCAGATTCTGCACCAGAACTATGAGAACAATCGACTTAACATCCTGATTAATCGATTGGAAGCCAAGCTGAATCAGTTCATTGCCTCCCAAGCCCTCATAGATGCTGTCCTGCAAACGAAGATAGATGATGTGACCATCGGCCTCAACAAAAGGTTAAATGAACCCTCTGAGCATGTGAAGACACTGGAGGATCAGAGAACCAAAGCTAATGACGTGTTAGATCAGAGAATAGAGTCTGTCAGGGAAGAACAAGACAAAAACAAGTTCAACATTCGGCAAAACGAAAGGGAGCTGCAAACCCTGACCTTCAAGATCGATGACTTGGATAAGGAGCTGAATGAGAGCAGAAACCAGACCTACGACTAAACATTGGAGCTGTGGCAAGGCGTAGCAAAGGTTAAAAATAAGACAGAAGAGCTTGATGCTACTTTAGACAAAGTTGTCTATGCTTTGGATGAAGTAGAAGAGAAAATTGGAAAACTTTCTAAAGATCATAAGGAGTATGATCTGAACTCTGGAATCAATGATTTGGATACCCAAGACATGTCTGACAACCTCTGGAAGCAAGAGAACAACAATGGAGAAGAAGAGATTGAAGAAGCAAGCATGGAGAGCCGGAGGAAGCTGACCGCGGCTGCGAGCTCCTCACCCGCGGCCAGAGTCACTTCCACCGCGGCTCTGAGCTCCTCACCCGCGGTGGAGCCCGACTTCTCAGATTTGGAGAGCTTTCAACCTCTTTCTGAAGCCTGTTCATCAGAAAACCGACCTCATGTGACCAGACCTAGGTTGTTTGATCAAGCTGTCTTCTCAATCACTACACAAGCATCAAAGGAGAAGGAAGAATCCAACACTTATGCATCTTGCAACATGGTTTACACTTGTGACAGTGAGCTTCAAGAGCAATTCTCAGAAGATGAAGAGTATGGTTTGTTTGTAAAAGATCCAAACCCTAGGGACGATTCATCTGATGACAACACAAAACCAATAACCAAGAGCATATCTGATATACTCATATTTTGTCATGTTTAGGATTGCATTTTTGTCCAAATATTGAGTCTCATGCATACATTTAGGTAGTTTTACATATATTTGTCTTTGCTTTTATCTTTCGTTAGGAATTGCATTAGGTCCTAGAGAGTTTTGCACTTTTGGAGTGTTTACAGGTCATTTGGGGCTAATTGAGAGCAACTGGGACAAAAGCCATGGAGAGACCATCACCTTATGTGCATCAGACTCGGACAAGTGTTATGGAGCCGACAATCCCTCAACTTTATCACCTGAGAACGAGGACTTGCACCAGGATTCAGCCTCTGTAGTCTTCATACCGAATCAAGAGGGTCGAGTCTAGTTTCCAGAAAACTTAAGGTCGTCCTATTTGGAGTTGTGAGCTGAACGTTACGGCGATAAGAAGCAGTACATGTCTTGGAGCGGATAAAGGACCAAACCTACGCACATCAAAGAACCGGTGGAACGGAGCCCTTGCCGACGTCATCGGAACCCAAACCCTTCACCAAAGTTGGAGCTGAAGGAGCCATATGGCTTATGGAGTTGACCGATCAAGGTTTGGACCAGTGAGCAAGGAGTTATGAAGGATTTGGTGCAAGCGGTCTACATTCATATCGAGAAGGAGTACCGACCAAAATCAGGTCGGTATTACCTTGGAACCTTGACGATTTTGGCTGGCTTTTGGAAGCCAAAATGCCGAAGAAATATCGACGTCCTGCACCGACTGAATCCTGCTTGGTATTGATCCCCTGAAGCTATCCTTAACGCCGCACCGATGTGAGTTCAGCCGGTGTAGCGCCTCGGTGTAACCACTCTCAAATTGCAGAAGAAATATCGACCTCCTGCACCGACTGAAATCTGGTCGATACATTCTCGAACCAAGACGTTTTTATGGGCCTTTTTGGGACCAATACCTAGTTTATTCTAGGTTGGCCCATCAAGAAACCCTACCTATATATATGTTTTAGTCATTATCTAGCAGAAAAAGCTTTATTCTCTTTTTTCTTTGCCTCTTTGGTGAAAACCCAGATTTTGTTATGAGATATCTCAAGGATTTAATCAATCTTAATTTGTTTCTTATCATCTTTTCTTCTTATCTTTCCTTCTAATCATGTTTAACATCACCTCTTGCAAAAGATTAGGTGTGTTAAGCATGATTAGTGAGTAGTCATCTTTTAAGCTTCTAGGTGTGTAGATTAGGGTGCTTAGATGTTTGATTTATGATGTTTAGGTTTTAGATTCTCATTTCCTTTCCTTATTTAGCTGTCCCTAATGCCTTATTTCCTTGAGAAAGTGAAATCTGGGTTCATAGGTATTTCATGGACCAAAGGTGTTTGATGAAATGCCTGAATGAGCTAACTTAAGGGTTTATGTTTTGAATGCCATGGGAATGTTTGTTTGAAGCATAAATGACATATTAAAACTGTTTATTAATGCATATTGATCATCATTACCACTAATGAGAGTTAGGTTTGAATGATGATTAGTATAGTGGTCATGCTTGGGAAAGAAATGATCTTGCTTTGAGTTCTAAGTTGATTGGAATTTGAGATCATGTGATGCTTGCTTTATCTTTCTGTATAAGATTCAGTCTTTCTTAGCTCTTATTTTGATGCACAAAGAGGCTGTCTGGTCATATTAGACTTGGAACCTTATGCTTGTTGATTGCTTATTCACTAATGGGAATTAGTCTTGATTAAGTAATTTGCAAAGGGATTTCTGTCATGGGAATGAATTAATCTATTTTGGAAGTCTAGACTAAAGAATTGCAAGTGTTGTATTGTTTGCTTAGCATCATGAATCAAGTATTGAAAGCACCCTGATCAATGATCACATCTAGAGAGCTTTATCTTTATTTGAATTTGAGCCGTTGCTTTGTTGTCTTGCTTGTTTAGTTCTTAATTACTGCTTGTTTGTTCTTTCTTGTTTTATTATATGCTTTTAGATAATCTTGGTTACCAACTCATCTGTTTAGTTAGACTTGGATTAAGAATTGATCCTTATAGTCTTAGTGTCTAGAATCCCTCCATTTGGATTGATACCTCAAGTGCTACAATGACATGAGTAGTTGAGGAATTGATCAAGGATTGAAAAATTCCTGCTATCAATTTGGCGCTGTTGCCAATTGGGGATTCATTCTAGCATTAGGACTTTGGATCTTCTTGAGATCAAGACATTTTCTTTTGTTTTACTGATTACCTTTCAAGTGTTGTCTTTGTTTTCAGGTGTATGAACACCAGAAGTGAAGAAAGAAGACAAAGAGAAAGAGCTGAGCACATTGAGAGGTTGGGTATGGATCAAGGGCAACAGGCTCATGGTGGTAATGGAAACCACCAGGCTCAGCAAGAGGGTCCAGCACCACGTACAATAACAGTTGTGGGAGCTGGTGATGAGGCCAATACTCAGGGTCAGAGACATGGGATTCAAGCTCCTACACCTGAAAACAATTTTGAGATCAAATCTGGCTTGATCAACATGGTGCAATCAAACAAGTTCCATGGCTTGGCAGTATAAGATCCATTAGATCACATTGATAACTTTGATAGAATTTGTGATCTAACTAAGACGAATGGAGTGACTGAGGACAGTTTCAAGCTGAGGCTATTCCCTTTTTCTCTAGGAGACAAAGCTCATCAGTGGGAAAAGTCTCTACCTCAAGGATCAGTCACAAAATGGGAGCAATGCAAAAGAGCATTTGTAACCAAGTTCTTCTCTTCATCAAGAACAGCAAGGTTAAGAAATGAAATCTCAAGTTTCATTCAGAAGAACCATGAATCATTTTGTGAGGCTTGGGAAAGATTTAGAGGGTATACCATGCAATGCCCTCACCATGGATTCTCAGATGCTCAGCTGCTAAGTACCTTCTACAGAGGTGCTTTACCAAAGGTCAGACTCCTCTTGGACACAGCTTCAAATGGTAATTTCATGACCAAGGAAGTCAATGATGCCATAACCCTAGTGGAGAATGTAGCTCAAAGTGATGAGCTTTATGGATCAGACTTTGAAAGGAATTCAAGAGGAGCTGTGAGTGCTGAAGGGGAAAGGACAAGGAAAGACATCAAGTCTCTCAATGAGAAGCTAGACACACTTCTCTTAGCTTCTCATCAGTTAGCCAACTTTGTTAGAGATGTGAATCATGTGTTTCAAGACACATTTCAAAGGGAAGACATCACAGCTGAGGTGAACTTTTTAGGTGGCCAACAAGGTTACCAAAAGGGCTTTACCTACTACAAGAATCCCCCAAACCAGAACTTCTATCCTCAAAACACTCAACAACAAGGTTTTGTCCCTCCCCAACAACAAAGTCTCCAACAGAGCTCAGGGAATAAGGATAAAGAAGTGCAGAACCTGCTCCAGCAAATCCTCAAAGGTCAAGCAAGTGGTGCCATGGACTTCAACAAGAAAATGGCAGAGATTAACAACAAGGTGGATTGCACTTATTCTGATCTTCTAACTCAACTTTCAACCTTGGCTTCCAAAGTCAAGACTCTAGAGAACAACAAGGGACACTGCAGTTCTCAAGCTCAAAGATCTTTACCAGGGACATCAATTGCACATCAAACAGAATACTGCAATGCAATCCTCTCAAATGATGAGAATCATGCTGCTGTCCAAGAAATTGAGGATCTTCTCAATGGCAATGTCTCAAGTGAAAAATGCCTGACAAAAGATGAGGAGGACGCCATCATAGATGAGTTTGAGTTCCTGTTCTGTGATCTCAATGAGGACATTGAGAAAGAAGGTAGGGAGGCAGCTTGTTTTGATATGATAAAGATTGATTCTGAGATTGCTGAAGGAAAGGATCAGAGAATGGTTCAAGGAAGGACATCTGATGGAGTCTCTAGCACTGGTTCAACAAGGGTGAAAACCAAATTTATTCCCAAGCTAGGCAACCCAGGAAAGTTCTCCATCTCATGCTCTCTTGGAAACTTGAAAGAGGAGAATGCTTTGTGTGATTCTGGATCAAGCATCAGTGTAATGTATTTAGACATGGTGGAGAGACTAGGGATCAAGAGTCTTAAGCATCACCCCATGTCAATCACCTTTGGAGATTCATCCTCAAAGAAACCATATGGAATCCTTGAAGACTACCCATTGAAAATTGGTGAATGCACAGTTCCAACAGATTTTGTAGTTATGAAGATGAAGAAGACAAAAGAGCTACCTCTTTTGCTTGGAACTCCATTTCTGAACACCACAGGAGCAAGGATGGACTTTGATACTCAAAGAGTGGTGCTTGCTAAGGTAGATGATGAAGTATCTTATCCTCTTAAGCCTCGTCTTGCTGGGTTTTGTGGAGTTATATCTGATGATTCTGATGAGTTGAAACACTATGGGATGATGTATGTGGGCGTATTGGAACTATAGAAGAAGCTCAACCCCTTGTATTTGTTGAGAAAAAGAAAGAATCCCTAATAAGACCTGATCTTGAGTTTGAAGGGGATTTCTTTAGTGATGGTGAAGCTTGCTTGGAATCTCTATCTCCTACACCAAGTGAGAAGGAGATCAGCAGCAACAAAGGCAATGGCTCAGGGTCTCAAGACAAGAACCCACCAAGAACCAGACCATTCACTCTTGAGTCATCTTCTCAAGTCTTAACTCTCACTCCTTGGAAGTTTGATGGTGGAGCTGTTGAAGGCAAGGTTAAAGGCAAGGTTAAAGGCAATGGAAGATCAAGATCATTTGCCAAAGTCAGAGCTATCCTCACACCAGAGTTCAAAGACAAAGGATCTGATGGTGTCCAAGAGCTGATGAACAAGGACCTCATGCTTGAATTCATGGACAAGAGAAGGAGCATCAAAGCTCCTCCTCTCCCTCACTAAAAAGAGTGTAAGAAGTCAAACTTAGTGACTTTAAACAAAGTGCTCTTGGGAGACACCCTAAGCCTATCCTTGTATATAGTTTCTTTTCTTGGTTTCTTTGGTTGTTTTTAGGATGTTTTAATCTTTTGTTCAAGTGTGTTCAGGTTTTAGAGAGGTCCAGGTGCAGTTTTGAAAGGATTGGAGAAGAGAAAAGATGAAAAATCGGCTGAGGAATGTATTCATATCGACATAATATCTGTTGGTGTGTTTGCTCGGTGTAAACAAGAAGGAGATGCCGAGAAAATATCGACCACCACACCGAGCAAAATGAGGTCGGTGCAGTGCAGAAGGAGCCAAGCCTTGTTCCACACCGACATAATTTCATTTGGTGCACTTGCTCGGTGTAAACAGGAAGGAAAAGCCGAGAGAATATCGACCACCACACCGAGTAAAATGAGGTCGGTGTGGTGCATGAAGAATCCAAGTCTTGCTCCACACCGAGGAGATTCACCTCGGTCCAAGACCTCGGTGCAAGAAAGGAGAAAACTTAGAAGCACACTGACCTCCACACCGAGTTGATTCACGTCGATATGACTGCAAGAGCGCTTCAAAGATTGAACGCAACGGATGGTTTACAGACCGATTTGGCCTTTGACGTCTTCAGCAGTATTGTAGAAAATTGAGCTAAATTACCAATGAAGTTTGAATCAGGCCATTCGGATCAGTGGTTAGAAAGTTACACCCTTTCGAACGCGTGCTTTTCTCTCAGCCGAAATACAGACCGAACCATTGTGACTCAAAGAACCAGTCCGAAGGGGGCATTACACTCAAAAACAGTCTCGGAGCTCTTCAAAAGAGTTGTAGAAGATTGAGTCAGTGATCCAATGAAGCTAATCTCGAATCATTCTGATAAGTGGTTCGGAAGATAAGTCGATTCTCGCTGAGCATATGTCGATACTACCTTGGCGCCCCCCTTGTCTCAAGTTATCCATAGGACTGTCCAGACAATTTCAAAGCTTCAGCTACATCCAGGTGTCTTACACTGACAATTAAGGAGTCTCATCTTCAACCAAATAGGCCCAAAATCTCCAGCCCAATCTCCAAGACTTTAAAGAGGTAACACTCCAACTTGTACATAGCATTTAGAATAGCTACTTTTCTCTTTTGCATTTTGAATTTTTGCTTTGCACTTCTCTCTTATGCTTTTATAACACAAGGGACTGTGTTATCTAAGTGTGAGGGAGAGGTTTTGTGTCTACTAATCATGTTTGTTATTTTCTTATTTTTCCATTCTATTTGAGTCTCATCTTGCATTCATCTATGTGCATATAAAAGCTAAAAAAAAAAAATTGAAAAAACAAATCTGAAAATTTTAACACAAAAAATGATCATGTAGTTGCATTCACATTTTTTAGGATTGAGTCTAGTTTGCATCATATAGGTTGCATCTTGCTGGGAGTAATGATAGTTTTTCCTTGAGAGTACATCACTTTGAAAATTTGGACCAAATATGCTTGTGAAATGATTTCTGTGCTTGCAAAGCTTGAAATGATCTGAATCTGAGAAGCAAGTTTGAATTGAACTCAACTCTAATAAGTGAAAACCTTGAACTTGACTTGAAATTATCTTGTGATGCATTGTTTGAATAAGCTTGTGGATACCTATATACATATTTGAGCTAGAATCCTGTTTTTACCATCCTCTTCCTTAGCTCAAATAGCTGAATCTGCACAATAGATCAGTTTTCCTCACCCTGAACCCATCCTTCTATCACGCCAATTGTTTGTGTGTGATTGAGAGGCCACCTTAGACCAAACCTAGCAGAAAGTGTTAGGTTTAGGGCGACAAGGGCAAGTCTCATTGAGTGGTAAGTTCCATCATCAAGGAGCTGAGAGATTTGGCGAGAACTAAGTGTGGGGGAATACTTGTTGGTGAGTGGAAAAAGGAGAGATGAGTGGAAATAAAAGGAGAATAGTGAGAACTAGGGGATAGAAAAAGAAAAGAAATCAGTCTTGGAGTTTTGAGTCAAAGAAAGTGAGCTCTAGTGTTTTGAAAAGAAAGAGTCTAGCCTCTAAGTGAAAAGAAAATAAAAGAAGCTAAAGAGCTCAAATGTTTTAAAAAGAAAGAAAAGAAAAAGAGGCTAGAGGTTACAAAAGAAAGTGAAAAAGAGCTGTGTAAAGTTTGAACTCCAAGACTTGTGTATGAAAAGGAAAAGAGAATCCCCTAGTGAGAGAAGAATGAGTGTGAAAAGTAAGCAAGTGAGGAAACTTTGAGTAGAGTGTGGGGTGGAATGAGTCCTTGCCCTTGTATGCATATGTTGCCTTTTACCTTTAGCATTCTGCCAAAGTTTGGTCATTCATAGAGAGATCTTTTTGCTGCATTGAACCCACTCAGGCATTGATGAGATCATTTTAGTCTCATAACCTCACCCTAGCCAAACTCTGTTTGTTTAAACAATGCATCATTTGATCTACTTGGTAAAAAGCTTAATGAATGTTAAACAGTTGAGGAATAGGAGAACTTGTGGAGATTACTGTTGAGTTGTTACATCAAAGTATGGTTTTGCATAGCATATTGAGCATGAACTTGAATTCTCTTAGTGGTCACTTCTCTCAAAGGAAATATGAACTCCCATGCATTCAACCTCTCTCTCTCATTTTTCTTGTTTGCTTGAGGACAAGCAAAGGACAAGTGTGGGAGAGTTGATATACTCATATTTTGTCATGTTTAGGATTGCATTTTTGTCCAAATATTGAGTCTCATGCATACATTTAGGTAGTTTTACATATATTTGTCTTTGCTTTTATCTTTCGTTAGGAATTGCATTAGGTCCTAGAGAGTTTTGCACTTTTGGAGTGTTTACAGGTCATTTCGGGCTAATTGAGAGCAATTGGGACAAAAGCCATGGAGAGACCATCACCTTATGTGCATCAGACTCGGACAAGTGTTATGGAGCCGACAATCCCTCAACTTTATCACCTGAGAACGAGGACTTGCACCAGGATTCAGCCTCTGTAGTCTTCATACCGAATCACGAGGGTCGAGTCGGTGTAGCGCCTCGGTGTAACCACTCTCAAATTGCCGAAGAAATATCGACCTCCTGCACCGACTGAAATCTGGTCGATACATTCTCGAACCAGGACGTTTTTATGGGCCTTTTTGGGACCAATACCTAGTATGTTCAAGGTTGGCCCATCAAGAAACCCTACCTATATATATGTTTTAGTCATTATCTAGCAGAAAAAGCTTTATTCTCTTTTTTCTTTGCCTCTTTGGTGAAAACCCAGATTTTATTAAGAGATATCTCAAGGATTTAATCAATCTTAATTTGTTTCTTATCATCTTTTCTTCTTATCTTTGCTTCTAATCATGTTTAACATCACCTCAAAAGATTAGGTGTGTTAAGCATGATTAGTGAGTAGTCATCTTTTAAGCTTCTAAGTGTGTAGATTAGGGTGCTTAGATGTTTGATTTATGATGTTTAGGTTTTAGATTCTCATTTCCTTTCCTTATTTAGCTGTCCTTAATGCCTTATTTCCTTGAGAAAGTGAAATCTGGGTTCATAGGCATTTCATGCACCAAAGGTGTTTGATGAAATGCCTGATTGAGCTAACTTAAAGGTTTATGTTTTGAATGCCATGGGAATGTTTGTTTGAAGCATAAATGACAGATTAGAACTGTTTATAAATGCATATTGATCATCATTACCACTAATGAGAGTTAGGTTTGAATGCTGATTAGTATAGTGGTCATGCTTGGGAAGAAATGATCTTGCTTTGAGTTCTAAGTTGATTGGAATTTGAGATCATGTGATGCTTGCTTTATCTTTCTGTATAAGATTCAGTCTTTCTTAGCTCTTATTTTGATGCACAAAGAGGCTGTCTGGTCATATCAGACTTGGAACCTTATCCTTGTTGATTGCTTATTCACTAATGGGAATTAGTCTTGATTAAGTAATTTGCAAAGGGATTTCTATCATGGGAATGAATTAATCTATTTTGGAAGTCTAGACTAAAGAACTGCAAGTGTTGTATTGTTTGCTTAGCATCATGAATTAAGTATTGAAAGCACTCTGATCAATGATCACATCTAGAGGTTTAGCTTTATCTTTATTTGAATTTGAGCCTTTGCTTTGTTGTCTTTCTTGTTTAGTTCTTAATTACTGCTTGTTTGTTCTTGCTTGTTTTATTATATGCTTTTAGATAATCTTGGTTACCAACTCATCTGTTTAGTTAGACTTGGATTAAGAATTGATCCTCATAGTCTTAGTGTCTAGAATCTCTCCACTTGGATTGATACCTCAAGTGCTACAATGACATGAGTAGTTGAGGAATTGATCAAGGATTGAAAAATTCCTGCTATCAATATCTAGAGAGAGACTGGTCGAATTCAACAAGTTTGTGAAGTCCATTCCTCTCTATCTCGGATTCGACGACGTCTGGAAGCAAGGCTGCCTTCAAGTCTTCTTCAGATACAGCAAGAAGACTAAGGAGATCATCTCTACATATTTCAGAAGAGCCAGGTATCTATCTTTTCCTAGATCATCACCTGATGCAGCTGTTTACAGGATCCATCTCAAAGATCCCCAAGAAGCCAGTTATTACACAAACAAGATCAGCAAAGAAACACTTGAAGAGTTCAACCAAGTAGTTCAGACCCTGCCAGAAGGAATTTCGTTTGCCAAAGCATGTAGAGACTACATGATAGGCCACTTCTTTTGAGACAGCAAAGAGTCAATCCAAGAGATGAAAGACTTGTTCACACACACCCAAGAAGGTAGACCAGTTCGAACTCTGCACAAAGTTCAAGACAAAGGTCAATTTCTTATCTCTTGTGACATTAGAGGTGAAAGATTCCTCAATAGTCTTTGTGATTCTGGAGATTGCATTAACATGATGTCCAAAGCAACTGCTTTGAGACTTGGCATTAAGCACATCTCCTGTACCAGGAAAAAGATTAGCTTAGCATATGATTCAAGTGCAACACCAAGAGGGATAGCCCGAGACATTCCTTTAAGGATTGGAGATTGCATTGCACCTGTCGATCTATACATAGTGAAGACTAAAGATGACTCTTATCCAGTTATTCTTGGATGGCCTTTCTTAGCAACTGCTGGAGCCATCATGGATTGGCCTAACAGGCGAGTTTCTTTTGCCAAAATCGACAAGGACATCTTCTATGAAGCTACACCACTTAAGAGCAAAAGAGGAGAGCAAATAGCCCAGACATTTGAACCAGAAGAACTCTGGAGTGAAGAAGAACCTGCAAGACAAAACAGGAGGATTTCGAAAAGGACTTGTCTTAGGACAAGATCCTATTAGAACTAAGTCTTTTTCTTTGCAAAGTCTAGCTAAGGACTATAAACCAAAGCGCTTGATGGGAGGCAATCCATTTTAGGTACTTATTTTTTTTGTTTAGCTTTCTTTTTCTATTAAAGTTTTGTTTCTTTTATTTTAGACAGTTCTTAGTATGCCATTAAAAAAAAAAGAAAGAGAAGAAAAATAGCTGACCGCGGCCATAGGAGGTTCAGCCGCGGCCAGCAGGTGTTTTACCGCGGCCAAGAAGGTCTGGCCCACGGCCGGCACGCATCCCATGATGGCCGCGATGCTCCGACCCGCGGACAGCACAGCCGACTACCTTGGCCACCTCCATTTCACCTTGGCCACCTCCATCTCACCCTTGGCCACATCTGTTCCACCTTGGCCACCTCCATTCCACCTTGGCCACTTCCATCCATCCTTGGCCACTTCCACCACTACCATGACCAAATCAGTTTTGGACCCCTAGCATCCATGTTTGATCAAGCATCACCACCACCAGGTAAGTTTTCTTTTCCCAATCTTTTTAATCTTTACATACTCTATTTCTCATCCTTGCCTGATTTATTTCACACTAGGGACAGTGTGATTTAGGTCTGGGGGAGGATTTCATCCCTTTCTAACCATCTTTTCTTACAAAGGCTCATGCAAGAACCCTTTGCATTCTGCATTTTCTTTAAAATTTTTTAAAATTTTTGATTTTTATTAAAACTTTTTAAAGTCTTTTGAGTTTCAAAAAGTGTTTTCAAAGGTCAAAAACATTTTGAGGGAATAATGACAAAATCGATGATGATAACCAACATGTTTGCTTCTACACCAATCACTCATAAAAGCTCTTTCAAGGTTTAGTACTAGACTAGGCGGTAGCTGAGTACTTACACTACGAAATCCCACCAGAGGACTTCTATTCACGAAGATCTTTTCTGACAGGATATACTAGCTTATTTTATTTGGACTTAATCTTGACATCTAATTTTCTCATCATGATACACATCTATAACATATTTACCTTATTGTTACCACTCTTTGTTGTCCTAGATGGCCAGTTCATCTTTAGCTGGTACGACACCCTTAACCCAAACCTTCATGTTCAAACCTCATGCATTCTCTCTTAAGTTTATATCGACAGATATGTGCAAAAACGCCGGAGAGGGAGGAACAACATAGTTTTCAGTCACTCAAGAGAAAGACTGAAAGAGACCAGAAGGAAGTGTGCCAGAAATCTTATGATGCCTCAGAAAAGTTCATTCTTAAAGGTAATTTTCGTGCTCCATAAGACTCCAAGTCAAAAGGCAGTTTCCCCTTTCCAAAATAAAAAAGAAAAAAAAAGAAAAGAAAGAAAGGAAAGAAAACTAAAAGCCTAAAAGAGTCTTAGAAGCTGAAATTACTTGAGCCAAGGCAATAGGTATTCACTTAAGGAGTTATGGATTCACAACCTGGAAAAAAATCCAAGTCTAGGGGAATTATAAGGAGAACCTGAAGAAAGGAGATCAGAAATCTTGAAGCAAGAAGAGTGTGACTGAAATTGTGGGGACATTTACAGTTCCATCATCTCTTGCTGTTTTGCGTAATGTCTTGTCTCTCCAGAAAAAGGTAACCCTTAACACATCAACCTTACCATTAAAAAGCCTTTTTGATACCTAACCTTGAATGCCTTGTTTAATATCCTTTTGATGAGAACCACTGAAACCTTAAATGAATGTTAAGAGCTAGTTGACTGGAAGTTAGTTCTAAGTGTGTGGATTTTCGCATGACGGATTAACGCACTAGTTATGTTTGTATTTTGGTGAGAATTTTTTAGACTTGATCTGATTGATGCAATGTCCATAATTAAGGTCTAGAAGTATGGTTACTGATATTTTTGATTCCCTCTCATTTTTGTTGAATGATATTTTTCCAGATTTGATCTTGTTTTGTTTGAAGACAAACAAAGTTTTTAGTCTGGGGGAGTTGATAACACCTGATTTAGACCACTTTTCACCATTGATTTCAAATGCTCTTTCAAAGGTTTTACTTTGTTTTAAGAACTTTTCTTATAATTTCCATGTATTTGTAGTTTCAAGACTCTTTTCAGGAAACTTAGGGAATATGATGGCAAAATAGAAAAACTCCACATTTTTAGCTCAGAGTCAGACCGTCAGAAGTTCAGCCTCAAATGAAGACTTTCTCACCGTCCGATCAAGCTCAAATTTGGAGACGATCAAGAGGATACAACCAGCTGTCCATATCACTTTACAGCATAAAGATCCAACGGTGCAATCAAAAGATACATGGAGAACAAGTTGACCCAGTTCACCAGTCACAGAAGACTCTCACCCGCGCGAAACACATGTTTTACCCGCCCTGGAAGACTTTCACCCCCGGTGTACCTTAGGACAAGCCACAAGGCCCAACATCAAAGCCCTCTTCGCCATTTCTCTTCAGAGAAGCCCTAAATGAGACCTGGAAGACCTTAGCACCTATAAATACATTGTTTAGCAGCCCTAAACGGGTGTGTGCTCCTGTAATGAGATTTTGAGCCACCAAACTTTGTTTTTCTAGGGTTAGGCGATGGAGATGGAGATTCATCCCCAAATCTATTGTTCTTTCTCCTTTTTATCTTATTAACTTTTCTGTTTCATTCTTTTGCATTCTTCTATGTCTTTTATCATTCATTGCATCATGTAGATTAGTCCCAGAGAGTCAAGTTGTTTGAAAATATCGACAAGCATATATATCGATTATGATTTCTATTGTTCTTAGCCATATTCTGGATCTCATCTCTTCTAAGTTGTTCATAAAGCATGAGAGTAGACTCATGACCTATTCTCTGAGCCTAGGATCGATCAGAGCCACGAGAGTGCTGTATCAGATCATCCATACCTAGCTTCAGAAGAACATAGTCGCTATAGGAGTCGAGAGCTACCTATAGAGAAGATGTGAGCAGACGAATTCAATGTCCAACGCATGATCTCAAGTTTAGCATGAGACCGAGAGTTAATTGCTAGATCTAAGAGATTAGTTGATTAAGGTGACGACAGTTGGTTAATCGTACATATGTCTATTCTAGTTCAATGCAGATTCCCAGAAACAGATGAAGATAAATCACCCGGAAGCTAATTGGAAATGTCATCATACATCGATTAGAGTAACCAAGAGAAGTCTAAATCGCCACCTATGAGTTTAAGAGTCTTTAGTTTGAGTCGATATGCTTTAGATGTTCTTTTAACAATTCATCCTCCATTGCATTTCTTGTGAATACTAGATTAGGTTTAGTTTAGGATCTTAAACAAAACCCCAAAACTTTTATTGGTTTATGAGTTTGCTTACTTCCCAGTTTGTTGTTTCTCGCATATTAGACATCCTCCCTGTGGTTTGACATCCTAAGTCCTATAACGTACATCTGTGCACTTGCAGACACTATGGTTTTATAAATTTTAAACTTTTGGAGGACCAACGGGCTTGTTAAAAACAACCCTAGGCCTGCAAGCCCATCAGTCTGATGCACCTTCTAGAGTAGCTAAACCCGCCCTTTCAGCAACTGATATACTTTATCAGCACCTAGAAATCTCAAAACAAAGATAAACTATTTCCTTGCAATATAGCTTTGTCTTGTGAAGATGAGTATGAAGGACAATACTCTGAAGATGAGGAATACGGCCTGTTTATCGAAGATGCAAACGCAGGATACTCATCAGGAAGCACCTCACCCGGCCTTGAAGTGATAACTAGCAGTATATCTAGAGAGAAGCTCGTCGAATTCAACTACTTTATCAAGAAAATTCCTAGCCACCTGAGTTTTGATGATGTCTGGAAGCTTCGATGTCTTCAGGTTTTCTTTAGATACAACAAGGAGTCTAAAGAAAACATCCACACTTATTTCATGAGAGCCAGACACCTAACATCACCTGATGTTGCTGCCTACTCAGTCCATCTCCAAAATCCCGAAGAATGCAGCTACTACATCAACAAGATCAGCAAAGAGAAGTTAGATGAGTTTACCAATGTGGTTTGAAGCTTACCTGAAGGAATCAGTTTTGACAGTGCCTGCAAAGATTACATGATCAGCCACTACTTCTGTGAGACCAAGGAATCCATTCCTGAGATAGAAGTCTTGATCATTCATGCCAAACAAGGGAAGCCTGTTCGAACACTCCTGAGTTTTAATGATGTCTGGAAGCTTCGATGTCTTCCGGTTTTCTTTAGATACAACAAGGAGTCTAAAGAAAATATCCACACTTATTTCATGAGAGCCAGAATCCTAACATCACCTGATGCTGCTGCCTACTCAGTCCATCTCCAACAACCTAAAGAATGCAGCTACTACAATAACAAGATCAGAAAAGAGAAGTTAGATGAGTTTAACAATGTGGTTTGAAGCTTACCTGAAGGAATCAGTTTTGATAGAGCCTGGAAAGACTACATGATCGGCCACTACTTCTGTGAGACCAAGGAATCCATTCCTGAGATAGAAGACTTGTTCATTCATGCCAAACAAGGGAAGCCTGTACGAACACTCTATAAAATCGACGACAAGGTCAATTTCTTATCTCTTGAAGATTTAACCATGTTTTTTTGCGATTCTGGAGCCTGTCTCAACATGATGTCCAAATCAACTGCTTTGAGGCTTGGTATTAATCATTTGCGCAAGACTAGAACAAGGATAAGTTTAGCTGACGAATCCAGTGCCACACCTAAAGGACTAACTTATGACATTCTTTTCAGGATAGGAGACTGCATTGTTCCTGCCGATTTCGACATTGTCAAGACCAAAGATGATTCACATCCTATCATTCTTGGATGGTCTTTCTTAGCAACTGTCAGAGCCATCATGGATTGGCCAAACTGGAGGATCTCATTTGCTAATGTCGACAAGGACAGCTTTTTCAATGCTTTTCCTTTTAACAACAAAGCAAGAAAACGTCCTGCAACAGAGGTGTTTGGAGCAGAACTTTGGAGTGACGAAGAACCTGCTAGGTAAAACAAGGAGATTTCAAAAAAGACTTGTCTCAGGACAAGGTCTTTATCGGATCGAGCCTCTTCCTACACCAAGTCCAGCTAAACGACTAAAACCAAAAGCGCTTAATGGGAGGCAACCCATATAGGTATTGTTTTCTTTAGGATTTTCTTACTTTTCTATTGATATTTTTGTTTTCTTAGTGTCAGGTATTGCTGATGTGTCTACTGCATGAGGGAACAAGTTTTACCCTTAATAAAAACAAATGAAAACCGCAAGTGCACAACTAATCAGTTGTACTACTTAGGGATAGAATCTACAGAGATTTGTGTGCCTGGTATTCTTCTACGGTTTCTAACTTTATGTCTAGACTAGATTGATTTTAGGAGTTGGTTGTTTGTCACGAATTTAACTAAAACTAAAGAAAGCAAATAAATCTATCCTAAAAAGCAAATAGAAACTCGAATGAAAGCAAATGAAACAAGCAGAATATCGAACTAAGGTAAATCAAAATTCAGATCTAAAAGAGGAAGTAAAAATCGATTGGTTTGTAAACTATGATTAAAAACACTGAGCTTTCGGGAACTCTACAGGGATCATAATCGGTTTCAACACTAGGGATTATAAGTTGGGATTGACGGATATCAAAATATAGGGTTCTAGAGCTAGAGTTCGGCGGTATGATTACGTCACCGTCGTGATCATAACCAACTGTTTCTCGCAACCTGACCAGTAGGTTTCCACTCTGGCCCTGGAAGGGAGAGAACGCAAGAGCTGTACATGACTACTCACGATTTCGCCGCAGGTAGGTTTCCACTCCTACGGAAAAATTACCTGTTTCATTCTAGGTCGGATTCTTAATGAAAACTTTTGCAACATTAACTATCTAGATCAGATACGAGAAAACATATTGTCCACAGTGTGTAAAAGTTGGTGAGAAAATGATTAGTACGGATAGGCATCCTCCCCAGACTTAAATCACACTGTCCCCAGTGTGTAAAAGTTGGGAGAAGATGGTAAATAAAAGCGAGATAGTCTAAAATAAAATAAGATAAAAGAAAAGAAAATGATTATAGAACCGTGATGGTGGTTAAATGATAATGAAGTGCTGGTCAATCACTCTTCCTCCGACGTGTTTGCCTCAAAATGGTGTTGCTCCTGTAGAAAGGTGACTACACGCTCGAAACGTCGTCCCCGTATCTCGACTCTGTTCTCCAGGTGAGACTGTGTGCGCGATGATGTTGATGATGAGGTGTGGTTGGTGGAAAATGATGGCGGATAGTGAGCACGTGCTGCAGCTGCGTCGCGCTTCACCTTAGCCATTCTGTATTGCCTGATAGTGAGTGGCAGACGAGGTACGGAAGGTAAAAACTCGTCAGATCCTGGAGTCCATCGCGGACGTCCTCCGTTACACAATCTCGGGACTGATGCTGAAGGTAAGCAAACTTGGTGCTCTTCGGTGCCAGTGCACTTGTAACCGAACTTGTCTAGATCAAAAATGGCACGAGAGATAGTGTGATCGCGAGAGAGATTGAGTAGGTCATACCAGACGTCGGGCAGTGGATCATCAGATGAGAAATCGAATCCTACAGCCTGTAGTATGGCTGTAATCCTATAAGCAGCAGTAGCGTCTTCACAACCATGTAAATCAAGCTTCACCTTCACCATGTTCTGTGCTATGATCCAGGCAAAGCAGGCAAGTCGAGGGTCATCCATAAATGGTATCTGAAGTGTAATGAGCTCGGTCTTCAGGACACACCCCATGTTGTCTCTTGAGAAGATTGTGTCTTCTAAGAGTTTGTGCACAACTCTCACTGCAGGATGAGTAAGAAGGACTGATTTGGATCTCCCGCTATCATAGACGCCATGACCCATCTCTCTCCATAAATCAAAATTAGGTTCTTCTTCAAGGTGAATGCCATCAGTGTATGGAATTTTAAGAGCTTCACAAAGTGCAGATATGGTGATTGAGTAGGACTGTCCACGTATAGAGAATGATAAGACACCGTCAGATGCTCTGGGGCTCCTCCTCTTCGTGTGGTGAAGGGTGACGGTTGCTAAGAATTCGCGGACTAGCTCGGCATAAGTTGCAAGGTTCAACTCCATGTAGGGTCTCAGCCTAAGTGCATCGATGTACCAGATGACATCTTCTCTAATTCCAAGCATCTCAAGTGTATGATAATCAATGCAGGGTGTTGGTTTGATGTTCAGCTTCTTGAAACGCCTTGCATAGTCCACTCTTGGGTCGATCTCTTTTCCAATGTATCGAATTTGTGGTTGCTCGGGAGTCGCATGGGTTTCTCTTGAGTGTTGGAGTAGCCTCATCACTCGACCTCTTGTTCTTGGTCTGGCTCGGCTCAGCATGTACTCTCCAAGAGTACTATCATCGGGTATTGCCTCGAAGCTGTCACCAGTGTGACGGCTTCTTCGAGACTCGGTTTATTCCATTTTCCTACAAGACAATATAATTTCTTGGAAAAAGAGTGAATATTGATGCTGAGTTTAACGTATTAACGAGCAGTGATACTAATCATAGTACCTAGAGATTGGTTAAAACAACAAGCAAGCATAATTGATACTAAATAAAAAAATCGAGTAGTTCATGACCAGATTCGGATTTTTGATGTCCTTGACATAGAAATTTTCTAAAAATTGGTTTAATTAAGCAATTTCCATGTCAAACCTATAGGTTACCTAATATTAATCACTAATCAGACTAGATTTGATTAAATTCAATCAATTTTGCTGTTCCAAATTCGGTTTTTACAAAGCATGTAGAATCCAAATTTCAAAATTCTCATTTCCTCTTAAGCTAAGTGTTAAAATCGATTTTCAGATAACCTAGAAGGATAATCTATTGTTCTTAAGCTATTTCCACCACTAATAAATCAAGATTTGGGCTTTTTAAGAAAATCCTAAATTCCAAAATCAATTGAAAATGGCGAGTTTGAGCTCATACCTTGCTGGAAAGAGAGATTTGATGATAGATTTGAAATCAGCTTTGAAAAAAAGTGAGGTTTGGTCCAAGAATTTCTTAAAAAGCTTAAGAATTGAAAAATATGTTCTATCTCCCAAATCTCCAAGTATTTTGGAAGAGAAGAGAAAAAGGAGTTTTGATCCAAAAAGTGCATTTCCTTTCTTTAAAAAGCGTTTTTGTGGCAAAAACGGGAAAAGTTCGAGAATTCA
Organism: Eutrema salsugineum; assembly: GCF_000478725.1. Classification (NCBI taxonomy): domain Eukaryota; kingdom Viridiplantae; phylum Streptophyta; class Magnoliopsida; order Brassicales; family Brassicaceae; genus Eutrema; species Eutrema salsugineum. Next base: position 20,512,996 of record NW_006256909.1, on the reverse strand, counting down.
AAAGCTTACGGAAACTTACCTTACTTGTCTGATACGCAACATGGAATTAAAAACTTACAGAAAATCTGAATGGGCTTTTACGGGAATGTTCCAGGAATCGTCGGGAATCACCGGGAATATCTGAAAAGCAACAGAAATCATATGTCCCGTCTCAACGACCAACGCTGCGGTCAGGAGACGCGCGACCGCGGTAAACATAGGCTCGGTCGCGGTCACATTTACAGTGCCGCAGTCAAAGGTGCGTTGGCCGCGGGTCGGTTAGTAGAGACCGCAGCCCATTTTCCAGCGGCCTACGTCCAATTTTCAGGTTTTCGCCGAGCTGAGCAGCTAAAAACCTCTCCTTCTTTTTCGGTTTTTCTATTTTTCTAATTTTGTGTGTTTTTGTTTTATAAGAGTACCTGAATCTAAAAAAAAAAAGAAAAAATAAATTATAAAAAAAAAAGAAAATAAGAGAAAGTTTACCTAAATGGGTTGCCTCGCATTAACCACTTTTGTTTTAAGTCGTTTAGCTTGATTTAGGCATGAAAGATCAAGTTGGTTGAAATGGCGCTCCACTTGATGTGCCTTTATTCTTTTCGGGAGCTGGAGGTTTTGCTTCCTCCTCTTGAGGAAACGGCTTCTTTCCTTTACTCTTCTTTCGTACTTTGACGTTGTTTAAAACCCTTTCCGTGTTCTCGATCAGTTCCTGGATCTGATCCTCACTAGTTTCTGTTGCATCTGGTGGGATGATGATCTTGATTTTCGCAAAAGCTCTTGGCTTCTCCTTGTCTTTCTCTTTTGGCCGTTTTCCTTTACTTGGAACATCGTCTGGGACGGTGGGGTAAAATTTCCTGCGATCTACGTTGAGGAAGAGAGCATGCCGGTTTGCGTGATCGATTACTGCACCTACAGTAGCTAGAAACGGTCGCCCGAATATAAGTGGTCTCTCCTTGTCTTGATCCATTTCCAGAACTTGGAAATCTGCCGGAACAATTTTGTTTCCAACTAGAACTTGCAGATCATGAATCGCCCCTTCAGTATCTTTTTGAGACGAATCTCCAAAGATTACCTTAACTGTCGGTGTCCTTACGGTTTTTATGTCCAATTTTTAGGCAAATGTCTTTGACATGATGTTGACATTGGCTCCGGAATCATATAAACAGTTTGTGAACTTGATTTTTGAAATGAAACATTAGAAAACTAAACGTCCCGGGTCGTTGGCTTTTGTAAGCCTTTGAAACGGGGAGCGTTGAGGTACCTTGACCGGGGGTTCGTTTGCATCGACATCCTTGTAAAGTGGTATAAAGATCGGGGTTTCTTTATCCTCTCTATCGGTTTTGGCTCCTTCTTCGGGCAGCGTGGTTATGGCATTGCAAAATCTCTTGGGATTGTCTTCAATTTTTCCGGGAAGAGCTCTATTTTGTCTCTTCATAGAGACGGCTGTTTGGACAATTTGGACGTCTAGCTTTTTGACATGTGAAGATAAAGCTTCAAACTTCCCGTTAAGATCATTGTACATGCAGTCCACTTTCACGTTCATGTCTTTAGCTGCTTTCTCGTTTGTCATAACAAGCTGTTGGATAGACTGTTCAAGTCTTCCGATTTGCGAAGCTAGCTGGTTTGTTGTGACTCCTTGCTACTGTCCAAATTGATTGATAAATCCCGTACCTTGATAGTTATATGGTTGTCGCTGCTGAAAGACTCCAGTTCCTCCAAAATTTCCACCTTGAAACTTGTTCTGGAAGGGTCTCTGCTGCGGCGGGTAGTGCTGGTCTTGAGGATTCTCCAAGTTCCCAGGCTTCATAGAAAGGTTCAGTCGATCCTTGCTGAAAACTTGAGATCTTGGTTCTCAACAAATTCGACCGTGACTTAGTGTAGAAGTGGTTCAGAAAAGCGGTTTTGCATTTTTCCCAATCAGTGATCGATCCTGCAGGCAAAGATTTCAACAAATGGTGAGCTTTATCTGCTAATGAAAAAGGGAACAACTTACACTTTGAATAGTCTGCTGGAACTTGGTTGGTCATCATCATGCTGCAGATTTCTTCAAAGAGTTCAATATGATCCATTGGATATTCGGAAGGAACTCCATGTAACTTGTTTTGTTCAAACTCATTCCGGTTCGGGAATGGTACCTGAATCGCAGATCGATTCTGAAAATTCTGAGTAGGTGCATCAAAATCAGCATGCAATGGTTCCTGGCTTGTCTTCGGTGTTGATTTGCTTGCTAAACAGGGCGGTTAATGTGCCCATTCGGCTGCATCTCCTGGTTGTTACCATCGGCTGCATTGATAGGTGCATCAAAGTCTTCGTATTCTTCTCTCTCTCGGTTTTGAGGATTTCTTGGAGGAATTTCATTCTCTTCTCCATCTTGTCGAGCATGATCATCTTCTCTGTGATCGTTCTCTTCATTTTCACCATGTTCGGACCCATCTTGGTCCATCTTTAAGGTTCGGTTAATAGGATCTCCAGGTTGGTCGCCGTCGGCCATTCCTTGCGTACATCTAAGTCTTCGGAGTTCTCTTTCGTGTCTGTCTATCTCTTATAGTATCAGAATGTTTTCTACAGGTCTGCGCCTGGTATTCATGCAATTCAGAGAAAAACAAAAGAATGGAAAGATAATTCAGCAACTTAAGAAGGAACTAGAGATCAAATGTCTAGAACAGAAATTAGAACAAGAAAGATAGCAAAGGCAGCGAAACAAATCCCCGACAACGGCGCAAAAAACTTGATGTGTCTACTGCGTGAGGGAACAAGTTTTACCCTTAATAAAAACAAATGAAAGCCGCAAGTGCACAGCTAATCAGTTGTAGTACTTAGGGATCGAATCCACATAAATTTGTGTGCCTGGTATTCTTCTACGGTTTCTAACATTATGTCTAGACTAGATTGGGTTTAGGGGTTGGTTGTTTGTCACAGATTTAACTAAAACTAAAGAAAGCAAATAAATCTATCCTAAAAAGCAAATAGAATGTTGAATGAAAGCAAATGAAACAAGCAGAATATTGAACTAAGGTAAATAAAATGCAGATCTAAAAGAGCAAGTAAAAATCGATTGGTTAGTAAATTATGGTTAAAAACGCTGAGCTTTCGTTAACTCTACAAGGATAATAATCGGTTTCAACACTAGGGATTATAGATTGGGATTGACAGATATCAAAATACAGGGTTCTAGAGCTAGAGTTTGGCGGTTTGACTACGTCACCGTCGTGATCATAACCAACTGTTTCTCGCAACCCTGACCAGTAGGTTTCCACTCTTGCCCTAGAAGGGAGAGAACGCAAGAGCTGTACAGGACTCGTCAGTACTCACGATTTCGCCGCAGGTAGGTTTCCAGTTCTACGGAAAAATCGCCTGTTTCATTCTAGGTCGGATACTTAATGAAAACTTTCGCAACACTAACTATGTAGATCAGATACAAGGTGATCAATCAAGCATTCATGCATTAAAGACGAGAATAAACAGAGAACAATGTTAAAATCCCAGATCTATAAACCTAGATGTCTGAATCGATCTACTCGGGATCTACTCAGATCTGGGTGAGGTCGACATCATCATTGGTTTTACTAAAAGCAATCAAAAATAGTAAAGAAAAGAGATGAAAGAAAACTTCTCTATTAATGAACTCAGAGTTGAACAATCTTCTCTAAAAATCGCATAAAACGGCTGAAGAAAAAGGTTTTTTTCTAAAAGTATGAAGGTGCTTCTTAAAAACGACCTAAATGACAAGTATTTATAGTCTTCAGTACTCCATGGTCTCTAGGGTTCTTGAAATGAGGCTGGGAAATGACTTGGGCTTCAGAAATGGGCTTTTTAAGTCGGAGATGCCTGGCTGGGGTTGCGTGTGTTGTGACCGTGGTAGATGAAGGCTTGGCCGCGGTTGTGTGGTCCTGACCGCAGTGGATGGGTCGTTGGCCGCGGTCGCGTGACTTTCTGGCCGTCTTCGAGTGTCTCTGGGGCAAATGGAATATTTTGAGATCCAACCGTTGGAATGTCTCCAAACCAAGGGAAAGCTGGTTGAGTCTTCTATAAGTTGTCCAATTTTTAGGGGTGATCAGACGGAGAGAAGGTCTTCGTCTCTCCATGAGATTTTTGACGGTCTGCATTTATCCAAAATAGTTTTTTTGTTCCAATTTGCGCCTCTTTGCCCCACAATACCTGAAAAGTCTTTTAAAAATCCGAAAACATAGAAATCCTTTGAAAACCTTTAAAATTAGAGTAAAAACACCTGTAAAAGACATTGAAGTGATCCATAAAAATGGTCAAAATCCGGTGTTATCAGTTGCTTAAAAATCAAAAAGCCAAAAAAATAAAAAAACCGACAAACCAAAAAAAAAGTATTGGTTCCAGACTACTTGGCCCAACATGAACCAAGGAGAAGTAGGATAAGGCCACATTTAAGCCCCCGTGGTCGCAATCATCCGTACCACGGGAAAGGAAGCATCGACCATAGCCCCGAGTTTGAAACCGTGGCCAGGACCTAGTTCCCCGCGGTCGCGTATGTCCGAACCGCGGCCACTGGTCGTTCAACCGATCTCCAACCCATTTTCACCCATTCCACCTCATCCACCCCTCCCCACCACTTCCCATCACCATTTAGCTCCCTCCTGCATCATCCCGAATGGATCCGTTCATTCCTGACAGCATCCCAGATCCAGATAAGTTCCTTTTAGCTTATCTTTTTCGATATATCTATGCATTTTTCTCATCCAAGCTCGACTTCTTTCACATTGAGGACAGTGTGATTTAGGTGTGGGGGGAGGATTTCATCCCTTTCTTACCACATTTTTTTCATGAGTCTAGCATTATCTACATTTTTTGCATTTTCATTAAAGTTTTTCAAAAACTGTTTTTAAAACAAAATACGTTTTAAAGGGAATGGTGAACATGAATCAATGATAGTTGCTTTGGCTTTTAGACTATTCCTAGTGACATGCTCATTCATTATTTAGGAGTAGAATAGGTGGTAGCTAAGCACATTTGAAACGAAGTACCCCATAGGAATTTGAATGATTTCGGTTTAGATGAAGGAATACACTAGCTCTCTTTTATCTAGATTTAATTTAAAGCATTAGATCAGGGAAACAAATCATACATTCAAGACTCCTTATCCCTTTTACCACTCTTTTTATCCTGAATGGCTAGTTCATCTTTAGCTAGTTCCCCACATAACCTCAACTCTTTCAAACCACATGCATTGTTGTTTTTCATTGTCCTATATGCAGATATGTGCAAAAAAGTTGGAGAGAAAGAGGATCAACGCGGTTTTCAGTCACTGAAGACAGAGAACTGCGAATTCACCGGAATGATTCAACAAAGGAGAAAACTTGGTTTGCCTCAGAAAAATTGCCAAACATTGGTACATTTTCGTCCCTTAGACTCTCTCTCTTAATAAAAGGTTGTTTCCCCTTCCACCTTCAGTGAAAAGGAAATAAAAACCATAGAGAGTCTAGGAGGATCGAGTTTTATCCATGAGGCATGCTTTAGTCAGATTATTTGGAGTTTTAGCGATCACCTTTCTGATTCTCGGAAAAGATCTAAGTCTGGGGGAACAGCTGTTTTTTGACAAAGGAGGGAGGATTATACAAAAACAGTTGGCAATAAGAAGAAACTCAAAATTGCGGACATCAAAAGGTCCACTCTCTCTTGCGGTTTCGCATAATATCTTGCATTCTCCAGATCTTCAGGTAACCAGAAACACTTTAACTTCACCACTTAAACAGCCCCTAAATACCTAACGCCGTCTACCCTGAATGATGTCTTTGATGAGAATTCATTATTGCACTTAATGAATGTAGAGAAGCTAGTTGACTGGAATCGAGATTTAGATTGTTTAAGTTTTGCATGACGGAAAAAGTGGACTAGTATCTTTTGTGTCTTGGTGAGAATTTTCTAGACTAAGTTGTGATTGTTTTACGATCTATGGTCATAGTTTAGAGGTTCATGTCTCTGAGTTTTGTGCATTCCCTATTTTTTTTTTCACTTCACCTGATTTGATTTTTGATTTGTTTGGGGACAAACAAAGGTTTAACTCTGGAGAAGTTGATAACACCATATTTTGACCACTTTTATAGATCGTTTTTAGATACTTTTCAAAGTTTTTTTATTTCTTTTAAGTGTTTTTATTATGTTTTTCTAGTATTTGTAGTTTCAAGACTCTTTTCAAGAAACTTAGGAAAAAGCTTAGCAAAATGGATTGAAGACCAGATCTTCAGCTGAGAGTCAAAACTGTCAGAAGTTCACCCCCAAATAAAGACCTTCTCACCGTTTGATCCAGCTCAAATTTGGAGATCTTAAAGATGGAACAAACAGCTTTCCAGCACACTTGACATCGAGACAATCCAACAGTTCAATCAAAAGTTATGTGAAGAGCAAGATGTCCCGTCAACCAGCCGGCATGCAATCCTGACAATGGCCTGCACCCAGTTTACACCGGTCACGTCCCACATGACCGCGTAGATTGGTCTGTTCGGCCTAGAAGCCCATTTCCAAGCCCAAATCGATTTTTTCATTTGGAGAAACCCTAGGTGACTTCCAGAAATGTCTTGAGCACTATAAATACAGGTTTTAGGAACCCTAAGTCGTAGCATCTATCATCTCCTCTTATTCTTTTTATGTTTTAAAATAACTTTTAAGTTTTTTGTTGTTTACGGAGATAGAGATATATCTCTTGAACCCTTTTTGTTTCTTCTTCATATTGATTTCAACACAGCTTTTCATTGCTATGTTTTTGCTTTTTTTAATCATGTCTGAGTAGTTTTTATTGATGGGTTTAAGGCATTTTTCCATGGGCGCTATATATGTTCGCTGGGGATTCCATTAACTATTACAGCCGAATCCTAGAACATTATCTTCTAAACATATTTTTAATGCATGGGAGTAGCGTCATGAACTATAATCTGATTTAGGTTCGTAGTGTTGTGAAAATTTTTATTAGGAGCCAGATCTAGTTTGAGAAGAGCAATTCTACCGTAGGAGTGCAAACCTACCTATGGGTGAGCTGTGAATGTTGACGAGTCTTAAGCAAGATAGCATCTTTTCCCTTCCAGGGCCAGAGTGGAAACCTATTGGTAAAGGTTACGAGAGATATTTGGTTATGATCACGACAATGACATATTCATATGTTTGTGACTCGAGTTCTAAAATATTTAGCTAGGTTCTTTTAAATTACTTTTTAGCAATGTTTTGAATCGTTCATCCCCTGAGATATTTCCCTGAAAACCCAGGGTCTCGTCTTTATAAGTTTACACCGATTTTCATACAAGCTTTTAGTCATGAGGTTATTTTCTTTATTCTAGCCGATTTTCATTCAAGTTTTGATTAGGTCTTCTTTAGTCTATAAAGCCGATTTTCTTAAGTATTTTTCCTTTTTACGTTTAGTTTAGAATTTACATTTTAAGTGACAACCCAAAAACTCCTTTAAATTCGACTAGTTCTAGACTTCCTTACTTCATTCTTTCAAAGGCTTTTGCAGGAAAAGATCCTCCTTTCTTGTGGATGTGATCCCTAAGTACTACAATCGATTAGTTGTGCACTTACGGCTTAATTGATTTCTATTAGGGTAAAACTTGGCACCCCGTTCACACAATATCAACAGATCATAAAAGTCTGAAGTACATATTCACTCAACCCGAGTTGATTATGAGACAAATGCGTTGGATGAAGTTTGTAGCCGACTATGACTTAGATATTGCTTACCATCCTGGTAAAGCAAATCTGGTAGAGGATGCTCTTAGTCGGAAAAGGATAGTGGCTCTGGCCGAGCAAGATGTTGAGGGATTGGTCAAAATGGTTAGGACTCTGCTGCTAGCAGCTGTGAGCGATGATGTAGGACCGTTGGATTTAGGAGCGGCTGATCAAGCGGATCTGGTAAACTGAGTAAGAATTGCCTAGGAAAAAGATGAGAATCTGATGAAGTGTGCAAAGATGGACCAGACAGAGTACCAAACTTCGAACAACGGGACGATCTTGGTTAAGGGTTGGGTCTGTGTACCAAGCGACAAAGATCTAAAGAAAGAAATCCTAAGGGAAGCTCACCATTGAAAGTTCGAGATTCACCCAGGATCGATGAAGATGTATCAGGACCTTAAGCAGTATTACCATTGGATTGGTATGAAGTGTGATGTGGCTAAGTGGGTGGCCAGTTGTCAAACCTTTCAGGTTGTTAAGGCAGAGCATCAAGTGCCGAGTGGGTTGTTATAAAGTTTACCTATTCCCGAGTGGAAGTGGGACATGACATGATTACGATGGACTTCATGATAGGGTTGCCTTTATGCAGTAAGATGGATTCCATCTGGGTGATAGTGGATCGGCTGACAAAGTCTGCACACTTCTTGGCCGTGAACAAGCATGATAAGGCAGATGCTTTGGCTAAGTTGTATGTGGAGGAAATAGTTAAGTTGCATTGCATTGTATCAGATTGGAACTCACGATTTACATCAGCCTTCTGAGGGCTTTTCAGAAACGGTTTGGGACTAAAATCCATATGAGCACGGCTTGCCATCCTCAGACCGAGGGTTAGTCAGAACAAACCATCAGAACAATGGAGGATCTGTTGCGGGCGTGTGTTCTGGATTGGGATGACAAATAGAAGGAATACTTTCCTTTGGCTGAGTTTTCCTAAAACAACAGTTATCAGGTGAGCATTGGGATGTGCCTTATGAAGCGTTGTATGGTCAGCCTTGTCGTACACCACTATCAGAATTACACAGCATATTTGACCGAGATTTGGTGGAGGAAACGACCGAACTGATAAGGGTTGTTTACGATGAAAGAGACTCACAACAGGCAGAAGAGTTATGCTGATAAGCGGAGGAAAGAGCTTAAATTTCAGGTTTTCGTTAAACTGATCACTTACAAGGGTAAGGATAGGGTTGTCGCGACTAGTAAGCTGCAGCCAGGTACACAGGGCCGTATAAGATTCTGGAAAGGATCGGATTGGTTGCCTACAAGTTGGAGTTGCCACCAGCCTTGGTAGCATTCCACAACGTGTTTCATGTATCTCATCTAAGAAAGTGTGTAAGGAATGAGGATGTTGTTACATCTGAACCTCCACCAGACTTGCATGAGAACTTTTCCATAGAGGGAATACCAGTTCAGATTGTAGGCCAAAGGGTAAAGGTTGTTGGCCGAAAGCAGGTGAAGAAAGTTCAGGTTGTTTGGGATTGTGATGGGGCAGAGGAAATAACTTGGGAACCGGAATCAAGTATGAAGGAAAAATTTCCTAAGTGGCTTGAGAAGCAACCTAAGATGAAGAAGGAAAAGCCGAAGAAGAGCAGAGATTCGAGGACGAATCCTCGAATCTCACCATAAAAGGGGGAGACTTGTAACACCCATGTTTGGGAAAATCTTACCAAGCAGGAAGATTGGTTAAGGGAGTTATGAGTTATGTAGAGCAGAAATGGGGAAAATCCAAGGGGTTAACTGAGGAAAGTCAAAAATGGGTTTAGCCAGAGAAATTAGGTTTTGTCGGGTGATTCTGAGCTAAGTCCAACATTTGCCGAGCCAAAACGAGTTTTATCCGAGCTTAAATCAGCTGGCTGCAATTTTTGGGAAGTTTAGGTGGATTTTCCGACAAGCCGAGTTTCGGGACATGGTCGGAATTCGGACAAGGCTGGTCGGGAGCAGGCAGCCTTTATCGGTTTCAGGTGTGCGCAAGAGCGGTTATCGGGTAAAGCACATTAGGGAAAAAATGCGGGAACGGTTATAGGTTTTGGGTGAAGTGCTAGCGCGAGAACGTTTATTGTCGGGTAAAAGATGCACAAGAGGGGTTATTAGCCGAGAGAGAGTGCGGGTTGATGCGGGAACAGTTTTTGGGCGGTTTTCTACGGAAAAACAAGTGAGCGCCTATATATTAAAGGCTTCTGGTTCATTTTCTCTTTTTAGAACTCAGAAAGATTGAGAGAAACAGTTTTAGGAGAAGTTAGTCGAAAAATTATCTGTAGCCGAGAGATAACAGATTCTAGCCGAGAGCGACTACCGAGCGATCGTGGGAACAAGACTGAGAGTTCGATAATCTGTCTTTACCGAATCTATCCGAGGAAATATAAGGTGAGTACGTGACCGTAACTATTAGTCTGGGTCGTTTACATGCATAGATTCCTAATTCTGATTGCTTGCTTGTGCGCTTGTTTGCGCGTGTTATGCTTATCATGTTGTATTCTGCTGGCTAACCATGATAGCCAATCCGTCTTATCCGGCAATCTAGACCAAGCAATGAGCTTGGGGCTGTGTTGCTCGCCTAGGCTTGTTGGTTTCAGGACAATTGGCCGTCAAGCGCAGTTGGCTATGTACGGCTAGTTTTCTATTGTGATATATAAGCATGTTCTAGACTATGTGGTCGATGTATGTTGATGGTTCTGATTATTAGCTTTTGGTGAGACGGGATGACCGCTCTCACTAAGAAATTCTGTTGCTTATCTCTCCTTTTGTGGATGCAGGAAGTAAGGATGTCTGATCAGTGCGTGCGGACTAAAGCTGTGAAGGAAGGATTGGTAGCATCTGGGTATTTAAGGTTTAGTTTTCAATGTAATAGTTTATATGCGAACTGATCATTGTACTAGAACTTCGATTTAATTTAAGTATTTATGTTTTATTCTACTTATGCTTGAAAATGACTTGTCTATTATTGATCCAATTTGCGAAAAAGTTAAGAAAATATTAAGTAATTAGGATTGAAAGTTTGACTAAATGTTAGTTAAAAACGAAAATTCGGGTTAGGGTGCTACACATTTCCACGGGCTACGTTCGAGTTATTTTCATAGATTTTGTAATTTTTTGTCGTCCGATTTTGTAATATTAATTGTAGAATGCTTTTTGTATATTTTGTTTTTATTCGGTTAAATTTGTTCAACTTTTTCCCATGGTTTACTTTCTCTTTTCAGCAATTTTTGTTTTTTTTTCTTCCAATTTGAAAATAATGATTCAATTGATATAATTAAGTGTAGATTTATTATTTTATTTTATGTTGTTAGCCTTGTTAAGTAATTTTGATTAGTTATTATATATTTCTTTTGTGTATATTCGTTCCATGTATTTGGACATCCTTTACTTGTATTTATTTTTGATTGTATATTATTATTTTTTTGGTTAATTTTTTTATTGTTTCTTTCTTATTTTCAAGTGAAAATACTAACTTCATAGATTACATTATTGACTAGACTAACACTTCATATTGGGGACCTTAGTAGACTAACCTTACAATGTTTATCAAATACCATTTCATCCAAATTTTGAATGATATTACGAAACTGCTATTTTAGTTAATTAAAATTAAATAAATTTCATATTTTTGATAATTTAAACGAATTAAAAGATCTTTAGCTAAACTTTTACAGAAAAACATAAAAGTCGGGTTATAAAAAAAAAATCTAAATTTTGCGCTAGAGGCGATTCTGCGACCGTTAGTGCGGCCGTCTTTTGTGAGGTGATTTCGGCGGCGGCAAAGGACTTTCTGGCAATAATTTGGTAAGAATACTCCTCATTGGCTCTGTTTCTCCTTTCCCTTGTCTAGAATTACGGTTTTTCGGAGAATTTTGGATGACGGGGAAAGGGGTTTTCGATGTTGCGAGTGTAAGTGAGTGAGTGGTGGTGTCGATTAGTGAACTGCTGTTGTTTCTGCTTTGAATGGTTGTGTCGCGGCGGTCGGCTTTAAAATGGTTATCTGTTTTTGTAGATTTTTAAATAATCTATGGTAGACTTATTGTAGAGTTATTGTATCGTTTTCTCCGACCGTTTTTCCAAACCTTATGTTTTCCAGCCGTTTTTCCAGTGTTAGAGAAAATGAGTAAAGTGATATATGTTAGTGTATTACTGGTATATTTGTTTGGGTACTTGGTAGATTTGTTTGCAAAATAAGGGACTAAATCAGAACCATTGAAACTTGAACTCACATTATACTTACCTTGCAGGTTGAGTTGATAAGCATTGTCGCCAATTCTTCTTATGACTTTGAAGGGACCATCGATCCTTGGCATGAGTTTAGACTTCCTCTCAGTGGGGAATCTTTCTTTTTTAAGATGAACCCATACTTGATCTCCTTCTTTACAAATAACCCCTCGTCGGTTCTTATTTGCCTTTCGGACATACTGCGTTGTCTTCTCCTCAATGTTTTCCTTGGCTTTCTGATGGATATGTTTAATAACTTCAGCTCTTTTCTTGCTATCCAGGCTTTTTCTTTCACTTAAAGGCAAAGGGGTTAGATCCAATGATGATAAGGCAGAATGGATGGAGTGATTATATGCAAACTCAACATCAGGCAAACAATCTTCCCAACACTTAGATTTTTCTTAACTAATGCACGCAAGTGTGTGGATAAAGTTCTATTTACTACCTCAGTTTGCCCACCAGTTTGTGGATGACAAGAAGTTGAAAACGCAAGCTTTGTTCCTATTCTAGACCACAATGTTTTCCAAAAGAAACTTAGAAACTTAGAGTCTCTATCCGAAACAATAGACCTAGGCATACCATGCAAGCGAACAATCTTCTTAAAGAACAAACTAGCAATATGCGAAGCATTATCAGTTTTATTGCAAGCAATGAAGTGTGCCATCTTAGAGAATCTATCTACAACAACAAAGATGGAGTCCTTTCTTGTTCTAGTCCTAGGAAATCCATAGAAATATCAACCCAAGGATGTTCTGGGATTGGTAAAGGAATGTGTAAGCCGTGTGGCTGGACCTTAGATTTTGCTTCTTTGCAAGTTACACATCTAGCACAGATTCTCTCAACGTCTCTCTTCATATGGGGCCAATAGAAATGATCTTGCATGACTTTCAGGGTTTTGGTGATACCAAAATGTCCCATGAGTCCTGATAGATAAGACTTTTGAGGGTCTCAGGGCTATCAATCCCCTTGTCAATGTAGCACAAAGAGGTTATCAATCCAAGAATGTGGTGATAGACACTAAGCTATGTGATCAGATTCTTAATTCAAGCAAGTAAGAGTGATTTTGATTGACTAATGACAAGTACAAACTTAAAACAGGATTAATGATTAAAGAAGAACTAAACAATGACAAGTGATATGGATATGATATGATGGAGGCATGAGATTCTAGACATGATAGTTGGCTAGGGTACTTTGGTGCTAAACTAGGAATACTAATGACAATGATGAGACATGATTCAAATGATTAAGAACTCTAATCTGGATTAATCCTCTCATGAAGGTATTAACCCCTACACTAATCCGTTTTCTAACCAAATCATCATTTGTGAAATATGAATCAGTATGCATTAATAAACAGTTCTAAATGATCATTCAAGCAAATAACAATACTTCACCATGCAGCAAATGCTTAAACCTCTAATACAACTCTTTCAGGAATTTCATCAAAGACTTTTGGTGCATGAAATTTCCAGAATCTAGATCTCAAGTGATGTGCAAGGATCTAGCATAGAGAACAGCTGTTTAGAGAGATGAATCAATGAATCTAGCCCTAAGCACTCCTAATCTAACACTTTAGCACCCTAACCTACACATCTAGAACCTCATTAAGGTGACTACTCACTAATCATACTAATCTCTCTTAAACCTTTGCAAGTTGAGAAGATTGGCATGATTAATGATGAGAAGTAGAGATGGGGAAGATGGATAATGATGGATTTGCAGCTTTAAACACAAAGATCTCTCAAAATCTCTTGATTAAGCACTTAAAAATCGATATTTCTCTTCTTAAGTGGAGTCTTTCACAAAAAAGGCAAGAGACAAAGGGAATAAAGCATAAGTCATGGGGAAAAAACCCTAAAAACTATTTATAGTCTTTAAAAATGAACCGGGTCAGCCCGGAACAAACCGGGTCCTGACCCGCTTTAGTGGGTAAAGTGGGGAATGTGCGAGTTGGTCAAGTGTCTCCCAGGTCGCATGCCCAAGTCGCACAGATGAAGAAACCCTCTTGTGAGACTTGAATCCTTTGTCTTAGCCGCACGCCCAAGTAGATGTGTTTTGCGAGTCTTTGTGCGGCTTGATCTTTTTCTTGTTCAACATGCATGACCAAGGCGAAGTCTGGGGAAAGTACATGTGCGACTTGGTCATCCCTTAGTCCCAAGCCGCATGCCCAAGTCGCACAACCAAGAAGAGGAGCTTGAACGAGATAAAACCTTGTAGATTCAGCCGCATGCCCATCCAGATGTGAATGGCGAGTCTTTGTGCGGCTAAGTCTTCTCTGATCCTTAACTCGCACGACCATGTAGCATGGGTCTTCAGGGATGTGTGCGGGTGGGTCTCCATTATTCCCAGGTCGCAGGCTCAAGTCGGTGTAGATTGCGAGTGATCGTGCGTTTTAGTTCCAAGTGCGGCCAACTCGCATGACTAAGTCGCACGATTGTGGACTTAGCATTTTTCTTGCTCGGGAGCCTCAAACCATATCCAGTGATAGCTTACTCGCACTTCTCAACTCGCAGCTTCAACTTCCAGGCATTCATCTTCAGGCTATGCGAGTTAACCAAGTCGCAAGACTATCTCGCAACACTCAGAGCAGCTTGGACCATTTCTCATTCCGGGAGGCGTAACTTCCAGGGTATTGGTCCGAATTATGTGATTCTGGTTTCAGAGGACAGAAGACTCATATATCTTCAACTTTTATGAAGGAAGCTTCGGCGCTTGGGAAGTGGAAGGTTTCCTGGGGGGCTCGTCGTCGCAGTGCATTGATACGATCAGAAAGAGGCTTCTAGACGTGTGTCCATTCCGGAAACGTTACCTTCTTGCTCACAGCTGCGAATTGAATGATCTCAAAAGTTCTGGAAAGAGGACTCAAATATATCGGATTCTTATGAAGTCCGTGTAAACTGAATCGGTCTGGAAGTGCACCGTCCTTCGCATTCTTCGGAGCTCATCGGGTCGGTCCAAAGCGGCAGCGAGACAGGACTTCCTTCTGACGAGCTTAACTCTCTGCTCACGTGTCCGATATCTATGATTCCACTTGCTCTGGAACCGTGATCCAATCTTCTCCAAATTTGATGAAGCACCCAACAGCTGAATCTGACCGGAAGGTTCCCCGGACAGGCGATTTCGGAAACGTGTCTGCACCCGGAGATTTTGGCCGAGGAATTCATTAAACCGGTACGCGTTTTGGCCGAAGAATCTACCCGCGGTACACGAGAATGGCCGAGAAAAACCTTCCTGCGGTACGCGAGAATGGACGAGAACTTCCAAATCCTATTTTTCACCATCTTTCAAACCCTGATCACCATTTCTCTTTCTGGATTCACCTCTTCAACTCCAAATAGCTCCAAATGCACCTGATAAACACTCAAAACATGCAAAGACTCATTGGGACCTAATGCATCTGCTAAGTCCTAAAACAAACCCTAAGGACCTAAAATGCATGAAATAAGATATGCTTTGGAATGAAATATGCAACCTAAATGATGCAAATTATGAACATATCAACTCCCCCACACTTGTCCTTTGCTTGTCCTCAAGCAAACAAGAACAAATGAGAGAGAGAGGTTGAATGCATGGGAGTTCACATTTCCTTTTTGAGAGAAGTGATCACAATGAGAATCCAAGTTCATGCTCAATTATGCAATGCAAAGCCATACTCAGATATATATCAACTCAACAAGGAATCTCCACAAGTTCTTCTCTCTCTCAACTCTTTCACATTCATTAAGCTTTTATCAGGTGAATCTCATGATGCAATGTTTAAACAAGCTGGCTTGGCTAGGGAGAGGTTATGAGATTAAAATGATCTCATCAGTGTTCAAGCGGGTTTAATGCAGCAAAGGGATCTCTCTATGAATGATCAAACTTTGGCAGAATGCTAAAGGTAAAAAGCAACCTATGCATACAAGGGCAAAGACTCATCACACCCCATCCTCTACTCAAATCTTTCTCACTTGCTCACTCTCTCAAGAACCTCACTTTTCACACTTATCTTCCTCTCACTAGGGGACTTACTTCTCATTTTCACTCTCAAGTCTTGGAGTTCAAACTTTACACAGCTCTTTTCTTTTGCAACCTCTAGCCTCTTTTTTCTTTCTTTTCAAAACATTTGAGCTCTTTGGCTTCTTTTCTTTTCCTTTTACTTAGAGGCTAGACTCTTTCTTTTCAACACACCAGAGCTCACTTTCTTTAACTCAAAACTCCAAGACTGATTCCTTTTTCTTTCATTCCCCTAGCTATTTCCACTCATCTCACCTTTTTCCACTCACCAACAAGTCTTTCCCCCCCCCCCCACACTTATTCCTCACCAAAACTCTCAGTTCCTTGATGTTGGAACTCAACACTCAATGAGACCTGACCTTGTCGATCTAAACCTAACACTTTCTGCAAAGTTTGATCCAAGGTGGCCTTTCAATTCACACACAAACATTGGCTTGAAAGAAGGATGGGTTCAAGGTGAGGGAACTGATCCATGATGCGGATTCAGCTACTTGAGCTAAGGAAAAAGGGTGGTAAAAACAATGGTTCTAGCTCAAGTATGTATATCGGTATCCACAAGCTTTTTCAAACAATGCATCACAAGATTTTTTCAAGTCAATTTCAAGGTTCTCACTTAACTAGAGTTGAGTTCAATTCAAACTTGCTTCTCAGATTCAGATCGTTTCAGACTTTGCAAGCACAGAAAAAGATTCACAAGCATATTCAGTTCAAGTTCTCAAAGTGATGTACTCTCTAGAAAACCTATCATTACTCCCTGCAAGATGCAACCTACATGAATATGCAACTAGACTCAATCTTAAAAATGAGAATGCAACTACATGATCATTTTTTTGTGATAATTTTTCAGATTTTTCAATTTTTTTGGTTTTTTATATGCACTTAGATGAAACTACATGAATGTGCAACTAGAATGTGACTCAAGACTCAAAGTGTAAAATAAGAACAGAGAAAACATGATTAGTAAAAGATGAAACTCCTCCCCCACACTTAAATAACACAGTCCCTTGTGTTATAAAAGCATGAGAAAGGAGTTAAAGCAAAGCAAACAAGTAAAAATGCCAAAGAGAAAAGAAAATCTACATGCATATGTACAAGGTTTGGAGTGTTACCTAGGAGCTGTGGAAGTCTGACCCCAATGAGTAAGAGGGGTTTGAAGTGTGACCGGATGGTGTCTCCCAAGAGTGATAGCTTGCCTCATCAGAACCGTCGTCAAGATCCACCCATGTTGTGCCATATGTGACCATGGCTGTGCAGTTCATGGAACTCTCTCCAACTTCCTCTCTGTTCCTTGGTGAAACCGGTGCTGGAGATCCACCTTTGCAAGGGTTTTCAAGCTTCTTGATCCTCTTCTTCATCTCCTTGATGCAATTTGCCATCTTGTGGATGGTTTTGTCTTGGTATTTGCACCATTGTTGGAGAACACCAATCTTTTGTTCAGCTCTAAACCCTGAAGTGCCTGGCTCCTCCCAGATGTAATCATCAAAGGGGTACCTGTTTCCACCAAAACGTTTTTGAGGTGGAGGCACACCAGCATCTTGAGCGCCAGCAGCACTTGTGGTAGCTTCTTCAGTGTTTGCTTTCTTTTCCTTGGAGGCTTCTTCTCTGCAAGCTTTCTTGTACTTGAGGATTGGGGGATCAGTTTGGACATTGTACAGCTCTTCCTTCAGTAAGAACAAGTGAATGTTCCTCTTTACTTGGACTGTGGTGATGGAGGGATTGGGTAGGAGAGTTTGGGCTGGCTCACTAATGAGAGTCTTGAAGTTGTAAACTACCTTGGCACCAACTCTTCCTTGAAGGAAACCGATCTTACACAAATGGGCTTCATTAATCAGATCAAATCTAGCCTTGTTCTCCTTGAATCTGTACCCCTTGGCTTTCAAGATCTTTGTTACCACCCATCCATGGGTCAGCTTTGCATCCTGCTTGGTAGAACCCCAAATGCACTTTTTGTAGAACATCAAAGACCTTGCTAATTGAGAGGCAAGACAAGGTGTGTAAGCATACCCTTCATAGGGCTCCCCATCTTCATGAGTTGGCATCAGCTGTTTCAGCCCCACACCAAGGAGCATCAGATCACCTTTGTGAACTCTTCCAACATCAATCTTGAAGTAGAAGCTGTGAGAGAGAATCTTGTGTACATATCTGCTCCAAGAGGACTTAGCTGCTCCAGCTGTGTACTTCCCAGAAACATTTGATCTCCATAGAAGTTGAACATCTTCTTTTCTGAGATTGACCTGGTTGGAGAGAGGAACGTTTCTAGGTGCAGAAAACCCAAATATCTCAGCCAATTCCCTGAATGAGACCGTGTAGTCTTTTCCTCTCACAGTGAACTCTATATGTCCAAGTCCATCCCCTTGAAGAATTCTTGAATCCCTTGGGTAGTATATAAAAGCTTCAAAAGAAGCCAAGAACTCTTGAGACTCCCCTTCATATGCGATTTCTCTCATCTCCAAAAGTGACTCAATACCCATGTTCCCAAGCAAAGTTTTGACATCTTCATAGATGCCAATCTTCTTCAGAAAATCCACATCAGGGAACCGCCCTTGCTGGATCTCTATCTGTTGAAACTTAGCCAGATAATCAGGTGTTTCTGGTTCAGTTTTCTTGATCCTCTTTGATCCCTCTTCAATGGTTCCTTGTGAACCACCAGCTGAGCTGCTTGAGTCACTTTCAGTCTGTTCACTCTCAGATACCACAGCCAACTGTTTCCCTTTCTTCTTGGAACCAGAAGCAACCACCAAAGCTTTTCCTTCATGCCTTGTCCTTTTCGGCGCTGGATCACATTTTCCTTGCTTTGTGGTATTCCTTGCTCCTTGACCTTTTTCTCTTGGCTGTGAAGACCCTGAGACCAAACCCTTGCCCTTTGATGCAGTACCCTTCTTCTTGGCCAAAGAGTTGGTTCTTTCAGTCATCTGCCAAGAGATTCTCAAAACAATGTTAGCACAAGAACAAACTTCACAAAATTCTCCAAAAATTTTGAAAAAATTTGTTGCAAGAATCGTTTTTAAAATCACATGAACGGGTTTCTCAAGCCAAGCATCAATCCAATAAGTTCATAGCAATGCAAAAACAAGAGTGCAAAGCAAGGACTCAGCAAGAAACTAATTCATTTCTTTTTTCAAGAAAAAAACGATTTTTTTTTTCATGAATTACTTGCAACAATTTTCAAAACTCAAGAACAAGGAATCACCAACAAAGTGCTCTGTTTT
This sequence comes from Eutrema salsugineum, assembly GCF_000478725.1. NCBI lineage: Eukaryota > Viridiplantae > Streptophyta > Magnoliopsida > Brassicales > Brassicaceae > Eutrema > Eutrema salsugineum. Next base: position 20,493,926 of record NW_006256909.1, on the reverse strand, counting down.
CCAAGACTACCTAACACCCTAGCATTTATAAAAATAATCCCAAGGTCTAAAACAACCTATCAAAATCGATTCCACACCTTGAAGTTCAAAAATCACCATTGAAGAACATGGAAAAAGATGAATTTTAACAGAGTTAAATACCTTGGGATTAAGATGCAACAAGTTCGAAATGCAATCACGATGATGTTAACAACTCAAAAACGAGCTCAGAGCACTTTGAATCAACAAATTTGGTGGAGAAATGAGAGAGTAATGATGAAAACAATGGAGAGAAATGAGAGAAAGAGTTGCAAACTCGTGTTTATGGTGAGGAAGAGAGAGTGTGGGACAGGGTCAAGCCTTTGGACTGGTGGTCAATAGATCTATTTTGACCAGTCAAGGCTTTGACCCGTCCATTTCTCGTTGACCGGCCTCCTTTCTCTCCTTGTGCGACCTGGAAACGCTGGAACCGAGCCGCACGACCGTCTCGGTGTAGAACCGGAATTTTTTTTGTGCGACTTGGTCACTCTCTTTCTATCCCGCATGCCCAAGTTGCAGTAAATATGCTTCAGCTCGGTTTGATCTCTTCTCCATGCTGCGACCTGGTTCCATTGTGACCAGCTAGCACGACCAAGTCGGAGTGTGTTGCGATCGTTTGTGCGACTTGGTCTTGCCAGTTCCCAGGTCGCATGACCAGGTCGCACACTCTCAACACTTAGGCGTCTCAGCATCTCTTTTTTTTTTTGTGCGGCCTGGTCTCTATGCTTCCCAGGTCGGAGGACCAACACGGAGTGAAATGCGAACCACCCTGCGGCCTAACTCCTTTGTTCCCAGGCCGCAGCTCCATCTCGCAGGGTTTTTGACTTAAACTCCTCAGGGTCCCCTTTTTTTTGTGCGGCCTGGTCTCTATGCTTCCACCCAGCACGCCCAACTCGGAGTGAATTGCGGAGACGTGCGGCCTGGTCTCCTCTCTTCTAACTCACAGCACCAGCTCGCATAACCTCGGACTTAGAAACTTTGGACTTCTTCTTTTTGGTGCGGCCTGGTCTTCTTTGCTCCCAGGTCGCATGCCCAACTCGGAGTGTATCGCGAGTGTTGATGCGCCTTGGTCCATATCTTACTGAGCCGCACTCCCAGGTCGCAGACTTTGGGACTTAAACTCCTCAGGCTTCTTGATCTTGTGCGGCTTGGTCTTCTTGTTTCTTTCTCGCACGCCCAGGCCAGTGTGAATTATGAGTCTTGCTGCGGCCTGGGTTCTTGGAGACCAGCTAGCACAACCAACTTGCAGGACTCAGCACTTAGTCACCTTGGCCTTTCCTCTCTTTTGTGCGGCCTGATCCTCTTACACCAGGTAGCACGACCAACACGGTGTAGATTGCGGGTCCTGCTGCGAGTTAGTCTTTTCTTGATCCAAGCCGCACATCCACGTAGCACTCAGGCGTCCTCCAAGCTTTTCAAACCTTAAACACCTCTCTCAGCCCTTTAACATGCTGTATCCCATTTATCACTGAGCTATGGCCTCCAAAAATCACCTAGAACCTGAGACCAACTCACAAAACCCATCAAAAAGTTCTAAAACATAAGAGAAAAGAAGCAAAGAAAAGATTAAAAGCATATTTACAAATGATAAGATTGGGGTGTCTCCCAAAAGCACTTTGTTTAAAGTCTCTAAGTTTGACTTTGGAAACCTGTTTAACAGGCTGGAGGTGGATCAAGAAGGGGAACTGATGTAGCTTCCTCCTTCCTTTGTGAGACCAGATAGTGCTTGATCCTTTGGCCATTTACCACAAACTCTTGACCATTCTTTCCTTCTAACACAACTGCTCCATATGGCCTGACCTCAAGAACCTTAAAGGGACTAGACCATCTAGACTTAAGTTTTCCAGGAAACAACTTAAGCCTAGAGTTGAACAGCAACACTAGATCACCTTCCTTGAACTCCCTTTTCAGAATCTTTTGTTCATGCAGAGCCTTGGTATTTTCTTTATAAATCTTGGAGCTCTCAAAAGCCCGAAGCCTAATCTCTTCAAGTTCATGGAGTTGCATGACCCTTTTTTCTTGAGCTGTCTTGATATCAAAGTTAAGCAACTTCACAGCCCACAAGGCCTTGTACTCCAGCTCAACAGGAAGGTGGCAGCTCTTCCCATATAGCTGATAACTAAGGTTTTTTAGGCCTTAAGAAGGGTTATCAATCCCCTTGTCAAAGTAGTATAAGGGGTGTCAATCCATATGTGTGGTAGTTAGGCACTAGTTTATGTGATAAGTTCTTAAGTCAAGTGGTCAAGACAGGTTTTTGATAACAAGTAACAAATGAAATCATAAACAAGAAACAAACAAGCAATGATAAGGAAGTAATTAAAGCAAGCTCAATAAGATGATGATGATTAAGCAAATGATAAAAGCTAAACCTCTAGATGTGATCATTGATTAGGGTGCTTTAGATATTGATTCATGATGCTAAGAATATAATGCAACACTTGCTACTCTTTAGTCTAGGCTTCTTAATCAGATTAATTCATTCCCATGACAATAATCCCTTTGCTAATCACTTAATCAAGTCTAACAACCATTAGATATAATCAAGCAAATCAACAAGCATAATGCATCAAGCCTAATAAGTGACCAAACAATCTCTCAACCAAGAAGACTGAATCTTATACAGAAAGACATAACAAGCAATCACATGATCTCAAACATTTCAACTTAGAACTCTAATCTAGACTAATCCTCTCATGAAGGCATTAATCTCTACACTAATCCACTTTCAAACCAAATTCTCATTTGTGAAATATGAACTAATGAGCATTAAGAAACAGTTCTAATAGGTCATTTATGCTTCAAACAAACATTCCCATGGCATTTAAAACATAAACCCTTAAGTTAGCTCTTTCAGGCATTTCATCAAACACTTTTGGTGCATGAAATGCCTATGAACCCAGATTTCACTTTCCCAAGGAAATCAGGCATTAGGAGCAGCTAACTAAGGAAATGAAATGAGAATCTAAACCCTAACCATCACAAATCAAACATCTAAGCACCCTAATCTACACCCCTAGAAGTTTAAAAGATGACTACTCACTAATCATGAAGAACACATCTAATATTTTGCAAGAGATGATGTTAATCATGATTAGAAGCAGAAATGAGATGATGAGATGATGAGATGATAAGATACAGCTTTGGAATGATCAAATCCCTTCAGATATATCTTAACAAACTCGTTTTTTAACCAAAGGGGAAAGAAAATTAGAGAGAAACTAAGATAGAAGATAACCTCCCTAGGGTTTTTTTCTCCAAAAAGCTATATATACTAAGTGCTAATGAACCGGGTCAGCCCGGAACAAACCGGGTCCTGACCCGGCTTTAGTGGGTAGAGTGGAATTACTGCGGGTTGGTCCAGTGCCTCCCAGGTAGCACGCCCAAGTCGCAGTAAATGAAGAACTTGTCTTGTGAGACTTAAATCGCTTTGTCTTAGCTGCACGCCCAAGTAGGAGTGTTTTGCGAGTCTTGCTGCGGCTTAATCTTCTTCTTCTTCAACTCGCAGGACCAAGGAGGTTTCTGGTGAATGTACATGTGCGACTTGGTCATCCCTAGTCCCAGGTCGCAGGCTCAAGTCGGAGTAAATTGCGAATGATCATGCGGCTTGGTTCCAGTGTCTCCCAGGTAGCATGCCCAAGTCGCAGTATTGTGGACTTAGCAATTTTCTTGCTCGGGAGCCTCAGACCTCATCCATTGGTAGCTTACCCGCACTTCTCAACTTGCAGCGTCAATTTCCAGGCATTCGTCTTCAGGCTTGCGAGTTAACCAAGTCGCAAGACCATCTCGCAGCATTCAGAGCAGCTTGGACCACTTCGTATTCCGGAGAGTGTAACTTCTAAGATAATTGTCCGAATTGAGTGATTTTGGTTGCAGATGACAGAGGGATCATTTATCCCCAATTTTGGTGAAGGAAGCCTCGGTGCTTGGGAAGTGGAAGGCTTCCTGGAGGGCACATCTTTGCAGTGCATTTACACGACCAGAGAGAGGCGTCTAGACATGTGTCCATTCCGGAGACCGTATCTTCCTGCTCATAGCTCCTAATCGAATGCTCTTGGACGTTCTGGAAAGAAGACTCAATTGTCTCTGATTCTCATGAAGACCCCGGAAACTGAATCGGCCTGGAAGTACACCGTCCTTCGCATTCTTCAGAACTGATCTGCTTGGTCCGGAACAGCTGCGAGACAGGGGTTCCTTCCGACGAGCTTAACTCTCTGCTCACGCGTCCGAATTCCACGATTCCGATTGCTATGAGACCGTGATCAAATCCTCTCCAACGACTATGAAGCACCCGACATCTGAATCGGACCGGAAGGTTCCCCGGACAGGCGATCATTCAGGAATATCGGATTGCTCTGGAATGAGTGCGAGACCTGTTCGTCTTACGATTACCATATCTTTTAGCTCCGTGGTCCAAATTCCTTGATTCCAACTGTTAAGAACTCTTGACGCAATTATCTCCAACTTTTATGAAGACTCCGACAGCTAAATCTGACCGGAAGGTTCCCCGGACAGGTGATTTCGGAAACGTGTCTGCACCCGGAGATTTTGGCCGAGAGACTTGACCGCGGTACGTGTTTTTGGCCGAGAAAGCTACCCGCGGGAAGGATTTTGGTCGAGAACCTTCGACCATCAGTACACCATTTTGCCGAGAAACCCAAAATTGCTCCTTTTCACCATTTTTGATCATTCCAACTCCATTTCTTCATCTGAATCACATCATCCACTCCAAATTGGCTCCAAAAGCACCTGTTTAACACTCCAAAACATGCAAAACTCTCTTGGACCTAATGCAATCTCCTAAGTCCTAAAACAATGCCTAAAGACCTAAAATGCATGCAAATGAGACATGATTTTGACTAGAATATGTACATTAAATGATGCAATTTATGAATATATCAATAGCAGATTGAAAGGTGAAGTCCCAATTTGAGTTTTAAAGGCAGTTCTATAAGCCCACAATGCATCATCTAGCCGTTTGCTCCAATCTTTTTTGCTTGAGCTAACAGTCCTCTCAAGAATGGCCTTGATCTGACTATTAGATACTTCAACCTGACCACTAGTTTGAGGATGATAAGGAGTAGCTACCTTGTGTTTCACTCCATGTTTTCTCAGCAATCCTTCCAAAGTCTTGTTCACAAAATGAGATCCTCCATCAGATATAACAACCCTGGGTACTCCAAATCTTGGGAAGATAATGCTCTTGAACAACTTCACAACTACCTTGGAATCATTGGTAAGGGAAGCAATGGCCTCAACCCATTTGGACACATAGTCCACAGCAACAAATATGTATTGATTCTCATAGGATGAAATGAAAGGCCCCATGAAGTCAACTCCCCATCAATCAAAGATTTCAATTTCTAGAATTGGATTTTGAGGCATCTCACTCCTCTTTGATATGTTCCCATGCCTCTGACAGGCATCACATGCTGAAACCACTAGCTGAGCATATTTGAACATTGAGGGCCACCAAAACCCACTCTGAAGAACCTTGGCCACAGCCTTGAATGCTCCCATGTGACCCCCAAAAGCTGAACCATGACACTCTTGCAACACAGGTTGCATCTCCTCCTCAGCAAGACACCTTCTATACAGCTGATCTTTGTTCAGGACATACAAGTAAGGCTCATCCCAATGGTATCTTTGAACATCTCTGAAGAACTTCTTCCTGTGATAAGCATCAAGTTCAGGTGGTTCCACTCCACAAGCAAGAAAGTTCACAATATCAGCAAACCAGGGCATCCTCCTCTCTTGGATGCTATCCACTTTTTCAAACTCCAAATAAGAATGGAGCACCATCAGTGATTCCTCAGGAAGACTGTCATTAAGAGGGACTTCAGATTCTATTCTCAACCTAGAGAGATGGTCTGCAGCTCCATTCTCTATACCCTTTTTGTTCTGTACTTCCATATCAAACTCCTGAAGTACAAGAACCCATCTTAACAGTCTAGGCTTGGCATCTTTCTTGGTCATCAGATACCTGAGGGCTGCATGATCAGTATATACAATGACTCTTGATCCCACCAGGTAGCTTCTGAATTTATCAAAGGCAAAGACTATTGCCAGCATTTCCTTCTCAGTATTAGCATACTTCTCTTGTGCAGAGTCAAGTGTTCTACTGGCATAGTAGATGACATGAAGCTTCTTATCTTTTCTCTGGCCAAGTACAGCTCCAACTGCAAAATCAGATGCATCAGTCATAACCTCAAAAAGCAGGGACCAGTCTGGGGCTTGGACAATTGGTGCACTGACTAATGCATCCTTGATCATCTTGAAGGCCTCTTCACATTCAGCATCAAAGATGAAGTCAACTTCTTTACACAACAGCCTTGTCAAGGGCCTGGCAATTCTTGAGAAGTCTTTGATAAATCTTCTGTAAAACCCTGCATGCCCAAGGAAACTCCTTATCCCTTTGACTGAAGTGGGGGTTTGCAGATTCACCATTACTTCCACTTTTGCTCTGTCAACCTCTATGCCCTTCTCAGATATCTTATGCCCTGGTACAATTCCTTCCTGCACCATGAAGTGGCATTTCTCCCAGTTCAACACCAAGTTATGCTGCTCACATCTCTCCAATACCTGTGACATATTAGAGAGACAATCCGAGAAGGAGGAGCCATAGACACTAAAATCATCCATGAACACCTCCACCTTCTCTTCAATTATGTCAGAGAATATATGCATCATGCAACGTTGAAATGTGGCAGGGGCATTACAGAGACCAAAAGGCATTCGCCTGTATGCAAATGTGCCATAAGGGCAAGTGAATGTTGTTTTCTCTTGATCTCGGGGGTCTATGGGGATTTGAAAGAACCCCGAGTACCCATCAAGAAAACAAAAGAAGGGGTGGTTTGCAAGCCTCTCTAACATCTGATCAATGAAAGGCAAAGGAAAATGATCCTTCCTAGAGGCTGCATTGAGCTTTCTATAGTCTATACACATTCTGTGTCCTGTGACAGTCCTAGTAGCTATCAGCTCATCCTTCTCTTTTTTAACCACTGTGATACCACCCTTCTTGGGCACAACACCCATCTTGAGTCAGAGATTGGGTAAATTATCCCTGCCTCAAGAAGCTTGAGTATCTCCTTCTTAACCACCTCCTTAAGGTTGGGGTTAAGACGTCGTTGATGCTCAATAGAGGACATAGATTGGTCCTCTAGGTGTATCATGTGGGTGAAAATGTCAGGAGAGATCCCTCTAATATCAGCCAAAGAGTATCCTATGGCTCTCCTGAACTTTCTTATCTTACTAAGCAATGCACTCTCTTGATGCTCTAATAAGCTATCATTGATGATTACTGGATATGTGGAGTTTAAGCCCAAGAATGCATACCTGAGCCCTGTTGGTAGAGGCTCGAGCTCAACAGGGGGTGCATCAGCCTCATTCCAATCCTTGTCCAAGCTACATTGGCTCATTTCTGCTCCTTTGATAGCCAAGACCTCAGAGCCACTTTGTTCCAGTTCCAAAAACCTTGTCTCAGGACCCAGCTCTCTAGCATTGTCCAAATACAACTTGTACCCTTCACTTGCTTCTGCTAAGAGCCCATTGTCTCCTTGTTCTTGAGTTATAGCAGCTTGAAGAGGATCCTCAGTGTTCAGTTCCTCAAGCAACTCATCAGCCAACTGATCCATTGTCTCCACATAAAAGCATTGACCTTCAATGGTGGGTTTCTTCATCATCTCATTCACATCAAACTTGAGCTTCTCAGACCCAAGTTGAAGCTCTATTATCCCACCTCTCACGTCAATAATAGCTCCTGCAGTTGCCAAGAATGGCCTGCCCAAGATAAGAGGATCAACTGGTTCCTCATCCATTTCCAGCACTGCAAAATCAGTTGGAACCTCAAAACCACCAATATTGACAGATAGATCTTCCAACATACCAACAGGCAATCTAACTGATCTATCTGCAAGGATAAGAGAGATCCTTGCTGGTTTGAAGACTCTAAAGCCCAGCTTCTTTGCTATGGAGAATGGCATCAAGCTGACTCATGCTCCTAGATCACAAAGACATCCAGAGAATAGAAGAGGTCCAATGGCACAAGGGAGTGTGAAACTCCCTGGATCAGTCAACTTTCTTGGTATGGACTTCTTCTGAATGATAGCACTGCATTCATGACTTAGTACCACCATGCCTTGAAGCTCTTTAGTCTTGTTCAGAATGGCATCCTTCAAAAATTTACCCATCTTTGGCATCATTAGAAATGCATCAATGAGAGGCATTGTGAGTGGTGTCTCATTGAGTGCCTTCTCAAATACAGCTCTTGCCTTGTCCACAAGTTGCTTCTTAAATCTCCCTGGAAATGGGAGCTTGGGTTGGTATGGAGGTGGTGGCACATATACCTTTTCTGGTTCAGGTTCCTTTGCTACCTCTTTACCGTCTTCTTTCTTTGATTTCTCAGTAACTTGATCATCTTTTAAGGCTGCCTCCCCCTCAGTTTGATCATTGTCCTCAATGATCACTGATGCGGTGCTGAGTGTGTCAACTACGTGAGGGAACAAGTTTTACCCCTAACAAAACAAAAGAAAGCCGCAAGTGCACAGCTAATCATTTGCAATATTTAGGGATCGAATCCACAGAGATTTGTGTGCCTGGTATTCTTCTACGGTTTTTAACTTTATGTCTAGACTAAATTGGTTTTAAAGGTTGGTTGTTTTTCTTGCGAATTAAACTAAAACAAAAGAAAGCAAATAAATCTATCCTAAAAAGCAAGTAAAGAAAATCGAATAAAATGCAAAGGGAATAAGTAAAATATCGAACTAAACAAAAATAAGGCAAGTAAAATATCGCATGAAAAGTAAATAAAGCAAGTAAATAACGAACTAAGGAAATTGAAATGCAGGTCTAAGAAAACAAGTAAAAATCGATGGAATTGCAAACTATGGCTAAAAACGCTGAGCTTTTGGGAACTCTAAGGGATCATAATCGATTTTAACAATAAGGTAGATAGATTGGGATTGACCGATAACAATATATGGGTTCTAGAGCTAGAGTACGGCGGTATGACTACGTCACTGTCGTGATCATAACCAACTGTTTCTCGCAACCTTGACCAGTAGGTTTCCACTCTGGCCCTGGAAGGGAGAGAACGCAAGAGCTGCATAAGACTCATCAATACTCACGATCTCGCCGCAGGTAGGTTTCCACTCCTACGGAAAAATCGCCTGTTTCATTCTAGGGCTGATACTTAATGAAAACTTTCGCAACACTAACTATCTAGATCAGATACTAGGTGATCAATCAAGCATACATGCAATAAGAACAAGAATAAACAGAGAACAGGTCGAAATCCCAAATCTATAAACCTAGATGTCTTAATCGATTATGAGAGCCCCTTTCGGGAAACCTAAGCCACCCTCGGGATCTACTCAGACATGGCTGAGTTCGACATCATCATTGGTTTTAATAAAAGTAATGAAAAACAGTAAAGAAAAGAGTTAAAGAAAGCTTCTCTATTGAAGAACTCTGACTTGAACAATCTTCTACAAAAATCTCATAAAAACGGCTAAAAGAAAAGGGTTTCTGTAAAGTATGAAGGGTGGTGTCTAAAAACGACCTAAATGACATGTATTTATAGTCTCCAATACTCCAATGGTCTCTAGGGTTCTGGAATTGAGGCTGGGAATGACTTTGGGCTTCAGATAAGTGGGCTTTAAGTCGGAGGTTGAATGCCGCGGTCGGGAGTGTTGTGACTGCGGCAATTGGCTTGTTGGCCGCGGTCGGGAAGCTTCTGACCGCGGCAAATAGCTTGTTGGCCGCGGTCGCGTGAGTTGCTGGCCGACTCCGCGTGGCTTCGAGGCTAATGGAATATCTTGAGATCCAACCGTTGGAATGTCTCCAAACCAAGTGCATTTGAAAGCTGGTTGATTCTTCTATAAGTTGTCCAATTTTGAGGGTGATCAGACGGTGAAAAGGTCTTCGTCTCTCCATGAGAGTTCTGACGGTCTGCATTTATCCAAAAGAGTCTTTTTGTTCCATTTTGTGCCTCTTTATCCCAAATTACCTGAAAAGTCTTTTAAAATCCGGAAACATAGAAATCCTTTGAAAACCTTTGAAAACGGAGTAAAAACACCAGTAAAAGATATTAAAATGATCCATAAAAATGGTCAAAATCTGGTGTTATCAACTCCCCCAGACTTAGTCTTTTGTTTGTCCTCAAACAAAACAAAGGCTAAATCTCGGCGAGAGGTTTGAAAACGCAGGAACTAAACAAAATTTCAGAGACCAACTTCTAGACCAATATCAATCAGTATGCATCAATCGGGAATAGCCTAGAAAATTCTCACTAGCAATACAGGCATAACTAGTCCGTTAATTCGTCATGCAGAAATCTATGCACTAAGGTCTAACTTCCAGTCAACTAGCTCTTAACATTAATTAAAAATCTCGGTGGTTCTCATCATAGAAAATTCTAGGCAAGGCAATCTAGGCTAGGTGTAAGGAAGGATTATTTCGGGGGTGTGGCTTAAAGTGTTTAAAGCCCAGTGCATTGGACCGATTGATAAGAGAACTGAGCTGGCCCAAAAAGCGATGGGGCCGATTTGAGATTGAGGGAGATCCGGGGAATCTTATTCTGCTATCTTTTTTCCAGTTCAATGTTTGGCTCGCAGAGCAGGGTTACCTGAAGATCTGGAGGGTGCAGGACATTATGCAAAACCGCAAGAGAGAGTGAAGCTGTTGGTATCCACAGTTTTCAGTCACTTTCTTCTTGACATAGATTCATGGTCTTCTTCCTCAAGTTCTCTCCAAACTCCCCCAGACTTAGATTTTTGTAAATCTTTCAAAACAATAGCTCCTAAACGAAT